>NC_143524.1:50702693-51302693 GCF_031878675.1 Megascapheus bottae
CATTATATTCATCAAATAGAAGATGCATTACTTCACATGTATTGATACCCTTTCTCTTGTCTTGGTCCCCATTTGCTTCCCCCACCCCGGCCCCTCATCTTGTTTTCCCCCATTCCCTATCCAATTTCAAATAACCAAATATGCATATATCCAATATGTCAGATAACAACGTGAAATACTGTAACAATATGAGATAGCCAAAGGAAAGCAAAAGAGATGAGAGATAACATAGTATATTAAAGACACCCATCACTCACTATATGGCTTTTGTGTCTATATCCTTGAGGTCCTTTCATTTAGCGTCATACTATATGGCCTTATGTATCTAGGTTTTGTTCTATTGTAAATCTCTGCTAGAAGAGCCCAAGGGTTCTACTGTTTATGAGAAATGAGGGAAACCATTGAGCCTATGTTCCTTGAGTCTGGCTTACTTCACTTAATATGATTTTTTCTAAGCCTTTCCATTTCCTAACAAATGGGCGATGTCATTCTTTTTGACAGCAGCATAGAATTCCATTGTGTACAAATACCACATCTTGTTGATCCACTCATCAACTGAGGGACATTGGCAGAAGATGGTGGCAGTTCAGTGTGAGATGTACTGAGCTCCCGCCAAGATTCAAGTTCTGGCAGTGTAGGGGACAGTTCTTTACCAAAAATTGGTCAAAAGTAAAGTTTAGCACCACAGAGATCTCAGTCAGAGAGGAAAAAGGCAGAATACCAGCATGAGAAGACAGCGTGGAGCCCCTCCAGCAGCCGAGTAGACAGCACTTCACAGCGGCACAGACTCGCCGGCTACAGACAGAGCCACACAGAGCCTGCGCGAGCCCAGAGCTGACACCTGGCCATGCACAGACCTGCCAGCTTCACGGAACCGGAGAATCCAGCAATTTGTGAGTACCTCCGAGGAGAAGTTTCCACTTCTGCTCCAGGATCGGCATTGGGAGGGATCCCCTGCCCCCACAAGCTGAGAGCAGCACCATCTTGACTGCTGGCAAAGACCTAGCCAAAACAATTGGAGCCTGAGAGGTGATGCTGGAAACACCATCTTTTTAACTGGCAAAGGATTTCCCAGAGATCCCTTACCCGGAAATCTGGCTCCAGCGCTGCTGAAGTCCATCCCCCTGTGCCATCTGCAGACCTGGTAAACAAAGCCGCCCGCAGATCTTTCAGCTTTGTTTTAGCAAACAAGCAATCTCATCCGAAAAACAGCAAAGCCAAATCACAAGAGAAAAAGACTGTGAAGTGTTTAGATCCCGAATTTAGTGGATACACAAGTTTCCTATCCAGCCCCCCCCCAAAATACTGAAGAATACCCTTTTTCTTTTTCTTTTTTTGTTTTCTACCCCTTTTCATTTGCATTTTTAGGCATTCTTATTTTTCTCTTTGCCATTTTACCTACACCTTTTTTCTAATGTTGTGATTCATTCCTGTTTTTTTTTTTCTCCTCTCTTTTCCCGCATCCCTTCTGTCTCTGTGGTCGTTCCTAGAAACACAGTGACAGCTCTGGGTACAGTCTGAATAAAAATGATATCCATATTGATACAGTCACCTGCTTTTTAAACTCCTGGTTCTCAGCCCTAGTATCTCTTGGGTAAGAACTCACAATAGTGAGGAATTTCCCCCCACCTTTTCTTTCTTTTTTGCTTTTGTTTTTTGTTTGTTTGTGTGTGTGTGTGTGTGTGTGTGTGTTGTTTTATTTGTTGTTGTTTTGTTTCTTTTTAAAATTTGTATCATTGAAATCTCCTATATCTACCTCCCTCTTTTCTCTTTATATTCTTCTTATTACTCCTCTTATTTTCATAAGTTTATCTACTCAAATATTCTACCTGTCTATCACCTTAGGTCAGTTAGCCTTACACGATACCCTTTCTTCATTACTATAATAATCTTATACTCCTGCACTATTCTTTTCCTACCTCCCTTGTCATCTTTCATATCATTTTTCTATCGCTGGTCCTCTGTTCATCCTTCAACTCTTATAATGCATGGAACTACATTTGATGGTTGTTGAGCAATGCTATGTATCTAGGTGTTCAATTATACTCTAGTTCCAGAGAGACTTAAATACAATAGAGATTGGATTGAGGGGCTTATTGTTTTGGTCATAAATCTGTAATCTGTGGTTGTATTAGATTTGTATGCAAGTGCACAAAAAGAAAGAGAGAGTGATATTACCAATCAAAAAGAGCGAACATCTATTGTCAGCCAACTAAAACGGTCTAGGTTGGTTATATCTGAAAAATTATAATCTTGTTTAATATTAATCTTGCTCCCATTTTCAAATGGGCAGAAAAAGAAACTCAAGAAAAATGTCAAATCAAGGAACAGCATCTCCCACCCAACGTAAACAGGCAATGGAGCAATATGTAAGAATAGAGGTTAGTCTTCCACTACTATGTTTTCCCTTATAAACTGAAATCTCTGCCCTCTCACTTTTCTATTTTTGTGAGGCATATGATATCGCCATAGGAATGATTAATTACATATAAATGCAAACTTTACCTTTTGATATTGTTGAAAAATATCTCCCTCATCACCAGCACTAAAAATAATCAAAACTAGTTGAAAGGAAGATATATACAGAAAATGAAAAGAGGCTATCTTGATCATGAACTCTGAGTCCTGGATTCTAATGCTGTTATTCCCATCTACTGTCAATTATTCCTCATTTCTAATCTCCAATCTTACTATGAGAGTTTGAACCACTGTCATGTGCTCATAGCTCACACCTGTAATATTAACTACTCAAGAGACTGATATCTTACCATCACAACTAAAGCCAACTGGTCAGGACAGTTTGTGGGATTCTTATCTCCAATTAACCACTGAAAATTGGACATGGTGCCATTGCTTAAGAGATAGAGAAAGCAGTCTTACGCAAAATGCTAAGGGAAATGATGTGTAGGCCTTTAAGCTCAAGTCCTGTCCTGTACATATGCAAAATTACCAACACTGTGACAAATTCCTTTACCCTTCCAGTTCCTGATATTGACCTTTAGAATTTAGTCCTGATTTAGAGAATATATCATATAGAATGTAGATATATAGATATGTTTTCATATTATAGACACCTTATTCCCATCACATTATGATAGGAATGGTATGATGTTCTTGAGTATTGTATTTGAGAAAAACTGTAATATCTTTTCAGCCCTACTAGAAGCATCATTGGTATTGAGTTGCATTACTACTTCAAGCTAAATCTCTGTCAAGGTGACAGAGATAGCCTATTTTCAAAACGTGGAGTAGTTTGAATAGGAGAAGACTTTTTTTTTTTTTTTACCAGAATGTACACGTGGAAAATCAAGGAGATTGATACTGATAGGATTCAGGTGTCAGCCAGTAAAAACAAAGGATTTAGTTTCCTTCCTGATAATTAGTTCATAAAATTGGTACCACCAAATGTGTTATAGATAAGAATTCACATATAGTTTTATGTACTTAGAATAAAAGAAAATGAACTTTAACATGGATATTATAGGAAGTACTACAGTGTGTGTCTGTGTGAATGAGACTGAATTTTCTCTTTTTTATTATTCAACATTTTTATTTGACAAAATCTACCGAACAGCTTCTCTGCTTGTCGTTCTGGGTTATTATTCATATATATAGTTATCAGATAAGACCTTTTTTTTCGTTTTTGTTGAATTTGTTTTGACTACTGGGAGGGAACAAATTTCAAACATAACAAAGAGAATATTAATAATCAACAGTGCTCATAAAGTCAGAAAAATATACAAAATAAAATGATATAGTAGAATGCCAGGCATAATGTCGAGGTAAAATTTTTATTATCTATTTAATTTTTAATGGATCTTGAATTCAACAAAGAGGGAACAATGAAACTTAGTTTTAGCATTTTCCTGAATTGAAAATTTCTTTGTTCTGTTTTGATCAGCCCTAGGGGTTGGAAGAGTCTCTGAACTATGCATTGTAGATATGTTTGTGAACACATGCACATGTCATTTTTCTGAAAAAAATATTAGTATCTGGAGAAAGTAGCTGAGAAGGAAATGAAGCTATCAATTCTCACAGATTATTAAATATGAGACAGCATAACAACCATTGACAATTCCTTTGTTTCTCAATACTGATGTATTTGTTTATGGTTCTATGTCTTCTCATTTGTTTGTTTGTTTGTTTGTTTGTTTATTTATTTATTTATTTATTGCGACTTGAGCTCAGGATCTGGGAACTGTCTCTGAGCTTTTTTACTCAAATTTTGTGTTCTACCACTTGAGTCACAGCTACAGTCTGGCTTTTGGGTGGTTAAATGCAGATAGAATTCTCTGGAACTTTCCTACTAATGGCTGCAATGAAGATCCTCAGATGTCAGGAAGAACGAAAATTTAGGGAAAGTGTTAGTTTAGATTTATAGCATTTCTACTCATCATCATGTGTAACTACATTAATTATTACCTCAGCCCAAGTTCTCTTAATCATTCTTCTCAATTTATTTGTCATAATTACCAATCTTTCCACATATACCACAGAAATCTCTTCAGGATACTCTCATACTTCTCTCCCCAAGGTTGTTCCAGGAGAGGGTAGAGTGTATTTATTTTCCTGCTTATTCATACTTGCTATTACTAAAGCTTTGGAGAAACTACATAAAACTTATCAACTAAAAGCACTGTTGCTCAACTGGGTGCTGCTGATAGGATCTGTAATCCTACCTACATAGAAGGCTGGGATCTGAGGCTCATGGTTTAAAGCCAGCCTGGGTAGAAAAGTTCCCCATGAAATTCTTATTTCTAATTAACCCTGCAAAACTGGAAGTGGAGCTGTGGCTCAAAGAGGTAGAGTGCTAGCAAAAGAGTTCAGGGACAGGGCTCAGGCCCTGACTTCAAGTCCCACCACCACCACCAACAACAACAACAAAATACTCTGGCTTAGTTGTAAGAATATTTATTTGATTTATAGAAATACTCTGCATTTAAGTGTATTCGGTATTCCATGTAAATGTAAAAAAAATGACAGTTTTTTAGACGATATTGACTAATGCAAAACCTGGTCATCCATGGTCAATGAAATATCTTAGCTTTCTGGAAAGAAATGAATTAGCAAATGCACATTTATGCATTTCAAGGAAAATGTTTGTGCTATACAATAATAGATGAATCATCCTTTATCCAATCTTCGATTAATGGATCAAGTACTTGAATATACTGGATTAGAGGGATTTTACTGTAATTCATCAGCCTTATTTGAGGAAATTATTACTCAGCCTCATTATGGCTCAGAAAAGATGTTTTACTTGCCAACTCCAAATTTATAATTCATGGGGAGCAAGTTTCTAACTATGACTGTCATTCTCTAAGTCATAGCCAGTTGTAGAATATTTGCAAAATGAGGTTGCATCCATCTTCCTCTCTTCTCATCCTCACTCAGCTCCTGATAGCTTTCTCCTATGTTGTTTACAACAGTCTTGGAACAGGACAAATGGGAAATAATATCAGAACCAAAAAACAAGTCTCTGAATCACATGAGTGTTGAAGTTGGTTTTCAGTATTTTAAGTTATTGAATTATTATTAGAAGGATAAAATCTCATTTCTGGATCTGCACTGTTTTATAACTGAATTTCTCATAGAGAAGTTAATAGATTTTCCTTTGAAACATTCACCAGTTATGATGCAAGGGTGTTCAAATGATGCAACTAAAGAAGTAATGTTTCTCCCCCAAAATATCCTCCTGGTATTGAGATATGAAATTAAAAATGGCTACTTATCATGCCGTCTACCATCAAGAAGGCCATCATGTGGTGCGACTGTGCCTGAATTGGCTTTCTATCATTATATGAGGTGATATCATCAACTTCTAAGTTGAGATATTAAGTGTAAGAAAGAAAGATATATTTTAGCTTTTAATAATCTGAGATGATTTTGCAGCATTCCCACTTTATCACAGGACAGTGGGCTTGTGTCTAGGCACCATACTGTGGTAAGAGAGTATGTCGCTTAAGGCTGCTCACCTCAGAGTGTTAACAAGCCAAGAAAAAGGGGAGTGAAGGAGACAGCCTTTCAATATCTCCTTCAAGGACACGACTACATTAGCCCCATTTCCTTCCAGTAGGCCCCATTCTAACATTCTACTACTGCCCAATAGCAACACAACATGGAGGCCATCTTTCCCACATGAGCCTTTAGAGGCCATGTCAGAGAGAAAGCATAATGTACCTCTAGACCTTACAATTCAGGTTTTTCCTTCTTTATAATGTGAACTCACATTGAGTATTTATTTAGTGACATATACTGACAAATGCCTCAAGTTATAATAATCTGATACAGAAGCAATGAAGTTAAAAAAAAAGCAATAGGAGACTATTTCACAATTCTATCAGTGTTAAATAATATACGTAGTTGGCATGTATTTCCTTCCACATTTAATGTTCCTTTATATTAGTTAGTGTTGTAGTTAATTTTAATTTTAATTTGGTTTTTTTTTTCATTTTTTTTTTTGCCAGTCCTGGGCTTGAGCTCAGGGCCTGAGCACTGTCCTTGGACTTTCTTAAGGCTAGAGCTCTACCACTTGAGCCTCAGCACCACTTCCGGCTTTTTTCCATGTATGTGGTACCGAGGAATCGAACCTGGGTCTTCATGCATGCTAGGCAAGCACTTTAACCAAACTCCTGGCCCTTAATTTGGGTTTTTTAGGGGTTTTTTTTTGGTTTGGGTTTTAAAAAGAAAAAAACTGTATTTTCTTCTTTTTTCTCTTTTCTTTTTATGGTACCAGTGATTGAACCCAGGACGTTGCACTTGCTAGGCAAGCACTTTACCACTGAGCTACAACCCAGCCCTAATTTTTTTTTTAATCTACTAATGTTGATAGGATTTTCATATGCACATTTGCCATCTTCATTCTTGTAAGTGCCCAAAAGCTTTCTTATTTACACTAGGTTGTAGTTTTTATTGGATAGTAGAACTTCCTTTTAGTTGTGTGGATTCATATTAATTAAAAATGTTTTGTAAATATTTTTTCTCAGGCTGTAGATTGTCTTTCCTTTTTAGGAGAGTGGTATCAAATGAAGATAGATCTGGATTTAGATAAGAGAATCTTGCTTTCAAACAAGGATTCCAAAAGCCCAAGATGTGGGCACAGGAAGGAAATGGCATGCAGGGCCCCAAAGACAGCACAGTATTCTGCCTTAAGCCAGCTGATAGTTGCTTTGTTTTGGTTTTGATAACTTGGAAAAATCCATATTCATTTTTTCAGTGTTTTCTTAGTCTGGGTGCAAAGCAACTTCTAGAAATGAAATCTTGACAATAGTTTAGACAAGAAAAACAAAAATAGTACAAGAAATAAGCAGTTGTAAATGTTAAGCCAGTAGGAGATTTAAAATTCTTATGAAGCCCAACTTACTAGTTGTTATTCTACTATAATACATCCTTTCTCCTTTCTAAAAAATCTGCTGAGCTGCAACATAATGAAGTAGTTTCTAAAATTTTTTTATTAACTTATCTATTATCTATCATCTATTTATTATTCAACATTTACATGAGAGCCTATGATCTATTTCATATTTATTATATGAGTATGTAGTCAAAGATAACATTTTTTTACCTATACAGTTACCCAATTATTTTTACTATTAGTAATTAAAAATTATCTTTCCTATTTGAAATGGTTTAGCAAATTCATCAATAATTGAGAGTTGGGCATGTTTCTGCAAATTAACCTTTTCTACTTAGTTTTTATGTTTTTACTTAAATGTCTTTATACTTGTCACGTAGGTCTTAGCATCATTTAGTGTAACTGTTTACACTAACTTTGATGATTTATCATCAGAATCAGTGGGTGACCCAAAGAAATAGGTTTGAACTCTACATCTGTGACCAAAGTCTTCACTGTGTGTACATAACACAATAAAGGAACCTTCAGTCTAACAATCTGTCCAAACCTTTTCAAGGTGATTTAGTATAGATGTCTATTCTGGCTGGGACACTACAGCATTCTAAATTGTCACATCTACTTGATTTTTAAGACTTTGTTGAGCCAGGTGCTACTGACTCATGCCTGCAATCCTATCTACTGAGAAACATGCAGTTCAGAGCTAGTCTAGGAAAGAAATGTACTTGAGACTCTATCTCCAGTTAGCCAGAAAAGTGATGTCCTGGAGATGGTGCTTAAGTCAAGCACCAGATGTAAGTGAAGAGCCAGACAAGTGTGAGGGGCATTGAATTCAAGTCACCAAATAAGAAAAATAAAATGATATGTTGGGGCCCAGGAGAGTTGAGCAGTAGTAAAGTGCTCGCCTAGTATACGAAGCCCAAGGTTTGAGTCCTGGGTTCCACCTACACAGAAAAAGCTGGAAGTGGTTATGGCTCAAGTGGTAGAGCAAGAAAAGTCAAGGACCGTGCCCAGGCCCTGAGTTCAAGCCCCAGTCAAAAAAAAATAAATAAAAAGTAAATATAATAAAATAACTTGGCTGAAATTTTACATGTTTTTTTTTTGTTGTTGTTTTTGTTTTTTTCCCTGTTTCTGGGACACTACATTACCACCACTTTTTTTCTTTTTTCCAGTCACTGGGCTTCCTGCATGCTAGGCCACCACTCTTCCACTAGGTCATGCTCCTGGCCCCATTTACCACTTTTAAAATAAGAAATATGGGCCAGGAGTTTGGCCTAGTGGTAGCGTGCTTGCCCAGCATGCATGAAGACAAGGGTTCGATTTCTCAGTACCACATACATAGAAAAAAAGCTGGAAGTGGTGCTGAGGCTCAAAGTGGTAGAGCTCTAGCCTTGAGAAAGTTCAAGGACAGTGCTCAGGCCCTGAGCTCAAGCCCAGGACTGGCAATAAATAAACAAACAAACAAACAAATAAATAAAATAAGAAATAGTTCATGTGTCCTTCCCTGTGTGACTGGAGCTTGAAACCCCAGAGATGTAAAGAGTTAGAATACTTATCCAAGGCCTCTGGAAATTAAAAAAAAAAAAATAGGAGCTTGGGCACTCTCATCTTATTCTTCAAAAGAATGAGAGCCCCATTTTCCAGAGAACACTTAATATTTTTGAAACCTCTTGATAATCATAAAGTATGAAATAGTTTGAATCTATTTTTCACAACATTGATCCTGAATCTAGTAGTGTCATGATCTTTTTTAGTCACTTACCATGTCATCAGCAGTATCATCATGATTCGGGAATCCAAGTTCCTAGACAGTGTTCTATAACTCAAGTAAGACTTTCCTGGTAAGATTATTTTATTTCTCCATTTCCTTTTTTGTTTTATATGCAATTACACATTTTTTTTCCTCCTGAGCAGTGACAGCAACAAAGAAAAAACAAGATTTCAAGATTTTTTTGTTTCTGAATTTCCACTAAACCACCTTACCCTCACTTAGAAAGTATTTACAAATAACAAGTTGAACAAAATTTTAATCCATAAATTTAAGAAGTATATGTATTTCCTTAAACAACAGAGTAATATTGTGGACCATTTTATTCTAAATATAATTTCAAAAAGTTTAAATCTAGATATTTGGGCACTTCTGTGGAATGCTACTGCGTTTTTTATAAATGTCTTCAAATTACAAATCAGAAATTATGATATGAGGAAGAGGAGGGAGGAGGAGGGAGGAGGGGGGAGGAGTGGTGAGAGGGAAGCAGACAAGGGAGAGGGGGAAGGGGAGGAGTGGGGGATATAAAAAAGAAAAAAGAAAAAAGAAAGGTAAGCAGCACAATGCAAAACAGAGAGCAATACTGACCTCCTGCTCACATAGCAGACCATTGTATTGCCTTGAAACCACCAAGAAAAGCACCTCTCACACCAATGCCATTAGAATAGACAAAATTATATGTAAGCTTCAAATGTTAGCATTGGTGGAAAATATTTCCCAAGTTCTTTCCTCTACTATGCACAGTACATGAGCTATCCAGGCTTGTCTTTTCCATTGGAAATCCCTGGAAGCTAACAGGTTCCTCCCTACATCAAAAGGACACACTGAAAACCAATGGCTTTTTGGTGCACCCATCAGAAACATGAGATTGCAGAAAAAACTATGGGAACTATGAGTGAAAATATATCCATTTCATTAAAGTATTTTTTTTGCCAGTCCTGGGCCTTGAGCTCAGGGCATGAGCACTGTCCTTGGGCTTTCCCAGGGCTAGAGCTCTACCACTTGAGTCACAGCACCATTTCTGGCTTTTTTTGCTATGTATGTGGTACCAAGGAATTGAACCCGGGTCTTTGTGCATGTGAAGCAAGCACTCTACCACTAGGCCAAACTCCTGGCCCTATTAAAGTATTCTTTTGCAATTTACAGCTAACCTATTAATCAAACTACATGTTGTACCTTAATATAATTAAAATATAAACTTGGCCCCTTTCATTGCTATAATTCAACAGTATATCAAAAACTCTAGTCAGTGAAATATGACAGAAGGAAATACAAGATACACATATTGGAATAAAATAAATAAATTCCCTTAACTTTTTGATGCCATTATAATCTATATGGGCAGTCCAAAAGAATATAATAGTTGCACTATTAGACAAACACATAAAAGTTAAAGGAATCAATAGTCATTTCTTTCCTACCAATGAACTACTTTGAATAGACATTATAAAAAATAAATACCACTTAAGTGGCACCAAATGCACTGATATAAAATTTAGTAGTTATGTGCCAGTAGCATGTGCCTGTAATCCTAGCCACCTGTAAGGTTGAGATCTTGAAAATTGTGTTTTGAAACTAGCCTGAGAAAAAATATTGGCTAGATTCCATTTCCAAAATAATCAGCACTTCTTGCTTTTTCTGAGTAGTTTATTTAAGAGTCTCATGGGCTTTCCTGTTCGAGATTGGCTTTCAACTGTGATCCTCAGATCTCGGCCTCCCAAGTAGCTAGGATTACAAGGGTGAGCCATAGTACCCTGGTTTGATGACTAAATTGTAATTATTTTGTCAGACTACTGTAAGATATTTGTAATTAGTGAAACTGGGCATGACAAGTGCTATCTGTGAATTTTTTGTATAATCTGGAATTGTTCCAACAATACAAGTTTCTTTTAAAGTAGCAAAGAAGCATAGTTTCCTCCACAAATAGAATAGATAAGTAGTGAGATCATCATTGGCACAGGACTCAGGAGAATGAGGAGAGGGTGGGTCCCTCTCATGTTATCAATTTCTCTATGAAACCTTGGACATGGGACTTAAATTCTCTTATATTCTAGTGAAAGGACTTCTTCTTGATTTTTTAAATTACGGTTCTAATCTAAAACCACAGCGCAATAAATCATTACAGTTCTTGTTCTGATATTTTCAAGAGCATTTGAGTTGGGAGGCAAGTTCCATTAGCTTTGTTTCATCTGTGGAGTCTCTTTTCCATTTGTACTGAACATATAAATAATACACAATGACAGGGCAATTTCATCCCAACTTGGCTTTTTCTTTAAGAATCCATTGGAATCCAAAATATGTAGCTTGTTAGCAGCTGGAAATAATTCAAAATAACTTATAATTCTTTAATACCTTCAGTACCTTTCCTTAAGCTGTTGGTGGTTGTGGTGGCAGGATCTTGATGATTAGGCTCTTTGTCATGTCAGATAGCTTTAAATTAAAAGGAAGCAGTATACTAGAACTTTAGTGCCAAATTAATAGATGATAAACTATTTTATAAATGCATGTCTCATTTCAATAGTCACTACATAGTAAGCATTGATTATTATGAAAAGGAAAGGGAAAATACAGAATGGCTCTATAACTTGCTAAAATTCAATACAGAGCCACTAAGATGGAGAATTAAAATCATAACTCAGCAGATTACCCTGTGTGGAGATTTATTTCTATTGAAACCACAAAATCCCATTTGAAGCAGCACTTAGCACATGGTTGAAGATCAAAAATGTTGTGGCATAAATAATTAATTCCATTCCCAAACTAGCAAAGAGAAAAGGGTAGATACTCTAAAAAAAAATGCTGCCTTTTTACAGTCATCAGAAACCTGAGTTCCAAGACACTCAAATGCTTTCAATTCCAAAATAGGATAAGCTTTTTGGAGAGAAGATAACATACATGAATAAATTTTACCTTTGTTGCAACATTACAGGGAAATACAATGACCCCAAAAAGATTAAGAGGAATACTGAAATTTTGACAAATACTTATAAGACCATTGTGGACTTATAGGACAGTTTACCATCCTCCTGAATAATACATTTCCTTCTCGTAAGACTTCATAAAATGTTAAGTAGAAAGATTGTGACAGTGAGAGATGCAAGTATGAACCCCACACACCCAGCATGGCTAGGCATACAACATGCCAATTCCTGTGATTCTTTACTGTATAAAAATCACCAGCTCCCTCAACTTGAAAAAGTATAGCTGCAAGAATGACGCATGTGGCATCACCTTTAACAGGGAAAGACAACACATACTGTCAAGATTAGTGATAAAGCAAGAATATACACTAATAAATTTCAATTCTATGTTGTAATGGCATCTCAGTTTCTCCTGAGTTGCCCTTCCTAGATATCTCCACCCAAAAGAATAAGAAAATTTATGATTATATAATCATGCGCATACTTACATGTTGATAAGAACCTTCAAATTACTCCATATTGACACCTCCAATTCTCATTCACTTATTCAGCCATTTCTTGTTGCCACATCTTGCTTGACCAAGAATTACCTCTTAACCAAACTTGAAACATATACTTTTATTGTATTTTATTTTTACTATTTTATTATTCTTGCTCAGTTATCCAATATTAAAGTTGTAGCTTCAGAGTAACATTTATCCCACAGATAGTTTTATTCAGTAGAGAATAATGCTGGTGAAACTTTTATGTTATAAGCTTTGCTCATTTCTAAGGTTTTTTAGGTCAGTAAATACAACTTAGTCATTTTCTTCATGCAAATAATTCCTGTATATTTTTACATACTGTATCTCATTGTATGATCTCTCAATAGGTGTTAAGGTATGTTTTTTTAATGTATTGGTTATAGTTTTCACTTTGGGAAGGAAATCTCTATAGATTTAAAAGTGTACCTCTTCTATCAATCTTCACTGTCTTAAAATTCAGTTTCTTAAAGGCTTTCTTGTACTTTGCCTGGTCAATATTTCTTAACCCCTCCCCTAATATTATAATATCAACTGATATATTTACTTCTTTGTGCTTTTGCCATCTCCAAGAATGTCACAAAAGGTTTCTGAAACAATATGTCACCTTTTGTGACATTCTTTCACTTGTCAACATGGATTCAAAACTAATCTGTCCTGGTGCCTTTATTCCTTCCTTTCTCCCTAAATGCCAGCATACTGAGATTATCTATTGGAAATGGTTTATCTGTTCAATTTAAAATAAAGATAGTATGAACATTTGATTGTACATTTCTGTGAATATGTCCCCAAATCTGCTTAGTAAATATCCAGGACTCAATTTCTAGGTTCTTTTGGTACACTCTATCTAGATTTATAAGAAATTGTCAAAATGTTTTCAAAATGAGTGTTTTCATTAGCAACAGTATCCTATTCAGATTCTGCCTAGATACCGGCATTGGCGGAGTTTTCAAATTTTACTATTCTAATTAGTAAATAATAATACTTAATTGTTTAGTTTTTCATTTCTCCAATTACTGTTTCATTTTTCCCATTTATTTTTCAAAGTTGGCTTATTTTGAAAATGTAATTTTATTGTTTGATTACTCTTAGGAATTTTAGTCACAGTTACATTACTAGATTGTGTGTGTACAAATCCCTGCCTCCCTTATTTTTTTGTGCAGACCCTGGTGCTTGAACTCAGGGCATAGGTGGTGTCCCTGTGCTTTTTGTGCTTAGGGCTCATGTTCTAACACTTGAACTCCTCTTGTGACTTTTTCAGTAGTTAATTGGAAATAAGTCTTATGAACATTCCTGCCAATGCTGACTTTGAACTGTGATCCTCAGATCTCAGCCTCCAGAGTATCTAGGATTACACAGAGGAAATGTTAGTGCTCGCCTTCCTCTTTCCCCTCTTTGAATTCATCATTTCCTTCACCTAACATTGTCTTTCCCATACAGAAATTTTCAATCATAGCAAATTCCCTAGCAATTGTTCCCACCATGGATTTTTTTTTGTTTTCAGAATTTTATCACCAACCCACGACAAAATGAATTTTTGTTTAATTTGTCTGGATTTAGATGTTTACATTTTACCTTTTGGTCTATGTTACATTTTTAGTGACTTCTTTCAGAAAATATAAGATCCATAGTTTGCTTCATTGCTTTCACTTGGTAAATATATATATATATATGCATATACATGTACATCTATTCTTGAAATATTTGTTGAAAATTATTTCCTCCCCATCAGATTGTACGTTCTTTGTCATAAATAAATTGACTATACCTTGTATGAGTTATTTGTAGGCTTTCTGCTTTGTGTCATGGATGCACTTCTCCAATTTTTAATCAACAGTGTGTGAAGTGATTTACTATAGACTAGAAATTAGGTACTGTTCCAACTTTGTTCCATATAAAATTTAAAAATCTACACTGGAAATACACAAAGTAACATGTTCAATTTAGATTATATTTGTATTGAATATATAGAACAATTTTTAAACAAAACTGATTATCAATACATTATTTTTTGATAATCAGTACATTATTGTATTGTATGGACAAGGAAAATTTTCTTTTATTTTGATCTTTGAGGGTTTTATTTTTGTCACTTGTCTCACAGTTCCTATATGCAAGCACTACATGTATATATGTTAACCTAAAAATAATTTATTTCAATGTTTTGGTTCTGATGGTACTTTTAAGATCCAAAGTCTGAGGGACACGGAATTAAAACTATAGCTTCGAACATGTTTTGCTTTTGGATCATCTTTTAAATGACATAAATGATTTAAACATTATCAAAGAAGGAGAAACAAGGTACAATAATTTATTATGTCCAGGGCAATGTGGTTGTAATATAAAAGATTATGCACAAAATACTTGTTAGCTAGATTTCCATGTGTGGTCTCCTCTCCCCTTCTATTCTTACCTGTTCCAATTCCCTCTTCCCTTTAGCTGGATTTCTCTAAGCACATGATAATTAATGTGTTTATGTACACATGATTCTCTTTCTGATTGTCACTACTCCTACCTGTCACTCTTTCCCTTTAGGCTTAGAGATGATAAATCCCTTATTACTATATAATCTTTGCAGTTCTCCAACATTCAACTTCTGTAAATGACCACCTTTTAAATAAACCCTCCTCAAACAATCCAGTTTCAAGTGTGCCATCTGCTTACTCTTGGAACACTTTCTAATACAGATGGCTTCATGAGAAAGGCATCCAAACACAAGAAAGTACAAGGCTTAATGAGTTGTGAAGAGGAGAGCTCACAAATGCCCCAACACCAGGGTACAGAATATAAGACTTAAGGAATTACATTGAGAACCAAACTTCATATATGTTTGACACACAATGGAAGCAAGAGATTTTTCTTTGTGGTTGTTGTTTTCAATGTACTAACTATAATAAAGTTATTTCTTCTTTTCTTTCTTTTTTTCCCTGTATGGCTTATTACTTGTCATTGTATGTGATTTTGGTGCCCTGATGTATTGTACATATGTTTATTTGAATTAGGGAAAGGAAGAGGAGCAATGAAATAGTGAGAAAAAAGACAATGGATGAATCAGTGTAACAGCAATAATCACAGACTTTATGTTGGAAATAAACTTGACAGCTTGGAGAGGGGGGCATTAGGAGTGGGGAAAGGGAAAGTGAGAGAAAAAAAATGAAAGGGGGTAAAAATGTTCCAAAAGAAATGTACTCCTTACCTTACCTATGCAACTGTAACACCTCTATATATCACCCTGACAATAAAATATAAAAAGGAGCTTCAGCCATAAAGCCAAATAAAAAGGAAAAGAAAGACAGGACAATCAATACAAACACCACTTTCAATTACTAAAGGCTGTAATCAGGGTAGTGGATAAACAGAAGTCAAGCTTAGAGTTAGGTGAAAACAAAAAGTTTGATGAACCCATCTTTAACAATATAGAAGGCTACCTACCAATGTGGGAAAAGAGTATAGAACCACTCTACTAGTTAGAGAGTGCTTTGATAGAAAGGACATAGTTCTGGGAAGGAGATGTCTTGTAAAGGAGCTTCTTGATGATATCAATTCTGTTACCATAGGCATTTGAGATGGTGATCGTACATGCTGAATGAAGCTGAACATGACACCATGCTATGTTAATGGTGATAAATCTCAGAAGGATGGCATGCTATGTTAATGGTGATAAATCTCAGAAGGATGGCCCGAGTAAAAGAGGACTTGTTGGATGCCATCAAGACTGTATTTAAAGCTTAGGCAGAGATGCCTGGGAGAAGGTTTAAGATGGATGAGGTGGCATCAAGTTCTAGAATGAGAGAAAGTGCTTGAGTCATTGCTATTTCTCTGTAATTACAGAATAAGAGTAATATAGCTGGAGTCTCCAGTTGAGAATGAGCACATTTCGGAACAGAGTAACACTGAATAGCAATTACAGGCAAGAAGCAGATTTGATAAAATACCCAACCTCATCATTTTATCTGGATCTGTAATTTCTTGCCTCTTCACACTCAATACTGACAAGATACATTACACTCCACATACCTGCTATCAAATGTGTGCTTCTCCTTTTTGCTAATTTAGTAATTCAGAAAATGATTATTCTCTATGAGCTGCTCACAAAAACTGAACCATTTTTGTGCTGGAAATTCACAATTTTATATGAAAATGCTCAGTTATAAGTAGATTTTATGTGTACTATCTCATAGGTTAAAAAAAGCATGCTATCTCTAAAGAAATAAATACAAAATCAACCTGGTGAGTTTCAATGCTTTTGAATGGGCTCTGTAGATTACTTTGTAATATTTTAATATTTTTGATATTGTAATCATTCAAAATCAATCCATGGGGAAAGCATTTAAATTGAATAATGTTCATACTATAATGGTTATTTAATAACTAAACTGCTAACTCATTACATAAATAGATAAATCCTTCACTTCTATCTAAACTTATTAATTATTGAAGTAAAGACTTAAAATACAACTTATTTATACAGAGAGAAGTAGATAATTGAAAAAATTGTCAAACCTCCAGGCCAGGCCACAAAAGCTCATCCACTCCGTAGTGTGGCTGAAATTCTTATGTTGACAAATAATTATGATGTATCTGCTCTATTTCAGAGAAGATGCTAGTAGGATAAAGAGAAATGTGAGCTATCTCTGACCTAAGTAAAAATGAAGTCATTAAAAACCCAAATAATTATGTCATTTTATGCAGGAGAGTGAACAAATGGTCATTGGGAAACTAGCCTGGAATTGCTACTCAGCTGCTCGAGTTTTATTGTCCTTCAAACCTCAGGCAGATTTTTCAGACAGAAAAGAAAAACAAAAGAGAAGAAAATGTTTGTTAACTGTGACAAATGCATTCTCATCCTTTGTTTACCATTAGAAGAATTGGAAAGTGCTTCTCAAATATGTTCACACTGTGGTACAAATAAAAATGATGGAAGTTTTACAACACATTTGGAGAAAACGAGATGATTTCAGGCTTCTAAAGGAAGTTGACTTTTAAGCTGTATTGGAAATTATATAATTTTATAGTGAATGAATATGAAAAAAGTAAAATCTTAGAAGTTTAAAACATCCAAATCCAATATTGTGTCACATTTAGACAAGTTGAGTTTCATACAGTAATTTGATCATTAATCACTGTATGAACTGATGTTATAGCTGACCGCATAAATTGAATAACCTAAAATAATAATTAATGAAAAGGGGAAAAACACAATTTGAGTGTATGGTTGTGAATATAAATAGAGAAAATGTAATTATTTTTTTTAATTTTTACAAAAATGTTTATAATTTATTTTCCATGGCAAAAGGTTGCACTCCCCAACCCCTGCATTACAGATGGCTGACTCTCCACCACATTGGCCTCATCCAGAGTGGATGCTTGCACACTGAAATTGTGTTTGCCTTCTTGCTTTGACAGTTTCTATAACACAAGACAGTCTTTGCAATTACTTTCTGATATGAGTCAATTATCCCTCGTTTCTGTGTATCATTTTTCTTTGTTTGTGCCAGTACCTTTATCTTTTTAAATTTTTATTTATTTATTTTGGTAATATTTCTTTTTTCATATATTTTTTATTGTAACTAATAGAAGGGTTACATGATATTTGCCAGATAGATGGTGCATTAATTCCCATACATTGATACCTTTCACATGTCTTGGTCCCCATTTCCCTCCTCCCAACCCCCACCCCTCATCTTGTTTTCCCCCCTTCCCTATCCAATTTCAAATAACCAAATACAAACATATCCAATATATCAGGTAACAAAGTGAGATACTGTAACAATATGAGATAACCAAAGGACAGCAAAAGAGATGAGAGATAACATAGTACCTTAAGAACAACAATCATTCATTATACGGCTTATGTTTCTATAGCCTAGAGATCCTTTCATTTTTTCAATTTCTTTTTTCTTTTTTTTATTGTTGGGATAATGTATAGAGAGGTTACAGTTACATTCCTCAGGTAGTAGGTGCATTACTTCTCACACATTGATACCCCTTCTCATGTTTTTGTCCCTGTTTTCCTACCCCTACCCACTCCTAATAATCTTGTTTTCCTCCCTTCCCTTCCCTATTTGAAATAAACAGATAAACGTATATACGATATACCAGGTAGCAAAGTCAGATACAGTCCTTTATCATTTTAAGTAGGAAATGTCCATTATTTATTTTAGCTTGGGGTATCAAGACATAATCAGACTCTTAACATCATATTAGATTATCAGACTCTCTAAATGGCTTAAAATAAAAATATAAAACCTGCAATAGCAATCACTTTTAAGTATAGTTGCACATTCATATTCACAAGGCATATACTGAAGATCCTTAGAATTGGCCATCATATAAACAAATTTGATATCCATTCTACAAAGCCTTTTTGATCCCTTTATCTGGGCCCTGAAAGCTATCTTTTAGTTTAGTTTCTAAATATGAGTATTTATCATCATTATTTCCCACAAAAGTTGAATCAGTGCTTTTCTTTTTGTGGTTTATTTAGCCTAACAGCCACAAGATTCATGTATGCCTCAATGATAACAGGATTTCTTTCTTTTTGAAGGCTAAATAACTTTCCATATATACAGATCCATATATCACTGAATGATGGAGACCGATTCTGCAAAATAAGTTGTTGGATAATTTTATCCTTGGGAAAACAGCATAATAAGCGCGCGCACACACACACACACACACACACACACAAATAGAGTATAATTTTATGGGACCTTGCTAAATTTGCAATTCATTATCTAGTAAAGCCTTGTCTGTGGCTGATGACTGAAATTTTCTATTCCCAGTAACCACTGGTGACAGATTGCTCTACTCTTGACACCAAGAATAAAGCTGTAATGTATGTGGGAAGGCTAGCATGTCTTCACAATTTTGCTTTTGATTGCTTTGGAGCTCACCTAGCACACCAAATGCTAGATTCAGTAACTTGACATTTAGTTTTGAAGAAATCTCCATTTCGTTTTGTAAAATGGTTTCACTTTCTTACAGATTTGGTAGTAGTAAGGAATTAATGGTTTCAATGGCTCCATGTCCTTTCTGACATTTCTTAAACTCTGCTTTTGGATGAAGGCAGCCCAATTGATTGTGAAGTAGCATCTAATGGTGGCTTTGATTTGTGTTTTTACAATAATTAGTCAAGTTATACTACTTGTTATTTTCCTGTCAATGAATTAATTGTGCACCTTCACTAAAGAAATGTCTGTTCAAGTCCTTTGCTCATATTTATTTGACTCAGCTATGTATTTTCTTACATTAAGGAAGAATCCCTTGTATTAAAAATTAAATAATCATTTATTTCATTTTCAAATATTTCCTTCCATCGTGTGCTGGCTTTTCATGGCCTTTTTATTGCCTTCTTTATTGCACAGAAGTTTTGAAAAGAGATGAGGTGCCTGACGTATTAAACTCCTCAAAGAGAAGTGACATATTCCTTGATGAGAACTGGTTATAACATACATTTCTGTTGCATAGTCAGTGGGTTTTGAGTGACTATATAAATGATTGTGAACTCTATCCACAAACTTCAAAATTGCCTTTTCCCCCATTTATCCATTCCCCATGGAAATCAGCTCAATGAGATGAATGTCCTGCCTGATAAAAAGAAAAAAAGTATAAAAGACTCAGGGATGTAGAAGCCTTTACAATTAATGTAACCAATATTTTAAAGAAAGTTAATGCAACAAATACATTAAAGAAAAAGAATTAATAACTTCTATCCTAGAGATGATTTTCTGATTATGGGTTTGAGATGGTACCAGAGTTTTAAATCAGAGCTTAGGCACTCTTGCTGACCTTTTCTGCTAAATACTATCTCTCTACCACTTGAGCCACAGGTCTACTTCAAGGTTTTGGTGATTAATTGGAGATAAGAGTTTCACAACGTTCCTGCCCTGGCTGGCTTCAAAACACAATCTCCAGATCCAAGCCTCCTGAGTAGCCAAGATTACACATGTGAGCCATTGGCACACAAATTGAAATGATTTTTTTTCTAAAGGAGAAGCAGCTATCAGAGGCAGAGGATTTTATGTCTGTTATTTATTCATCAGGATCACAAATAAGGTCTATGTCACCATTTTCTCAAAGAGTGGTGAGATATGGAGTTCCTCAGAGAATGGAATTTCTCTGGCAAGATTATTCATCTAGAAAGTGATGTGATCAGAAGTTAGTAGCATAATAGTCAAGCCTTAAACCAATTCTTCCACCAATACTATACCTGTGCATACTAAAGGAGATCAATAGAGAAACTAAAAGGCAATCTAGTCCCAGTTAAAGTAACAGGCAAAGAACTTGTGCATATGTTCACCTTTCCATTGGCAATGTGCCACACAATCATGACATTCTTTCAAATAATGTCTAATGGGTTCTGTTAGATTTGCGTATGCAGTTGTGTATTTGGTTAATCACATTGGACAAACTATTTCCTGACTCTGAAACTTGTAGGACAAAACAATCATGAACATAAACAAAGGAAGTAGTTAATAAAAACTAAACTAATCTCCAGGCAAATTTTTAATGCCAGCCTGAAAATACTTCAACACAGAGAGAAGTTGTTTAAATAACAGTTGCCTTTGGGAGATAGTGATTAGAGACCGACAGGGAGAAAATAAATGATGCTGGGCCCTGAAAATCCTGTATAAAGTCTTATGGAACACAAGTGCACTTGCTTTATAGCAAACCATCTAAATGTGCACTTAAATTCTGCACCCTTTACATATATTTTATATCATAAAATTAGAGAATAATTTCCATTCTTGAGGAGGAAATTGTAAGGCACAGGAAGCCAACCTTCCCACACAAATAAGAAAATGAATCCCAGATACTTTCCAAGATGTATTTTGAAAATCGTCAGAAGCCATTTGATAGCAATCAAGAATAAATGAGTTAAAATTCTACAGTAGAGAAAATATCTTTCCTTCCTCCCTTTCTCTCTAGTCCCCAGACATGTTCCCTTAGTAAGTGGGGAAGGATTGAGTTGGGATCCATCAGGCAAGGCAAAAGATAAGTCAGAAATGAAATGAGTTGACTTGTTGAACCATTGAAGTAAAATCTATTCCAGATTTTAGAGCCTCCAAAACCATAACTGCCATTGTAAGTACATGGCAGACATTTTACTAATGGTGTTTATGAGAACATGAAGCTCCTTGTCTCAGGAAAGCATAAAGAGTCCGCCTGAAGTTGTTACAAACTGAGAAGATGGATACTGACTTGCCTTTCTAAAACATCATGCTACTCAAGTACAATCGAGTTCCTGGAAAAGAGCGATCTTTCTGAAGGCACATAGTTGATTTTTACTTCTCAGAAACCTGTCTGTTTAATGCAGATGGATGCATTTCTTTCTCAATGGCTCATCCTAACAAGTATTTTTCATAATGGAAGCCAAATATGGTCTCACAAGTTCTTTTACTTTCAATCCCAAATCAAGTGTACTTGCTCAAATGTCATTTTTTCTGAGCAAAGAGTTCTGCAGCAGAAGAATATGCCAATGTCTTACGCCTCCCTAAAAAGGTGATTTGACTTAAAGATCATGACTTAAAGATCATGAATTAAATTGAATAATCTTGAAGAATACAGGGTAGATTTTTTTTACTAAGAATATGTGTGGTTGGAAAAACTACAGATTATATACATAAAGGGAAAAGGATAATTAGGGGAAAGAAGGGACCAGTGGGGTGCAGGAGGACAATGAGAGAAGATAATTTTCCTCAAAGCACAATGGACAATTGTGAAAATGTCATAAAGAAATTTATTATTTTCTACAGGCTCATATAAGTTAATACGAAGACCATATTTCAGAGAATCACAAACTGTCAGGTGTTCTGTGAGGCTACAAAGCACACTTGTGGAGTTTGGACATCTCTAATTACATAACTATTACCTGATAAATTCAGGGGGAAATGAAGATATCAGATTCACAAGAGTTGTGAGCACATGGCATAATGAGACTTTAGACCTTTGATGTAAATGAATTTGTTGCACTCCAACCTTGCCTCTGACTGTGAAAATTTGTTTTCAATCTCTGAGTTTAACCTGTATGTATTTATTTATTTTTTACAATGAAAAGGCATGAGGTTTTAATAGAATAGTATAATTCATACATCAAATATTTACATTAATAGTAAACATAAAACTCAAAACATCAGTTATTTTTTAAGTCAGTAATTTCAGAAAATTATTCAATGATATCTGGGCATGGACGTACATGTGTATAGTTCCCCAAAAGAACATCATCATTGGAATAACTACCGACGTTTCAAATTCTAGTGTTAATAAGGAATATAAATACACAAAGTAATTCAAGAAGTTTAATTCTACCTTTGGAGAAGCAGTCAAGGAGTAACATACCATCAGTCTTAGGGGATTGTCAAAACTTTGCTAGAGTTTTGGAAAACTCTATCCATTTAACAGCACACAAACCTGCAATGGATTTTCTTCTCTAAATTTAGAGGACCATGAGTCAGTGAGCTAAGCTTTAATGTCCCCATATCTTCTCTCATCTGGGCATTGTTTGCAGATAATAAATTACACAAAGCAAATGTGACTGAACTCAACCTTTAAGAAATAAATACTACTTCTCAGAACATAATTCCATAGTAGAAATTAGATCAAATTATTTTTATGGATGCTGCTGGGGTTTGAATTCAGGGCTTGTGCTTGTCAGGCAGGCACTCTACCATTTGAGCCATAGTTTCATCCCCAAATTCAATTTCATTTATTTGTCAAAAGAATGAAAACCCTGTAAACTTTCTGGCTAATAAAGACTTTCTAATTAAAAAAAAAAAAAAAAGAATGAAAATCCTTCCGCTTCCACCTGAAAGTGAGGGCTAAGTTAAAATGCTTAATCACATAACAGTATACGTACTTAATATATGCTCAATAAATCCTCCACTATTCCCTGTTCTGTGTTAAATTCTACTCTTACCTAACTCACAAAATGGAGTTCAGATGCTACAAAGAAGTTTCCTGGATTCCTTCTTTTTAAATATTTTTTTACCAGTCATGGGACTTGAACTCAGGTCCTGAGCACTGTCCTCGGACTTTTCTCAAGGCTAGAGCTCTACCAATTGGACCACAGCACCACTTCCAGCTTTTTTCTATGTATGTGGTACCAAGGAATCGAGCCTGGGTCTTCGTGCATGCTAGGCAAGCACTCTACCACTAGGGCAAACTCCCAGCTCCTGGATATAATTTTTCTAATCACATGTAATCTATTAGTGAGGTTGTGAATTTTTGGTTAAAGTTTAGTCCTTCTTACTTAGGAGTGTACAGGCCCAAACACAACAGTATTAGCAGCTAGTAAACACATAAGATGGGGTCAAGGCAAGACCAGCACTTCTCCTCATAAGCTATAAATTGGTTAAATTACTGCTTTCAAGAGCCACAATAACTGGAAGTAAATCTGACAGAGCTGGTAAAAGACTTTTTGAAATTTATTTGGTCAAATAGGTTTAAAAAAATCCCATGTGATAAGCAATGCTAGCTAAACATTGGGGATTTCAGAATTTAGTCACACTTTTAACAAGTTCTGTGGCATTCAAGCCACAGTACTTGCACAAAGCGGGAAAGAGAGAGAGAGAGAGACAGAGACAGAGACAGAGAGAAGAAAGTTAGCTGAGTACAGTGGCTCATGTCTATAAGCCTAACTACTCAGGATCCTGAGATCTGAGGATCATGATAAAAAGGCAGCTTGGGCAGAAAAGTCTGTGGGGATCTTATCTCCAATTAAGCATGCAAAAAAGCTAGCAGTAGAGCTGTGGTTCAAGTCTTATAGCACTAGCCTTGAGTAAAGGCCTCAGAGAGAGAGAGAGAGGGAGAGAGAGAGAGAGAAAGAGAGAGAGAAGGGAGGGAGGGAAGGAGGGAGGGAGAAGGAAGGAGAAAGAAAGAAAGAAAGAAAGAAAGAAAGAAAGAAAGAAAGAAAGAAAGAAAGAAAGAAAGAATTCAGACAAACGGTGGGTGTCCAGGATGAAGTAATATTTCTGCATCAGAAGTGTGCCAGGTTAAAGTGCTCAGGTATTTAAGCTCTGATAGAATTGACATAGCAAGGCCAGTATTTCTTCCTTAATATTATCCTCTTTGCACAGCCCAATTTTTTATTCTCCCTGGCCAGTAAGAAGGCAGTTATGCATCTGATTCAAAAGGCCTCTGTCTGGCACTGGTGGATTAAGCCTATAATCTTACCTCCTCAGAAGGCTCCTGGACAGCACTGGCAGACAAATCCAAGAGACTCTTAATCACCATTTACTCCGTTAAAAAGCCTGAAGTGGAGGTTTGGCTCAAGTGGTAGAGCACCATCCTTGAGGAAAAATATAAAACAGAAAACGATGGGGAAGTCCTGAGTTCAAGCCCCAGGACTAGCACAAAATGAATAAATATTTAAACAAATATATGAAAATGCCTTGATGTTTTATTATAACTAAATGTAAGTGCTACATATAAATCCCATATAGCTCTTTATTTTCTGCTCAATCCAAATTTTCCATGTGCTTTAGCAACACTTAAAATCCTAAGAAGTAAGATGCAGTTTCTCAGTTCAGAGTCTTGGTATTCACGATATGCTCCAATATTGTGGCAAACATATTTGCCACAGTTGTATATTATTATTTTACCATCAAAGTATATAATTTCTGTACCCATTCCTCCATGCTTATCTCAGGTTTTTGTCTTCTTGTAATTTTTCTCTCTGGGTCTTTAGATATGATAATTCTACTCATTAATTCTTACAGAACTCCTTCTTTATGAAGCGTCTCTGATCTTTCATCTTTTTCTAGCAGTGATTAGCTGATCATCACTTCTTTTGCCCCTCATCTTATTTATGCTTGCTATCTTCTACAAAGCAATAAC
Organism: Megascapheus bottae; assembly: GCF_031878675.1. Lineage (NCBI taxonomy): Eukaryota > Metazoa > Chordata > Mammalia > Rodentia > Geomyidae > Megascapheus > Megascapheus bottae. The sequence continues at coordinate 50,728,092 of NC_143524.1, forward strand.
TTCTCATAGGGAATAATTAAATAAGCAAATTCAATGAAGAGTAATTTATGATATCTTATGCTCAAAATAAACCACATTCTGATGTTATCTACATACCTGGTTTCCATGAATTAGTTTAGAAAAAGCTATATTTTCCCAGCAGCTCTGGAAAAAAAATGCCTCTTATACTTTTATTGTTCAAATTTCCTCCAAAATCAGCAATATATTTCTTTTATTTCATGAAGCTAATTTAGAGTTAGTGCAGAGAAGTGAACATCACCCTCCCAAGCATTCAAACCTTAGTTCAAACCCCATTATTGCCAACAAACAAACAAATGAATGAATGAATAAAGGGAAGAAATTACTGTCTAAAACACCAAGAACGTCCTATCATCATGTAGAATAATAAACAGTAGTCCGAATACCAAGGTATTACAAGAAGGAAACCATGAGAGGACATAGGATAATGTGAGGTAGTTCAGACTGGATCCCCAATGAATGGGAAATTACATTGTCTTTATCTTTTGAGACTGTGGAATGAGGATTCCTAGAGGTGATACTTCATATACTTTTTATTTTTTAAACTCTGACTATGATTTAACGATTTCCTCCCAGTTGGTATGTTCAGTTTCAAGATACACTGATGATCATTGTATTTTGATTTCTCAATGTGACACCACTGACAAGCTATTTTCTAAATGTATCAAAAGCATCCTTCATCACAATCATTTCATCTGTTGTTAGAATGCTTGCCTAGCATGCATGAAGGCCAGGGTTTGATTCCTCAGTACCACATACACAGAAAAAGCTGAAAGTAGTGCTATGGCTCAAGTGATAGAGCTCTAGCCCAAGGACAGCACTCAGGCCCTGAGTTCAAGCCCCAGGACTGGCAAAAACAAAAATACCCAAAGAATTATAACTTTGAACTCTATGATTTAGGAAGAAGAAAACAGGAGAGCACAATGGAAAGGGTGGCATTGATCAAGATGCATTGAACACACATCCTGATTTTTGGAATTGTACCTGCTCTGTACAACTACTTTAGAATTTGGTGATCATAATATTATTAGGAATTTAAGATCTGTAAACTATTCAGGCCTGTGGGGTTCGGGGTGGGGCAGGGAGCTCCACAGTTTATATTATTAGAGAATTTTGTAATGTGGATGATTTTTTCTTTAACTGTCTGACTGTCTTCCTCTCCACCTACCACCACCTCTTGTCCCCTGAACTTACAGAGGTGCCCATGGTACTGCAGGAATGACATACAGATATGCTGATATGTTTCCTCCTGTCCTTGGAATTTTCTTTATTTTTACCATGCTAGATAACCTAAAGTTTCCTTTCAGGACACAATTTAAAGAAGTACCACTCTGTGACCCTTCTCTGAGAAACAATATTGTTTTTAAAATAGAATCATATAGATTTGTCGCAAATGAAACTTACCTACTCATACACATTCTCTGCATTATTAAGGTTTCATTACAAGCATTCAGTCAAATATGAAAATGAAAATCATAAGTATTTAGATATATATATCCCACTAAACAAATCATTTGCTTCAAATGCTATAATCAAAATTTTAAAAAACTAAATTAAATTGACTATAATTATATTAATTAAAATAAAAGTAAATTAAAGTGTTGAATTAAAATAGCTTCTTACATGAGGACCATGCAGAAGAAATATTGAGTCCCAGTTTTACCTTTTCTATCTTCTTGCTTTTATCTTTTTGGTAGGATCACTTTTCTACTTTTCTTATTCTTTTCTGCTTAGTTCTCATTACTGACTCAAGTTTACATTGTATCCTTTTGGCTATTGACTCCTAATACCTCAGCTAGGGTTGGCACTGCCCATTATTGCGCTGTCCAAAGGATTATGAGCCAATGTGGCTGAACTTCTCAATGCTTATTCTGTTGGCAGGGCCAGCTTTGTTGTGGAATTAGATTCAAAAACACATGCCAGCCTGAGATTTGTCTGATCTAACTGATGTTGCATTGTGATTGTAGGCTTACCAGAGCACTTTCTGGTTTGAATCTGGCTTCCATGGTGTATCTGCCTGCCTTCTTGCCTGTGACAGTGCTGCAACAGACAAACGAGAAGAGTTACCTACATTTGACTTTTCTTTTTATTCTTAAGGAGTTTTGCAACTGGGAATCCACCCTGGAGGGGTAGTTCTGTTCATGTGTGCTGGCCAAAGCAGAATTCTGAACCTAGAAGATAAAACACAGAACAGGGTGGTTTTTAATCCAAGCGTTTTGTAAAGAAAGCATACAGTACTATCAGAATAAAGGATTTTGTTCTATCTAGGTCCTCAATGAAATTATTTTGTATTCAAAGAAAGCAAATCTTTCTGAAGAGAATCTCAAAATCCCCAGAGGCATGTTTTAAGAGATAAGATTTAGCTAAGTAAGATGACCAACGGATGGGTTTGACAACATAAATCAAAATACAATTTCTTTTTCTTTTCCTAATTTTTTCTTTTGCCGATCCTAATTTTGAACTCAAAGACCTGAACTCTGTCCTTGGGCTTTCTCCAGGCTAGAGCTCTACCACTTGAGCCACAGCACCACTCCCAACTTTTTCTATGTATGTGGTACCAAGGAATCTATCCCAGCTCTTCGTGCATGCTAGGCAGGCACTCTACTAGGCCAAACTCTTAGCCTCCCAAAATACAATTTCAATTATATTTGATAGAGTTACCTTGGATGTAGGAGAACACCAGAGTTTGTAATTCCACCAGATACACAAATTTAAAATGTAATTTACTATGAAAAATTATACAAAAGTTTGGCAGATACATAAGCCATATTTCTTTAACTTATTAAAAGGGAAATATTGGTTCCCTTTCAATACACATGATATTTTTAATAGGCCAAGGATTTTTCCTAAGTATTACAATCAACCAGTTATTCCACAGAAGAATGAATGAGCAAGCCATGATTTTCTGTACATTCTCAGGAATAAGTTGTCTGCAAAATCCAGGAATATCTGACAGCAATTCCCTAAATATACTAAAAATTACCAGTTATAACAGGATATAGATAAAGAAATTACAAGCAGAAATGGAACACTGTACTAGCAATCATATTTCACTGATATAGACCACAGAATGGGTCATGAAAAGACATGAACTTGGAAATTACCAAGTAAACTGTCTTTATTTCTGATTCTGCAGGTGGTTCTGAGGTTTCATCTGTACTGTATCTACTCATCGAGTCATGCCTTTAGCCTTTGTCATTTTGGTACAAAGCCCTAAAACTGTATATGTTTAAGCCAGCCTGCACTATAGTCCTCTAATTTATGCTTTCCACATATTTAAGAAAATCAACCTGGCTACCACACTTAGCATTTTTAATTAGTTCAGAGATGGGCTTGAGGACTTTTGGCCTTGGCTGGCTTTAAATTACAGTTTTCCTGAATAGTTGGAATTATGGGTGCAAACCAGCCACATCACTTGACTGCAAGTAGATTTTCATTTTTTAAGCCTATTGGGGTTTACCTCTGTTTAGAAGATTTTTTAACAGATCTTTTTACATTACAAAAAATGAGTACATGAATGAAATTGAATCTGCAATAGCAGTTAATTCAAAATTATATGTATGTATTTTAGGTGTGGTAATTGATAAAATTAATGTATATAAATGAATGAAATTATCATCCCAGAGAGATATAGAATCCTATTACTATAAAGATATTAATAAAATCAATAAAAATGATTTTGAGACAAGCACTGTAATATTTTTGTCTGCTTAACGCATTTGGAAATTTTTAAATAAGTTGATAGATACAGTTTTGTAAAATTCTTCTTTAAAGTGTTTTGAGATTTGAGAACTTCTGTGTTCAACTTGTGCATGTTCAATGATTTGTATCTATAAAATTGATATTTACAATGATTATAACAATAATGTTAGACTGCTCACTAGCTGTAGAATCAATCATAACAAAAGACTTACTAGACAAATGTACACAAAAGGAAATTCTCTTCTTAGGGTGCAGAACAATTTGGGTTTTAGATATTTAGATTCTACCCCCTTGATGGTGCAAAGCCATTTCTTACCAGATCTTCACACAGAACAAGCTGCTTTCAGACCATCCATCTCCTCTGACAATAAGCCAAAATGAGAAAATGGAATTCTCACTATTTAATAATTAAATTAACCTCTGCAACACAGGATTTTCCTCATTCCATCCCTTTAAGGGCTATTTTGTTTAGATTGTAGGCAATTCAATTGCTAGTCATCTGTTTATTCATTAAAGGGAATCTACCTAATAACTTTGTTAAATTATCCCTGCTGAAAGAACTAATAGAAAGTAATGTCTTCTGCTGGGCAACAGTGGCTCACGCCTGTAATCCTAGCTACTCAAGAGGCTGAGATCTGAGGATCGCAATCCAAAGCCAGCCCAGGCACAAAAGTCCATGAGACTCTTATCTCCGATTAAAAACCTGAAAACCAGAAGTGGCTGCTCAAGTGGTACAATGGTAACCTTGAGCTGAAATGCTCATGGGCAATGCCCAGGCCCAGAGTTCAAGCCCCACACAACCAACAGAAAGAATAAAGAAAGAAAGGAAGAAAGAAAGAAAGGAGGGAAGGAAGGAAGGAAGGAAGGAAGGAAGGAAGGAAGGATGGATGGAAGGAAGGAAGGAAAGAAGGAAAAAAAGAAAAAGTAGTGGCTTCTATAACTATCCTGGACCCTCATCTAAATGCATAGTCTCTGAAATTTTGTAGGGAACAAATAGTCATAACACTGTTTTATAGTTATCTGATTATGACAACATCAGCAGGACTTATTCACTGTGCAAGCTGCTTTTTATTTAATGCTGGACATTTAACAATATAAAGGCATAAAGAAAATAAAAGGACCACCAGTATCTGTTCTCATAAATGTTCTGTATAAAACGAAGTGAGATATTTTTAAAATTTTAGAATGTGAACCACAATTTCACATAACAGTGAAATAACACAAAATGTCAAATACATGCTCAGTGATGAGAGATCAGAATATAGGCGTGCTTGTCTGTCAACGAGCCAGCTATTTTGAAACATAGTCGTGTCGAAAACTTGCACAAATCAGGTGCTCCAGTGTAGTCAAAAGAGAGCCACAGCCCAATCCTTCCCATGATATAACTTATCATTAACCATTATGTAGAAATTACACACATTCTCACACAAGCACATATGCACACTCAAGACAGTGGAATGGGCCATTTCTAGCTTAAGTATTTTAGGCATTCTATAGATAAGTAAAGTATCCCTACAGGTCACAGAACTGAAGCTTCCATCTTATTACCAATGTTTCGCAAAGTAGTGTTCTGATGAACTGCCATTTGGGGATAGGAATCATAAAATGGTTGACATTCATCTCTAGAAGATGCTTGCAACTTAGTGACTTCATCTTGAAGAAAGAGTGGGAGTGACAGTCAGAACTAGAGAGAGAAAACACTATTGTCATAGTCTGAAAAGAAGTGATGAACATTACATATTTTTACTTAAAATGGTCCTGAAACTAACCACTGTCATTGATCGGCATCTTTTAATAAGTAGGCACACATGGTCTTTAATAAGCACACTTGGTCCCTGAATTCAGAACAAATGACACCCAATGCCATCTTTGTGCTAGTGTACGCAGCCCACTTCAGGCAAATTACCTAACCAGTATCTGTCTATCCAACACAACTTGACATAGTTGTCTTAAAGAATTAGTGGAGGCATACTGATGAAAAATGTTAAATCCATAGTAAATCTCTCCTGGTTTATCATTACTTTATGTTTAATAGTTTCTTATCATTTGTGTCATTGCAGTAGCTAGTAAATTAGTATCTTTCCTATTTCAAATAAACAAAGGGGAGGAGGAGGGACAAAAGATAAAGAAGGGGTAGCAATGTGTGAGAAGTAATGTACCTACTATCTGTAACTGTAACTGTAACCCCTCTATACCTTACCTTGATAATAAAAATAAAATTTAAAAACAAGGATTAAAATTCATATTCTGGCATATTTTTTAAAAATAGAATAAAACACCTGTAAATCTGGCTGAAGTGAATGAAAAAAGAGGAACTTGTGCTTCAACTGAACACATTGAATGAGACAACAATTGAAAGGGTAGAAAATTGGAAGCTGATTCAAATGTCAGTCGATGAAGTCTCTGTGCTTGTCCAGAGGAGGTTCTATGAAACACATCTCCAACTCTTCATCCAAGAGAATCAGTGAAAAATGATATTAAAAAAAAACCAACCCCATGACTGTGTACATTACTGCCTATTACTAGTGCTTTTTAGTAAACTAGAAAAGTCTGGGCGAAACTTCCTTTCCTATAACTCAGAAGCCCAGAAAGCTTATTTGAACTTCGTTTACTGATTTTGAGTCAAATGTTCTTTCCAATATGGCACAATCTTGTAAATTTGTTCTGTTTTTCTTGCACACATGGACTTATAATTTCCTCTATTATAAGATGAAAATTCCTGTCCTTTAGGACAGAAATCAAGCATCAGTCTTCATTATGAGCCATCCCTATATCTTGCCCCCATGGTCTCTTCCAGGGGTCTGGCAAGTACTGATCTGTGGTCAAAACATGCTTGTTTGTCTACATTGCAAGGGATCTTAAAATGGAAATTCCACCTAATGAGCACCTGCAATGTCCCCTGTCAAGCAATCTGATTTTCAGAGTGATAATTGCATTGTTCAATCAAAATGTCTCCAACCGCTTTAGATGGAAGACCTCACGATTCCATTTTTATCAAAGCAATTCTGCCCTAAGTAATGAAACTTGTCTGATTTAAATGAATATCAACAAAAATGATGATTTTACACTTTTCAGGCGAACAACAAAGCAACAGCTCTTGTGTGTTTCCAGGACCTTATGGGAGGCTAACAGATTTATAGTCTCATTATTTCTTGGAGCAATAACTCTTCCAATAGGTAATTTTATGCTGTGGGACCACAAAACATATGGGAATAAATGTTCTTGAACAAAGGAACTTGCTGTCAAGGCTTTCAAAGGCAGCACTTACTAAAACAATAGATTTACACAAAGAAATGAGCTTCTTTTATTCTTAATTTTCTCATGAACCACATCAGAAACACTTGACTTTCAATTGTCTAAAATGTCTTTCTAAACATTAATACAGCCCTGTAATACCATATTCAATTAGCATTCTAGTAATATTATATAATAGTTTGACATCCATAGTGCTATTCAATACAATTTTCATAATGATAGATATTAAAAATAATCCCTTTTCAATTAATGATAATTCCCATTAATTTGACTCTTCTGTTCTCAATTTCAAATAGTATTCAGTGGCCCACCAAGAATATTGTGGAAATATATTTTCTTATGAGTGCATGTATTGAAACAAATTAAGTATTCAGGAGTGAGCATAATTATGGAATTGAAATAAATTGAAGATTTGAAAATGGATTAATATGTCTAACAAGGGATAATATATAAGTAATAGGGTTTTAGAGGTTCATAAAAGCTGAATGAACAAAAAGATTTTAGGGACTCATGAAAACTAAGGATAGAAAATTGAGGAAAAAAATCATTGTAAAACATGCAGTTTTTCTTAAGCATTTCACAAGTTGCTTTTCCTCCTTAATTTACAAAATGAGAAGACTGAAAGTCTAGGAATAGATTAGAATGGAGAATTTAAAAAACATCTGTCCTATTTTACTGTTCTGTTGTCATTTAATTTGAAAGTATATATACCTCCCTAACCCTCTTAATCTTAACTCTGAACATACCCAATCTTCCTTTTTAAACTTTACTTTCTTTAAGTTAGATACAGAAAAGAAATGGAAAATTTACCTTAAGAAGTTGAAAACAAATCATTAAGGAACTTCATATTAAAACATATAACCAATCAAGTCACAAAGCCATTTCTCCACTTTCTTTATGTCTATGGCTATGACACCTATTTCATGTTTATATATGAAATAACCTTTATATGGAATTAATGTATTCTTTATTGCACCATTGTGTTCCTTGCCTCGACTATTCAGAGGCTGAGAGATGGCAAATTCTCTGCTTTCTTCTATTTTTCCACCATGTGAAACAAAACTTGGTGCCGAGTAGACTTTGCTGAATTTAATTTACTTTTATATATTTGTGGAAGTAATGCAAGTCTCTGCTATATAAATATGCTGGTGTGTAAAGAGGCAGGATTGCAGGGTGAAAAGGGTGTGTTTGAAGCCAGAAGGTATATTTGGGGCTTCCAAATCCCTGACTCATTTCATTTTCCCCAATTTAATGTAAGATAGGCAGTGCTGAAATGCTAAGCTTATGGAGGATAATGAGACATCCAGAGAATAGAGTGCATTTCACAAAAATATACAAAAACATGGTTTTATTGATGCAAATAAAACAGCAATGTTGATTTCAAATGATATTTATTTTGTTTTTTCCCCCTCTATAATGAGCTAACAAATAATGGGAGACTCAAAGGATGGGGAAAGAAAAGGACAGGACTACGGAAGGAGTGAAATAAACCAACATGCGTTGATTTCATAACCTGACTTCTGAAACTGAAACCCCTTTGTATAACTACTTAATAATAACAAACAGATATAATTTTAAACTGTAAAAAAAGATAACATAAATGAAGACTTAAAAGAGAAAATAGAAAAATCTAGTTACACTGGAAGAATTTTAAAATGTTATTGTAAAAGTAAGTTCAAGTAAAAAAGAGGTGATGGCTGAACAATTAGCACTGATACAAAGACCACATAAACTTGGTATTATGACAAAATATCTTACCTTGGATATTTTTCTGTCTTCATTTCTGTTTAATCCACGTTTCTTGCCACATTTATTTAAAGATGGGCCCACTGAATTTCTCCATTGCAAAGTTGCCATTATACAATATGTTCCCTGTTAAGAAATCTAATTTAAAAATTTATAATCAGGGTGATGAATAGAGAGGGCTTACAGTTACATTCATAACGTAGTGAGTACATTACTTCTCAAACATTGTTATCCTTTCCCATGGATCTTTACAAGACAAGTGTAAACTGTTGAAAATGGGCACTGACACAATTGACTTCATTTTTCTTAACTAAACTCAGTGCCAACGTGTGTATAAGAGAGGAGAAGGAGAGAGAGAGAAACACATTTAGAATGTGAGATAAAGAGTTTAATATGCTGCATATTGAATGAGAAAAAATAAAGGGTTCAGATGCACTGAAAAAACATGTGTAAACACACAAGAGGAATAAAAACCAAAATGACATTTGTATGTATATGTATGCCAGTCCTGGGGCTTGAACTCACTGCCATGCCTTTTTGCTTGTCCTTTCTGATAAAAGCTAACACTACAACTGGAATCACGTCTCCACTGCAGACTTTTTGATAATTAGGTGTAGGTAAGATTTTCACAGATTTTTCTGGCCCTATGTGCTTCACGTTCTTTTTTCAAATTCCTATGAACAGAAAGACTCATTTTCTGTATAGTGAATCATATTTTGTGCCTGAGCACTGTCCTTGAGCTTTCACAAGGCTAGCTCTCTACCACTTGAGCCCCACCACCACTTCTGACTTTTGCTGTACATGTGGAACCAAGGAAGCAAACCCAGGGCTTCATGCATGCTAGGCCAGCACTCCACCACAAAGCCACACTCCAGCCCCTCAGTGTTGATTCTGTTACCTACCTGGTCATGAATTCTGGGGATTTTTGCCTGTCCCCAGGAACTTAGTGTCTGATCTAAGTATTCCAAAAAGATTGACTCAGAAGAATATAGGTAGTTGAATGGTTTGGTCCATTCCTTTCTACTTTACAAAAAGATATCTACTCTTTCCTGCTTGGGAACTCACAGTGTTTTTTATTCACAGTGGTTTTCAGGAATGATTCCAAATATTTGGGGGAAAAAAAGGACATGGAGACCAATGTCAAAAACTATCTAAATTTTCATTTCTGGTTATGCTCACACTGTATTATTAGTCTTGTAATATTGCTTGATGTGAGCATTCCTTTTTCCCTGGCATTTCAACGTCTACCTGCAAGGATAAGAATAGGGACAGAGCCTATGAGAAATAATTCTAGGTTTATTGCAAAATAGGTCCAAAATAGAATATCTAAATTGTGGATACAATCAAAGTTTTCCATCAAGTAATAAAAGATTCTATGAAATGTAAGGCAAATGCGAATTTTTAAATAATTTATTTTGTTTGAGGCAAAAATGCCTAACTTTCAGAAAATGAAAATGTTAATTTTAACTTGATTTGTATAAAAGTCAAATATATATCTATGATAAGTCAAGAGCGTAATACACCCAATTAAAAAAATAAAGGGGGTTGTGATTTGGCCTAATGGTAGAGTGCTCACATACACAAAGCCCTGAGTTCGATTCCTTGGTACCACATACACAGAAAATGACAGAAATGGTGGCTCAAGTGGTAGAATGCTAGCCTTGAGAAATAAGTGTCTAAGGACAGTGCTTAGGCCCTGAGTTCAAGCCCTAGGACTGGCAAAAAATAAAAACAAAATAAAAAAGAGAAGTAATCCTTATTTTTCTGTAATCTAATATTCAATGATAAATTTATTATATTGTACTTATAGCTATTTAACAGCTAGCTGTATTTTCTCCTGTATATTGTGCAGATCACCATCATGCTTTCTTTGTCTTTGGTTTTAATTATGTGTGGTGTAACTAATTCTTCAGCTAATAAAAACAATGTACTGCCTAGTGTCACTACACTTTATGTAGGAATATAGGAAACAAATATAAATAAAAGTAATTTAGAAAAGCAATCATTATTGTAAATACATTAATCTGTTTACTTGAAATAGGGAAGGGAAGGGGAAAAACAAGATGATTGGGAGTGCATGGGAGGAGGGAATGTGGGAGAAAAATATGAGGAGGGATATCAATGTTCAAGAAATAAGGTACCCACTAACCAACGAATGTAACTTTAACCCCTCTATATAGCAGCCTGACAATAAAATACAATTAAAAAATAAGGCATGATCTTGGGCCAGGAGTTTGGTCTAATGTCAAATTGCTTTCCAACATATACAAGACCTGGGCTTGCTTCCTTCTCAGTACCACGTACATAGGGGTGAAAAGCCAGAAGTGGTGCTATGGTTCAAGTGGTAGAGCTCTAGCCTTTGAGAAAACTCAAGAACAGTGCTCAGGCCCTGAGCACAAGCCCAGGACTGGCAAAAGAAAAAGAAAAAAAAAAAAACCTCATGATCCCACAGAGATGGAAATAAGCTTCTGCCCTAGCATGTATTGAGTTGATCTTTTTAAATTTTTTGTTTGTTTGTTTGTGGGTCATAGGGCTTGAACTCTGGGCCTGGATGAACTGTCCCTGAGCTCTTCAGCTTATGGCTACCACCCTACCCCTTGAGCCACAGCTCCACTTCCCTTTTTCTAGTGATTAATTGGAGATAAGAGTCTCAGAGGCAGGCTTTGAACCTTGATCCTCAGATGCCAGCCTCCTGAATACCTAGGTTTACAGGTGTGAGGCCCCGCCCTCAACTGATCTCTTTACATTTAATCTTCTACAATACAAACACACTGGAAAAGTAAATGCTACTGCTTCTCTAACATAGTATTCACTCTGTCTTCTTGGTCATTTTCATTATGCCAGTCACCACTGCAGACAACAGGGTCCCAAAATATTTTATCTTCATTTTATTTCACTGTCAATTTCTTTGAGAGATTAAGAAAGTCATGAATTCTTTTCATAATTTCTGCTGTCCGTTTGGGGGTTTTGTTTGATTTTTTTCCTTTTATTGCTCTTGTAGAGTTGATCTACAAAGAAGATACAGTTATAGGAATCTGGTAATGAGCACAATTTTTTTTTTGAACAATCGCTCCATTCCCTCACTCTCCTGCTTTTTTTCCCCCTCCCATCCCTATGTATCCTGTATATCTGCCTTTGGCCTCAGTATGTGAACTTTGTGTGTGTGTGGGGGGGTGTATTACTGTACTGGAGCTTGAACTCAGAGACTCTCACTTTCAGTCAGGGCTAGATTCTACCTCTTGAGCAATGCTTTTTCTTCCAGGTTTTTGCTGCTCAATTTTGGAGAACAATCCCACAGATTTGTCTGTCAAGACTGACTTTGAGCTTCACCCCTCAGATCTCAGCCTTTTGTATAGTTAGGATTATAGGCATGAGCCACTGACATCTGGTTAGTTCCATTGTCCTTTTACTTAAAGCTTCACTTCTAAGGTAATTCATCTTAAAACAATAGAGTTTTGCAATAGTAAAATAAATGCACATGTAAGTCTTTGGCAAATGACAAAATCACTATAGTAAAAACATTTATACAAATCTCTTTCCTTCAGGGAATGACCACGCAGCATCAATTTCCTGCATATATTTGATAATTATTCAAGTATATTTCCCCACAATCTCACTGAAGCTGCCAAGTGAAAATAAGACAGCATTATTTCACAATCCATGACTTTGCCACCTTGTGGCCATCAAGACTGTCTCACTAAATAACATTAACTGAAAACCAAAGCAATTATTTGCTTCTGTTGTCTAGTTTGTTATGAATCCCTTATAATACCATGGTTTTTCAAAATGGCAAAATGTTCTTAACCACTAAAACCCATAAATTCTCTAAAAGTGGTTCAGAATTTTTAATTATGCATTTATTGTTAATATCATCATCATCCTGAGCATCTTTATTACTATTAGTTGGCTTGCATTAAATGTGCAATGTTACATTTCTACACTTTTACAATATATTCCAATCCATCACTATCTCCTCTCCTTTTCCAAAATCAATTTCAATAGATTTCATTGTTCTGTTTTTATAGTTCATTAATGTAATCTTTCATCAGCAATACCTCCTTTTTGTTTAGAAAAGTTAAGAAAAGGAAAGATGAATTATGTAGGTTATTCCTATTCTGTGTTTAAGGAAGACTACTGGGTTGCCAAGTTACTTCTTAGATTATTATACAAGCTTGTGTCAGAGTTTAACACATCAAATAAGAAATTACTACCCAGGCTGGATGGCTCACGTCTATAATCCTAGCTACTCAGGAGGCTGAGATCTGAGGATGGCCATTCAAAGCCAGCCTGGGCCCTGAAGTCCCTGAGACTCTCATCTCTAATTAACCACTAGAAAACTGGAAGTGGCTCTGTGGTTCAAAGGGTATGGTGGTAGCCTTTAGCTGAAGAGGGACAATGCCCAGGCCAAGAGTTCAAGCCCCACAGCTGAATCACCCCCCCAAAAAAAATTAAAGAGAGAGAAATGACCAAATCCATCTTCACAAATGATAACACAGTCATTAATAGTAGAATTTCACTGGAATATCCTGCACATGACATCTAGCCACATGCATAATGGGGAATGTTCTCTTTCCCAACATAGTACCATCCAAAGTCTTAAGTCTTTTTCAAGTGCTTTTGTTTCTGTTGGGCCCATAGTGACCACAACTTAAGTTATCCAACAAGATCATAAAAAAAATGTTTGGCATAGAATTAATTTAGTGGTCTGTGGAGTCAGACCCATTAAGTATAAAACCTATCTGGGAAGCCCTAGACAAGGTATTTTGGTCACTATCTATCCCATTAACTCCATTTGTCTACTGGAAAGAAAAGCAGTTAATCTTAAAGCTTTGTTATGAAGACTGAATGATGTACTCAAATTTATAAGGATACTTAATAAGTATCATCATACAGCAGCTATGGGTTGAAACCTTTACTAAGCTATTTTAGAATGATCTCTTCTTTCTGATTTCCTCCTCTGACCACAGACACTTCAAGTACAGTAACATTATCTACTTAACATATACAGCAGCTAAATCTAGCTCGAGGTCTGTGCATAGTGGTCACGTGTTAAATATGCGCTAAACTATTCAACAAGAAATGTATTTTACTTATGTAACTGAAACCCGTTTGAACATCACTTTTACAATAAAATTAAGTGAAAAAATAAGTATGTGTTGAAAGCATGAACAGAGATTGCTTTTTCAATAGTATGTAAACCTATTTTCTTATTAATGACTGTGCAAGGATATGAACTCTTGAGTGAACAGTGTCATAACTGTGTTTATGTTCACCACTTCATCTCATAAAATATGCTTTGTATGAGCATCCTTTGCTCATTGAATGTATACATCCCGTGTTTAGAAAAGGGGAATGATGTTATTGTCCACCTTCTTGACTGAACGAGACCTCAGTGACATTTGCCATTTCTTTGTTATTATTATTGTTATTACTACTACTACTACTACTACTACTACTACTACTACAAGTCCTGGGGCTTGAACTCAGGGTCTGGACACCATCCTTGGGATTTTCTCAAGGCTGGGGCTCAACCTCTTGAACCAAAGCCCCATTTATGGCTTTTCTGCTGTGTATGTGGTACGGAGGAATTGAACCCAGGTCTTCATGTATGCTAGGCGAGCATTCTACTACTAGGCCACACTCTCAGCCTGACATTTGCCATTTCTTACATTTCATTTCATGATAGGCTTTCCTCCTCCTTTTCCCCTTTCCCAGGACTGAGAGAAGGTAGGCGAAGGGACAAACTTTGGCTTATGTTATCTATGCACTTTATGCTTCCATTAAATGTCTATATTTTTGCTAAAAATCAGGAGCAGTATAGAATATTCACATATAATATGAAAATAGGTTTTCTTTGTCAAATGTACTTTAGGAAACAAAGCTCAACAAGGAAAAATAGAGGCATGTGTGTAACTCCAGAAAAATGCCAAACCTTTATTATGCTAATATGTGATGTGACTCTCCAATTGAAGGAAATTGAATTTCTAGAACTTGATAAATTTACTTGATCACAAAAAATGCTGAGAGTCTAGTAAAATATGAAATGCACCCTGGAAAAATACTGAATTAAACCAAGAGAATGTTTAAGCCTGAGCCATAGATTCTGCGACTAAAAATTTTTCCCATTCTTTTGGGACTTCATTTTGTTCAAAGTTACATTGAGATATCTTTGAATTAATTAAGCTACTTCTTATACTTTCTTTTAAAAAAATCCACAAATATATATATGCATTGCATAATGACATATCCATACATGTGTATTGCATATATACATACATATAAAAAATTTATTTTCCACACTACCATTATTAAAATATAGAGGAAAGAATAACTAAATGTATTTTTTTCTGCAAAAACTCCAATGTTGATTTCTAATGTTCAGTGTGATGGCATTTGGATATGAGGTCTTTAACCGGTGATTAGAGTTAACTCTTTGGATATATCTTCATTGTTTCTCCCCAGTTCTGGTTTAGATATTGTCAAATTAAAAGCTGACATTTTTCCAAGTTTTTCCATTTCCTCACAAATGGTAAAATATCATTTTTTTGATGAATGAGTAAAATTCCATTGTGTATTTATACCTCATTTTCTTGATCCACTGAAGGGCATTTGGGTTGATTCAATAACTTGGGTAAACAATGCTGTAATGAACATGGTTGTGCCTGTAGCTTTAGTGTGATCTTATCTGTGGTCAGTTGTGTAAATGCCCAGAAGTTGTTACTGTTCTTGTTTCCATTCCCTTTCGTCTGATTGTTTATTATTTGTATTTTGGAGGGCAAAAGGAGACACAGAAAAGAGGGAACAAGGGTGAACAAATACAACAATGATGCTCAATAGACAATATGAAGGAGGGGAAAATTGGTAAAAGAGATTCATGGTTCAACAAGAATTGTACCCTTTACCTGACTCATGTAACAGTAATCCCTGTATATCAATTCTACAATAACAAAATTTTAAAAAGTAAATAAAATAAAAGCTTACGTAGTTTCATACATATGAGAATTCAATGTAGATATCATGGGAAAGATACAGTATGAACCTTCCAAAGGAAATACTACTTAGGAAGTATGGACATGCACATATGAATACATATTGTGGATATACAGTCCTATGGTCACATCAGAGTGACAGGTGACATTTTCAATGAACATTTGTTTGGCTGAAAAAAATCTTAAGGAAGTTCCAATTCTGTGTCCTTTTTATCCCCCCTAGTTACTTGTCTTTATGACAAGTACAGTTCCTAGCCCTAGATAATCAATTTCTCCAATCATTATTTGACTAGGGTTAAGATATATTTTATTTTACTGAGAAGCAGCCACTTTGAAATTGCAATGTGGATATATCCAAATGCCTTCAGTCTTATTTCTACTGGAGTTAGTTTTTATTTAGCATATGAAAATTTAAGCATTCCTAGTCTCTCTTGGAAAAACATTATTTCTTTCATGTTCATTCCATTGTATATATATGGATGCATCTATTGTATTGTATGTGTTTGAAAGTATTTGTATATATTCTGCATTTGAGGTAAGCTCAACACCAAATATGCAGTTCTATTGTACACTTGGCAATGTATTTCTTGTTATTTTTACCTTAAGAACTGTAAGATAGGAACTGGCATATGTAGGTATCCTTATTTATAGAAAAAATTACCTAATTTAAAACATAAAACTATAAATATTGTGCTTATTATTACTTTGCAATTCTTTTCTCTTATATATTTTTTGCCAGTCCTAGTACTTGAACTCAGGGCCTGGGCATTATCCTTGGGCTTTCTCAAGGCCAGAACTCTTCCATTTGAGCAACAAAGCCACTTCCGGCTTTTTTCTGTGTATGTGGTTCCAGGGAATCAAACCCAAGGCTTTGTGCATGGCAGGCAAGCACTCTACCACTAGGCCACACTCCTGGCCCTCTATTTTCTTTTTTTTGTGCTAATAATCTTAAGACCAGTGAACTTCTAGCTTGAATTTTTCACTCCAGTTTCACTCAACACTGGTGAGCTACACCTTTACTTCTGGCCCTTTTTGGCTGCCTAATTGAAGATGAGACTCTCTTGACATATTTTGGCCTGGCCTACCTTCAAATTGTGATCAGATTGTTCTCAGACTTCTGAGTAGTTGTGAATACTGCCAAAATTCATCAGTACCGGGCAAATTTATAATTCTTTTTTTTCTATTTTTTTATTGTAATTAGTAAAAGGGTTACATGATATTTGCCAGATAGAAGGTGCATTAATTCACATACATTGATACCCTTTCACATGTCTTGGTACCCATTTCCCTCCCCCCCCACACCCCCCACCTGTCTTGGTTTTCCCCCCTTCCCTATCAAATTTCAAATATCCAAATACCAATAAATTCAATATATCAGATAACAAAGTGAGATACTATACCAATATGAGATAACCAAGGGACAGCAAAGGAGATGAGAGACAACATAGTACATTAAGGACAACAATCATTCATTATATGGCTTTTGTTTCACTATCCTGGAGGTCCTTTCAATTAGCTTCACATTATATGTCCTTATGTATCCAGATTTTGCTCTATTGCAGATCTCTGCTAGTAGAGCCCAAGGTTTCTACTGATTATGACGAATGAGGGAAACCATTGAGCCTATGTTCCTTTGAGTCTGGCTTACTTCACTTAATATGATTTTTTCTAAGTCTTTCCATTTCCTAACAAATGGGGCAATGTCATTCTTTCTGACAGCAGCATAGAATTCCATTGTGTACAAATACCACAAATTGTTGATCTACTCATCAACTGAGGGACATCTAGGTTGGTTCCATATCTTTGCTATGGTGAATAGTGCTGCAATGAACATTGTTGTGCTAGTGGATTTAGTATGTCCTTGTTTCTGGATGGTTCGGTAAATGCCAAGTAGTGGAATTGCTGGGTCATAGGGGAGTTCTACATGTAGCCTTTTGAGGCACTGCCACACTGCTTTCCATAGTGGTAGAACGAGTTTGCACTCCCACCAACAGTGTAGTAGTGATCACTGAGGCATTCATCTCTTCTGAAATATTCATTGTAAGCTCTTCCCTTAGTACACTGGTTTGGTTTTTTTCCTAAATATCTCTAAGTAAAGAACTCCTAAAATGTTGTCAAGCTTAATATTATAGTATATATTTTATGTATGATGAATATTTGCTACTATAATGTAAGCAAAAAAAGGACTAAATCACATAGCGACTATTTCTTAAATTGTTCTACTGTACATTTATCCTAATAAAATAAAGGTTATTTTTCAGTAAATAATTATAAAAATAATGATGAAAATAGTGTTTGGGCAAACATATGATTGGTTACTACCAATCAGAGGCAAACTCTTTTTTTTGCAAATACCATTTCAGAATAAATTTGAATAACTGGATCTCGGAGGCTTCATTTTTGGGTGGTAAAGAAAACTTCTCTTAAAGAATTGTGTTTAATAGTCATGATATTCAATATAAATATGCACACTGATCAAGATGCAGTATACTCATAAATTGATATGTTGAAGCTCCTGTATAACTAATTAAAAATAATAAACATAAAAATTCAAAAAAGAATTGCATTGAACTGTTTTATTTCTTCAATGTCATTCTGCTTTTTATTTTTATTATTTTTAAAATTTTTTTGAGTTGTTTATATACAGAGGGGTTACAGTTCTATAAATCGGATACACTTGTAGAAGTCTTTTTGAACCCTGTCTTACCTTCCATTGCCCTCTCTTTTTTCCCGCCTGTCCACATCAATAATGTTCTCTTTTCCTTTTGCATTGTTTTCTACTTTGTATTTAGGAGGGCAAAGGAAAGCACATGAAAAGTGGAATAGGGTGAACAAACACAGACATTATGCAAAAAATGAACTGGATATCTACTTTATTTTTCCCCCGGGCATAATGTATTTGTTTTGGTGATCTGTGATACTATTTCAGAATTCTGTAAATGATAAAACATGTTCTGCTAATAAAGAATCAGACTACCTAAAAGATTTACAGATTTCCATCTATTTAGGTTTTGGAGAGTACTTTGTAAAGCTCCTAAGTGAAAGTTGTAAAGTGTTATTGCTTAAAGATAAAAATATGCTTTCAATTTAATTTATAGTTCATCATTGCATTGGTGTAACCTGGCATGTGATAGTGCTGTAATAATTTTGCACTGAGATATTAAATCAAGGGTGAAAGGAAAGGCATATTGTATAGCACAATGATTAATGACTACAAAAATACAACAACTGTCTCTTTGCTTGTGTCATACCTGGCATAACTCCAAATGCATTCATTCTCAATTTCATGACTGAGCAGTCCCTGGGGTCACAACTCTACCACAAATCCATGAATATACATTTTTGCTTGTGGTCCACATATTTGTTCAAAGAGCTAGCACTAGATGCTGAACACTACTGCCTCACATGTGTAATCCTGAATACTCAAGGAGCCTGAGATCTGAGGATCTAATTCAAAGCCAACTTTGGCAGGAAATTCCTTAACACTCTTCAGATAACCATCAAAGCGGTAGCTTAATTGGCAGATCACTAGCCTTGAACACAAAAGCTAAAGGACAGCTCCAAGGCCCTGAGTTCAAGCCCCCTAGTACACACACACACACACACACACACACACACACACACACACACACACGAGCAGGAAAAGAACTTATGTGAGATAATAGATCACTCAAGTTTCAGCCCTATTTGCTGTCTAACTGGAAGCGATTACTTAACCTCTTGCTCAGTTTCCTAATCTGATCAATCTGAGAAGCAGAATAATCTATTTCTGATCTAGGCTAACACATAATAAAGGAAATATGCAAAGGGATTTTTAAAATATTTATAAAATGAAAAAGGAAAAACAGCTGGATCACCTGGATCTTTCCTAGTTTTCTCAATTTTTTAGCTGTTTGGCTTTCAATGGTGTCATTTAGAATTAATAATCTAGGTTCTAGCAGCAAAATTATGACAACAATATTGGTGAAAGAGTGTTTGCCATTGAATAGACATTATTTATGTACTTGCATTGGATTCCTTCCAGACTGAATGAGGATCATGATAGTACTATCTAACATTGTAGATGAGGGAATTGAAGCTCAGAGAAGCTCAGAGAATTGTTTATAAGAAACAATGAATATGGGCTGGGAGTGTGGCCTAGTGGTAGAGTGCTTGCCTAGCATGCACAAAACCCTGGGTTCAATTTGTTGGTACTGCAAACACAGAAAAAAACCTGGAAGTGGTGCTGTGGCTCAAGTGGTAGAGCTCTAGCCTTGAGAAAGCTCAAGAACAGTGCCCAGGCCTTGACTTCAAGCCCCACGACCTACAAAAACATTGTATGTAAGGGAGTTCAGGTTCAAAAGTTGGACTGAAAAGCCCAAAGCCTACTTACTTAATGGCCTGCTTAACTAACTACCACATCCATTTCCACCATGTAAGTATGCTCTTCTTTCTCTATACTTCTCTCTGCATATGCCAAAATAGGAAAGGGCCAAATGTGAAAGCTTCTATGACCTCTTCATTTGAGAAAATGAGAATGAAGAGAAAAATGAAAATTAGGCCACAAATTTAATGTAAAACAGAGGTCAGCCTTGAGAGGCCTTATCTATTGAATAGCAGCAGTTTAAATGGCTGAAAGTCCGTTCTCACACTGAATCATCTCTGCAAATTCAATTCAGTTACATCAATGTGATTATGAACTATGTAATGACTTATGGAAATTTCAAGTTAGGAGCAAACAGATTGATTTGTGCTCTGCTGACCAAAGCCTATTTGGTAGGGACAGGCATGAATTTTATTTTTATGTAAATTATCTGAAATGCAGCTCTTTCTTTTCAATTATATGAACCTGGCATTTGCTCATGTACATTATTTCCTGGACAGCAGGAACCTTGGCTGGCACCTGAAATCCCAACGCAAATCCAAAAGAGGATGGAAGGGAAATGAGAGGAAAATATTAGAGACAGAGGTGAGCTCCATTTTCAATTTCAGAAACTGACAAATGCATTAAGGTTTATGTCCATTTTGTATGTTTTAATAGAAAAATTTGGAATTAGAATCAGATCTCTGATTTTGATTTCTATATGGCTGATTTCTTTTCCTTTTAGGGGAAGTTGAACTCTCTTATACCTGCTGTTTATAATGTGTTTATTCTTTCAATAAATATTAGTTAAGAACTTTCAATACACCAGTCACTTGGATAAGACCCTAGAGGAAAAATATGCAGGGCCCCCCGAAGAGTCAGCACAGTAATTAAATATCAAGGTGAAAAGTCAGTCAGAAGTCCAATACTGATAGATGTAAAATAAAATCAATATAGAAAGATATCAATTTCTCTTCAGTAAGACAGACTTCTGAGCAAAGAAGACAGTGCTTGAGGAATACTCTCTTCGTTACTGGCACCAGTGGCTCATGTCTACAATGCCAGCTACTCAGGAAGCTAAGACCTAGGTGATCAGGCTTAAGGTTACCTCAAGCAGAAAAGTTTGAGACACTCCATCTCTAATTAACTAGTAAAAAGCTTGGCTGTCAAAATGTCATGTATGATACACTACTATAGTAGACTACTAGCCATGAGCAAGCAAGTCAAGTCTAAGGCCTTTGAACTCAAAAACCTTACTGATGAGAAATGAAGAAAACTATATACATTCAGCTCAGCCATTACTGAGATTAAGTGGAAGAACATATGTCTAAAAAACATTCTGATGATTTACATCAAACTAATACTTATTATAGGATCATAGAAGTGGAAAACCAAGAATTAATTCTTGCTTTTCAAGCACTTATACTGATATTATAGTTAAATATGCATTTTGTGACTATCATAGTCCCATTTTGTGACCATGAACTTAAATAACATCAGAAGAGCCTAAAGGATAATTATATTCCAGCTCAAAAAATACTTTTCATCCCTGGCTATACAAATTTAATAAACAAACAAAGAGTCCATCTGCAACACACAACAGAAAGTTCCTGTCTTGGATAAAAGCTCTTCCCTGCTATGAGAGACCTTTTGTATGTATACATAAAAAGTAGCAACAATAAGAAATGTGTAGTCTGATGATTTTTTTTAAGTGAGCAGGCCCACAAAAACATCACATGCATCAAACTTTGAACACAGACAGCATTTTGGAAGTAACTCATGGTCATTTCAGATAGTAATCACCATGCATGAATTGTAACAATGTTTACATATATAAAAATGAGGCTATACTGAATCAGACTCAAAGGAACATAGGCTTAATGGTTTCCCTCATTTGTCATAATCAGTAGAAACCTTTGGGTCTCCTAACAGAGATTTACAATATAGCAAAACCTAGATATATAAGGCCATATAGTATGACGCTAAATGAAAGGACCTCTAGGATATAGAAAAAAAAGCCATATAATGAGTGATTGTTGTCCTTAATGTACTATGTTATCTCTCATCTCTTTTGCTGTCCCTTGCTTATCTCATATGGGTACAGTATTTTACCTTGTTATCTGATACATTTTATATATGTATATTTGGTTATTTGAAATAGGATAGGGAAGGGGGGAAAACAAGATGAGGTGTGGGGATGGGGGGAGGGAAATGGGGACCAAGACATGAGAAAAGGGTATCAACGTATGTGAAGTAATGCACCTTCTATCTGGTGAATATCATGTAACCCTTCCATTAATTACAATAAAAAATATATGAAAAAAATAAAAATGCTACCTGGAAACCAAAAATAAAATGAGGCTATACTGCATGTAAACATTTTATTTCTGTTATCTTTTCCTTAATGTTATGTTCATGAGAATACTCCATTCTGTTAAATGAGACAATCATTTTCATTACTAATTCTATTGTACAAATATACCAATATTTCATGACATATTATAGTGGATATGTCTCCACATTTTTTTCTATTGTAGAAAGTGATCATAATATACTAAACGAAAGGATCTCTAGCATATGGAAACAAAAGCTTTACCATATGTGATTGTTGTTCTTAATGTACTGTTATTTCTCTTCTCTTTTGTTGCCTTTTGGTTAATCTCATATTGTTACTATACCTGACTGTATTACCTAGTATATTGTATATAAATTTGATTATTTTAAATAGGAAAGTGAAGGGAGAAAACAAGATGATTTGAAGGGAGTGGAGGGAGAAAAATGAGGACAAAATCATGAGGACAAAATCATGAAAAGGAGTATCAATGTGTGAGAAGTAATGCATCTAATATCTGGCAAATGTAACCCCTCTATACATTACAATAAAAATTTTAGAAACAAAAGTGATCATAAATATCTTGTACATATACAAGATATGCGCCTAGTATTTCCCCATGGCAACTTTCTTGTAAATATATTTACCATCAGTAGACACCGAAAGATCTCCTAAAGGCCCTACTCACAAATATTTGTTAGGATTTTGTTTTTCCTTAATCTCATCAACATTCAATATTTACAATCTGTTTCATATTAGCATTTTGGGTGGGTATAACATGGTAGACTTCTAGTTTTGATTTGCATATTCTTATCAACTAAACAGAAATTATTTATTTTTCATATGTTAATCGACCCTGGGGAATCTCCATCTAGGATGTTTCTGTTTTTGTCACTTGTTGAGTTTTTCTGAGTAAAATTTACAAATGCAACAACAAAAAACAAAGGGCTAAGTATTCATATCTTGATCCAGAGATCAAGGTATAACTCTTCCTTTGTATAACTCCTCCTTTACAAGGAAGCATGGAAAAGAAGGATTTTAGATATCACTAAGGATAAGGATTTTGTTCTTAATTACCTTAAATAAATATGAAAGTAATGTGTTTAATATGTTAGCTGCTAGGTATTGGTTAGTATAGAAATTGCATGATATATTTGTGAAGTCGTAAGCAGAGGAGTTTGTTTACTTACTTTCTTTCCCATTCTTCCTCTGCCCATCAGCCCCACAGTCAGTGATCTTAGGCTCCAACATTTGTGTTGAAAGTCAGCCCATGATAAAACTCCAGAAAATAACAAAAACAAAAAAGCCAAAAACCATAAAATACCAAGCTAATTTCATTCCCCACTGTCACCTGTATTCTAAAATCGCTTATAAGGTTGAAGAACACATGAACAATAGTTAACAGAAATTATAAAATGGTGCATACCCTCAAGAAAAACTATGAAATTTAAAATTTTTAAACTTTATGCTATCATCAAAGTGTGGGTTACTTAAGGGACATATAGTAACATGTCTAACTGCTTTCTATATGTTGGCCCTTGGATAAAACTTGCATGAGATTATGAATATAAAAAAGAAAATGTGAAGTTACTTTATCTTACTCTCCAAAATAATTCAAGGTTTGTGGAATTCATATGAGAGTGGATAGTATGAATCCATAAGTAGGAATTCAACAAATATAAACTCCTATTTTAGAATTAAGTTCAGTAGGAAACAAATTTATACAGAACAGAATTTCTTTAGAGGAAATTTAATTTTAAAAAGGCAGTGTAAGTAATTGTTCCGAGGATTTTTACCATAGCATTTCACACATGCATATACAGCATTTTAATCACATTGATTCCCCGCTGTCTCATTTTCTCCATCTTTCCCTCCCATAATTCCACAGCTTTCAGTAAATTTGGCCTTGCCATCTTCATTCACAGATGCAATGTATTTTGATATCATCCATCCAACACCATTCTTTTTTTCTCCCTTTGCTTTCCTAATCCTAAAAGCCTGAATTAAAAACATATGATACTAAAATAGATCGACATAAATAATTAAAATTAAAAGAAAAAAACTCAGAAGACAAACTTTTAGAGAAATTGATCTGGAGGTAAAAATTCCATGTGACTTTTCATTGGAAAGTGTCCTGTGAGTCAGTGATTGTAAATCTTCAGCTTCTAAGGAGGAATAGCCAGGCTGGACTTGGTGTATGCATCTGTAATACCAGCTACACAAAAAAACATAGGTAGGACAATCAATTTCATGCCCAATTCCACAAAATTATAAGACCCTATCCCCCCCCAAAATAAATAATTAAAGCATAAAAGGACTAGATTTTGTCTCTAGTAATACTTTGTCAGCCAACCAAGTGCAGGGTGATGAGTTCAAACCCCAGTACCACAACAAAAGAGACAAAGGACTAGGCAACAAAAGTAGCTATCATAAGGAGAAAAAGAAATTGCTGGGTCTGTGGTGCTAATTCGGGCAAAAAAGAAGAGGAAGAAGAAGGTGTGCTTTCTGTTGTCTTCGGAAAACTTGATGATAAATCTGGATAAATGAATCTGCAGTAAGGTGGTCGTCTGTCCAGCGCCATCTTGGCCACATGGTGAAAGTGGCATCTTGTCTGGGGCAAGGTGACCCTGCCCCCCCCCTCCCGCCCTATTTAGGCTCAGACCAGCTCAGGCGCCATCACACCTGCCACATATCTCCATGTTTGTTTTCTGTGTCCTGTCTCCTAGCTTTTCTCCCATCACCATGGTGTCCCCATTGAATATGAATTGGCTTTATGATATTGTTTTTGTTGTTTGTTGCCTCTCTGGTCTATTTCCTAATTGTACTAAGTGCTATTTGCTGGCTGCAGGTCTTTGTAATTGGCCAGCCTGCGAAGAGCTACCACTCAAATAAAGACTCAGCGACTTTAACTGAGTTTTGGTGTATCTCTTTGATTTTCAGAATATTTTAGAATCAAATTAGAAACCAGAAGCTAAGGAGACCTGGAAATTCCACTTTAGAGGCATCCTCTCATGGCACATAGAGAAAACAAAGACAAAGAGAATAATCTACAGTTATCAAAGGAACCTCAACCTGCACAATTCCTTTCCTCCTTCCTGAAAGGAACCCAGTAATATGGGTGTCAAGGCTTTTTAGCTTCTTGGCTACATTTGTCTTCAAGCAACCTGGCTCTGTGGAGGCTCACTACTCTTAGATAATATGGCCATGTCTCTTAGACAAATGAGGCTGCAAGCTGATTTAATGATACCAGTGGCACATTACCACTTGTAATGCATACTAATTTTTCAATATTTGACAGGAAGTAATTAAGAGCTTATAGAGTAACAGGACCTATCCTAATTTTCCCATTTATTATAAAATATTATTGGACAAAAGTAGATCATATTGACCACCAGTGTAGGCAAGTGGTTGAATAGGAAAATCCAGATGAATAACTCATTTTGCATAATGGCATTTGATTGAAAATTGTCTGAGAGACACAAATTTGTGGGTGCCTGCATTATGCTTTCTTACATGTATATTATCCTCTGGGTATTTTTTTTTTTGACAGTCCTGGGCTTGAGCTCAGGGCCTGAGCACTGTCCTTGGACTTTCTCAAGGCTAGAGATCTACCACTTAAGCCTCAGCACCATTTCTGGCTTTTTCCTATGTATGTGGTACCGAGG
Source organism: Megascapheus bottae (assembly GCF_031878675.1). Classification (NCBI taxonomy): domain Eukaryota; kingdom Metazoa; phylum Chordata; class Mammalia; order Rodentia; family Geomyidae; genus Megascapheus; species Megascapheus bottae. The sequence goes on from NC_143524.1 coordinate 50,754,141, forward strand.
AATTGAACCTGGTCTTTGTGCATGCTAGGCAAGCACTCTACCACTAGGCCAAACTCCCGGCCCATCCTCTGGGTATTTTTGCATATGCACTTACCCTATATCTAAAGTAGCATTGCTTTCAAATACTACCTATTTTTTTTCTTTTTGTCAGTCATGAAACATGAACTCTAGGCCAGGGTGTTGTTCCTGACCTCTTCAGTTAAAGGCTACTGACCTACCTACCCCTTGAGCTATAGGGCCACTTCCAGATTTCTGGTGGTTAATTGGAGATAAGAGTCTCACAGACTTTAGTGCCCAGGCAGGCTTTGAACTGTCATCCTCAGACCTCAGCCTCCTGAGTAGCTAGGATTACAGGCATGTAATACCCCTTGCTTATTGAAATCATACACATAGCTTATCCTTTTGCAGGATCAGAAAATAATCACTGTATACTTTCTTATTTCCCACTTAGAATGAAATTCTGTTACTCAAAGGTCCCTTCACGTTCCATTCCTCTCATATAATTTTAAAACCCACTGATAGGTAGTAGTTAGCCATGAATAATGAAGTAATACAACGGAAATTGAAATTGGAGGATGAAATGCTCTGTGACTGTCTCTGTGAGACAGCATTGTAATTAGACTGCAACTATCCTACAGGGACTACTCCATCCACCTAAGTATTAATAATAGTCTTTGTCCCAACCTAGCCTTACCAGCAAATAATTCCTATCTTTAACTTACTTCCCAGGCCAATAAACTCTACCTAAGAATTAAAATTTAATCCAGTAAACTTCCCCCACACTTGAGGCAGCCACTCTGCCCCTTAGGCTGGTGTTGCGAAGGGATTTAAATGCTCCTGGCCCTTTATATTTCAATAATAAAAAATTGTCATTCTCAACCTAGAGATGATATGCTTCCAATCTTCTAAGCATATTCCGTTCCTAATAAAGTTTCCTATCACTTACCCTCTGTCTTGCGTCTTTCCTGAATTCTTTTGCCAGACACAAAGAGTTGGTTAGAAAGGCATTGACTTTTCAGTGCCAATGACAATAACCACCAATTCCTGTCCATCACACTTCTTTATTTTATTAATCTTCACATATCCCTTCTCTCTGCCTGGGCTCTAGTTCCTGCTAACACAATCTCTTCCCTGGATTCTGTGATATAATCTTAAATCATCTTGATCCTTCTGTCTTCCCAAAACCAGTAAAGAGTCCTGTGGCATGAACCCCGTCAGAAAGATCCAGGCAGATCTGTGAAGTGCAGCAGAGCAATTCCTTTTTAGAACAAACAAAAACAACTCCCATTATGAAGCTGCTGTAATTCATCTGACTAGAATGAATTCTAGAGACTTTAAGTTTCTAACTACCGTCCTCTTTTCTGGTCATCTCTCTGTAGTTGTTGAGTTTCACTACTTAAGTTGCAGGGTAAGGCTTCATTATTCCAGGCCTTTGCCATAACCAGGTTGTTATTTCTGTCCATTTCTTTACATTTTTATGGTCACTTCAAGTGTGGTATAGCCCATGATACCTCCTAAATGCTTTTCCATATCCCATATTTTCTCAGTACACACACACACACACACACACACACACACACACACACACACACACACTTTTAGCATGGAATTTGCCATCCTGAGCTATGTAATGTAGTGCAGACTGAGTTGTTGAGTCAGTATTGTATCCTGTCCTTGATGTGTCCCCAACTGTGCTTATAAGGATTGTTAGTAAACACAGGAAAAGGTGAAAGCACTGAATCAACAAATTTGATCAAATTTGAGGTGTTCTACACGTAGAGTCTCTCCATAACTGAACTGCAGAGTCCAATAATACTGGTGTATCATTTTAATTCTTTTCCTATTTCTGAATTAAACCTTTTGAACACTTTGGTTACTGTCCAGTGCTAATTTACTTAACACAATTTTACTCTTGTTTGGTTCTGTAAGAATTCCTTCAATATGGTTTCATTTGATGAATACTGTAATCGAAGTGGCTTCCTGTCCTCCTGTGTATTGGGTACCTGGTTAGAAAACTAGGATTCAATCGTAAACAAAGTAAAGACCACAGATTTAATGAGATAGGAATTATATTTATAGGGCATAAATAATATGTAAACAATGACAATAATTTCAGACTGCTTTGTGTGTGGGAGTGGGGGAGAAATGAGCAGAATAATATCAGAAGTATCTGGGGCTGGTTAAAATAGTTGAAGAATATAATTGTTCAACTAGCAACAAGAAAAGTAATGACAATAGCCCTGCAATTGTTGATAGATTTAGTTGAAAATTTTTATTGCTCACCTCACACTCCTTTGTACAGTTTCTACAAAATTATCTGTAAGCTATAATCCAAAGTGGTATCTCTGAGCACATCCGGATATTTCAGTGCAGTTATTAAATAATTTAAGTATGCTCTCTCCTCCTGCAGACAAAAATCTACTGGAAGAGAACTTCACAGGTAATCATATATTTACAAATCACATTTTTACCAATTCTATCATTACACAATGTTTAAAACAAAAAGGTCTTCCTTGCTAATGATCACCTACAAATTAAAACAAAGGAAAAATTGGGGAGATAAAATTATACCTGACATTATGTGGAGACATTTCAACATGGGATATTATATGGTTTCACTGAAATGCTATTTGTTGTATATTAATATCTAACCTTTTTTTGCAAGCAGTCATTTTTCAGGGAGGAGAAGTATGCATTCATTACACAGTTGTATATCAGAAACAGATCTCAACCATAACTCTTTTCAAATCCAAGACCTTTCCTCTTCACCCAATGTGTTCTACTTCAAATAGAAAACATAAAAATAAAAAAACTAACATATTGAAGCTATAAGTTATTCATATGGGTGAGACATTTGGAATTCAAATTTCCATCTTAGTCTTTTCTCTCTAACACTAAGGAATGCATGTATATTAGCATAGAAAGCTTCTTATACATGAACAAAGGGAAAGTACATCCTAAAATTATTTTGGTATAACCTAAATTATTCTTGTATCATCCAGGAAAATTAACTGAATTTACTTGGAAATGAATGAAACCTAGGAATGATAAAAATGCCTTGTTCAGGGTCATACAGATAATACATGTGGAATTACCTACACAAGAAACTGGGCTCTGAAACACTGACCTTATAACTATGTTCCATCATTCTTTTTCATTGTAGTTTAAGCTATAGATCTTTTTCCTTTTCCATCAAAATTTTTACATGCCTGCACTTTTTTTTTTGTCAGTCCTGAGGCTAGTTCACTGTCCTTGAGTTTTCTCAAGGTTGGCATTCTACCACTTGAGCCACAGCACCGATCTTTTCTGTGTATGTGGTACTGAAGAATCAAACTCAGAGCTTCGCGTATGCTAGGCCAGCACTCTACCACTAGGCCACGCTCCCAGCCCCCCATACCTACACTTTAAAAAATCTATTGTTCAACTACCTTATTAGGTATAAAATAACTTCTTTCATTTGTACTATAAGGCCAGAAAGCTTCAAGCTCATCTAACAGTTGTTAGCCTTAAAATATGCAACAACTTCCAAATTATCTTGCCAAATGAGTTCAGCAACAAACGCCCTGATGGTCATAACATTAATATAATCATAAAAGTACCATTACATTAATTAGAACTTGGTAAATGCTGTAATTAAGATATTCTGTGACAGCTGTCTTTCCTATCCCCGAGTGTTCCCAAGAAATCTCCCAACACCACTTATTTCTGAACCATCATCTGTCTAGAACTGGGGGAAGCCATCTGTTGCTAAATCTGAAATGTTAAGTGACAAAGGGACTTCAAGCTATTTGATCTCTCAGAATTCTTTTTTGGGGAGAAACAGAACCAACACTTGGTAACCATTTCTGTGATTTTTATCTAGAGTGAATAAAGGGGAATGTAATTAATTTCACACTTGTATCTGCATTCAAAATAGTGGAAATGCCATGGAATGTAGGGTGTAGAGTCCCATGAATGTGGCTAGGAAGATAGAACATGAAGGCAGGCATGTGTATACTTCATTACTTTGGCAAAATGAATGGATAAATTGCCTGTACCATACCTTATAAATTCCCCCAAATGGCTCATTTTATTTCAAAACATCATCAGAATGACCCCAGTGACAATATTTTGCCTCTTCTTTCCTTGAAGCTTCAAGCACTTTCGGAAAACATGCTTATTGCAATTTATAAAACGCCATCTCATGTACACTTTTATTAAACAAACAGGATAGCCTCATCTTAGTTAATATTTGAAATCAAGAGTTTCACATACTCCATTTTTAGTGGAATCACATGACTTTAAGAAAGCCATTTCCTTTCACCAAAACTTGGCTAGAAAATGATGTAACAGGAAAAAATATAGGTCTACTTTTACAAAACCGGCAATAACAAGCTCACATTTTTTTCTCTTTTTCTGCTCTGATTCTTGACATTTCTCTTTTTGCAGAATGTTTGTTCTTCCTTCAGAAAATAATATGATTTAATTCCATATTTCAACGTGAAAAGGTAAGATAAATTCAATGGAGCATCCTGGAGATCAGATAAGGGACGCCCATTGCTAAATTCTCTGGATAGTTAGGCAGTTAGATGAGGAGTAACTTGAATTGATAGATTGTCTCTGGGGAATAGCAAAGGACACGATTCATGTCTGCCTATGCTCCTCTGGGTACCTGACTCCTTAGCTTCTAGTCCCAGAGTTCTTTTACCTAGAGACCTGCTTTTGTTTGTTCCTTTCTGACCGGTCTTACTCCTTTGTCCCTGGTAGAAGGTGATCCCCAGCAGTCAGAGGAGCAAAATATGCTTCTGGTTTATATCCATTGACATAAAAATCTCTTAGCAATTCACTGAGACACTATCTGCCTCCTTATAAAAAGGAGTAGCTGAGATTATGCGTGTGAGAATGGCCTTGCTATACTCTTGGCAATTGTTTGACCAGTGTGTGTTAAATGATTGCTGCAGCATGTTGAATGAATACTTCTCAGTACCCCTGACTAGACCAAGTGGGTCTCGATTGCAGGGATTCAAGTTGTCTTCCCAGAGTACCTACTTTTCTCTCTGGTCTCATTCTGGTCCTAAAATTGGATGGTCTCTGCTTGATTCCTCCCGTTTCAATGTCTTTGAGCCGGGCTCTCTCTGAACCAGGAAAAAGTCTGCAGAAGCAGGAAGAAGATGGCACCCATGGGATTTGGTACTTGTTAAGTCTCCTCATTGCTCCATTATGATCTTGTCTTCATTCTCCAACTTTGGCATCACTTTAGGTAGCTCTGGAATGCATGTCTCCGCCATATCCCTAATCTCACTCTTCAGGCTCCCCTCTTCAGACCCTAGTGCTAAGACTGTCAGAACTGTCTTCCTGAGAATAGCTGGGCACGTTGCCTTCATGGTGGGTCACCTAATTCATTATTGATCTTCTTCAATTAGGGTCTTTATGTCCATCAGAAAGAAGGCAGAATTTTAGCTGAGTAAAACCTCTCTTCTCCTGGGTCCCTGGTCCACACTCAGTGTTGGTGACTCTCCTGATCTGTCAAGGATTTCCAAATGGCAACATTCTCTAGAGTGTCTTATTTTTCTAATATCCTTTTCATCCTCTGCAGTTTAAAAGCCACCTTTGGCATTTGGCATATTGAACTTCTCACCCCATCTGTGCCTCTCCCTCAGCTAGTGGACCTAGATGGATTATCTGTCTTTGAATCCTTGTCTCCTCATTTCTAGAACAAATAAGATGTCTATCTCATTATGACATTGTGAAGTTTGATTCCAAAAGCGCAGAGTACAGTGTCACCAATAGAGGAGGTGCTTGATGAATGGATGTAATCTTTTCATCATATTTTAGGTAGAAAGAGATTGAGACCTGCTTATAACCTGTCCTTGAACTTGTAAACTTGGGCCATCCATCTGCCCCTGCTTCTTGAGTATATGGAACTGCAGCTCTGTTCCTTTCCAACCATGCAGGCTTGAAAGGCATGGATTAATGTTAAGGAAGATAATAAGCATTTAAATCAGACTTATTATGCACTTTACGTAATTAATTTACTGTATGATCCAATACAACCCAGCAGTGCAAGTTATTTTCTAGTAACTGCTTTAATAAAATAACAATCCAAGCATTTCTCCCAATAATATTAAGGGAATAGACATTATATTTTGAGATGTACCAACAGGTATTTCTCTTCCATGTATGTGCTTACGTAAAGGCAAAGGTTATAATTCAGTTATAATTACCCTTTAAGCATAATAGTAGTCCTATGCTTACAGAAAATCAACTTTGCAAAAGTCTTGCCCGCATCTACTGACTTCATAATAGATAATAAGATAATCAGAGAAGGAAAACCTCTCAGTTGAAAAGCAGAATTAGCTATGTAAGTTTAATATTTTTGTTATGGGTATACTCATAAAAATGTTATTATTCCAAATCTGTCTCTCATATATATAATTGGTAATGAAGTCAATCATTGATAGTGACCTCTTCTCAACATTTCTCTCGAATTAGTATATGTACCTCATATTATCAGTATTATTAGCTTCCATTCTTCTCATTGTTTATTTTCTGTTTGTACTACTTGACCCCTGAACACTAAGTCCTAGAAAGGACACTAAAATTGGGCAAGAAATTCTTTTTTATGATATCAGTTATTTTTCTGTACATTTGACAACAGGATTTCATCATCATAAACGTGAAGGCAAGGACAATCTATTCAGCTCTAGTTTTGTCAAAACTAAGTCTATGGGGATAGCTATTTGTCACTATGCAAAATGCTTTCTATTTTTCTCCCTACCATCAGAGGTTCCAAGCTTATACAACTTGTTTATGCAGCTAGGGCTCTAACACTTGAGTCATGCTTCTCTCCAGCCTAGCTTTTGACTGGTTATTTGCAGAGGGAGTCGGGATACCCATTCTTTTGCCCCCAAGGGTAATTGCATATCTCTGTTCTCTGGGCTCTAAGAATGAAGCGTAGCTACAGATATGAGACACTGATGCCTGTCATCTTGCCAGTTCATTTCTTTTACTTATTATTTATTTATCATTAAGTACTTTACAAAGGGCTGTCAATTCAACATATCAGTTGTGAATGCAACCATATTATTCAATGTGCACACATTAAAATGGAACTAGGTATAGTGAGAGAATAGTGAGGTTGGGAGAGATGGAAGGATTGATGAAAGGTGTAAAATGGGTCAACATGCATTGCAGTACTTAGATCTTCATACAGAGCCAGTGAGAAAGAAATTAAAATCAACATCATCTTACACATAAAAAGAAAAGAAAATCATTGGAAAATATTGTTTCCAACAAAAAATTCATAAACAAGTACATGAATCATGAGCAGTCTCAAGAACTTAAAATGATAAAGATCGGCTGGTGGCTCACCACCTGTAATCCGGACTTCTCAGGAGGCTGAGACCTGAGGTTCACAATCAAGCCAGGGAGGAGGGTAGGTGTAATTCTTATCTCCAATAAAAACTACTCAGAAAAAGCTAAAAGTGATGTTGTGGCTAAAGTGTTACAATACTAGCCTTGAGCAAAAGAAGCTGAAATACAGAGTCCAGGCCCCAAGATAGAAAGAGAGAGAGAGAGAGACAGAGACAGAGAGGGAGAGGAGACACACACACACACACACACACACACACACACACACACACACACAGAGAGAGAGAGAGAGAGAGAGAGAGAGAGAGAGAGAGAGAGAGAGAGAGAGAGAGAGAGAGAGAGAGAATTAAAAGATGAAACAAATAAATGTGAATAACTTTAAATCTTGCCAGGTATGGTGGCTCATGCCTGTAATCCTAGCTACTCAGGGTGCTGAGGTCTGAGGATGGTTCAAAGCCAATCACTAAAGACCTTCAGACTCTTATCTCTAATTAATCACCAGAAAAAAGGAAGTGGGGCTGTCGCTCAATGGGGGAGGGTGGTAGCCTTGCGATGAAGAGCTCAGGGACAGCTCCCAGGCCCAACCAAAATTCAAGTCCTACTACTGACAAAAAACAAAGAAACAAAAAAAAACCCTTTAAATCTCAAAACTAAATATTAAAATTATTATTTCCCTGGAATATAGTAAGTATTTTTTGGATATTGTCAGGATATTGAGGAAAATTAAGATTTATGAGATTAGTAAAAGTAATAGACTTGAAAACACTGAAAAGAAAAATCAAATGCAATATTTATCATTATTTAAGAAATAATCCTTTCGACCTCCAGGATATTGAAACAAAAGCCATATAATGAATGATTGTTGTCCTTAATGTACTATGTTGTCTCTCATCTCCTTTGCTGTCCCTTGGTTATCTCATATTGGTATAGTATCTCACTTTGTTATCTGATATATTGAATTTATTTGTATTTGGATATTTGAAATTTGATAGGGAAGGGGGGAAAACCAAGACGGGTGGGGGGTGTGGGGGGGGAGGGAAATGGATACCAAGACATGTGAAAGGGTATCAATGTATGTGAATTAATGCACCTTCTATCTGGCAAATATCATGTAACCCTTTTACTAATTACAATAAAAAAAATTTAAAAAAAAAGAAATGGAAAAAAATAAAAAAAAAGAAATAATCCTTTCATTTCTTAAAAATAAGTGCAATTTTAGATAGTTATATATCATAAAAATAGACTTCATAATGTTATATATTTTATGATTATACATGAAAAATATATTGACCTTGGTTTCAGAAGGTTGAGTCTATGCTTATAGATTTTATTTGGTTGCTGAAATGTATCTGAGCCTCTCTGACCACTGATTTCCTTGCAAATGACATAGGATACCAATGGAGTGAGATACATGTTTTATCTAGAGTAAATCATATTGCAATGAACATGATTGTGCAGGTAGCTTTTATGTAGCCTTGTTTCTGGTCATTTGGGGAAATGCCCAGTAGGCAGATTGCTGGATTTTTGAGGAACCACAATACTGCTTTCCAGAGTAACTGAGCAAGTTTGCAGTCCCACCAATAATTTAGCAGCATTCCCTTTTGTCCACCAATATCTGCTATTAGTTTTCTTGATAATAGCCATTCTAACTGGAGTAAGGTGAAATCTCAGTGTTTTTATCTGCACAACAGAGATGTTGCACATTTCTTCATCTATTATTGTCCATTCTTATTTCTTCTTCTTCTCTCTTTAAGTCATTAGCTCACTTATTTATGTACTTGTTATTTCTTTAAGGATTTGTTTTTGAGGAGTTTTATTTATTGAGTTCTAAGTATATTTTAGATATAAAGCCCTTGTCTCTGGTATAGCGCATGAAAATCTTCTCCAATCTGTGGACTTTCTGCTTATCCTGCTAGTTATGTCCTTTGCCATGCAGAAACTCTTATTATATGTGTTCCCATTTGTCCAGGCTTTCTTCCATTTGTTGTTTCTGGATCTTGATTTAGGAAGTTTTGATCTGTGCCAAAGAGCCCAAAGATTTTCCCTATTCCTTCCTGTAATGTTTTCAGGGTATGTGAGGTTTTTTTTTTGTTGTTGCTAGCACTCTACAACTTAAGCCACAACACCACTTCTGGCTTTTTCTGTGTATGTAGTACTGGAATTAAACCCAGGGTTTTGTGCATGCTTGGCAAGTCCTCCACCACTAGACCACACTCTCAGCCTGTATGTGGTCTTATACTGAGGCTTTTGATCCATTTGGAGATGATTCTGTTGCAGAGTGTTCTATAAGGATCTAATTTTGTTCCTCAGTAGATAAATGACTAAAAAATGTGATATACATACACCATGGAATTCTATACTTTCATCAAAAAGAATAAAATTGCCCTCTTCATAACAAAAGGGAAACATTTAATTGACATAAGCCAGACTCAAAGAAACATAGGTTGCATAGTTTTCCTTATTTGTGGTAATTAGGATTTTCTTAGTAGAGGATCATAATGGCTCAATAGCAATATGGATATGACTGTATAACATGATGCTTATCAAAATGAGCTTGAAGAAATGGAAACAGGGGTTTGTTTTAACTATACTATTTGCAGTTATTTATTTTTCTCCCCCCCTGGTTTATTCCCTTTCATTACTGTTTTTTAATTATTTTATTATTACCTTTTAAAATTTCTGTACCCTGTACAGATTTGGGGAAGGAAAGGGAATCAAACAGTGGGACAAAGGTACAATAGTGATATTCACTAGAAACTGTAGGAAATAAACTTTACAACTTGTAGGGGAGGTGCATCAGGGTGGAAAGTGGAAGACAATAGTGGAGAGGGTAGCACTGGTTTTAAAAAAAAGAAATGTGCTGGCGATTATAATGTAACTCCTCTATTAATTACAATGAAATATATTTTAAAAAAGAAAAAAGAAATATTCTCATTACCTTTCTTATACAACTGTCGCTATCTGTACGTCACCTTTACAATAAAATCGAAAGAAAATGGAAAAAAAAAGTGATGTTCACTACATTCTAATTACTTTCCTACTTCAACTGCAGAATATCCTATTTGAACTAGAATGTGTTGTAATTGGCTGACTTCATTAACTATTTAGATCAATTTTTATTCTTTATATCTCTCTTGTTAGGAGGAGAACGCCCCATTATGTATAACATGTTTGACTAAACAATTTACCAGTAAATTGTCTTGAAGTCTTTGTTAATGGTTCTCATTAAGGACGTCTACTTAACTTTAAGCCCGTTACCACCCTGGGTACCATAAATGCATATATCTTTTAATTTCTGCAACAAGGCTGCGAGTTTTCTCTCTGCCATTTCTAATAGAGTTAAGAGAGTGTCAGTGTTTGCTAGAGAAACATGATCTTAAAGAGGATTTGATGTTAGCATTTTTTTTTCATTAAAGCACAATAGAAGTCAGAAAAATGAAATCAGTTGCTCTTAATCATGTAAGTTTTGCTAGATTATGGAATAAAACCAGCATCCGTTCTTTCTTTGTTCAGTATCCATTGTACTTATTTATCCTGCTTGAGCTAAGCTTACATTAAAAAATTGCAATCCAAGGTACAACTATGTGAAAGTGCTTCTTGTCTTGAATTTTATTACTAATTTTAGAGTTTCTGAGTTACCCAAGTACAAAATTGCAAACTTATTCATTGCTTTCCAGATATCTCTCGAAGTTATGAAATCTATATATTAGTGAACTTTAAAAAAATTTACCATATACCTAAATAACATCTTCCAATGACTTTTCATGGATTTGAAGGATTGTGTTCAGTCAATACAATGCAGATATCATGGGTATAAATTATATTTGCAGTTGCTGCTCATTTTTTCATCACTCATTGGACATCGATCAATTTCAAGGTCATTCACCTTGAATAATCAGACAGGTTTCATCAAAAATCTCTAATGCTGTAAAGACAAATGGACACAAAAATGGATCATGGGATGTAACATGTCGTTGAAAGAAAGAGCAAGTAGTTTTCTACCTCAAAACATTTCAAATGTATAGCCCAAACCAATGAAATACAAAATCTCAATACAAGGTGATTTCTGCCTTGAAATTTCAATCTTGGTGCCAACAGACTCTGTGCAGGTAATCTTTTTTTAATATATTTTTATTATAATTAATAGAAGGGTTACATTATATTTGCCAGATAGAAGGTGCATTACTTCACAAACATGGTTACTATTTCTCATGTTTTTGTCGCTATTTCCCTCCCCCACTCCCTACCCTCATCTTGTTTTCCCTCCTTCCCTATCCTATTTCAAATAAACAAACATATACAATATATTAGATAACAAGGTAAGATACTGTACCAATATAAGATAAGCAATGGACAACAAAAGAAATGAGAAATAACATAGAACATTAAGAAAAACAATCACACATTATATGGCTCTTGTTTCTATATCCTAGAGATCTTTTCATTTAGCCTCATCCTATATGGCTTTATGTATCTAGGCTTTGCTCTATTGTAAACCACTGGTAGGAGAGTCCAAGGTTTCTACTGATTTTGATAAATGAGGGAAACCATTGAGCCTATGTTCCTTTGAGTCTGGCTTACTTCACTTAATGTGATTTTTTTCTATGTCTTTCCATTTCCTTACAAATGGGGCAATGTCATTTTTTTCTGACAGCAGCATAGAAGTCCATTGTGTACAAATACCACATCTTATTGATCCACTCAACAACTGAGGGGCATCTGGGTTGGTTCCATATCTTTGCTCTGGTAAATAGTGCTGCAATGAACATTGTTGTGCTAGTGGATTTAGTATGTCCTTGTTTCTGGATGATTGGGTAAATGCCTAGTAGTGGAATTGCTGGGTCATAGGGGAGCTCTATGTTTAGTCTTTTGAGGAACTGCCATACTGCTTTCCATAGTGGTTGAAGGAGTTTGCACTCCCACCAACAGTGTAGTAGTGATCCCTCCTGGCCACATCCCCTCCAGCATCTGTTGTTATCAGATTTCTGGATTCTGGCCATTCTAACTGGAGTCAGGTGGAATCTGAGAGTTGTTTTGATTTGCATTTCTTTTATGACCAGAGATGTTGAGCATTTCTTCATGTGTCCATAGGCCATTTTTATTTCTTCTTCAGAGAAGACTCTCTTTAAGTCTTTGGTCCATGTTTTAATGGGATGGTTGTTTCTTTGGAAATTAGTTTTGGAGTGATTCATTTTTTTGAGCTGTTGATATATTTTAGATGAGGCCTTTGTCCTTTGTATGGTTAGTGAAGATCTTCTCTCATTCTGTAGGCTTTCTAGTTAATTGACTATCTATGTCCTTTGCCATACAAAAGCTCTGCAGTTTAATGCAGTCCCACTCATCCAACCTTTCTCTGATTTGTTGTGTTTCTTGGTCCTTATTAAGAAAGTTTCGACCTGTGCCAAGGAGACCTAGTGTATCTCCTATTCCTTCTTGTAAAGTTTTGAGTGTGTCAGCTTTTACCTCGAGGTCTTTGATCCATTTGGAGTTAATCCTGGTGCAGGGTGACAAAGAAGGATCCAATTTTAGTTTTCTGCAGGTGCTTAACCAGTTCTGCCAGCACAACTTTTTGAAGAGGCTGTCTTTCTTCCATTCTATTTTTTTGGCTCCCTTGTCAAAGATTAGGTGGCCATAGGTCTGTGGTTTAATATCTGGATCCTCAGTTCTATTCCATTGGTCTTCAGGCCTATTCCTGTGCCAGTACCAAGCTGTTTTGATAATTATAGCTCTGTAATAGAGTCTAAAGTTTAATATTGAAATTTCTCCTGTGCTGTTCTTTCTGCTAAGAAGTGTTTTTGCTATACAGGGTCTTTTATTATTCCATATGAAATTTTGGATTGCCTCTTCTATTTCTGTAAGAATGACATTGGGATATTGATGGGTATTGTGTTGAATTTATAGATAGTCCTTGGCAAGATTGCCATTTTCACAATGTTGATTCTTCCAGTCCAGGAGCACAGGAGGTTTTTACATTTCCTCAGTTTTGCTTTAATTTCCTTTTTCAGAACTTTAAAGTTTTCATCAAAAAGTCCTTTACATTCTTAGTTATGATAATTCCTAGGTACTTTTTTTCTTTGAGGTTATTGCAAAAGGAGTTGCTTTCCTGATTGTTGCCTCATTCCTCTCACTGTTGGCATAGAGGAAGGCAGCTAATTTTTGAGGGTTAATTTTATACCCTGCTACCCTTCCAAAGTTTTGAATCAGCTCCACAAGCTTGGGAGTGGAGTCTATAGGATTCTTTAAATACAGAATCATGTCATCTGTGCAGGTCTTTAAATACAGAATCATGTCATCTGTGCAGGTAATCTTGATAGAGTTGATGGAGAAATATAAAACCTCTGAGTCCATTTCAATTCTTTATAATGAGATTATTCTTCAAAACCAATACACTGAGAAGATACACATCCATACAAGTTAGTCTAATCAAACATGTCACTTACACTCAACAAATGGCCAACTGTATGTTGGAAATATCACAGAATGACTATTTCTTGCTCAGCAGTTATAAATGTGTAATAATGATAACACTGAGTCTCCAATGAGGTTTACCCACATGATCTGTTGTTAACGTGGCAACATACCTCAAGTACCTTGTCCAGATCCTGCTATTTACTCACCCTTACAGATCCAGGTAAATCATTCAGTCAGTTTTAATCTCTGTTTCATGTCTTTAAAATATGACTAAGAGCAGTTTACGGTAGACTATAAGAGTCTATCATAAAGAATAAACTGCATCCTGTATTAAAGACACTTTGCTCAGCCTTTGACTAATTGTCAGTTCAAATATACTGCGTAGATATTATTTTCCATTATTTATTCATAGCTTAAAACTTGAATGAAAATTGTTGTATTACACATTCACTGGTGTTGATTATTGTTTCTGAGTTTCAGAGTTGCAATCAGACATGTCCTTGTACAATTTCTAGGGCAGTTCTGCTAGAATTTACAGCATCTTGTCTTTCATTTATATGACAGTATCTTCTTGCTTCTTCATAAAACTGGGTTTTTTTGTATGTGTTTTCTCACTGTAGCTCTAGTTTTTTATTCAGTCCAAGGATGAAATCAATTAGACTGCTAAAAGCCAACTATGAAGTTAAAATTATTTCTATTGACATTCAATTGACAAAAAGCAGCACTTCAAAAACTGTAAATATTATATTCAAAGTATTGGCATCAATTTAGAAAGATAACTCTAGATTGAGTCTATGTTTATAATGCATACATTGTGCAACTGTCAAATAATGTAGACATAATATCGACAATTTGTTATGTTCTACTTTGATTTTTGTGGGCCCCACTAATTATGACCTATTTCCATTCCTATCCTCATCCTCCAATTCTCATAATAACTTTTGAGTCACATTATTCTGAGTAATCAAAATTGAGAAAGATACAGAGCCTCCTCTCAAAGGACTCATCTCTTGAGAAATAGCCACACCTGAGCAAATAGTTTAGTAAAACAAATATTAGCTTAAGGAACTTCACAGTGTAAATTAATGGTTAGAGAGAGGATCCTAACTAGCTCTAGGTAGAAAGGTTATAGAGGAAATGAGCTACCAAAAAAGCCAAAACAACAAAAACCCTAGGTGGAATTAAGAAAGAGGGGAAAAACACATGAAAAAAATCTTGCATATATTGCCCTGTTAAAAAGAGTACTTGAGTGTGTGGAATGATTTAAAACCATAAAGTGTCACAGGGTTGTGAACAGTGAAAATTGTTGTAGCTCGCTGAGTCCTGGCATAATAAACAAATTAGCAATATCATTCTTGTATGTTTCTGCAGTTTAATCTCTTTGCTCAATTTTCTTAACTTGATCTTTGTTGGTGTAGGGCAGCTGGCTTAGCATGGTGATAGTTACTATTAATTTATAAAATACATTACACAGCAGCAGTGTAAAAATATCAATAAAGTTATTATAAATCGTGACTCATCATGTCATTGTTGAGATTAGAAATGCATATTTTTACATGTTAGAGGAGCATCAGAGTTCTCACAATTGGCAATATTGAGACAGAGTTGATGTAAGTGGGATGAAGCAGCCAACAGTGAAATTTTGATGAATTAATTTATAGGTTACATAATAGTCATATTTCTCACATACAACACAAAAGAAACATGAGAAGAAGAAGAAGAATAATTTAAGAGTGCCTTAATATTACAGGTCATTTGCATTCTAATGTGCTTTTACAAAGTCACCTGCAAACTTTCTTTCAAGTGAAATGCAAAAAAAAAAATCTCTATTATTGTATAGTGATGAGAGTGATGTGAAAATCGTGGTCCTGAAATTATTAGGTAATTGCAAATAATATAATGAAAACACAATATCCTTTTCATGTTATAAATCCACCTCACTAGCTGAGTTAGTAAATGGAGATTGCAGCCTAGAAATCACTTTAATTCAAAATACCTAAGAAACAGTTCAACAACAGTGGCTACAAGAAGTAATTGCTGAATCCCTAACATAAAACAAGGACAGGAAACTTGCTTGAAATACTGTAATAAAAAGTACAGACATGACCCTTCAGGGAGTTTTCACACTATGTGTGGAAAGGAGAGTGAAAAAATAGTGAGTGTTTTGATGCAGAGAAAAGGATTGTTATCACTGTCCAGTAGTTTATAGTTTCTTCCAAAAAATCTTTTAAAAAATCCTTTTTAGCAAAGAAGTGACAAAATCCACATGTGTTTCCAGAAAAGTCAGGTGGGCTTCAGATGATAAAATGAATTAGGGGAAATAGACTGCAAGCAGAAAAGGCATTGCAGAGTCTACAAAGATCAAGGTAAAAGAAAGAGCCATCGGTGCACGAGAGGGAGAGAGCTAAGTACATTTCTTAAATAACAAGAAGGAAAAACCAAGAAATCTCTATTTGACAGAAAAAGCAATCACAAGGAAGAGAAGAGAGCGTGATGGCTCTGAAATTTCTAGTTTATAGATGTGAATGGAACATGATGTCTTTCCTTAGGAAAACGAACAATATTTGAGTGCTCCCAGTCTAATGAGAAGGGAGCCTTCACACACAGAGTTGTCCAAACTGCTGTCTCATTACTGTTAATTTTGTTTTAGCTCCCACTCTTTGAGACTAGGAAGATTTATGAAACATTTGTTTCATTCATTTGTTGTTTTATTCATTCATTCATTGGTTATTAGTAGATGTTCAAAACAATATAGTGTTCATGAAGAAATGTATGAGAGAAGGAATATGATACTTTACATTATTCTATTTGCATTGTTGGAAGGTAAGAAAAGTAGGTATTATTGTGTGGATTGCAGAGATGAGAATGGTGATCCAGGATGGGATGAAACAAGTGGACCAAATGACTGTTAGGAGTTGGAATGACTTTCAGTGCTCTTTTCACACTAGCCAACTTCCTGTACTTTCTCATTTTCTCATTTTGAATAGAATCCCAAGAATCATGGGATTTCTACTTACAAGTTATGCAAACATTTGTGCACAGAATTTCATATTCATGAGTTACTTGATGTTGTAAAGTATCTCATAATTAAAATCTCCGTGATTAATGAGAGCCTGTGAGTGAGTGATGGGTCGATGCTTCTAAGTTTTGCGCAGAAGCTGGCATAGGAGGCCCAATCACTAATTATCAGCCTCTCACAGTCAGTTTGACAGAATATACATGCACTGCACAGGGCAGAAAATCTTATCCTCAGTCTCAAAAATTACACCCTTAGGGTTGTGAGATTGTGTGAGTATGGTTGGCAAAAGGAGAAAAAAAAGGGATTGCTCCCACAATATCAAATCCAGAACCCAAGTTCAAGGTTGTAGCGACAATGTAGAGTTTTGAGTTCTCTGTGAGTCATTATGGTATAGCATTGGGAGAAAACAAATAGCAAAATGAAGGCTAATATAGTTGTGAAAAGAGGCTTACTCACTGGGTACTTAATGCTTCCTAAATATTCTCAATCTAAGAACTATTTATTCTTTCACCTCTTTGCACCCTGTAAATATTTAGGAGTTTTAATGATGGACTTCTCATTTAATAAAGTCATAAATGTGTGTCACCTGGTGTGCTAGCCAGCTACAAAATAGAAGCAATTGGGTGTCAGCTATGAAGACAAATTTAAAAGAGGAAAGATAACAGATGTAAAATCAAACAACTGAAGTACAATATGAGCCATGCAGCCACAGAAGTATCTGGAGCAGTGCACTGAGAATAGGAAGGTGGGATCAGAAAGGTAATGAGCGCCATGCTCTGAGAATGAAACAAGTCATAATCTTTTTGAGTCAGAGTGTTTATCTCTTCAAAGAGGGGAAAAGCAACTGTAAACAGTAAGTTGGTGCAGAAGTGAATTAGTATGAATGAACCTATCTTGTTGTAGATGAAGCACGCTAAACGATGGAGGATACATTTCTCTGACAGTTACAGTATTCAATGAGGAGCATGTGCAAATTGGCAACCTTGGGAAAAAAAGACAGTGTTTTATAACTTAGTAGATGCTTATCACTGCTCCCCCTCAACACTGCCAAAATTTTCCTATTTGAACTGGAAAACAGGGCTACATACCACAAGAGGGAATGTGAAAATGCTATCCTTGTCTTGCTTACTATTTTACACTCTACAGATCATACAAACCAGAATTAAGGAGAACTAATTTTCTTAGCTTCCATATATTTTCATTTTTCTTTCTGTGGTAGTAGGGGTTGAATTTATGGTAGACCGGTGCTATACTACTAGCCAATTACTCTTGTTTTTGTATTAGTTATTTTTGAATACTTAGGTGAGAACCCACAAGAGATCCCAGGGGAGCTGCCTTAGGTTTCTCACCATAGCTAGGATAACAGGTGAACCACCACACCCAGCTCTTGGTTAAAACAGAGCTTCATGATCTCTTATTTTCATAAACTGGTCTCAAGTCATGATGCTTCCATTTTCAAACTCTCATGTAGCTAAGATTAGAGGAGTGATTCACTGGTGTCTCAACTTCATTTCTTACTCTTAAAGCTCAACAGAAAGCCAAATGCAGTGGCTCACGCCTATAATCCTAGCCATGCAGGAGGCTGAGAATTGAGGATCATGGTTCAAAGCCAGCACAGGCATTAAAAAGTCCATGAGACTCTTATCTCCAGTTAATCACCAGAAAACCAGAAGTGGCACTGTGGCTTAAGTGAAAGAGTATTAGTCTTGAGCTGAAGAGCTCGGGGACAGTGCCCAGGCCCAGAGTTCAAACCCCACAACTGACAAAAGAAAATAGAGAATATGCAAGCAATTCCATATCTTCAAGATGCTGGTGGTTACACAACCACATGCTTTTGCCAAAATTCCTGGAAATACATAATAACAAGGTCATTTTACCTATATTGAAACCACATATCAATGCAAAGTAAGGAGATAAGGAAACACTGAGCATCTTAAAATATAGATTATCAAATCTAAGTAGCATTACATTTCTGTAACTCATTTCTTAGCTTCTAAGAGAGGGAGAATGTTTCCAGGTTGTGGTAATAATTTATTACCTGTGATGCTGGCTGTCTTCACCCTGTTTAACCTTCTCCGTTGCAATGCACTATGTTTAGCCCAAGGATGTCAATCAGAAAGAGAGTGAACATGGAGAAAATCAAAATTCAGCAGTGAGAGTATTAAACACATGTCCAATTAAAGGAGCAAGATAAGAAGAGAAAATTCAAAATGTAAACCAGCAACTCAGTGTTTGATAGATAACTCCCGAGTATTCTAAAATTGCTTATACCAATGATGTAGAATTGTAATCAATTTATTACCCAGCTTATCATTAAATTTATTATTAAAATACCTGATGCTTAAAAGTTTACGGAATGAAGCAGAAATTACTTTGTCCCAATTGAGATGTATTGTCATTGCTTAGGGCACTAAATGGAGTACTTGAATTACTTTGCCATTTTAAATTGTCTTATTGGAATTACAGGGGAGACAAATAAAGGATGAGAAAGAAAGAGGACAGGAGAGAGAGAGAGAGAGAGAGAGAGAGAGAGAGAGAGAGAGAGAGAGAGAGAGAGAGAGAGAGAGAGAGGAATAAAAATAACCTGATGTTTATAATCAGGCAGAACTAGGTAGTAAAAGCATTTTGCTTCTGACTGTACAGCAAACTCTTGGCTTAACTGGGAACAAAACACTCTCATCTCCATTATTTGAATCATCAAAACATCCTCTTTTCACTAATATTTGTCAACTAATTATGAATATGAACAATACAGTATTGTAAGAGAGGTATTTCTGCGAAGGTCTTCAAGCAAAAAAGTTAGAAAACTACCTCGGATTTTATCTGTTTTCAGTGAAACCGAGAAATCTTTAGATCATCTGATGGATGTGTTTATGAAAGTTTCAGAAGAGATGAAATCAATGAAAAAAATATTTACAAAAGATTCTTTGTTGCACATCATGTCACTCCCTGGAAACATAGCTTTTCTACTAGACTTTAGTGCTATGCTTCTTGGAACTTGGAGGCTGCTCTCATGGAACCAAAACCTAAATAGCTTACGTTCGAATACACATAGTCCATCAGTATATCAATGCATGTTTATTGAGCACATTATTCAGGGCGCTATTTGTGGGTACTTTGATGTCTATAACCTGATTAAAGCTACTTAATACTTCTACCTGGACTGAACTAATTCATTTACTCATTCATATATTCGATCTTATATTAATCATTGATTCAGAAACATCTTGGGCACTGTCCAAGGTACTCTGGGTCTTGAGATTAAGATTGCTTCCCCCTGAGAAATCATTGTCTTAGACAGCCAGCTGACAAGTAAGCAAACACTTCAGAGCAGCCTGATGCTATTTTTCTCCTGGAGAATAAAGCCTTGTGTGGGTGAGGGATAGAAGTATATTAAAAGAGCAGAGGTGTCTGGCATATGCCTATAATCATATCTACATGGGAAGCTGAGATTGCTGGGATTGGGGTTCAAGGACAGCCTTGCCAGAATGAAAACTAAATATCTGCAGATCAATTCTCAATAAAAAGCTGGAGGAAATGGCCTTTAACTGTTGAACTGGTGGGAACCTTGCAGAAAGCAAGACTCTATCTCAAAACTAAAGAGCAAAAATCAAAAGTTAAGGGAATGGCTCAGTATTATGTGTACCTGGTTTGTAATCGGGAGGCCCAGAGCTAAAAAAATATCCCAACATAACAAGAAAGAAAAAAGGAAAGAAAAATATAAATCAAATTATTAGACTACAAGTTATTAAATTACAAAAGGAGAACATAGAAATGGGAAAGTGGTGAAACTGTAGAACCCAGGAATTTATTCTTTTTCATATTCCCCGAACTTCACTTAACATATACAGATGTGCCCATACATGGTAACATGTTAACTGGTCATATGATTCTGGTTTATAAACGAAGTACATGTCAGAAAATGAAATTTATTTTCATTTCACATTATTGAGACTGTCTCTGTTTATGTATATTTCTATTATATCTACTCAGTTTCTACGTGGATGGATGCTTTTTCAATATTCTCCTTACAGTGTTTCGTTGTCCACCCTCATATTCTTTCTGCATTATGTTCCCAGGGGTGCCATAGCCAAGAACAAGACCTGCACTTTACATTCTCCAGAATAAATTGAAACACCTAAGTGTAAGTAGCCAAAACTGTTGAATAAAATGCTCCATTTTTAAACCAGCCATCTCTTTCCACCTTCCCAACACCTACACCACTTTTTTCCTGATCCAACCTCTATTTAGAGAATCATAGAGATACCCATTTATATTCTAGCATGTTTATGTGCATGTGTTGAGAAACATACATATACTCCATTGAGTCTTTTGCCTTACATTAGATAAAACATGAAAGCAACACTTGACAGTTCAAAGATATTTGCTTTCTGAACTCTGCTTCCTTCAAATTCAGAAGTGTTTATCATTTTTTAAAATAATCATTCCTTTTAGGATTGGCATAGTCCCTATGCCACGATCCCAGCAATGTGGAAAATGAAGATCATGGTTAATATCAGCCCTGGCAAAATGTCAGCAAGAATAAATTTTACATGATAGTGGGAATCTGTCATCCCAGCCATGCAGGAAACCACAGACTACCTGAATCTACCCACAATCCTACCTAAAAAATATTGAATCCCTTTTAAAATAATGTTCCTGCCTAACATGCGTGAGACCCTGAATTTAAATCCCTATACTGCCAATGAAAAACAGTGCTTCCTTTGCTTCTTTTAGTTTGTGGCATAGTTTGGTTACACTCATTCTTCAAGCATTTGTCATCTCAGAAAGGTCTTTTCTAATTTTCCCATGCCTGGTTGTTTTCCCTTTTATTCTGTTTCAAATACTATTATTTTATTCTAAAATACTATTTATTGGTGTTTCTGTTAGTCTGTCTTCCTCATATGTGCTTATTGGGGATAAGAACTGTATTTGTCATGTTTACTTATTAGTAACAACTAGATATTTGTGGCACCTAGTAGAAAATAAAATATAAATCCCTTGTTCAAAAATTACTAGGAAACTCAAAATGAAGAGGATAGAACTTTGAGAAAAGTTACAACCACCTGCTGGCAAAAGGCCAACTCAGGTTCTCCCCACACTGTAGATCCACTGACTGCTTTAACACTGGTGAGAAAATATTCAATAAATAATACAAAAATACATTTCTGGCAGATAAAATTTAGTGATAGATCATCACATTGTTCTGTGAATAATTTATTCAGAATATTCCCAAAGAGCACACTTTGAGAACAGAGGCAGTATGGGAAACAAGTTAGCCAATGGACAAAGAGAATAAAATAGAAGGAGCAAAAACAAATACACACACACACACACACACACACACACACACACACACACATCACCATCAAATTTGGCTTGAGGTTATTTTGCTGTGCTAAAAACTTTAGAAAAAACACTGAAAGAGGAATAAGAATTTGACTTGTTAGGAAAGAAGAAAGTTGACATTTTGAATATTTAAAGTATTTTAGCTGCAAATTCTTTCATCTATAGTAGTTCATTTTAATCTCCCTTAATATAGTGAGGGATATATATATATATTGTTATTTATTAACTATAATAAAAAGGTATGTAAAGATGATGTACCCATTTCCAAAGTGAGATTTTTTTCTGGGCTAGTGTGTGTGTGTGTGTGTGTGCACATGCGCCAGTACTGGTCTTGAATGCAGGGTCTCAGTGCTATACTGTAGTTTTTCACTTGAGCTGCACCCCCATTTTTAGATTTCTTCTGGTTAATTAGGGAAAAGAGTCTCAAAGTTTTCTTTGAAAGTCTTTACCTGAATGGCTTTTTTAATGCTTATAATAGGATTAGAACACTATGTTTAATATGTTCAATAACAAATTATTATTCATTTTTATATGCTCTGAGCATCACTTTGCTTTGTAGTCAATATTAATGAGACACGTAGTATTACCTGAGAAACAATGGAAACCAGTATTTACAGGTGGGATGGTAAATGATGGTGGTTGGAGGGTGGCTGATGGTACAGAAACCTGGGTCAGTGATGCAACCAGAACCAAATAATCGTGAGAGAAATGAATAGGCAAGTACATGTATGATGTTTGAATTTAAAAGATTGCAAAGAGCTGTGGTGATATGTAAAATGGTAGCACAGCATATGTTCTCTCCTGGTAAAATATGTGAAATTAGCCCAGGACAACATGCTTGACAATGAAGAATGCAAAAAAGTCATTTATAGACTTGGTCATAAAGAAGGAATGTCAAACATTGATTGAGCAATAAAATAAATACATGAATCTTTCTTCTATACTATACATATTAAATACTCTTCACTGATAAATCAAACCTTACATGAGGCAATGAATTTTGTGTTCCATTTGTAACTCAAGATGTTGTTAGAGACAAAATAAAGGCCCCCCAAAATACTCATTCAGGATTATGCACACTCTAATCCTGCAAGTCTAATCCAAGCTCTATCAGGAAAGCATCCATGTTTATGTAGTCTAGAGATAATTGTACAAATAAAACATAAAAAGCAGAATAAAGGAAAAAGAATACTACATTTGACTTTTGTCTGCTTGGGGAAGTGTGTGCTCTCAATGGGAAAGGAGAAAATCAAACACAATATTTATTGAACAATAAAGGTAAGCTTTGTGTGAGAGAAACTGAATTATCTTTTACCAGCAAAGTGTATTTAATATCACAGAAGATAAATCTTACGCTTAAAAACAGAACACAGCCCGTAGAGATGTACCCAACCGTGTGGATAATTTCACTACAGTTACAGTTGTTAACCTGGTCGTTTGGACCAGCGCACAATATAATCAACTTGAAAAGGGAGTGAATTTCCTCCTTGGAAGTGTGTCCTCTGGGTCAAGTGATATTTGATTATTATGTCCCACTAGCTTTTGAGTAGGATTTCAAAAGCTGCTTCTTAGTGACTTGGTGTTGTTTATTGTTCCAGTCCTCTATGTGTCCAGGCATAAGTCCTCTAAAACTTGGACACACCATTGGCTCATTTGTCACATCTGTGTATAGAGCTAAATTTCTGCTGATAGTCCTGAAGTCTAAAGCCATCTCAAGGCCTGTATTTTTAATACTCACAGTCCAAACTAATCTACTGTGTATCACTTACTTTCAAACCTTTAGTCATGTTTCTTAAGTCTTTGAAAACTCAAATAGAAAACTATGGGTGGGGAAATGTTGAGCCCTGAGAAGGAAGAAGGAAAAAAGAATTTTTGAGTGAGTTACTTGGAAGTACATTGATTATGTGGGTGAAGGCAAAAACGAAACTCAGAATGAATACTAGGGAAGTGAGAGTAAGCAAGGGACCAATCAGACTAAAGACCTACATAGACATGTGTCAAATACTAGGGTGAAATGCTTTTAAACAGGTAATGTGTAATAATAAAGAATGCTGTGCATTCCTCAAGAATACCAGTGGCTACCAGGTTATCCTCTTATCCTACACAGGAGGCTGAGCTCTTCAGATCTCAGTTCAGGGTAGCCCAGGCACTAAAGTACATGTGACTCTTATCTCCAGTTAACCACCAGGAAACTGAAAGTGGCACCATGGCTCAAGTGGTAGAGCACTAGACTTGAGCTGAAGAGCTCAGGGAGAGTGCCCAGGCCTAGAGTTCAAGTCCCATGACTGACCAAAACAAACAAAAAAATCCATGATGTGTCTTATCAGTGGGGACCTAACAATAGAAAGGAAGAGAGATGAGAGTGAAAAATGACAAAATACTTTATGCACTTCAGTGAAAATGAAACAGTGAAGCTTGTTGGGATTGGTTTGAAAAATAGAAATTGAGGGAGAATGATCAGGGGTGGGTCTGACGAGGTACATTGTATTCACTTATGTCTATGTGGGAGGAAAACCCTTTTCTACAACTAATTGATGCTAATCAAAATGTCAAGAATATTTAGTCACATCAGTCTGCAAAGAAAATGCCATTGCAGTATTTGAAACCTGCCACGCCGAAGCACAGGTACAAAATTTATTGGAATCCCTTTGAAAGAATTTATTCTGTACCATACTCCAGGGTTATGTGTTTGTGGTTCCATGCCAAATATGGCTTTGACAATTATGAAGTAAGATCCTAAGTTCCTCACAGTCCATCACATCTGAATTCTTATGGGATTGGAACACTGATAAAGTGTGTAGCCACAGTATTTGAAGAAGAGAAAGTTACTTCCTTTAAGTAGCTTAGGTCTCCATGCCTTCTAAGTTAACCCCCCCCATTTCTCTCTCTATATCTCTCTTTCTCTCTCCATCTCTTTGTCTGTGTCTGTCGGACAAGTGTGAAGAAATTTGTAAGGGTCAATACTTTCTTTACTTGCCCTCATAGGTAGAAAATGGAGGAAAAGAATATTTCTCCTGTCTTTCTACTGCAGGAATAAAAAAGCCCAAATTCCTCCTTGTTTTTTAAGGAACTGGAAACCACATACAACTTTCATTTCCACATTCTTCACCTCTAGTATTCATTCAGACCCTGACTTTTTGCATTCCTCTCCATTACACATTCTTCTTGCTTCTTTCTAGTATCCTTGACAGCACCCAAGGTCAGGCTGCCAGCCATCCTCAGATGAGAACTACCACAGCCTAGTAAATTGGTTTCTCCCACACTGCTGCTTGGTTCAGGACTGTTTTCCATACAACAAGGAAAGTGATTTCTCCAAAATGGGAATCTGCACACATTGACACTCCTGCTTAAAAGCCTTTACACCACCCCCCTTTGTCCTTCAGAAAAAGTCTAATCCTTTTAACATCGATTCTCTAGATCAGACACTTACAGGCATTTCAGCATTCAAGTACATTCAAACAAACACAAATCCATTTGTTCCTTCAAACAGAGTGGATTCTATGTCCTTTTATCATTGATGAAACTGTTTGTAGGTGATCCACACCGTAGCAATCCCTTGCCCAGTTAATTATTCCCCAGTTCCTCAGATAAATCCTTTACCTGAAAGCATACATCTTTTATCTTCAATGATTTTCTAAACTGTCTAGCGAGGTGCTTATCATGCCAATTACTCTTTAATAAGATGTGTTAGAGTTCCTAGAGTTTGTTATCTCACTCATTGTGACTGTGAAAGCTAGAAAGAGTGACTTAAATGAGTTAGCCCAATGAAAAATTCTTTCATCCAGCCATCTTCATCCTTAGGATATAAAATGATTTTCTGATCATTTCAAAATTATGAATACATAAATGTATATATGTTTGTATATATAAATGTGTGTGCATATATATATATAATCTCAATTTCATGATCCACCATAGTAGTATAGAACATTGAACATGGCACAATCAAATATGAAATCAAGGTGAAAAAATTCTACAAATGTCAATACCAGGTTATTCTCAATTGCCAAACCTTGGGGGCACTCAAGATCTATTTGATTTATCTTGATTGACCATAAGATCAAGAAGATCTCTCACCTACTGATGAATAGATAAACTGCAGTCATAGGAACATTTTTAGCACTAAAGAGGGAAAAAGAAAGATAGAGTGAGACTGTGAGAAATAGAAAGAGGGAGGGCTAGGGAGGGAAAGAATGAGGAAGAGGGAGGGGAAAAAAAGGAAGAGAAAGAGGGGAGGAGAGACAGACAGAGACAGACAGAGACTGAGGCAGAATGTCTCACATCTGTAATTCTAGCTATTCAGGAGCTGCTCTACCTACTCAAGAAGCTGAGATCTGAGGAGCACATTTTAAAGCCAGCTAAGGAATGCCCAAATAACCACCAAAAAAAAAGGAGGTGTGGCTCAACTGGTAGACTTTTAGCCTTGAACAACCAAGTTCAAGGACAAGGCCCAGGCCCTGAATTCTTGCTCCAGAATTGGCATTAAAAAAGGTGGGGATGGGCCAGGAGTTTGGCCTAGTGTAGAGTGCTTGTCTAGCATGCACAAAAACCTGGGTTCGATTCCTTGGTACCCATACATAGAAAAAAGCTGGAAGTGGTGCTGTGGCTCATGTGGTAGAACTCTAGCCTTGAGAAAAACACCCAGGGAGAGTGCTCAGGCCCTGAGCTTAAGCCTAAGACTAGCAAAAAAAAAGGGGGGGAGATACATAGATTAATATGTATCTATGACATACAAACATTAAGCCTAATTTTAATTTGTTCTAAAATCTAAGTGGCAGTGATTGTTTATAGAGTTTCCCTTCTTGAATACTTGTTTATTAAACACATCACTTGAAATATGAAGTAAAAATCAATGTTAATAAATTTTAATTAAAAAAAACAAAAAGGGGGATCAAAATATGGAGAACATAAATGTAGATTTCTAAATAAAAGAAACCAGTCTCAAACAGGCTATACTTAAAGGGCTACATATATATGATTCCCACTATTTATCACTCTTGAGAATGCAAAACTATACGAAGAAAACAACGATTAGTAGTTGTGAAGGGAGGGATGAATGTGTATGTCCCAGAGAATGAGAAGTATTTGAGCAAGGGGTGGGGAAGTGAAAATTCTCTGATTCTAAGATGTTGGATACATGATACTATGAATTAATCAAATTCTATATTTGTACTGAACAGGAAAAATTACTCAGAGTGTAGGTCAGCCAGCTGCCCCTGATGAGATTACTAAGAGACCAACCACTGCTTAAACAAAAGATAACCATCTGTTTCTGCTTCTATAAAGACACTTCCTACAAAATCTTCCTACACAGCCTTGTTACCTGACCCCCTTTCAAACCACTTTAACACAGCAGCTCTGGGTCCAGAATTTCTAGTGTGAACCCTCAGCATAAAACAAACTGGAGTTAGCCAGACTATTTTCGCAAGAATGTAGTGTAAGTAAAAAAAAGTATCAATGCTTATCTATTTTAGGTAAAATATATGCCACTCAAGTTCAGGATATTGATAGTAGTCTTAAATGAGAGGGAGGGTAGTTTCCAGAAACACTTGGAAATATATACATTTTATCTAATTTTGTTATGAATCTAAAACTACTAAAAATGAAGGTTACTAAAAATGAACACATTTGCCAGGTCATTTATTTAATATGACTAGATATTATTATTGCCACTCAGGACTCAGAATGATATGATCTGTATAAATCACACGAGTAGGAATTGTTAGAGATAGGGTTACAAATAACTATGTGTAACTTGAAACCCACTTTTCTATACCCCCCCATGTTCAAAAATGCGATGTATGACTTTTTTTCCTACCTGGTGGAAATTCTTCATTCCTGCTGAAATATTCCAAAGGTCATGAGTAGTAGATTCATAAATTAACAGATTGTCAGAGAAACATGGAGAGACTAGAGGCCAGCGTTGATTTAAAAGGAATCAGACCTAACAGGGATTATGAGAGAATCAGAAAATTCACTCTCTCATTTTCCTTCTGATAAAAGATTCCACATTTCCTATCCGTCATTTGTTTATTGAGCAGATAAGGCCAAATATACAAAATAGAATGTGCAAGGAAATAAGGTCTGCTACTCGGAGACTGGGATCCTAAGAATTCTTTCTGTGACTCTCCAGGTTCTGTCTCTTCATTACAGAACCAACGTATAACCTTAAGTATTTTAAACTGCAGGTTAATACTTGCCTTAGTTTTCAGAAGCATTTAGCCCATCATACTGCGATCCTACTTATTGCAAATTCAAAGGCAATGATGATGGCTACCTGTTGAAAAATTAGCCAAGGCTTGTCTTTCTACTTACATCCCTAAGGGAGCTTAAATGTATAGAGATTTCTTAATACTGATTTTAATTCACATTGGTTATTAGGATCTTTTCAACATAAATACCAAAAAATGTAAGCAGAATGAGATGAAGTATCTCGAATTAAATATATAATAATTTTGTGCAAGTGCAACATGAAGAGGGAAGTGAAAACAAACCTAGGATTCCATTTCAATATACTCTGCTTGACTCTGAGTAATCAGTAGTCTCACAGAGTGGAACAAATGCATGATGAAAGTATATTCATTATGACTCTGAAACAAATACGTAATGGACAATCAACCATTCTTCACACTTCTAAAAAAATCTTTGATCTCTTTCAGCTTTCCAACACTTTCAAAATATTTTACGTTCAAACTTCAGAGCACTAAACATCTGCTGTTACCCACATGCATGCATGAAATCATTTGCCTGAAACTATGGCCTCTTCTGGTCATAGCTGCTTCATTATCATGGTGAATGCAGAAGGCTCTGATTGTCTCTTTCTAGTATCTCCTGAGATTGATTACAGGAGATATTTTTTAAACAATAAATCCCTTAACATCTGCCTATGTTTGGTAGACATGATCATTAGTAGTCATTACAGCTAATCAGCATCTAGTCCTCATTAAAGTAATGCACTAATAGGATGAAATGGGAGCAAAAATCCAATAATGTTAAGTGTCACTGTCTTTGAAAAATCCTTCAACAATTGAAATTTTGTAGCCTTTTGAAATGTGGCTCAAAAACAAAAGTGGGATTCCAATTTTGAGACCTGCCTTGAACTTGCATTTGTAGCTTTTACTTTATATAACAATTAGGTGCATTGATTCTCAACTAAATAACAAAGAATATTCATCTAGGTGGTCATTACACTGGTTTTAAAAAAACCCACTAAACAAAAGGTAAAATTCAAATATTTTAACTTCCTCAAAACATGTTAACATATTGCCCTTAGTGACATATGTATGTAGACTTTTATACGTATAAATGAGCTGAACCACTGCCATTTACTCATTGTTTTGAACAGTGTGGTTTACTTTAATAAGAGATATGTGTGGTTCTTAATTGTGTTAACCAGTGGTACAACCCCCAATAATTTAAATACTCTAAAACTGTCACATCACATTGAAAATGACTTACTGATATTTATGTCATCTGGTTGTTTTTATTCATCAATTCCTTGGTGAAAATGTTCACATTATATAATATATAAAAATTATGAATTATCATAGTTTATTCTGTCATTGTTCTTTTTTTTTCATTTTTCTCTTTCTCAGTCTTTCTTAGGTTCTTCTTCAGGCTTCCTTATATGACCAAAATTTGCTTACGTACTCCACATGACTCTGTGTTCTGAGCTGTTCATACCTTTGTGTTTCTCCTGTTTCTCCTACTTTGAGGGAAGACAATCGTCCATGGCAGTTTTCCATTTATAAACAAGTTGAAAAAACATTCTGCCATTGTCATTTTCTTAAATGGACTTATCTGAAACTTTGAAACTACTGCAGGATAGAATAGGAGAAAAACTAGAACTCATAGGCATAAACAGGAACTTTATGAAAAAAGTCCCAGGGAATATGGGAGAGAGATTTGATAACTGGGGCATCAAACTAAAAAGTTCTTCATAATGAAGGATATAATTACTAAACTAGAAAGATAATCAACAGACTAG
The DNA here is from genome assembly GCF_031878675.1 of Megascapheus bottae. Lineage (NCBI taxonomy): Eukaryota > Metazoa > Chordata > Mammalia > Rodentia > Geomyidae > Megascapheus > Megascapheus bottae. The sequence continues at coordinate 50,784,257 of NC_143524.1, forward strand.
GAGAAGGTTTTTATCAGAAATACATTTGACAAGGGCCTAATGTACAAAATATTTGAAGAGTTCAAAATCACAGCCCCCTCCCATGAAAACTAATAAACCATTAGATAAATGGGCAAAAGAACTAAAGACAGGCTTTAAGAAGTGGGAAGAAAGACAGCCTCTTCAACAAGTGGTGCTGGCAGACATGGTTAAGCACCTGCAGAAAACTAAAGTCGGATCCTTCTTTGTCACCCTGCACTAGAATTAACTCCAAATGGATCAAAGACCTCAAGGTAAAAGCTGACACACTGAAAACTTTACAAGAAGGAATAGGAGATACACTAGGTCTTCTTGGCACAGGTCGAAACTTTCTTAATAAGGACCAAGAATCACAACAAATCAGAGAAAGGCGAGATAAGTAGGACTGCATGAAACTGCAGAGCTTTTGTATGGCAAAGGACATAACTAATAAATTAATTAGGAAGCATACAGAATGGAAGAAGATCTTAACCAACCATACAATGGACAAAGGCCTCATATCTAAAATATATCAACAGCTCAAAAAATTGAATCACCCCAAAACTAATCTCCAAAGTAACAACCATCCCATTAAAAGATGGGCCAAAGACTTAAAGAGATTCTTCACTGAAGAAGAAACAAAAATGGCCTACAGCCACATGAAGACTTGCTTGACATTTCTGGTCATAAAAGAAATGCAAATCAAAACAACTCTATGATTCCACCTCACTCTAGTTAGAATGGCCAGGATCAAGAAAACTAATAACAACAGATGCTGAAGGGGATGTGGCCAGGAGGGATCTCTACTACACTGTTGGTGGGAGTGAAAACTTGTTCAACCACTATGGAAAGCAGTATGGCAGTTCCTCAAAAAACTAAACATAGAACTCCCCTATGACCCAGCAATTCCACTACTAGGCATTTACCCAATTGTCCAGAAACAAGGATATACTAAATCCACTAGCACAACAATGTTCATTGCAGCACTATTTACCATAGCAAAGATATGGAACCAACCTAGATGTCCCTCAGTTGATGAGTGGATCAACAAGATGTGGTATTTGTACACAATGGAATTCTACGCTGCTGTCAGAAAGAATGACATCGCCCCATTTATTAGGAAATCATATTAAGTGAAGTAAGCCAGACTCAAAGGAACATAGGCGCAATGGTTTCCCTCATTTATCATAACCAGTAGAAACCTTGGGCTCTCATAGAAGAGATTTGCAATAGAGCAAAACCTAGATACATAAGGCCATATAGTATAACGCTAAATGAAAGGACCTCTAGGATATAGAAACAAAAGCTATATAATGAGTGATTTTTATCCTTAATGTACTATGTTATCTCTCATCTCTTTTGCTGTCCCTTGGTTATCTCATATTGTTACAGTATCTCACTTTGTTATCTGATATATTGGATATATTTGTATTTGGTTATTTGAAATTGGATAGGGAAGGGGGAAACAAGATGAGGGGTGAGGGTAAGAGAGAGGGAAATGGGGACTAAGACATGAGAAAGGGTATCAATGTATGTGAATTAATGTACCTTCTATCTGGCAAATATAATGTAACCCTTCTATTAATTACAATAAAAAATATATGAAAAAAAGAAATAAGAATGGCCAATAAACACAGAAGGAAATACTCAACATCTCTTGCCATGAAGGAAATGCAGATCAATACAACTTTGATATTTTATCTTACCCCAGTGAAATTGGCCAATATCAAAACTTTGGACAGTGACAAATGCTAGTGGAGATGAGGACATCAGAAATTCCACTGCACTTTTAGTGGAAATGTAAACTAATGCAACCACTCTGGTTGATCCCTCTAAAAACTAAACCCTAAACCATAGAACAATGTATGACCCAGGTGTACCACTCTTGGACACGTATTTAGAACATAACAAGTCAGGATGTGATAAAATAACACTTGCACATTCATGTTCATTACGGCACTTTGGAGATGAATGGATCAAAAAATCTGGTACATATACACAACAGAACTTACTCATCCATTAGAAAGATAATATTATGACATTTGCAGAGAAGCAGATAACTTAGAACAAATTATGTTAAGTAAGTTAAGCCAAGTTCAGAGAGGCAAACGGTGCATGTTTCATTTCATACATGGAAGCCACATCTAAAATTCAACTAGACCTAATAGACTTTGCGTGCATTTAGACACAAAGGAACTGACTAAAGGAGGATACACTTAGGGAAGAGTCCAAAGGCATAACTCCTTAGAACATCTTCTGAACTACTTAAGAAAATGAATTCCAGAATACAGAAACACATTTTGGGGAGGAAGAAGGAGAAATGATGGAAGGAGGAAGGATGAGGAAATGCATATATACTATGTAAAAAATGGCCCTTCAACTTGTGGTCAGGGAGAGGAGGAAAAAGCAAAGGAAGGGATCACATTGTGTAAGAAAGATTGTGCTCATTATCTAACTTATGGAAATGTGACTCCTTTGTATAGCTCCATGACAATACCTTAACAATAACATTATAATAACAATAAAAAGTAGGTGGTTGCCTACTATAATAGTGCATAGCACTAATCAACGAGAAGGATGAACTAGAAGAATCACTAATTCAAGAACAGTCTGGGAGAATAAAAAAGAAAGTGATCTTTATTTTTAATTACATGAAATAAAAGGTGCTTTATTCAACTTGATCTTTACATAACTAGCAATTCTAGAAGTCTTTACTGAGTTTAGTGTTATTAAATTTTTGTTTAAAATGGGTGATAGGAAGAAATCAGCTTCACAATAATCAAAATAATTTGAGGGGACTAGTACAGTGTTGTGATAATCTCAGAATAAAGTTGATTCCCACTCTATGATCAGTAATAGATGTAATAGATGTTTGCATACAATTTACTTGTCATATGAGAGATTGGCCATCAGGGGTTATAAAATGTTAAATTCCCTAATTCTGTCCATGATTTAAGTATTCATTGGTGTTACAGAGGCTTTACAATTACAAATGATTGAAATAGTTTTGCTTCATGGAAAACATCTTCTCATAGGAGACTCTACACAATTCCTAGACCATCGGTACTATCTTTCCTTTCACTTGTAATGGATCATGTGTTGTGTGTTGCATATGCTTTCCTGTGAGTTGCCTTATTCAGATTCTGAAATACTGCTTCTGTGTATGTATCATGTTTACTGTAACACTCCAGTGAGTGAGGAAAGACTTTTTAGTTAAAATAAACTAAATTCATTTGAATTATGTTTAAAGTAAAAAGAAATATGTTGTGGAAACCAGCAATGAACCTGTGAATATTAAGATCTTGTAAACAATTCTTGAAATAGATTTTTGCTAATAAAACAGGGCTTATTGGCTTATTAGCTATTGGGTTATTTCCCAAACATAGTAGCAACAGCAATAATAATTGTTGCTTATCACGATTTTTCAGAATGGTTACTGGGTTCACCTGATTTAAGCTAATTCACATATCCTTTCTTCACATACCTGGGACATCACTTGGTAAAGCTGTGTGTGTTTGTGTGTGTGTTTAATAGATGAAAACTAATGCTAGAACAATTAAAAATAAAAGTAATTAGAAAAGCAAGGGATCTATAGTTGGTAAGAATTCACATTCTGGGGCTGGGAGTTGGGCCTAGTGGTAGAGTGCTTGCACAGCATGTTCAAAGACCTGAGGTCCATTCCTCAGTATCACATACATACAAAAAGTAGAAACTGGTGCTGTGGCTCAAGTGGTAGAGTGCTAGCCTTGAGAAAGCCCAAGGACAATGTCCAGGCCCTTATTTTAAGTCCCAGGACTGGAAAAAAAAGAATACACATTCAAACTTACATGTATTACCATAGAAATAGAATCTTATAGCTGGATAGTGTTTAAAACAGTTTCTACAGTGAGGAAAATATCTAATGGGTACATGTCCAACATTTATTTAATGAATTCAGACTTTTTGCTAGAAAATAAGTATTATAAGATTATTGTATTCTGTGCCCTAGGAATGTGATTATATTTCCTACAGTTGCACATGATGTAAACAGAAGGAATACCAGAAGTTTCAGGAAGGGAGATAATAATGTCAGCAAGCATTACCTAAGAACAAGATGTGCATAATCTTTGTAATGATAACTGGTTTTGAACTGAAATGATAATACACATAAAAGTAGAATCAAATTTAGACAAAATAAAGAACATATCTGGATGAACGATTCATCTTGAGACTCATGAAAGTCTTATTTTGTGTGAGAATAATAGTATCTGTATTTCTATTCCTTTTATATACTGGGCTCTTAAAATTACTGATGACATTTATACATGATTAAATTCTATAGAAAATTCACCAAGCAATATAAATCTACTCTTTTATCTACTTAGTGTTTCCAAGATTCACTTCCTGTCTTTGTAAGGAAATTACAGTATTTATCTCACAAGATTTTGTTGACTATTAAATAAAACTAAAGCATAAAGAGCATAACAGTTTTTGTCAGACAATGTGTTAAAAATGTTGGTTTCTTTCATCTCCCTTTGTTTGATGGGGCATTTACAAAGTATAGAGGAAGAAGGTCGAATGAGAATTCAGAAGTCCTGAGTTCAAGCCACAGTACTAACACTATACAGAAGATAGATAGATAGATGATAGGTAGATAGATAGATAGATAGATAGATAGATAGATAGATAGATAGATAGATAGATAGTCAGACTAGAGAGGGAAAAAGAGAGAGAGAGTTCTTCGGCTACTGTAGACCTGATATCTCATGTGAATTTTATTAGTTGACAGTTTTGTTTGATTACTTAAAGATTCCACTTATCACTTTCAGTATTAATTGTGTAAAAGTTTGAACAAGCTGGGCCGGGAGTTTGGCCTAGTGGTAGCGTGCTTGCCTACCATGCAGGAAGACCCGGGGTCGATTCCTCGGTACCACATACATAGAAAAAAAGCCGGAAGTGGTGCTGAGGCTCAAGTGGTAGAGCTCTAGCCTTAAGAAAGCCCAAAGACAGTGCTCAGGCCCTGAGCTTAAGCTCAGGACTGGCAAAAAAATAAAAAAGTTTGAACAAGCATCAAATAGCTCTTTCTCTCTTCATTGATGATGAAATATTTCTCTAACTCTCATGTTGTAGATACAATCATTGTAATGCACAGCCTCCCACCTAGGCCACTGTGTGAGACACCAGTTCCCTGGTAAAATTCAACTCTGTCCCCTACCCCAGTGGTCTTGGTGTGGACAATGATGCAGTTTTTAGTTTTAAGGTATTATTCCCTGTAGTCACTGCATTTGATTTGAATACCCAGTATTGTGAATATGTTCATCTGAATTAGGGTAAGGAAGGGGAACAACAAAATATTGAGACAAAGGATAAAAAGGGAACCAATGCAACAGTGATACTTTCAAGACACTATGCTGGAAATGAACTTTACCACTCAGTGAGTGAAATTGGAGAGAAAGAAGGAGAAAAACATGGGAGCGGGTAGCAATGTTTGTCAAGAATGGTACTCACTACCTTACCTATGTAATTGTAACCCCTCTATACCTAATCTTGACAATAAGATTAAATTGAAAATAACAGTATCATTCTTACATATGAAGCTAAACAGTTGGTTGTGGAACTGTGGCTCTAAACTTGACCAAGAATGCTCAGAGTCAAGGTCCAGCGTGAGTTCCAGCTCCAGAATCAGAGATAGAAAATTAATTTTTTCTCTGAAGGAATGTACATAAATATGCAACAGTGATATTTGCATGATCAAGTTTATTGCTGCATTTTTATGACAGCTAAAGTATGGAATCACACCACATCTCCCATTTACTGATGAAAATGTAACTCTCTCTCTCTCTCTTCTCTCTCTCTCTCTCTCTCTCTCTCTCTCTCTCTCTCTTTCTCTCTCTCTCTCTCTCTCACACACACACACACACACACACACAAAGAAGGATTCATGTAACTGAGTATGATTCAGACACAAAAAAATGAAATGTATGAAATTTGAGATCATCATGTAAAACAATCCAGACTGAGACTGTGTGTGTGTGTGTGTGTGTGTGTGTGTGTGTGTTTATCTCATGTGCAAGCATTAGACCTAAAAATGAAATAACAAAATAGCATGAGAACAAAAGAAAGCTGTTTGGGAGGTGAGAAGTAGAAGGAGGAAAAATGGCCAAAGGAGAGAATGAATAAGAAATTGAATGGATATAATTAAACTACTTCAAATGTTAATATAAAAATAGAATGGCTGGACACTTGTAGATTTGAGGATGTTAAATCTTGGATAGGTTTATTACATCACCCATACCCAGGCCTCCAGCAATGTCATACACACACTGAGTGTGTCACACTGACAAGTCGAAATGCAGGTTGATATGCTTGCCTAACACCTTTGGAAAGGTACTGTCAGGCATAGTGAGTTCATCCTGTACTCCCTATGCAGAAATGTTTACAACTTTGCAGACTCCCTGGTGAATATGCTACAGCATCATCATCTTTAACACAAACTATTCTTTAGTGAAGTTCCCATGACTGTGGCTGTTTTTCAAAAAGCAAACTAATAATTATATTCAAAAATAAAAGAACATAAAAGTGAGGGGAGGGTAGTTTTGGGAAATATGGATGTGAATGTGAAAAGGGGTGACATTCACCAAGTCACATAGTATTCATAAACTGTGTTTGCTAAATAACAACTCCTTTGCACAACTACCTAAAGATAATAAAATATTTAAAAATTAAATTTATAGAAATATGAGTATACACTAAAAGGCATCGCTACAAATTTAGTGTGAAATAAGAAAAGAGAGGAAATAGGGGAGAATGATGAAAGGGTGACATAATCAAGATGTATTCATAAGCTGCTTTAGTGAATGGTAACTCCTTTGTTTAACTACTTAAAGATAATGAAAATGTAAAGTAAAAATAAACACTGCAGTTATGAACACAAGTAAGGACTTTCACAGTGATATGGTTACATGAAGTTTCAGGCTATAACAAGGATACAGAATGTGGGTGAGAAGTTTAATGAAGATCCATCTTTCCCCGTGTTTTCTACCTGAATTTCTGCGTCACAAGTAAAAAAAAGATGAATTTTGCAGTACATGTGTTGAATTTTTGTCTGTATTGTTAGGGAAGGGGTAGATTGAGAGTGATGGGAAAGACAGTTGACGAAGGTGACAGTAAATCAAAACATTGTATTTATTATAAAAAGCTTTGGTAAGTAGCAACTTCTTTGTATTACTACTTAATGATAATTCATTTTAAAAAAAAGAAAAAAATGAACTAAATAAAAATGAAGTGCTCAAATATGCAGCATGCAGCTAAAATTATAAAGAGTACTAAGAGAGATTTATAGATTTAATGCCATAATAGAAAGGAAGAGAGAATTGAATCAATATTTTTGCTTGGATTTAAGAAAGCAGAAAAATAAAAGCAGAAAAATATCAAAGTCATATAAGGTTGAACAAAAATGTAACAATAAGACTGGAAATCAATAAAATATAAACCACAGAACTGTGAGGGGAAATTAATGAAACAAAATAGATTATTCTTAAATTAAGACTCAGACAACTTGAAAAAATAAATAGAAAAGACACAAATATTTTTCTACTCTTCATGAAGGAACAGGATTTTAAAGCAATGGACTGAAAATATTAAAAATTTGGAGCTGGGCACCAATGGCTCATGCCCGTAATCCTAGCTACTCAGGATGCTGAGATCTGAGAATTACAGTTCAAAATCAGGCTGGGCACTAAAGTCTGTGAAACTCTTATCTCCAATTAACAACCAGAAAACTGGAAATGGTGCTTTGACTCAAGTGGTAGAGCACTAGCTTTGAGCTGAAGAGCTCAGGGACAAACCCAGGCCCAGATTTAACCTCCACGACCGACAAAAAAAAAAAATTTGTACTCAATTATATTAGGCAATGTATATTAAGCAACTTAAATTTAACTCTCTATAGATACAAAGATTGTGTAAAGAGTCAATGAAAACTGTACATTTAATCAAACAAATGCATGTCAAATTAAAGGACTAGTATTTACAAACTTTACTATACAGATGGCTTCACAGTAAATTCAATACTGTAATTTAAATAAATAATTCCAATGTCTCATGCATTACTTAATAAAAGTTACCAAAAATGTGTCTCAATTATTTGAAAAAAAATACTACATAGATACAACCAACACCAATTCTATGCACATTATTTCATACAAATTTTGTAAGAAAAATATGTGCCAGTGTCGGAAAAAAGTACAATAGTAATACACATAAAAACGTTATACAATTACTGACTATGATGAAGAAGAAATGCAAGGTAGATGTAATTTCAGAAAAAAATAACTGCCACACATCATCTACCTGAAAATAACTAAGCCAAAAAAAGCATAAAGGACTGATTACATTTCTCAAATAGTGATAACTTGTCTAAAAAATGTGAGGTACTAAGTTCAACCCCTACTATCACCAGGGGAAAAAGAAACCTTCAGCAAAAATATCTTACAGAATTCATCATCTGTTAATGAAGAAAACTCTCAAAAATATACAAAGAGAGGAAATTGTTCCTTCCCTTAAAAAGGTGCAGATACAAAATTTTTAAAGTTTATTTTATTTTATTTATTATTCGTGTTTATGTAATTTTTAATGGTAGAACTGGGGTTTGAACTCATGGATTCACCCTTGCTGTACAGATGCTCTATTACTTGACTCATGCCTCCAATATTTTTTTTGGCTCAGTTATTCTTTGAATAACTGAGTTTTTGCCCAACACCAGTCTGAATGATAGTCTCATATTTTTGCTTAGTACTTAGCTAAGAGTACAGGTTTATTTGGTGAGATGGATCCTTGCTAAAGTTTCCAGTGGTTGTTCTTGCTTAATAGTCTTCTTGAGGTGTACATTCTGAGAAGCAGGGATTGTAGGCATGAGCCATCAGGCCTGACCTTTCATGATTCTAGCCAATAAAAAAGTACAAGGCAAAAATTTATCAATAACTCACAGGAAAAGATGAGTTAAATACTTCCATCCATTAATGAATTATTCTACTTTTTGTACATGTGCTGGCCCTGGGGCTTGAACTATGGCTGTCCCTGAGCTCTTTTGCTCAAGGTTAGCACTCTACCAGTAAAGCCACACCTTAGTTTTCACATTTTTTTTGGTGGTTAATTGGAGGTAATAGTTTCACAGACTATCCTGCCTGGGCTAGCTTTGAACAATGATCCTCAAATCTCAGCCTTCTGAGGAGCTAGGATTACAGGTGTGAGCCACTGGCATACAATACCTTGTCTGGCTTACAAAATAGGTTATGAGCTGGATTTATCCCACAGGATATAGATTGCTGATCTTTACCCTATGGAAATAATATACATTTATATAAAACTTCATCCACAAATACTCACATACGATTTATCTGTAGTAGCCCCCAAATGAAACCAATTCATATGCTCCCATTGTGTTGAGCAAACTGTGATGTATACATAAAATGAATTTGGCAAGAGGAATAATATAGAATTATTGATATGCCTAGAGGCTAAATATATCATAGCAGCATAATTTTGAATGAAAAATGCTAATTTCAACAGGCTGAGTATGATGTGATTCAGTGTATACAATATTCATGAAATGGAAAATTAATAATAACTCAGAAGCACGAAGAAATAGGAGTAGCAGATGGAATTTACATCGTGCTTTTGGTGATGGCTATACAAATTCCCAATTGTAATCATATTCCATAGGAAAATCCTCTCCTATCAGAAGAAAGTGAAAAGCAATGAGATTCCATACTCATTCCCTGAAACATCTCTAATTAAAAATAATGACAATGACAGTTATTAGTAAAGGTTAGAAGAATCTAGAATCTCCATACATTAGATTCATTACTAATAAGAAATGATCAAAGTAAGGACTCTGTAATCAAGTTGGCACCTTGTTAAACACAAATATTCCATGTTGCTTAACAATTTTACTTTTAATACTATCGCTCTAACATATGAGGGGATATATTCATAACATACACACACATGCTAAGAGAGAAAATAAAAGTAAGCAGTAATAGCACATTATAATACATATCAGCTTCAGTTATTACCTTCAAAGTAATACCCATCTTTTTCTGTTTCATTTCTGTGTTTTGATTATCAATATATATTGGTGTAGTTATTTAACTTCATGTAAAAGTAATTCATCTTCAATTAAATTAATCCCAAAATAAGACAATATAGAGATGTATATGTGTGTGTAAGCAAATATATATGAACACACCTATATACATATGAGAACTATATATACATGATATAAACTTCTTTGCAATTAATTACTCAGAAAGGAAGCTTTTTTCTGCAAACTTGAATGAATTTCCTATAAACAGTGCAAAATGTAAAGTTGAATATTTAATTCTACTTACATTCAAGAAATCTTAGACTAGAAAATGGAGTTTTCGTAATTTATATGGTCACTTACTATATTTCTAAGGACATCCAAGTAAAAATCTTGATCAGGACAAAACAAGTATTCCTAGTCCTGACAATTTTATTCTTTCTTTTTTTAAGAATTTTATTGTCAGGATAATGTATAGAAGGGCGACAGTTATATTCATTGGGTAGTAAACTGTAGTAGCACAGAGATCTTATGCCTTCTTTTTATTTTTATTTTTTTGCCAGTCCTGAGCTTGAGCTCAGAGCCTGAACACTGTCCTTGGACTTTCTCAAGGCTAGTGCTCTACCACTTGTGCCTCAGAATCATTTCTGGCTTTTTTCTATGTATGTAGTACCAAGGAATCCAACCCGGGTCTTTGTGCATGCTAGGCAAGCACTCTACCACTAGGCCAAACTCCCGGCCCTTATGCTTTCTTTTAAAAGGAATTATTTTTATTATATTCAGTAGTTGTACAAAACAGTTGCCATTTAACAAAGCAGTTTATTAATACATCTTGATCCATGTCATCCCTTTCACCATTCTCACTCATCTTTCCCCTACCTACCCCCTCCCTCACACTTCTTAGATTTATAGAATATACATTGAATTCTTGACTGCATCCTATTAAAACCAGACAGATACCTGAAAGGACGAACCAGAATCAAAGCAGATCCCATCCTATCTATGAACATATTACCTCTCTCTGTTATACAGAATAGAAGATACATTTAATCAACATTATGTTCATGACCCCTTGCCCCCTTTGAACATTTATATCTACCCTTAGAAGACTAGACTATCCATCGACACCACTTGTTACTGACTCAAGTCCGCATGAATCATCACAGAATGAAATGTTAGAATTTAAATTTACAAAGAGAAAATGGCTGAACTTGCAATTTCATCATCTAGGTTATTAGGATGCATCAGTACACCCATAATTGGTTTGACATTGAATTTCATAACACAAAGCATCTGGGCTCACTCCCAGTGTGACCAAGGAGAGCGATTTCTGAAGGTGGGACAAATTATCCTGTGAAAGAACAACAGCAGCTGTCTCTGTGATCTATATGCCTGTCTTCCCCTTTAGCCCAAGAGAATATTCGTGCCACAAAAAAGAAGAGACAAGGGCATGGTGGGAGGCACCGCCCTGGTGGAAAACCAACTGTTCCCCATTTATCTTTGTGGGGACCAATGAGTCTTTTTCACCATCCAGCTGCTGCTTCCCGTTCTCTCAGTTAGACACAGGCCTATGTCCATTAGGACGTGAAGTTTCCTTGCCTCACATTACTTCTCCACAGCCTCCACACAGTGAGCTTCTTAAACACTCGGTCCCTGAAAACAGAAACACGAAAAGGAGACTCCACATTGGTCCTTGGACACTCCTTTTGCTCTGCCACCTGATGAGCCACAGTGCCACTTCTGCCTTTTGTTTACTCTGTGTTTGTGGTACTGAGGAATCAAACCAGAGCTTCATGCATGCTAGGCGAGAACTCTACCACTAGGTTATGCTCCTGGACCCTTAAGTATCTTTTGATAGGGTAATTTCCCATTACACATCATCTCTGATAAGGCATGTCATTAAAACTATTGAATATTGCCTGCATTATCATTTTCCCCGAATATCTGACACTTGTTATTGTTATATTCAAAGAACTAGTGTGATTGGATTGAGGTTAAAGTTCTTCACTGTACAGGAAATTGCCAAATAGTTTTCTTTTTTCACTTGTTTGAATAATTGAAATGCATAGCTGATACAAAATAATTTTCACATTTTAAGCCTATATGCCTTGATACATATTGGAAATAAGTATCCATCTCTATTGTCACCACAATCTATTCTCAGCAAAGTTTTCTCTGTTCCTGTGTATTTTGTTTTCTGCACTCTCCCACCTATACAATCTCTGTCTGCAGCCACCAATAATTTTTTCCTGACACTATAAATAAGTTTGTATTTTTCAAGTTTTTATGAGAGAACGTACTGTATTCTCTTTGTAGACAGAAAGTAAATAAGGTTTTTCATTGTGCTTTAAGAATAAGATGTTAAGGGGCAGGAAGATTGGCCTAGGGGTAAAGTGCTTGCCTAGCATGCACCACGACCCGGATTTGATTTCTCGGTACCACATATGTAGAAAAGCAATGCCAAAAGTGATGCTGTGGCTCAAGTGGTAGAGCTCTAGCCATGAGAAAGCCCAAGGACAGTGCCCAGGCCCTGAGTTCAAGCCCCAAGACTGGCAAAAAAAAAAAAAAGAATAGACGTTAAACCTTTTCCAATGCTTTCCATTCATCCCTTGACATGACGGTAAATTTTTCTGTATTTGACTTGAATATGGCAGGGAAAGAGGTACAGAAAGGAAAGGAGGCGGGGTGAAGAAATTCAAGCATGGCTTTCAGTGTACGCTCTGTGGAAAATGAACTATGTGATTGGGGGCAGGGTCAGAAAAAGGACTGTGAAGAAAGGGATGAAATTATTCCAAAAGAATAGTACTCATTGCCTGAATGGTGAAATAGTAAAACCTCTGTCCAGCCCATTAATAATAACAATGAAATTGTATTAAAATATTAACATGGTGAATTACATTGATATTTCCTGAATGTTTAGCCAACTTTGTTCTCTTAAAGTAGATCTAATAGACCATTATGTATTATTTGGTTTATATATTGTTGAGATTGATTGCCCAAGCCTTTACTGAAAAATTTTTGCCTCTAGATTAACAGCAGTTATGGTTTGTGATTTTTTATCATGTATTTTCCTCAGTATTAGTATTATTTCCAACATAAAATAAAACTTCTTCCTTTCATTCCATGCAGATGCAAATCATCATTTGTGAAGTATTTGATATGATTTGTTATTTGGAATACACAGTTCAGGCTGTACATTGCCATCAGGTTACCCAATATTTTTTAAAATAATTCATTAATGTTGATTTTTACATCATATTTTAAATGACAAGTTTAACAAACAAATGTTCAAGAAGGGAATCTCTATTTACAATTACTGGGACTTAGTATTTAGAATTTAATCAAAATTAGGCTAAGGGTGCGTATGTCATAGAAACATTAATTTATGAAATAAAACATTGTGTCTATAGAGTCATAGGTTTTTATGTCTATATAGTTATGTTTGTATTTCCATTACCATGTCCATAGCTTTGGGTATGCAGTTATTGAGTCCTCGCTCTGTACTGTTTGGATTTAATAGCCACATATTAAGGATGCCATGAACCTTTTGTCCCTTAGGTCTTGACTTGTCTCACTCAACATGATTCACTCTAGATTCATCCACTTCCCTGCGAATGCCATTATTTTATCTTGTCTGTTGGCTATGTAGAATTCCATTGTGTATATATACCACATTTTCTTTATCCATTCATCTGCAGTAGAGCATCTGGATTGTTTCCATTGCCTGGCTATTGTGAATAGTGCAGAGATGAATATAGCTGAGCAGGTGTCCTTATAATATCTTGGGTCATGATGTTCAGGATAGATGCCCAGAAGTGGTATGGCGGGATCGTAGGGAAGGTCTATATGCAATTTTTAAAATATTTATTATCAATGTGATATATACAGGGGTAACAGTGACATTTGTAAGGTAGTGAATACTTCTTGAATATTAGTATCCCTTCCCCACCCAAGTTGTAAAGTTGATTTCCAACATATTGTCCTGTGAGTATCGCTGTTACACTGGTTCATCCTTGGTCCTTTGTCTCATCATCTTGTTTTCCCCATTCCCTTCCCTGATACAGCAACAACAGAGGATATTTTATCATCATAAACAGTCCTGTGTCTGTCCTTGCTCCTAATAATATTCCTTAGTCTATGACCACAGGTGTGATAATGTGATAGCACTGTAGTTCTCATTTTCTTAGTCATTGTACTATTTTTATAGAAGAATTTATTAACATTGATTTTTACATCACATTTCAAATGACATGTATAACAAATATTCAAGAAAGAAATCTATATACAATCACTGGCACTTAGATTTTAAAACAGTTAAAATTAGGCTGAGGGTTTGTATGTCATAGATACATATGAATCAGTGTAATAAAACATGTCTATAGAGTCATAAATTTTTATGTCTATGTGCTTATGTTTATATTTCTAATACCAAGTCCATAGCATTGGGTAAGCAAATATTGAGTCCTCGCTCTTGTACTGTTTGGATCTAATGGCCACATATTTAGGATACCATGCACCTTTTGTTCCTTTGGTCTTGACTTGTCTCACTCAACATGATTCACTCTAAATTCATCCACTTCCCTGCAAATGCCATTATTTTATCTTGTCTGTTGGCTATGTAGAGTTCCATTGTATATATGTACCATTCATCTGCAGTAGGGCAGCTGGGTTGTTTCCATCACTTGACTATTGTGAATAGGGAAAAGATGAACATAACTGAGCAAGTGTCCTTATCATATCTTGGATTATGATGTTCAGGATAGATGCCCAGGAGTGGTATGGTGGGATTGTATGGAAGGTCTATTTTCAGTTCTTTAAGAAACCTCCAAACTGCTTTCCAGAGTGGCTGAACTAGTTTACATTCCCACTAGCATTGCAGTAGGGTTCCTTTTTCACCACAACCCTGCCAGCATCTGTCATTGTCTGAGTTCAAAATCTTGGCCATTCTTGCTGGGGTAAGGTGGTATCTTAGGTTGTTTGTATTTGCATTTCCTTTATGACCATGGATGATGAGCATTTTCTCATATGCTTTTGTACCATTTTAACCTCTTCTTTTGATAAGTCTCTCTTTAGTTTCCTTGCCCATTTAGTGATTGGTTTAGGCGTTCGGGGAGATTAGTTTTTTGAGTTTCCTGTAGATAGATTAAACATTTGTCTGATATTGGTAAAATTCTTTTCCTAGTTGGTTAACTGTCTTTCTACTTTAGTAGCTATGCTTTTATCTGTGCAGAAACTTGTACTATCTATTTTTGAAAAACTTTAATCTAAATTTTTTGTGTATCATTACATTGCTTTTCTTTTATCCAGCTTAATAATCTTTGCCTTACTTATAGATAATTATGTCTAATAATATCTCACACAATAATTTTAGAAAGAATTATTGTACAATTATACAAAGCAATTGTGCAAATGAATTATATAGAAAATCTGAAAGGATAAGAATATAACAAAGGACATTCTATTTCTTTTACTCAAACTCATGTTATCATCTACAATATTGCTGTTGTAATCTGTCAAGTCTCTCCATATATTTTTCTAACATTTGGATGTAAATTACATTCATCACGGTTCTTGGACTATAAAATTTTCATTCTGCATTTTTTATATTTCCTATGGAAAAAACTTACTTTATAACTATACCTAATTGTCAGCCACACAAAACATAACATAGCTATAGTATTTTAATCTACTAAGTATATTTAAAATTTTGAACTCTCATAATATCATATACTAAGTGTATAATCCAGTCTAGAATGAAATACTTTTAATGAGCCCTGTGATTTTTGGCTTTTTTTGACAGTTTTTCTAATAGCTATTCATATTGATTCTTAGAAATTCCTTATTTTTTTAAATTTATCTTGTATTTCTGGTATTATATTCAGTATATGTATTTTCAACAACTGCAAAAAATGATTGATATATTATCCCATCTAAAGCCACATGATCTCATTAGCCATTCAATTGAATGAAATCTATCTGGTCGAGATGTCATGAAATTCTTTTACTGTAAAAATTATTTATTTGGCTTGAAGCCAATAAATACTTCCAACAAAACTGCTATAAGACTGCAAATATATTCCCTGTCCTCAAATCTCCCAGGTGCAGTGGCTCATGCCTGTAATCCTACCTACTCAGGAGGCTGATATCTGAGGATCAAGGTTCAAAGCCAGCTCTGGTACAAAAGGACCTGAGACTCTTATCTCCAATTAACCTGTAGAAAATGGGAAGTGGGGCTTTGCTCAAGGGTAGGGTGGTAACTTTGAGCTGAAGAGCTCAGGGACAGTGCCCAGGCTAAATTCAAGCCCCGTGACCCACAAAAAAAAATAATAATTGAATCACTAACAAATTATTAGTTAACACCTCCCCTCAAATGCTTAAGATTCTTTGTAATGTGAAAATTTCAAATTTGCTCACTTAGCAATTTGGGAAGATATAATAAGCTGCCCCTCATTGTGCAATGCATGGAACTTATCCTCTTTTGTCTGGCTTTGGAGTCTTTGTCCAGGGCTTTCTTTTCATATGTCATTTCAATTGTTAGCTATTTGAAGAGGATCCATACGGTTTTCTTTAATAGGTGTGTTCATTTTCAGTCTTGCTTGTAGTGAAGATTTCCCGGTTCTTCCCAACTTCCCCAATACTTTTTTATACTTCACTTTTTAATAATAATCATCTGCCATCTGTAGATAACATATCCCTTTAGTTTTAATTTGCATTTTTCTAGTATTTAGAAATGTTATACTTTTTCTCAGACTATTTGCCATTTCAAGTATTCTTTGTGGAACTTTTTATCCTTGCCTATTGTTTTAAATTTGTATAGTTGTTTGAAACCTGTTTTTAGCTTATAAGTGTTATCTGCTAGTAAGTAACCCATGTACACTGGTAAATGTTTCTTCTGCTCTGAGAAAGTACTTCATGTTTTTTTGCATTGTTGTTTTCTTTTTATTTATTTATTTTGTTGTTGCTGCTGTTGTCTGTCCTGTGATTTGAACGCTGGGCTTCTGCCCTGTCCTTGAGCTCTTCAGCTCAAGTTTACTGCAGTGGAGCCACAGCCCCACTTCCTGTTTTCTAATGGTTAATTCGAGCTACAAATCTCAGGTTCTATAGTACCCAGACTGGCTTTGAACCACGATCCTCAGATCTCAGTCTCCTGAGTAGCTAGGATTACAGGTGTGAGCCACCACACTGCTTGGGAAGCTCCATCTTCAAGCTTTTTATTTCTTTTCTCTCTCCCTCCCCCCCTCTCTTCCTCTCTGTCTCCCTCCCCCCTTCTCTCTCTTCCTCTCTCTCTCCCTCCCCCCCCCTCTCTCTTTCTTGCCAGTCCCAGGGCTTGAATCAGAGCCTGGGCACTGTCCTCGGGCTTTCTCAAGGCTAGCACTCTATCACTTGAGCCACAGCATCACTTCTGGCTTTTTTCTATGTATGTGGTACAGAAGAATCAGACCCAGGGCTTTGTGCATGTTAGGAAAGCACCCTTACCATTAGGCAATGCTCCTGGCCAGCATTTTCTTTCTTTTATCAAAAATAATATTTCCAAGATTATCTTGTGCTTACCATTCCCAAGTCCTAGAATCATGTATCATAGGGGCTTTACCACCTCTTAGCATAAATAATTTAAGCATGAAGTGTTTGTTGCTATTCACATCTTTATTCCATATTCCTTCTTAGGGGAAAAATGATTTAAAATGTTTGTGTGTACACATAAATACAGCTGAGAATAGGCAAAATATATGCCAATATATTTATACATGTACACACATTCATACTTATGCCTATTGCACACATAAGCAAACATATTACCATGAATCTATGTCTTCATTTTCAGACTAACATTTTCATTTGCTTCTATCTATTCCATACTTTTTCTGTTTAGTTTCTAAATGAAAACTCACTATAAATAATATCAATACACATACTCAATACTCTCCCTTTTCATTTTTTCCATTTCTCACAGTTTTACCTTTTGCAGTTATTGAAACTTCTAGTGTCTGGAATTTGTTTTGCACAGAACTATAGGATAGAAATTGATCTGAATTAGGGAGGGGAAGTTTTAGGATTTATCTGTCTCTTTCTTCTCATCAAGATCGCAGTGTTAGGACACTTTCTAATTATTTCATGTTTTTGCTTGAACTAAGTAAATGTACTTGGACTCCATTAATGTATAAGGAAAGGAACTTAAACTGGGTCCAGTAGATCTTTTTAAGTTGAAACCTAAAAACGATGCAGATTTTTTTCTTTTTAAATTCATTATCATTTAAGGGTCTGACTTGCAGTTTCATCACTATTCTCCCTCGTGAGATGAACAAATTCACTTTAGTTAATCTTGGTTATATCTTCTGACTCTCACCTGTCTACCTCAATTATCATTAATCTTTCATCATCTACCCATAATTCTGTTTTGATCATATCACATTCACAAATGATAAACATCTTGGGTGGTTTTCAGCATGTAAATAAAATGAATTTGATTTTATATCAAGATATATATATATATGAAACGAATTTTCCTTCATTTACCTCTGTCAATCATTCATTCATTGATCAAGCAGTATGACAAGCATAGGAATGCTTATGACATCCAGATATTTAATGTATATTCCCAAATATTCAAAATGTGATAATTCATTAGTCATTTTGCACCTCAGGCCAATTTCTAGCATATGTAAGAATTTATTTACTTTTCTATAATGCATAAAACAATAATAGAAATTACCTCAGGCTGGGAACTAAAATAATGCAGTTCTTCTACTATTAAGAAAATAGTATAAATCAGCAGTGATGATGATGCTGATAAGAACAATGATAAGACATTTATTTTGATTAAGTAAATTTTAATGGTTTACTCTTTCCCAAAGTTAAAATGTCCTATTATTCTTTAGGATATTTTTTATATCATTTATTAGTATTCACTTAGCTATAACATTCTTGCAGTTGTTTACATTTTTTTCAAAGTTATTTTTATATCTAGTCACTTTCTTTGTGTCCTGTTCCTTTACTTTGATTACAGAAAGTTCACATTATATGGATAAAGGAGACAACACACAATACAAATAAAAGACAATGAGATACATCTAGGATGTGATGGCAGTAAGATAATAGAGAAAATGTTCTAGCCTTTGTTTTTCACATACAGACCTCCTGCGTGAAATTGTTTTCTAATCAATATCAAAGTCTAGAGAAAAATAACAAGGTTTAACATCTATCAGACCTAATTTTGAATCGCACCCTGTCTGTCAGCAGAACAAACTGGTTCTGGATTATAGGGAGACTCACAGACATGCAGTGCATCATCTTTGACAAGGTATACTTAATGTTTCTTCCCTCTGAGCCAGAACAAACCAATATGAATACGAATCTCAATAACAGTATGTATTTAAGAAAATAAGCAATTGATCCTAAGATGGATGCAGAAAACCAAGTAATTAAATATCTCATAAAAGAACAAGTTTTAATTATTCCTACTTTGTACTCTCAAAAAATAGTCAAAATCATTAATCAAGAAACTGGGATGTTGGGATAAAGGAAGATGGATATGTCAATGTAGTGTATGAGGACACCCCAAAACTAACCATTGCTTTTATAATCCGTTGATGTTGAGTAAGGAAATTAAAGTGGGAAAGAGTATGCTTATAGCAAAGAGGTTCAGAACAGGTGTCAATAAGCCAAAAAGAAACTTGAGCCAAGTGCAGTGGTACACACTTGTAATCCCAGCTACTCAGGAGACTGAGATCTGAGGATCCAGTGTCAATAAGCCAAAAAGAAACTTGAGCCAAGTACAGTGGTACACACCTGTAATCCTAGCTACTCAGGAGGCTGAGATCTGAGGATCAAGATTCAAAGCCAGCTGGGGCAAAAAGGACCTGAGATTTTTATCTCCAATTAATCCCTAGAAAATAGGAAGTGGGGCTTGGTTCAAGGGTGGGAGCCTTGAGCTGAAGAGCTCAGGGACAACTCCCAGGCCAAGTTCAAGCCCCATGACCCACAACAAAATAAAACATAAAAAAAAAACCTCAGTCTATACCTCACTCTACACACACACACACACACACACCCTCAAAATGACTTACTGGAAAACAAAAACTATAAAACTATAGAAGTTAATATTTGTGAACTTTGAACAATGAAGATATAATGTTAACATATAGAAAGCTTTGGTTAGTATTCATTTTTTGTTGTCAAATTCAGAGTCTTTAACAAGTTAGTCTATGTTCTCATAGAAAAAAAAGTGATAGAATCTCAGTTGTAATACTAATAGACATGAATAATGTTAAGCTTGCCTGAAAATTCAACTTAAATTTATTTAAATATCCAGCACAATTGTAAGATAGTATGTTAATTTCTATGGGTGCACTGCATTGTATGTTGTAATATGGAATAAGTTAAACTATGTTTTATACAGAGGTTTTTCTTACTTATACAAAGATGTAACTAAAATTTTAAAACTAAGGTAATATATAAACTTTCTAATATTACCAGGCATGATGGCTTATGCCTGTAATCCTAGCTACAACAAAGGCTGAGGTCTGAGGATATTAAAGTCCATGAGACTCTTATCTCCAATTAACCACTAGACAACCAGAAGTGGGACTGTGGCTCAAGGGGTAGGGTGGTAGCCTTGAGCTGAAGAGCTCTGGGACATTGCCCATGCCCAGAGTTCAAGCCCCACAACCAACCCCCCCCAAAAAAACCCCAAAAAACCTTCCTAATATTGTTTGAAAGTAAGCACACAGCAGTTCATTCAATTGACAGACTGGGGATCAAAGACAGATTTTTTTTTATGCTAAACCTTGCTGTTTTTCTCTGCAGAATAATATTGATCCAATGTATACATATAAATTTCTACTTTCTAAAGTTTCATTCTGAAGATAATTTTTCTAAGGAAAATAGGACTTCATTATTAGACTTCCTCTTTAAAATGTACTGAGAACAAGGACAGGATGCTGAAAGTTCATTGTTAATATATGATGTCTCTTGCAAAGAGATTGAAAGAGAACCAACTCAAAAGCATTGAAATAAAATGAGAAATAAAACCATAAAATTAACTTGCTAAATGCAATTTATATAAAGTAAATCAGGAATGAGGACTATAGGGATGCCAATAAAGTTGAAAATTAACTCATGAGTATCTTAACAGACACATCAAGGGAAAGTGAATACTGAGAACAATCTAGTAAAAGATAGAGTTTGGGAGATAATTAGTATAGAGTACTCTCTATAGAGACAAAACAGAAACAAGGAAGTAGAACATTCACCTTTAAAATTATTCATTAGGGGCTGGAAGTGTGGCCTAATGATAAAGTGCTTGCCTAGCATGCATGAAGCCCTGGGTCTGATTCTCTGGTACCACATACACAGAAAAAGCTAGAAGTGGTGCTGTGGCTCAAGTGGTAGGTGCTAGCCTTGAGAAAGTGAACAGGCCGTGAGTTCAAGGCCCAGAACAGGAAAGGAAAAAAGCAATGACCAACCTTCACAAGTGGTGATGTCAACTCACAAATTGTTCAGATTTTCAGCTATTTTTTTTCCACAACTACCATCTTTTCAGCGTCACCTGAAGTTCTTCCTGAGATTTTTACAGATCTTTAGCTACAGAATTGAATTCCTGTTTTCAATAATTCTGAGCCTTTCAGTTCCTCTCTAACAAGATCATCCCTTTTCAGAAGCTACCCTTGAAACGTTATCTTTTCTACTACTTATCACCATAATACAATTGCTATGAGTTGCTATTGAAAGTAAATTCAGTTTGATTAGCATCATTTTATATGGTTGTATGTAGATAGTTATTGGGCTATTATGATCCTCTGCTGGGAATATCTTAGATATATATTCACTATTTCAAATGAGGGAGACCATGGAGCCTATGTTTCTTTGGATCTGAATTACTTCACTTAATATGATTTTTTCTAAGTCTTTCTATTTCATATAAATGGAATGAATTCATTCTGATGGAAGCATAGAATTTCATTGTGTATATATACCACATTTTCTTGATCCATTCGTCTACAAAGGGGCATCTGGGTTGGCTCCATATCTTAGCTATGGTAAATAATGCTGCAGTTGACATATTGACCTTGTTTGTGAGCCTATGGATAAATGCCCAGGAGTGGGATTATTTATCAAAAGAAACTCCAAGTATGGAACAGGAGAAGTTTCTTTTCTTTGTTTTTGTTTTTTTAATGCATTATGGGAAGTTATCTACTTTTTCTTTCAGTTCCCCCCACACCGATTAGGTTTATTCCCTATTGTCACTGTTTTTGATTTGCTACCCTGTGTCTTGTAGATTTATCTGATTGGGGAAAGTGAAGAACAACAAAATGATGAGATAAAGACAAAGAGAGAACCAATGCAACAGCAATACTCTCAAGATGCTAGGTTGGAAATGAACTTTACAACTTGGGGGGAAAGGCGTATGGGGGAGGGAAAGTGGGAGAAAACAAGGAAGGGAGTAACAATGTATGATAAGAAATGTACTCATTACCTTACTCATGCAACTATAACCCCTCTGACTTCACCCTTACAATAAAAAAAATTAAAATTTTTTAAAAAAGTAAATGTATAGGTCATGCTAATTACTCAACTAAAATTCCAGTACCTAGGGCCCAAAGAAATTGGGGAAGAAGAATAATGCAGCTAATTCCCCTAAGCATTTATCACTAGTCAAGTTTCTCTCATTGCTAAATAGGCTTGTCTTTAATGAGGATCTAAACCCAATAACAAAAGGTGACGGCTTTGAAGAGACAGCTGAGCCACCATGAGTTTGCAGGTGCAGAACTATTTGAAGTGCATGGTATTAGCCTGATGTGGCAAGAGTGAAATACTTCCTATTTCTACCAGGATTTGTCTTCACCCCAAATTAGATGTTTATCTATTAGGCATTTACATTGATAAGATTCGTATTTTAAGATTACTTAAAGAATACAAACTTTAAGCTACAGGAAAAAAAAATTGAGGAACAATAAAATATACTGAGAGTAGTTAATATGCTCTGGTACAAAAGAACTAGAAAAAAATGGGAAGGATATAATATATTTAGAAGCAGCTACTAGAAATGGGTGGAGTGAGGCCAAGGGGAAAGTAGTGGCCCAATAAAGAGTAGAAGAGGTGGAGAAATGTTGTCAAGCATCCAATACTTTCCCTAAAAAAATTAAAGAGTGATGGAAGGGGTGAATAGGAGAGACATTACTGAGAATGTTGAAAGCAATGACATCGGTCAAGATACATTGTATTCGTAAACTGCTTTGTTAAATGGCAGTTCCTTTGTAACTACTTAAAATAATTTCTTATTTTTATTTATTTTTTCATAGATTTTATTGTAGTTAATAGAAGGGTTACATTATATTCACCAGATAGAAGGTGCATTACTTCACTTATATTGATAACCTTTCTCATGTCTTGGTCCTTATTTCCCTCCCCCAACCCCCGCCCCTCATCTTGTTTTCCTCCCTTCCCTATCCGACTTCAAATAACTAAATACACATATATACAATATATCAGATAACCAGGTGAAATACTGTAACAATATGAGATAACCAATGGAAAGCAAAAGAGATGAGAGATAACATAGTACATTAAGGACAACAAGCACTCATATGGGTATTGTTTCTATATCCTGGAGGTCCTTTCATTTAGCATCATACTATCTGGCCTTATGTCTCTAGGTTTTATTCTATTGTAAATCTCTGCTAGGAGAGCACAAGGTTTCTACTGATTATGACAAATGAGGGAGACTATTGGGCCTATGTTCCTTTGAGTCTGGCTTACTTCACTTAATATGATTTTTTCTAAGTCTTTCTGTTTCCTTACAAATGGGAAAATGTCATTCTTTCTGACAGCAGCATAGAATTCCATTGTGTATAAATACCATATCTTTTGTTAATTTTCTAAGGAAATGAAATAATTTATTATTGTTGTATTAACATGTCGGTACCAGTTCTCATGCTCTAAAAATGTCTAATGAATACTGATATATTAAATAATCCATAAACATAAAAGATTTATTAAGGAGTATAGATAACAGTACCTAAGTAGTATTAGCTCTAATTATGAAGATCAAAAGCATTGAAATTTAGAGACCCAAGACTTGAGTCCTTGATCTTCAGTCTTTCTATGTATCTGTGTATATTTTTCCAAGTCCTCCTAACAGTTGATTTCCTACCTGTAAGAAGGGAGAAACAGTAGGATTTATTAAACAGGAATAATAGGATTAATTGTCAAAATATTTCATGGAAGTTATTCAAATAGTGTCTGTGGGGTAGCTATAGGAGCCCCGCTGCTTGCCACCTGTGCTTGAGCACAGACACACTCAGTGACCCAGGCAGGCCAGAGCCAGAGGGTGCCTGGCCCCTCCCTCCTGGAGTAGGAGTTCCCCGATACTCCAGTGGGCAGGGCGTGTCTCAGGACACCATTGCTGATGGACGTCCTTATTTGATGACATGGCGGCCACTGCTCGATCTGTATTTATCGAGCACATTTTCTAAAATAAAGTTAAATCTGTACCGAGAGTCTGGTGTCCAATCTGTGTTCCCGAAATTATTCGTGGGCTCCGTTGCCACCTTACCCCCCTCCTCGACGTCCGAGAAGGACCCCAACAACTGGCGCCCAAACATGAGGCACGACTAGCTGTTAAGTGGACCTCTTCAAGCAACTATGTGGAAAGGGATCTTGGAGCAGGCACCTTCACTTTTCTGATAGAAAGCTTGAGCAATTTTATGAAACTGTTCTGTGTCTCTGCCTGTGGGGGATTGCAGGCAGGATATGGGATGAGTACACGTGGGAAAGGGCAGCCCGGTAGGGTCACAAAGTGGAGCACATTGGTGATTTGCCTCCTGTTTCTACCCCGTCATGACCACCATTCTGAGTTACCTCTGGGGTTCAGCCACCTTGCTCTGGCGCCAGTCACCAAGACCGGGGGGGCCCCATGGAAGAATGCTCCACTGCCTCTATAAATGAAGGCACGGCCTCACCCACGACCCGTAGATAAGGAACAGACCACCGACCCTTGCCAACCCATCCCTGTAAATAAAGGCCAGCAAATTTATCCATCTCTGTTAGATCTCAAGCTCAAAACTGAAAGCAGACTCCCGCACATCCTAGCGGGCCCTCCATGGAGGCTCCCTTATGGCCCTTGGCCTCCTCAGGAATCCCCTGGAGTGTGGAGTCCTTCCCTCAGTAATCCTCCCCTATGCTTCCTTTACTTGGGGTAAAGTTGAACCCTCAACATGGCCTTCTGGAAGCGTTCCTGATAACTGTTACTTCCCAGGTTTCCTTTAATCTCAGTCAGACAGCAATCTGCCCGGGCAGATCTGGGAACCACACAGCCTAGAACCACTTCAATATCAGAAGATTAATAGAGGAACAGCTTCAGAACTCCCCATTTTTGTTATCATAAGGATCAGGCAAATACAGGATTCGAATTCAGGTTTCTTCATGACTTCCCCACAGAAAATATGCCTATGGGGGCCAACCAACCGCTCCCAAGTTTTTCATCAATTCCTAATATTTTGTATATTTATGCTATTGAGATAAAGGTTTGCCTTTTTCTATAAGCAGTGGTCTTCCTTTACCGCCCCTCCTATTACAACCCTTTTCGGAAAAGACTCCCAGGTTAAAAGCAAAGGCCTCCGTAGCTAAGCAGAAGTCAGTCAACCCCCCTGTATGTCTGTACTTTTCTCGAAAGTGCACTGTGGCCTAAAACAGAGGATGGTCAAGGGACACCTTGACCCACTTCTAGGGTTCTTGTCGATAACAAAGCAAGTCTGAGAGGACATGTGGGTTCGAGTTCCACCAGCAAGACATGTCTAAATCTAAATAAGCTATTTTGTGAGAATATTCATATGAGGTCATGTTTTTGTGTTAAGTGTATCTGACGCAGCCCAATTTTCTTGTCGTTTTGTTTTCCCTTTTGCTTGAGAATGGCCTCCACCAGTTGGCTACCAGGGAACGGAGATCTCCATTGGGGAGGCGCCCCCTGAGTTCGGGGCCCCATGGTCTTTCCTTCATTCTGACAGTTTAGGCATGCCATCAAAAGTTTGGGGGTTAGTTAAAAGTCTCTGCTTCTCTGTCTTGTCCATGTTACATGTTTTTTGAAATTGGTACCAGTCCTAAGTATGGATCATTGTGATTTCTGTGTGTGTGCGTGCGCATCTTTGCTATCTATTTGAATCTCTTGAAAACTTCAGAAAATGTACGGCCGTTATTAATTTTGTACACTTTTAGATGTTTGAGTGTGAATGTGTGTGAGCGAACATTTTCGAGATTATACTTGTATACAAGTATACAAGTTTATACTTGAAACTAACATACAAAAAAGGAGTAGTTGGTTAAATCTAAGTCTAAACTCCAAGCAAAGTCAAATGCCTGAAGGGATTATTGTATTGTTTTAAAGAGGAACTACTTTAAAATCTGGTATTGTAATGCATAGAGCTGTTTACTTTGTAAACATTGTATTCTGTTTAGAAAAAGGCATCAGGGAACTTGGAATTTATTTCCTTGAGTTTAAATTTGGAGATAAGTATCAGAAATTTAAATGTGAATTTATCGGTTTCAAAATATCTGATGGTAAAGTGGGTGATGCGATTAGTATTTCTTAATTTGCCCCCTAAAATATATTAAATTTGGAAAAAAGGGTTTTAAAAAGAGTAAAAAGGACTGGGAGTTTGGCCTAGTGGTTAAAATGCTTGCCTAGCATGCATGAAGACCCGGGTTCGATTCCTTGGTACCACATATAGAAAAAAGCTGGAAGTGGTGCTGAGGCTCAAGTGGTAGAGCTCTAGCCTTGAGAAAGTCCAAGGACAGTGCTCAGGCCCTGAGCTCAAGCCCAGGACTGGCAAAAAAAAAAAAAAGTGTAAAAAGGAAAATTAGGGCAACAAAATGATTGTTTAATTGCTATTTCAGTTCACCCTTGTAAGTTTGTTTGTAACAGTCTCTAGCAGTTCGCCCTTATAAGTTTGTTTGTAACAGGTTCCAGCAGGCCCAGAGAAAAGAACAGCAGAACCTTATTCAGATGTAAATTTGGTCCTTAAGGAGTTCTAGGTAAGATCATGCTTAGAGAATAGTTTGTAAGCATGCCTTACTAATGCCTGCCTTACTGGGCAGGAACTTGTCAGTATAATGGTGGGTAGTTAAAACCTAAGGTTGTCAAAATTATGGGTAGTTTATAATGGTAATTTTTCTCTAAGCCCTAAATGAGCAGATTTTGGGTTGACACCAGCCACAAATTCAGGGAAGAAGCTTGTGAACCTGAAGCTATCAATCTGTAAAATAGGCTAAGCTTTTAGGATCCCTGGCCAAGCATAGAGACAACGCCCCTGAGTCAGCTTGAAGAAGTTACAGAAGATGGATCTTCACCCAGATGCCACTCCTGGGACTTTAGCTAGCCTACTCTTGGCCATAGACCCCCTTCACAAACAAATATATATGGGGGATACAGATACCTAAGGCATTAGGCCTCAAGATAAGCTTGTTGATGCTTTATTTACATTGAACTTTTATGTTTCAAATCTAAAGGATTTTCCCCTGCTTATAAGCATTGGGGCACCATGCTACCTCGCCCACCCCCCCTGCCCCTTGTCCGAACACCTGGCAGGAGCCGGCCTCTCTGTTAACAATGGGGGGAGGGTTTGACTCATGTGTGCCATTATAATGAGATGCGGAGTGGGAACCCTTTGAGGTTGGCTCCAGCCATTACCAGAATGTACAGGTGTAGACCAGAGGATAGAAGGGTTTTCTTTGCGGACGTTGGCTGTCTCCTCTACTTAAAATCTCCATTTGAGTCTGCCGACCCTACAGGTGAATTGCCTGAAGAGCTAGAATGGTAGTCAGAGGGGGAAAACCTAAGACAGGCATAGTCTCCAGTAAGACAAGCACCTGCTAATGAAATAAATAAAGGGGATATGGGGAGCATGTCACATCAGGGAAATGGAAACCTATGCTGTAAAAGGAGGCCTAACTCATGGCCCAGCGCTCACCTCCTGGTCTTGGGATTGCACCTGGCTGAGATGGTGCCAACTGCCTGATCGGGTTTGTGACGTAAAATAAAACCACCTCTGGGATAGGCCCGGAACCCTTCCGCCCTCTCGAACAGCACATGCATCCTACTTCCTCAATGAGAGTACCTCCCCTGCCCTGCCCTGCCCTGCCCACCTTTGTGCTGATAGGCTCCTGCATCCTATATTAGCTAAATATACTTCCTCAATAAACGAGTTCCTGCCTTGACTGGTCTCCCTGATGCATCTGATTGTCCTCCAGCAAGGGAGGGCTGGGTGCAGGCGGTCAGTTAGCCCTCTCCTTTCTCAGCTCGTCCTGGTCAGGGCATGTTCTCCCTATCCCTTCTGCGGGTCAGAAGGGACCCAGGACTAAAAACCCTGACAAGGGAGCATGTTTTCTAAAATAAAGTTAGATCTGCACTGAGAGTCTGGTTTCTGGAGTCTGTATTCCTGGGTTTATTCGTGGGCTCCGTCACCACCTTACCCCCATCCTAGATGTCCGAGAAGGACCCCAACAATCATCTACATTACAGTGTGTATTTAATAAAGATGAATAATTCTCTAGCTAAAAACAAGAAAATGTCATAGAATCTCTGTAAGTAAGTCCACTTCTTAAATAGAGATTTAATTACAGGAAGTAGATAATTATTAATCTTTCTTTAATCAAACTGAGGAAAACACCCGAAAAGTTATTCACAAGGAGAAATGAGAACAATATTTAAGTGAATTCTCAAGTTGACCTCTGGAGAATTGATTGTGGACTTCATTCTTGACATGATGGCTAAATAAACAATTACTTATTAACTTCTGCCTGGAGGTTTACTTTTTAATCTCCTGAACTAGCGATAAAGTGAAGATTTGATTTGGAGATTTAAAATCACAGCTATAGACAATTTGCAGCTAAGATGAGAAAGTAAAGGAAACAGGGAGGCTTGGGTCAAATGACAGAAACACAATTTAGTTGTTGACCAAAATGACGGGCTGAGGAGACATTTTTTTAAGCTAAATATGTTCAGAACCCTTTCTCCTCCACAGACAGGCAATCGGGAACACTCCTCAATCTCGCTAATGGCTGTCCTTAAAGGCATTGGAGCGCTGCTATGACCTGGCTTCTTCCTTTCTTTTTGCTTTCAGAGTAGCAGCTTCATGCCTCTGTATTTAATGACAGGATGCTACTTAAATAATGGATATTTGTCTGAGACTATGAAGAAGGGATATGCTTTAATGACCACAATCACGGGCCACCTTGAGGGAGGAAAGTTTTCAAATTGAAAAGATTCTCAACTACCAGGACGGAGGGCATGGGGTGAAGCCACTCAGTCTCAGGACTCTGCTCTCCAGTTGTCATCAAGAAGCAGTGGGTCCTGGATGGCTGGAGACATGACTGCGACTCCAATTTCTTCATTTATAAAGTGGAAATAAAAAGTAGGAAACTCCTCAGGGTACAAATAGGTTGTACAAGCACAGGGGATAAGAGCTTTGTGGCATCTGTTGTTTTCTGCATATTTAAAAAATCACATACTGCTAATCTCAAAGCCTTGACCATATAATCAACATCAAGCAAGGAGCAACTTTTTACACAAACCACTCAATATCATCCAGTGCACAGGAGAAATGCTTCTACATAAAGTTCTCCTTCTGATATCTCTCAAAATCTGTTATATTTTTAAAGTTCAATTCAGTAGCTATTCTTCCAGTATTCAAAGCCCAAATAACACCTGGGCACAAGTGGCTCACATCTATAATCCTAGCTACTCAGGAGGCTGAGATCTGAGGATCACTGTTCTAAGTCCGCCTAGGTAGGAAAGTCTGTGAGAGTCTTATCACCAACAAACTACCAAAAAGACAGAAGTAGTGCTGTGGATCAAGTGGTAAAGCACTAGCCTTAAACAAAGAAAAGCTCAGGGACAGTGCTTCGACCCTAGTCAAGCTACAGGATTCTCTGTCTCTCTGTCTCTCTGTCTTTCTCTCTCTCTCTCACACAGACACACACACAAACTCACATACACCATAATAATTAATATAATTATCTGGATAGACACAAAAGCCCTTTTGTCCTGTGTTTGTTAAATCCCATGAGATGCTCATCTGCTCCTGTCATATCAATGATTGTGTACAAAGCTGTCATCAGGGTACAGCCACCTTCACACAGATCAACAATGACTATTGGATGAATAATTCGTGCGTTTATAACAATGCATAACCAAAAACATTGTATACGCTATTACCGAAAATCAATGTCTTCCTGTCAAGTAGGCCAACACATTTTAAATCTTCTCCAATTTGTTCAATGTGTGATAAATCACCTTCACAGATTCTAGGTCTCTTATATATTGCCATCATTAGTGCTGCTAAAGGAATAGAAGAGTGTACACTGGCATTAGTTAAGCTATCAGCAAAATCCCCTAATTTGTTCTATTTCTGACAAAAATAGTGATCAGAGGAGCCTTGTGCAAAGTGACAGTGAAGAGGCTAGACCTCGTGTAACTTACAAGGACATTGTCAGGCTACGTTGCATGGCCAAAGGCACTGCTGTAAAAAAAAGAATATTTAGCCAGGCGCTGGTGACTCATGCCTGTCATCCTAGCTACTCAAGAGGCTGAGATCTGAGGATTACAGTTCAAAGCCTGCCTGGGTATGAAAGTCCATGAGACTCTTATCTCCAATTAACCATCAGAAAACCAAAAGTGGCGCTGTGGTTCAAGTGATAGAGTAGTAGCCTTGAGCTGAAGAGCTCAGGGACAGTTCTCAGGTCCAGAGTTCATATCCTATGACTGACAAATAAATAAATAAATAAATAAATAAATAAATAAATAAATAAATAAATAGCAAAGATTGGCTTTCCTTTTGAGTTCTTATGCCCTTTTCTAGTGAAAAATGTTCTGAAGTTTCTTGTGTGTATCACTGTTGCATTGGGTGAGGTTCCTCCTTTGTCCTTGGTTTCACCATTTTGTTATTCCTCTTCCCTTCCACAAGACACTATGCTGAAAATGCACACTACAGCTTGGCTGGGGTGGGGGAAGGGAGCTGGGGGAGAGGAGAATTTGGAGAAAATAAGGAGGGGGTAACAATATTCAACAAGAAATAAATTCATTGTCTTACTTATATAACTGTAACCCCTCTTTACATCACCCTTCCAATAAAATAAAATTAAAAATTTGGTCAGTCCTTGGGTTTGAACTCAGGGCCTGCAACTGTCCTTGGGCTTTCTTGAGGATAGCTCTCTACCATTTGAGTCACCGAACCACTTCTGACTTTTTCTAGGTATGTGGTACCAAGGAGTTGAACCTGGGTCTTCTTACATGCTAAACAAGCAGTCTGAAAATAAACCACACTCCCAGCCCCTAAAAGAAAATATTTTTTAAGAAAATTACTGAAGTGAACGAAAATGTTTTAGGTCATCTCCATAGCCACCTGTACTTTGCAGGGAATAGATGGTGGACAGTAGAAAATTATATTTATTAGGGTGCAGAAACCACACTACAGAAATGTCTCCCATTTTTTTGTATCTAATGTTCACATGACACATGAGAAAGACTTCATTTTGTCCAAGGAAAACATCTGCCTCTGTGAGCCCATTGTGTTTCTATTACTTTTCAGTATTTATAGTACTGTCACCCACCAAAAATACCCCTGAACTTGCCAGGAGCCTGTAGCTCATGCCTGTAATTCTACCTACTCAGGAGGCTGAGGCTTGAGGATCAACGATTGAAATCAGCCTGGGAAATAAAGACTATAAGATGCTTATCTCCAACTAACAACTAAAAGGCCAAAAGTGGAGCTATGACTCAAGTGATAGGTAGCCTTGAGCAAAAAAAGCTCAGGGATAGTGCCCTGGCCTTGAGTTAAAGCCCAAGGACCAGCACACACACACACACACACACACACACACACACACACACACACACACACACACACACACACCCCTCTGTAATTAAAGCTCTTAAAAATCTCAGCCTATATTTTCACTGAATCATTTCTTTCCTTTCTCTTTTACTCATAATTCAAGAGCTGTGACCTCTCAGGTACTCATAATATTCAAAATGTGGAAGCAATTCTTGTCTTATCTCCCTCACTAGGTATCTTGCAATGGGCCTAATGTGAATAACCTCCATGGATCTTCACCTCTTGATTTCTCTCCATAGTATACCTGTGATATCACTTTCAACAGCAATCCCCAGTATTAAACATGCTCTCTGCCTATCATCCAGAAACCACTTCATACCTCTACTTCTTAAAGGAAGCGATGCACTGAGTAGATAGCAGTTTGATGTGTCTTTTGATACACTCCACCCACTGACTGACTCTTAGAAAAATAATATCTCCTTCCAATCTCTTTCTTTCCCTCCTTCTGATTCCATCTAGGCACCTACAGTGTTTTCTGTCTTGCTTTACTATTTCTGTTATCCTCTTAGGAATATCCTTTGTGACTCTGTAAGCCTACCTGGATAATCCAGAATGAACCTCAATTTAAATATCCTCAGTTTGATCCCAATGGAGCAGTGCTTTTTCCATAAAAGCCAGGTGAACATTGATGGATTCCAGGGATTAGGAGGTAAACTCCTCAGGGAACCCACTAGTCCCTTGGCAATGGTGCTTCCTCTCAAATATAAACATACGATTAAGAGATTCAGTTTCAAAAGCATGGCTCTTCCTGTCTTTTCCTAAATTATTAAAACAAAAAACAAAGAGTACCAAATACACACACACACACACACACACACACACACGCATACATTATGTATAATATATGGATTGTACCATACATAATCAAAATTTTTTAAAGGATTAGGTTCATGGAATTATTGATTCTCATCCACACTTTACATTTCCCAGTCTGGCCTATGCAGAGGAAAAATAAATCTGGATAATTATAGTTAGTATGTGTATGACTACACACAGAAAGGAACTTTAATTTTTGCAATAATTTAGATATGACCTAAATAGATTAAACAACTAAACCCTGCTGTATAGAATTAACTCTGGAAAAATAAATGTATTTTATTGCCTTTTTATTCTGTGTTCCTGCTTTGCTTTACCTTTAGCCTGTTTTCTCTAATAAACAGAGACAACCCAAGCTAATTGTATTACAGGAATTTGGGGCACTCTATTCACTTACTTGCTGGCACAAATATCTCATTCATATTCTGGGCTTCACTGAAGTGTTAGTCATGTGACCCTGATTGATGAAGCATCAGGAAAATTCCTAAGCAAGCCTACCATACTAACAACATCACACCAACAAGATTTGTTGTAGTTTGAATATGAAATGTCCCCAAAGACCCATGTCTTTGTCTCCAATGTAGCCATGTTGAGAGATAGGGCTTTGGGTGATAATTAGATCATGAGGGCTCTAACTTCAATAGGTTAATCCACTGAGGAATTCATATGTGACTTAACTATTTAGTGTTAAAGCCTAATTGGAAAAAGGAAGTCATTGGTTATGACCTTGGAGACAAAGGTATAAGGGTATATTTTGTCTCTCGTCCTGTGTCTATCTCTTCATTATTCTTTTTTTGTTGGCAGCCAGAAGGTAAATAGCCCCCTCAACCAATTGCCTGATATTGTGTCACCATGATATTCTGCCTTGTTTCAAGCACCAAGCAATGGAGTCTGTAGATCATGGAACTGAAACCTTTAAAACCTTGAGCTGAAATAAATGATTTTGCCTTAAATTATTTTCTCAAGGATATTGTCACAATGATAGAAACTTGAACAATATATATCTGAAAAGCAGGATCAGAGGCTTATCACACACATACACACACACACACACACACACACACACACACACACACACATACACGTGTACGAAAGAAAAAAGTCTTCTTGGTTAAATTGGGTTAGATTTTTTTCCAAGTCTCTGGGCTAGAGTATGTAAAAATGTTGTCTTACCACCAAAATTATGGAATGATTTAATTATATAATTCAGAGCTAAGAAAATGATACTGCAGTTGGTAGAATCCCAGTTAGAGACAATACCTATCCAAATTGGCTCTTTCACTGTCATGATGTCTTAATGAGTCTTCCAGTGGAATTCAGAACAAGTGATCTTCATCTTGTTCACACTACAACTCAAACAATTGAACCATTTGCTTCTTGTGATCCAGAACATTTTCATAAGTTTACAAATATCTTTGAAAATTTAATACACTCTGAAATCTGTGTTGTATGCCATTAGGAGAATTAATCACAGAAAAGACTTACAATGTTTTATGGTAATGTTATCTTCAGAAAGCCATTAGGGTTTTTTAAAAAAAAATGTATCTTAAATCCTTGGTCCTAAGCCAAATTCCTCACAGAAACACACCAAATCACGATGCCAAATTAGCTATCAAATGCTTGATCTGCATGGCCATGAATACTGCCATATCCAAGGATACTTTATCACAGAATGTCTCTCCATAGTTTGTCAGGTTTATGCTAGTCCTAAAATCATTTATTTGTTCAACAAATGCAAATCTTTCAATTACGCATCCTCTTTATAGAAATCTGTCCCTTAAAGTAGATTATCTATTGTCTATGTTGGGGGTCACTCCCTACTACTCTTTACCTAAGAAAGGAATCAAGGGCACACATAACTAACTCTGCATTCTGCCTACCATAAATTGAATGCAATTTCTAACCCCAAAGAAGAGTGTGAAAGGAAAATCTTCCCAACATGTAAAACTTAAAAGTCATGTTTATCTCATTGCTTTCTGAAAAAGCGTGAAGAGAAAGATATATATATATATTGGGGCAATACAGTAGAGGTACAAGTTTTTCCTCCAAAAAGCAATGGCAAAAGTATGGCTGAATAATATTAATAGAGAAGAATGGAATTAGAATTTATAATTACTTCCTTCACAGATTTCAGATCTTAGTATAAAAGTGATCTACATATGGTCAATTGGATAATGTTTAATCCTTTCATTCATAGAAAAAGAACTGATTTGGGCTTACTAAAGTGCCATATATTCTGAATTTCTACTTAAATCCGTCATTCAAGGTTCTCCTGGAACCACTGTGGACATGTTACATCTTGTCATGCTCTTCACAAAATAGCATTGTTTTTGAGTATAAAATAAAAATAAAGGGTGAAAAAAGACTTAAAGAAAGAAGAGGTTACTAATACCAGACAAACAGAAAATAAAAGCGGGCCTTGTAATGTTAATGCCGTCACTTCCAACTCCAGTAGGAAGCAAAGGTGTCAAGACTGCCCTGTCATTTCACATGAAGCTTTAACAAACATAAAGTTCTTAATTCTTAAAGTAAAACAGTAAAAATAAGTAGTTGGAACTGAAGGATAATAAAAAATTTCTTCTCAGTGAATATTGAGCTTTTTTTGTCAGTTTTGAGGCTTGAACTGAAAGACTATCCTTGGACACACTTTTTGCTCAAGGCTAGTGCTCTGCCACTTGAGCAGCAGTGCCCCTTCTGCCTTTTTCTGTTTATGCGGTATTGAGGAATCGAACCCAGGGCTTTGTGCATGCTAGATAAGCACTCTACCATTAGGCTATGCTTCCAGCCCAATATTTATCTTTTTGAGCATCAGTCCATGAGGAATTGTTTTTTGCGCATCATTTTGAAAGTCCTCATTCAGCTGGATACTAGTAACCTATATCTGTTATCCTAGAAACTCAGGAGCCTGAGATCTGAGGACTGTGATTCAAAGGCAAACAAGATAGGAAAGTGAATGATGCTCCAATTAACAAACAAAAAGCCAGAAGTGGAGCTGTAGCTCAAGTGGTAGGCCACTATCCTTGAGTGAAAAAAGCTTAGGAACAGTGCCCAGGCTCAGAGTTCAAACCTCAGCACTAGAAAAAAAAGTTCCTGTTCAAAGGAGAGAATGATGAAAAAAGTGGCATTGATTGACTCATACTCTGATTTATGGAATTGTGAATGTACCACTGCCTGTCTCAAGCCTGGTTTCTTCTGCTCCTGTTTCATAACTTTTCTTTGCCCAGCGCCTATGTGATGCCTCTTGCTATAGCAAGAACCTTCTCAAATACCAACACCTCAATATTCAACTTTCTGGCCTCAAGAACTGCAAGATCATATATTTCTGTTTGGTATAAATTACCCAGGCTTAGGTATTGTATTATAATATTACAGTAGCACTAAGTGCATTGAGTAAAGTTTTCCACAACTTTGCATTTCATGACTTCAAACTTAAATCGTAAGTCAAATGCAGGTGGCATACACCAATAGACCTAGCTACTCAGGAGGATCTGAGTACAAAAGTTTGGAGCCAGCTGAGGCAGACAAATCTGGGAGACACTTATCTTCAATGAACCATTAGGAAGCCCAAAGAGGAGATATAGCTCAACTGGAAGAGCAATGGCTATGAGAAACAAAAATGTCGAGCAAGACCTTGAAGTCCTGAGAGTAAATCCTAGCACCAGAATAACAATAAAGGCACACACACACACACACACACACACACACAGGATTTCAGGAAGAAATGTTTATTCTCTCTCCCCACCTTTTCCTTTTCCTCACCTTCTCTATTCCATTTCTCCTATTTCTTTTGTCTCTCATTACCGAGCGTTCACTCATGAATAAGTATTTGGAGTTGGAGAATTTGTTCAAGCCCACAACACACATACCCTTCATGGAACCTCATACAAAATTCTTTTTTGGTCGGTGGAGGGGCACTGTCCCAAGTTGTTTACTTTTTTAAATTATTATGTAATTAATAGAAGGGTTACATTATATTCACCAGATAGAAGGTGCATTACTTCACAAACATTTATACCCTTTCTCATGACATGGAACTCATTTCCCTCCCCCTCTCCCCACTCTTTTTGATTTTTCCCTTCCCTATCCAATTTCAAATAACCAATTAAGCACATATAAAATATATCAGATAACAAGGTGAAAAATTGTAACAATTTGATATAACAAAGTGATAGCAAAAGAGATAGGAGATAACATGATACATTAAGGATAACAATCACTCATTATATGGCTTTTGTTTCTTTATCTTGGATGTCTTTACATTTAGTGTCATACTATTTGGCCTTATATCTCTAGATTTTGTTCTATTGTAAATCTCTGCTAGGAGAGACCAAGGTTTCTACTGATTTGACAAATGAGGGGGACTCTTGGGCCTATGTTCCTTTGAGTCTGGCTTACTTCACTTAATATGATTTTTCTAAGTCTTTCCATTTACTAACAAATGGGGCGATGTTATTCTTTCTGACAGCAGCATAAAATTCCATTGTGTATAAATACCACATCTTGTTGATCCACTCATCAACTGAGGGACATCTGGGTTGGTTCCATATCTTTGCTATGGTAAATAGTGCTGCTATGAACATTGTTGTGCTCGTGGATTTAGTATGTCCTTGTTTCTGGACGATTGGGTAAATGCCAAATAGTGGAATTGCTGGGGCATAGGGGAGTTCTATGTTTAGCTTGGTACTGGCACAAGAACAGGCCTGAAAACCAATGGAATAGAACTGAGGACCCTGATATTAAACCACAGATAATTTTCATGGATGTGTTACAGGACTTTATTATTTTATTGATCTTTACTTTTTCCCCTCTCCTTTCTTTTCTCCATTTTTCCCCATTATAAAAGCAAGGAAAATATGTATTTTTGATTGAGAAATTGATGATAGATGTGTTAGGTCTTTACCATTTTTTGTCCTTTCTTTATTATATTTATAATTTTACTTTTAGTTTATTTCTTTTTCATTTGATTTTATTGTCAAGGTGATGGTCAGAAGGGTTATAAGTACATACATAAGGTAGAGAGTAAGTACATTTCTTCTTGAACCTTTTTTTATCCCTTCCCATATTTTTCAGCCACTTTCCTTCCTCCTCAGTCCCTGACTTCCACAAGTTGTAAAATTCATTTCCAGCATAATGTTTTGTATCACTGTTGCATTGGTTTGTCCTTTGTCCTTTGTCTTACCATTTTGTCAGAACTCTTCTCTTCCCTAATTCCCGTAAACATAAATATAATACACAGGGCACAAAAATCAAATACAATGACAACAGGGAATAAACCATAGGGGGTAAAATGAAATAAAAAAGAAATGACTTCACAACACCAACCAAGTAAAACCTCTTGTTTCCATATCTTGGACTTCATTTTGCCTAGCATCATTTTATATGGGCATATGTTGCTACTGAGCTATTGTGAGCCTCTACTAAGAAAATCATGAACTAACTATTACAAATGAGGGAAACCATGGAGTCTATGTTTCTTTGGCTCTGGCTTACTTCACTTAATATGATTTTTCCCAAGACTTTCCATGTCCTTATGAATGGGTGGATGGCATTTATTCTGATGGAAGCACAGGATTCCATTGTGTAGATATACTACATTTTCTTGATCCACTCATCCCTAGTCCTTTGTATATGCAGATATATTCAGTATGGGGAAAATGTCCTTTTGTATATCAGAAAAGCATAGAGTCTGCCTCCTATCAGGCAGAGCATAGAGCAAGAGGTTAGTCTTAGAAAGGTGCTATCCATTGGGCTCTACTGCATTTATCCATGACTCAAAAACAGGGAAAACTGGAAAGACAAAAATAATACAAAAGAGATAATCAGGGGCCGGCAGTTTGGCCTAGTGGTAGAGTTCTTGCCTAGCATGCACGAAGATGCGGGTTCAATTCCTCGGTACCATATACATAGAAAAACGCCAGAAGTGGTGCTGTGGCTCAAGTGGTAGAACTCTAGCCTTGAGATAGCCTAAGGACAGTGCTCAGGCCCTGAGCTCAAGGCCCAAGACTGGCAAAAAAAGAAAAAGAGAAAGGGAAAGATAAATTAGCACAATTGTGGAAATAAGTCTTACAAATGTCCAAAACTTAAATGCTATATACTGCGGTTTTGCAAGGTGACAGTACATAGACAGCACATGAGCTGACAGGGTAGATAAACATTTGCTATCAGTAGATAGATGTATTCAGATGCATAAAAGAATATTCTCCACCCATTTTCCTACATTCACTGCTCGTGACTAAAGCAAGTCCTTTCTATGGCAACAGAATGCGATACTCATCTCAGTCATTTTAATTGAAAAGACCTTTTAAAGTTTAACAGCTTTGCACAGAATGGACATTTTTACAATGTGCATATTTTGTGGCATTTGATTTAATTTACAGCTCAATGAACTTGTCTCTGTTTGAAACTGACACTTTATATTTACTTCTTTTTCCCCTCTGCTCCCTGTTAATGATCTTGAACACTAATAAAGTTTTACAAGAATTGTGACTTCCTGAGCAAGCATAATGTTCTTTATCAATGATGAAATGGAAGGGCAGAGCCTCTACTTTAAGACCACCCTGAATTTTGCAGAAGCACGTTCTTTAGCTCCAAAGTCATTTCATTATTTTAGATCTGTTACTAATATTTAGCAAGTACTGATAAATAATTTCAACAACATATGTCAAACACTATATTCCTCAGATTCGAATTTCAAAGTCAAGTTATTACATGTACATGAACCTGATTGCATGAATCATCAGGATCAAATTGCAACACAAATTTAGAGAGGTAGAGCAGAAATATTTCTAGCATGTAAAATATGCTGTAGATCACAAAGACTGATAGACAGATACAGACAGACAGACAGACAGACAGACAGGCACAGAGAACAGGTAGCAGAAGGGTGAGAGGATTTGCAGGAGAGAAAGAGAGAAAGAGACAGAGAGACAGAGAAAAATGGAATCCCTGGATATCTAAACTCGTCCTATTCGGATCCTGGCTAGAGCTGGGGTTTCAAACAGCAAAGCAATGTCCATGTAAGCTGGACTACACTATCAATTACCTACAAAGTTACCATGTGGTGAGACCAATGTTCAGTCTATATACATTCATTGGCTTATAAAAAAAAATTCAGCCCAATTTTAGCCCATGGTATCTTATCACTGAGCAAGAGCAAATAAGAAAAATAAATACACGGCTTAAGCCATGCCATATATGGTCTATTAAAAAACGAACAGGTACTCTTCAACCTCAAAATCCTTTCATCAGTTCTTCCATCAACAAGGGTTTCATTCTAACACCAGAGGAGATGAACACTTTTGCTTTTCAATCTGACTTATTTTGAACAAAATGTGTGCGTGTTTCTGTACATGTGTCTGTTTGGAGGTTTAATTTTAAACTCCAGTCATTGTTTAGGTGTTCTTTTGCCTTCAATAGTACATGCAATGCTAATTATACTACTTAGAATAATATATGGTATAAGGTCTATTAAGTCACTGACTTCCATGTCTTCC
Organism: Megascapheus bottae; assembly: GCF_031878675.1. Classification (NCBI taxonomy): domain Eukaryota; kingdom Metazoa; phylum Chordata; class Mammalia; order Rodentia; family Geomyidae; genus Megascapheus; species Megascapheus bottae. Next base: position 50,824,507 of record NC_143524.1, read on the forward strand.
CTTCTATATTGTGATGACATTTGTAATTATTAATATAATCATTAATTATAACTGTAATGATTAATATAATCAATTATTATCATTGTGATGCTTAAATCTCTGTATTGGCCTTTCACAGACTAATGATGACAAAATTAACATCCTCCATCACTACTTAACTATGAGCTTGTACCATTGATACTGCTTACCAAATTCAACTCTTGTACCTTGATCTAACCCAATTTCCCTTAGAGTCCTAGGGTGGGAGACAAACACAATCATTTAATCTTTATTTTTCTCTGGAATGTCAGAAAGAAAAAAAATCCCATTTTCTCCCAGAGAACAAGATTTTTAAAAAAAGCCTTCATTATATGAGAGATGAAATAGAATAATCTACCATTTGTAAACAACCTTAGACATATGGGGAAACAGAAATCTTCTATAAGGGAAGATTTAAGCAGTTTAGGAACACCTCAGACTTCATACGTGATTGTGTGTGTTAAATGTAATGACAACTCGTCAACTTGAGTGCAAATGAGTTATCAATGTATTGTGCATGTCTAGAAAAATCATGGGAAAAAAAGGAGTATTGCAGCCTCTAAAAGAGAATAGATTTGATTTAAAAGTTTGACATGGATACTATGTCATCCACTCTTTTCTAGTGACTGAGACACAAAATAAAGTGACTGGGGTTTTGTTCTTTAGTTTTACTTTGCTTTGTTTTATGTTGTTGGCCTTACTAGGGTTAGGAGTCAAGGCTTTGAACTTGCATATCCTGGTTGCTCAGCTGTGCTCTATGATTGAGCCCCATCTCCAGCTATTATGAGGAGATACATGAAAAAAAATCTGAAAAAATATCTGAAAAAAACATTTTACATTTTTATTAAAACATTACACTGGAGTCTAGGTGTTAAGCCTAGTGGTAAAGTGCTTGCCTAGCATGCACAAAGACCAGGGTTTGATTCCTTGGTACCACATACATAGAAAATACCAGAAATGGTGCTGTGGATTAAGTGGTAGAGCTCTAGCCTTGAGAAATTCCAAGGAAAATGTTTAGACTCTGAGTTCAAGCCCTAGGACTGGCAAAACAAACAAACAAAAACTTTACACTGCATCCATGCAAACTTTTTAAAAAAAAGAGTAGAGGTGGAAATGTTTACTATCCTGAAGTGATCATTATATATTATAAGTCTATCAGACAAATATATAAAATTAAGTTAGCCCTTTTAGAAAGAGAATAGGTGGAGTTATCGATAGTTAAATCCAACATATCCCCATTTTAAAAACTAGTCCGAGGGGACAGGAGTGTGGCCTAGTGGTAGAGTGCTTGTCTAGCATGCATGAAGACCCGGGTTTGATTCCTTGGCACCTCATACATAGAAAAAAACCAGAAGTGGCACTGTGGCTAAAGTGGTAGAGCTCTGGCCTTGAGAAACCCAAGGACAATGTCCAGGCCCTGAGTTCAAGCCCCAGAACTGTAAAAAGAATCAACCAGAGCAAACCTATTTCATCTGGCATTTCAGACGAGAATAGGTTTTCATCTGGCATTTCAGATTTGAGAAAAGATTTTCTGGAAAATATATACTAATAGGAATATAATAAATGTTTCCATCTATCCATCTGCTTTTTCTAGTTTAACTTCATCATTTCTCATTGGAAGAAAAGCCTCAAAGTTCAGATAGCAGAGTAAGGAAATAAGATTATTAAGCACACTATGTTCTGGTTATTTTTCATCTACCATTCCTTTTAACCTAAAGACTTTGAGAGATAATAATTACTCATCTATATTTTTAGCTCCAAAAAGTTGAATAATCTGTTTATGTCCATAAGAATGTCAAGAGGTGGAGCCAGTGTTTTCCACTATTTTCCTTCAATATTTGTTCTCTATTAAAGGGATGGAATTTGCTTCAGTAGCTACAAGTTGAACATAAATGCTACTGTTAGGAACTAATGTTTCAGGGTTCAATGTCAGCAAGCTGCTGTATTTATTACAAGAAAATATCCAAGGTAATCATGAAAGAATTCCTTGTCTTCAAAGATACAAATGCAGAAAACAGAAATGATTGGAAACCAACAAACAGCATCAATTTCAAAACCGAATTCAATGACTAGGAAGGTAAATGTCATTGTGTCTACCACTGTATTGCCAGCCTTTTTTGGTAGCCGGCCATAATTATTGGTGGATCATATTCAATAAAATTTTGCAGTCATTAGTCAACCTTTCACTTGTCCTCGATCACAAAGAGGTATGCTCCAGTTATACACTGTGAGCCAGATTCAGATTGTATAGACCAGTCCCATCTGAGTAAACATGGATGCAGAAATAGTATCTGAACAATAATTTTAAATAAATATCTTGAAAATAAAACCTATGCCAGAATTAGATTTGTTTTGTGCATGATTTTATTTAATCTTCATAACAGCCCTTTAAATCAATTTATTAACTCAATTTTACTTTGTATATGAGAAGCCATCTAAATAAAACTGAATGAAACTATTAGGTATAGATTCATAATTGGACTCTACAGCTTGTGCGTATGCCCTTTATTCATTCTGAAACTAATATATGCTCATTTTTAGAGCCAAAGTTAAAATATTAGTATAATAACTCATGTTTTTACATGGCAAGTAAAATGCCCAATAACTGAAATGAATACAAAACAACAGTACCATCATCATCATCATTATTAATGGTATTATTTTTGTTATTTACAAAAATGGGCTGGAAGAGCTGTCTAGCTGAGAAAAAAACTAATGATTTCTCTATATTTGTTTATTTTGACTTAAATATTACTTGTTTACCTGCCATCTTTACTCCTCACTTGTTTAGGTGTATGCTCTGCTTCTAAGTTCCCATAGGGACCCCGGCTTGAGGCCTCACTCCTATGTTCCCTAACCAAGAGCATCTTTCCATTCTAAAGGTGTCACTAGATGTCAAAGCCATAGGGAGACTACTCTAAAACTCTAAGCCAAGATTCCAGGGCAGAGTCAGCAAGCACAGTTGCAGAAATCCTGTTTTCAAAATGTTCTGGCTGAGTCTCAAACCCAAGGAAGTAGAATCAGCTGCCAAATCTAATTTACATACCAAACTACAAACTACAAAACAAGCTAGAGCCCCGGTAGAAAGGCAAAGCCATTCTTCATTCTTAAAACTAGTATACCAATTGCCGCTAAACCACCATCAAAGCCACTTGATATTTCATTCCAAGAATAAAATCTGTGTGTGGATCTATCAGGGCATACTTCTATTTCTAGTATTTGCTCAAGACTCTGAATTAAGTCAATATATTAGTTATTTCAGATTCTTACATGTTTGAGGGAGAAGCTCAACTATTTCCTTACTTTCGTTTGTTATTCTATTAAACAGAAACAATATGCCCCTTTCATAAAACGTATAGAAGGACCAGATGAGTGTGTGTGTGTGTGTGTGTGTGTGTGTGCACAATAGCTAAAAATGCTGAAGCATCTACATCTTCATTGGCATTATTATATCATAATACCTTCTAGTATTTTTGCATTCTATTGTTTGCCAGTTTTCATGTTCAGTTTTTAGATTGGCAAACCCTAGCAGGTAGGAAGTCTATAAGTTATTTGTGTACTAATTGCTTTAAGATATTTATTTATACAAAAATGTTTAGCACATATTATATAGGGAAGGAATATTTTTGATGTTTATTGCTATTTTGTCTGGATTCAGATGTTGTTCATTTCAGATTAGATGTGATGGTGCATACATGTAGTCCCAACTACAAAGGACGTGGGAGGATTGTGACCTGAGGACACACACATACATACACACACACACACACACACACGCGCGCACACACACACACACACACACACACACACACACACACACACACACCTCTGTGTTCCTTTCCATTGTTTCTGATAGGAAGGGGCATATTGTTTCTATTTTATAGAAAAATAAAGGAAAGAAAATATCCATTTTAGTTGACATGTTATCTTTTCTCAGAAACTTCATACAACTAACTTTCAAGCACTAGCTAAAATGGTACCAACCTTAAGTCTAATCTCAAAGTGGAAAGAGACTTGTTTCTGAACTGGTAAACTCCGTGATTTCTTCTGATTGCCTTAGCTAGATGTTATGTCTAAAACCCATACACAGATTTTTTTTTCCAGTGGAGGTGAAATGCCTTCAAATTGTTTTTCTAAATTGAGTGACCACATATAAACACAATTTTACTTAAAGAAAATCGTCGTAAATATTGTTGGATTCAAACAGATGTCTCTTTTAGGAGACATTCAGCCCTTTCCATCTGGCCATTTGGATTGTTCTTAATCAGAGTCTGGTGGAGTTGAATATGGGAAAGGAGCCAGAAATTGTTTCAATCTCATGGAATATTGGGCTTTGAAATCTCTGCCCTGGGGGCTGCAGTTGTCATCATAAACATAAGCAAAACTTTTCCCAAGGAAATAATAAAGACCTTGACTTGAATATTTACAAATTTACTACATGAGATTAAAGCACTGAATCCTTGCATCCAATATTTATGGCAAGCCAAAAAAAGTACAGGGCAGTATATAGGTTGGAAGTAATCAAAACGGCTTCTAGGGGGGAAAAAGGACATCAGAAAGATAATAGTAGAGAGTTAACTTGGTATGGAAGAAACAAAGGCCCATCAGCAGAAAAATTATCATGTGCATAAACCCAAAATGTCTTCTCCAAAAATAAATTCAGAGCAATACAGATACACATAAATGGCTGTGGAAAGCAGCTGGAATGACACCTAAGTATCCTTGAAGGCATGCAGTGGGATCCTGTGCAGAATACACAAGGAACACACAATGCGTCCCAAGTATTGTCTTAAAATAGCAGAGACTCACCACGCATTGGCTGTGGACTCAGAACTATACACAGATTAGGAACTTGTCTCAAGGTCACATAGTAAATCCATACAGTAAGTCTGGCTACTGAGTCCAGGTTCTTATCAAGTGCATTCTGAACATGTTATCAGGGCCTCAAACCCAAGAGCCATGAAATATCACTGCCATCATAGACAGGCCCCTCTCTGAGTTCGTCTTCCTGTGCCTCTCTTGCATGGGTGGAAATGCAGTGTATTCTCCTCCCCCAAAGGGCAGAGAGCAATGTCTTCTCTGTGGGCATGTTGCTGCAGCCAAAGCTCTCCTGGTGGCTGAGCAGATGCCCTGCCAGATGATCAACATTTGGCCCTGGGCTTCACGGTGGAAAGCAGCCAGGACAATTGCCTTGTCACAGTTGTAAATGTCACTGTTTCTCACACACTGGACAGCTGGCCAGAAGACCCAGAGGAAAGCAGGTACTAACCACACATCACCTGATTTTGCTGCCTGGAGAAAGCAAAAGTGGTGTTTGCAGGCTCACTCAGCACTGGGTCTTTGGAATCATTTCGTACTCAAGTCCCATTGCACATGTGAACTAAGAGAATTATTGAGGAATATCTGTGATTCTCTATTTGCCATTTCTATGTGGACCATCCCCTGGGCTTTCTGATTTGCCTCTACATTGTTCACCTCCATTCTTCTATGTTCAAGTTCAGTTTAGCTTCCATGAAGGATTTCCTGGTCTTGTCTAAAGTTAACTAATAGATATCCCTGTCTTATGGGCTAAACATATATAACATAAAAATAAATAATAAAGCATGCAATAAAGTAAAAGTTCCATTTAAATTATGAAAAATGCTACATGACCCAAAGGAGAAAATAACAATCTTTCTGGTAGATACAAAGAAAGCTTTAGTGGAGAGTTAATACTTGTTTTGAGCCTCAAACTACAAGTAAGAATTCATCAGGCAGACAAATGTATTGCCAAGAACAGTTAAATAGAGCCACGGGATAGAAACATTCGTGGACGTGCACTCATTTGTCTTTGCTTCACAGACCACACCCGAACACGGTGATTCACATAGTAAACTGTGGGACTCTGGTTTTGCCATCTGGATTTGCTCACTCATTTGCAGAAGCCTCTGCCTGAGGCGTTGTTTGTCTGTGGCAACAGAACTAGAATATTCCTTTTGTCCATTCTCTTTCTCCCAACAGGACCAACAGGATAGATTAGACAATCATTTCATCCTGACGACAGAAACATGAAAAAACTAGACCACTAGTCCAAGCAGTCTGTAGTCTATATGCTACTATTTGTGCTATATTTGCCAGTTTCTCTTTAGAACATCACATGGTTATACATGGTCAAAAGCCAAATAAATGATTCTCACTCTCAGTAGCAAAGGCATTGTTTTAAGAATTATAAAAAATATTAAAGCATTGGAGATATCGATTTAGGTGACAAGTTACCAAGAAATAGGTTTGAAGATGCAGATATAAATACTGGATCATGACATAAAATGGGGACTATGATAATGAGATTTTGACTTTATTCCATCCTAAAGGAAGTATGGTCATTTAATTCATTTAAGTAAATAAATAACATTGGCCTGTATTGTGGCCTAGTGGTAGAGTGCTTGCCTAGCATGCATGAATCCTTGGTTTCCATTCCTTGGAACCACACACACAGAAGAACCAGAAATGGTGTTGTGACTCTAGCACTAACCTTGAGCTGAAAAGCACCCAAGCTGAGTTCAAGCTCCACAACAGACAATAAAGAAAGAAAGAAATACAGAAATAATATAAAATAGTCATACATGCCTTTTAGGAAGATGATCCTGATTGACCTCAGTATACAAGATGGTCAGCAAGATAATAAAAATAGAAAGTGAGCCCCTTAAGAATCCTAGAGACTTAGAGTCTTAAGTAATAGGACATTTGATGTCAGATGCCAGTGGCTCACACCTGTAAACCTAGCTGCTCAGTAAACTGAGATCTGAGGATTATAGTTTGAAGCCAGCCTGCGCAGGAAAGTCCATGATACTCTTACATCCAATAAGCTACTAAAAAGTCAGAAGTGGAGTGGCTCAAGCGGTTGGGGACTAGTCTTGAGCAAAAGCAGCTCAGAGACAGTATCCAGGCTCGTAGTTCAAACTGCAGGACCAGCACACAAAAAAAGTGAGATTATTTGGATGGTAAAGTTAGAAAAAATAGCTATTAAAAAATGTGGTGTTTACAAAAAAGGAATGTTAAGAAAAAGAATTTCAAATTCAACATATCTGTCTCATCAGTCTTTGCTGCAGATAACATTATTCAAAAACAAAACATTGAAAGAAGCAAGACATAAATAACAGAAGGAGAACAAGAAATTAGCTAGCTTTGACACAAGTAGCCTGTGAGACCCCGTCAGGACAAAGTTCGATGAAACACTGAGGTTGAGAAGGAGGCAGTTCTATTTGGAGATAGAATTCAGAAAGTGCTTTATACTAATTTGATTGGGAATGCTTAAAGTGAGCTGGTGACAACATAGACACAGACACAGACAAATATGTGGGGTGGAAAAGAAAGTACAAATTGGTTATCAGAGAACATTTTAAAGTCACTGAAAATGTGGGGGGGGGGGGGAAAGCAGGAGAGTTCTCTCCTAGAAAACCACAAGGGCACACACAGATCTATTTTCAGATATAATTTCAGAGTCTATGGTATCTATGATCCTATTCCCAAATCATTTCATGATTAGACAAATGAGATAATCAATCCCAGGCTTAAATCATGAGCAGATAGAAAAGTAACCATTGAAAGAAGGGACACAGAAGAGATCAAGAGAAAAAAAAATCAGAACTCCTTGGCCAAGAGCTGGAACTCCAAAATGGTAACATTTTAGTCAAGTTTCAAGGATTCAAACTGGCCTTTGGTAAAATCAAGAGTGTGGAAGACAAAGAACCAGACACTAAATCATCAATACAGTGAAGGACAAGATTTTTTTTTGTTGTTTTTTGTTTTTCAAATTAGACCTCATTTCTCAGAGCCATGCCAGGCTTGCTTTCATTTACTCTTACCATCATCCTTATCACAAGGAATACAGGAGTAGAATCTAGATAGAAAAGTTGGCAAACCAATCTGTGTGTGTGTGTGTGTGTGTGTGTGCGCGCGCGCGTGCGTGCGTGTGTGTATGTACTCACGCACCATTCCTGGAGCTTGAACTCACTTAAGGCTGGTGATTGATCACTCAAGCCGCATCTCAATTTTGGAATTTTGCTGGTGAATTGAAAATAAGAGTCTCCCAGATTTTTGTGTCTGGCCTGGTTTTAGACTATAACCCTCAGATCTCAGCCTCTTCAAGTAGCTAGGATTATAGGTGTGAGGCACCAGCACCTGGCTCAAAACAATCTTTTTATATCAACATTCAAACAACTAAACACTGTTAATTTCTTTCTTTCTTTCTTTCTTTCTTTCTTTCTTTCTTTCTTTCTTTCTTTCTTTCTTTCTTTCTTCTTCTTTTTTTTTGTGGGTCATGGGGCTTGAACTCAGCCTGGGCGCTGTCCCTGAGCTCTTCAGCTCAAGGCTACTGCCCTATCCTTGAGCCAAGCCCCACTTCCTGTTTTCTAGAGATTAACTGGAGATAAGCAGCTCAGGTCCTTTTGTGCCTGGGCTGGCTTTGAACCTTGATCCTCAGATCTCAGCTCCTGAGTAGCTAGGATTACAGGCATGAGCCACGACACCCAGCTAAACACTGTTAATTTATTAATGGTTAATGCCTATTACTTTTTCATGAATACTAGTACTCAGTACCTATATCAGAATCAGTAAACACTTGTCTTAAGTATATACCATATGAAGCTTTAAACACATCCCCACATCCCTTCAAATTCCACTCTTTTCTAGGCATATTGTCCCTCGCTATGACAGTCAGATTGTTCCAGTTCTCACCCTGAGTTCTTCCTAGGGTTGTCTTTTCCAATTAATTCATTTTATAGTTGCTCATTCATCCTAAATGTGAGATGTTTAGAAAACCCAGCTACACTATAAAGTATTTCGTGATTCTTTGTGTAGTTCTTCCTGGTGCCAAGCAAATTTGGCTATAAACATAAGCTAATAAACTTTGATTTACAAGCCATAAGGCCTGGAGTGTGTGTGCTAGAACTATCAGAAGAAGCTGTACCACCCAGCCCCATTTTAGTTAAAAGTCACATTAATGATTTCATCCTTCATACTTGCCCAAAGAACCCTGAGAAAGAAACCTTCAACTCTTACATCGTTTTCTGTCTTGAGGGTAATGAACCATATGTGTAGACAGCTGTGCTGTCTGTAAACTATGGTCATTAATTAGACAGGAGACAGGACACTTCCAGGGAAAGGCAGGCGAAGAGAGAAGGGTGAGGCTTTGAAAAGCCATGACAATTATTAATAACAGAAAGGGCAGTGAAAAGGGTAAAATGCCTGTCTTCCATACTTCAAATATATTACAGTGCCTAGAGCAGGGAAATGTTGAAAAGGTCTGAGTGGTGAATGTTTTGAACCTGCATGTGAGACCATAGTTAAACAATCCAGGATAACACAGGAAAGGTACATACAGATTCACCAAGAAAACAGAAGGAATTATGACATACTGGTGATTATTAACCTTTCCCCCAAAAGAAGAAGTTTTAGACTTAAGGAGATACATACATACATATATATATATATGTAAATCAGAGATAAAAGGGAAAAATTTTGATTTGTGCTTTTTCCCAATCACCAGTTATGAATCTCTAACTAGTGTGTCAGCTGAACCAGGCTCAATAGTGACTCATTAAATAAATTAAAGTTTGGTGTATTGGAAAATGGGAGTAACCTACCTACAAAAAGAAGGTAGAAATATTGGTGAGAAAATTGTGAACAGAAAACAAAGACGAGGATGATAAAAATGAGACTTCTGTTTTTACTTTGTGGAATGGCAGGAAAGAAAGAAAGAAAGAAAGAAGGAAAGAAAGAAAGAAAGAAAGAAAGAAAGAAAGAAAGAAAGAAAGAAAGAAAGAAAAGAAAGGATAATTTATGTTTCTGTGATCCATGGCTAAAATTCTAGCTTCTCAGAGGGGCTGAGATTTGATTAATTCAAAGCTAGCCCAGACAGAAAAGTCCATGAGACTCCAATCTCCACAGAAACACCAAAAAGCTGGAGGTAAGATCTGAAGTTCAAGAGATCAATCGCTAGTCTTGAGTGAAGAAGTTCAAGGGCAGTGCTGAAGTTGTGAATTCAAGATCAAGTACTGGCCCCCAAAACAATCATTTCTGTGACCATGCATAAATGGCCAAGGGAAAGGAGATTTGAAGAACTGGTTAAGAACTATGTGCAAGAGCGTGACATTATCAAAACTATATATGATAAAGTCCTCTCTGAATATTGCATATTGCACACTAAAAAATTACTCATTAAGGCATACTGCCCACAATCAGACATAAAATAAAATTTCCATGAAGAAGGACGCGGGAGTAGAAGGGATAAAACATATATCGATGGCATAGACCCGATGAGCTTCATGACTTTTTCGTAGCAAGAAAGGATGAGAGGCTGGAAGCATGGTCTCGTGGTAGAGTGCTTGCCTACCATCCATGAAGCCCTGGATTCAATTCCCTGGTACCATATACACAGCAAAATCTGGAAGTAGAGCCGTGGCTCAAGTGGTAGAACACTAACCTTAAGGAAAATCCAAGGATAGTGCCCAGTCCCTAAGTTCTGCCAGTCCCAGGACTGGCAGAAAAGAAAAGAGAAAAGAAAAGAAAAGATGAAAACATTGAGAATAGCTTCCAAGTTCCTAACATTCTTGATTTTAAAAAATTAATAAATGCTTAATAGATTTTTATGGATGGATAAATAAAATGGGTACTCACTTTAAACTGCTATTATAAAACTACAATCATATTTATGTACTCATTTAAAAATTTATGGAGTATTTGCAAGTAGCCACATAACTACACGGATAAATATTGAACAAGGTTGAAAAATGAATGTACATGGGAAGAGAGAGGCCGTGCAGATTCTGGATTAAAAGAATGTGATGCATTTGAGAACTGGTCTGTTTGAAATTTTCCTGTCCAAATTTTCCCTGGAGAAGATTAAGACTTGACAAACTCACTTGTGGTTTTGGCTCATTCAAATCTAGTAATATGAGACTGGCCAGCAGCTCTCCACTGTGTGATTGAAAAGGCCTGGAGAGCTCGTTCTGCCAGCAAATCTGGACCATTGTTCCTTCTAAAGCGCCAAGACACCAGGTTGGCCATGTGAATTGCCAGTGTTGGAAATTCCCTTCACAAACACATGGCACTCGGCCCCTTAGAACTACCTCCAAATCTGACTCCCTTATGAACTAACTGTAGATAATGGCATTTGCTTTTTCATGTTACTTACTAATATCCAGATCTTAGTTTTTGTTTAGAACTATGTCATATATCCACTCTTCCAGTGTAAACGCTCAAGGGACCTTCAAAATCATCTTATCACACTTCCTTTTCCTCTTGCAATAAATGAATTCTTCAGATCTCACTTCTGAGTTTTAATCAGCTGGCAGACATCTGAGATAATTTTTTATGCATGAAAACAAGAGAATCACTTGATTGCTCAGTAGATTCTTCAGCAATCCTGCTTGCAGCTTGATTAAACAAAATTTCACATCATCGATCCTTTTTTTAACCACTCATCCAACCTACTCTTGAAAACCTACTCCAGTTTGCTTCAATAAGCATTGAGTGACTATTTCACACAGTATCCCGTGAGCTGTCTCTTGTAGACAGAGGAGTAGATAGAAAAGATAAATACATTTAGAATGCTTTTCAAGTTTCTACATTCTGAATAAAAAACTTACTAAATGCTTAATGGATATTTTATGGATGAATAAATAAAACGCATGCCCATTTAAAATTGCTATTATAAAAACTGGTAATATTTATATGTTCATTTCAAATTTTATGGTGTATTTGCAAGTAGTCACAAAATTACACAGATAAATACTGAACAAGGTAGAAAAACTAATGTAAAATGGAAGAGTGAGACTATGGACTATCAATTTTTTTCTGAGAAAAGCATGTTAACAAGCATTGCATAGATATTGAAAATGCAATAAGGTAAGTATATGCAATTTGTATATAAAACCTAAAACTGGATAGGTGGTTCTGTTAGAATAAAGAAAATGTCATCCAACTGTGACTTTGATAATAAAATGGAAATCAGTGGTATAGCATGCCAATAGGAAACACCCCCCCCACGCACAAAGAATAATTTCCATAAACACAAAGTAGTGAGAAAATGGAAACCATCTAAAGAAAAAAAGAAGAGTACTAAGGAAAGCATATTATTTTATCCATCAAAAGGACTCATATCAATCATAACATAATTCAAAATCCCAAATGTTTTCTGGTTACTTGGACACACCAAGACCCCAACACTACGATTTATATAAAAAGGATCCTTCCCTCCGGTATATTCTTTTCTATCAAACCATTGGAAGCAATAATGCACTAAGTCAATATTTTTTAAAAATTAATGGAATTCTAAATCCATAAAATTGTCTAAATTTTGAACTTGGCTTTAGACAACCGATTAACTTTCAGTCATGACAACAAGAATAATATTAAGTAAGACTTATTGTGTATTTGTTCAAAGAACTTGTTACATGAATGGATTCACAAAACATAGAGAATATCAAAATGAAATGTTTCTAATTTTATTTCCCCTTTACAGACAAGGATATTCAGGCACAGGGATAATGAATAATTTTCCCAAGACCGAAAAAGAGAAACAAAATATAAATCTTATACATAATAGTAAGAGAGGGGCATACAATGCTGGAAATTTTTATATAATTAAAGAAAATAGGAATAATATAGGACTAGCAGAAGAAGATCTTTTTGGTGGATTCTTAGAAGATCATGAACATATACAATATATCTTCAATTGGTGATTAGGAATAAAGCATCGGCTACCAAACAAAGGGTCAGCAAGTAGGGGGTGCTGACATAGTGGCAATGTATATGTTTGTCTGGACACCTTTGTGAGATTTGTCTAAGCACAGGATATTTACTTAAAATATATATGTTGGGCAATTATTGCATGCCAGGCCCATAATTTAATTGGGAGGAATAAGAGTGAATAACACAGAAATATGACAAACCACTTTTTACTAATCTATCCATCCAAGGCAACACCTGCTATGAAGAATAATCATCAGAATTCAGTGTCAGAACACAGAAATAAGCACTTGCACAGTGTTCTTAATGTAACAGGCACTGCAGTAAGCTTACACCAGTTGAACTCCATGCTCACATGTTAGGACAATGTGACTGCCATTATCTCCCATATTTCAACAGTGAAGAAATTGAGCCACATGCAGACCCAGGACTTAACAATGACCTTACAAGTAGTGAGTATGAGACCTGAGGGTCAAAGATACACACGAGCTGCTTCTTAAGCTGACACAGGGGGAGGCAAGGGCAGGAAACAGTATGAAAATTTGAAAAGTGATTATTCTTCTATTTTTGTCACTTCTTGTCTAAAATAGTTATTCACCACTTACATTATTCCAGGCAATAGAGATAGAACAGTGAACAAAACAAAGCACACACTGCCTTTTTCTCAAGGCAAGGAGACTGATGGAAAAATGGTGTGGTGAGTCTATGAAGAGTGTGTACGTATGGGAGGGCCTCTGTCTAGAGCTGCATGTGTCCTGTTGACCTTCAACCCTTACAGACCTTTGATGCATGAGTTATCATCACCTTCATTTTACAGATGAGGAAACTAAGCCTTATGATCCTTGAACATACTGGCCAGGATTCCAAAATTTCATTGCAAAGACTCAAATCTTGATGTGCTCAACTCACAAGTTCATACTAAAACTAGTTTTCTCTAATGGTTAAAAAAGAAAAAAGAACCATGGCACTTTTATAAGAATACCAGAATCATTTATAGACTTAAAAATGGGCAGGGCACTTTATATATACATATATATGGATGCATATGCAGGTATAGATACGCACACATGTGTGGGTATGTAGAGTGTCCTACATATAGTGATATACATGTCACTATATGCAAAATGGCATATATATGCATATATTAACACACATATATATTCTGAATGATTGCATGCTTTCTCTCATATGTAAATGTGTTAGTTTAAGGCCAAAAATGTGTGTGTGAAAACAGGAGAGGGGAGTGAAGAGGAGGGAAAACATGTTCGCAATTATGAGCAGTTTAAAGAGGGAGAGGGAAAGGAAATATTAGAAGGTGGGCAATGATAAAATGTAGTATTGCATCTGTGAATGAATATGGCAAAATGAAGCTGAAATTTGATGAATAATTGGGAGTGCAAAGGATGTGGAAAGGAAGAGTAAGGAAGGGTTGAATCTGATTAAAGTTCTGGGCATGCACGTGTGAAATTCCATAGTGAAATCCCTTTGAGCCATTAGCACACACTTTATAAATGAATAGCAGGAATGTAAACAGGTCCTGTATGAGTAAGGGCTCTAATATGAGGGAAGAAGAGAGAATAATGATGTGGAAAGTAGATGAATATATTGAAAGTACTTTAGTTCCTGAAACTAGATAAAAAAGGCTTGTTAAGATTGATTTGGAAAGGTCAGGAGAGATGAGGGAAAGTGAAGGAGAAGGAAATCAAGTTTTATTATTTTTAAATTTTATTTTATTTTCAAGGTGATGTACAGAAGGGTTACAGTTACATACAAAAGGTAATGAGTACATTTCTTGTTGAACATTTGTTACCCCTCCCGCTTTCCCACCCTCATTCCCCCAAATTTTAAAGTTCATTTCCAACATATTGTCTTGTGAGTATCGCTTTTGCATTGGTTCACTCTTTGTCTTTTGTCTTACCATTTTGTTGTTCCTTTGACCTTCAAACTCAAACACATATACATGACACAGGATACCCAATCAACTTCAGTGAGAAGAGGGGATAAACCAAAGGGCCGAAAAATGAAAGAAAAAAGAAATAACATCGCCCAGTATATTAAAGACAACAAGAGCAACAACAAGGAAAACCTCATTTCCATATCTTGCAGTTCTTTTCACTTAGCATCATCGTATATGGTCATATGTACCTAGGTATTGTACTATTATGATCTTCTAGGATTATTCTAAAAGTAATAATCCTAATCATTACAAATGAAGGAAAACATGGAATCTGTATTTCTTTGGGTCTGTGTTGCTTCAAGGAGCATTATATGCACATAGGGACACACCAAAATAAAGCCCCTTTGTAAACCAATCAATTTGTGGGAGTAGGGGAGGAGAATGTGTTGGAGGAGCCCAGGGGAATTGGCACAAGGTTTAAAGGGGAAGCAGAGAGGTGACAGAGCAACACAGGATAGTTTGGCAAGATGCATGTCATTTTAACCAAAGAATGAAATTTCTAAGAGTAGCTGCATGATTTCAGCTACCTTGGCTCAAATATTTGATCATGAATGACTTTATATAACAAGCAAAAGCCATAGTGATGTGTATTTTTTTCCAACAAAAGTTTAAAAACTACCCGTATCCCTACAAAATGTTCACGATCCTGCATCCAAGGACTGAAATAACACAAACTGGATTTTGTATAGTGAAACAATAATAAGCCACCAGTGATTTGATCATACGGAAGATACATATTTTTGTTTTATATTTGCTGAAATTCAAGAGAGTGTAAGCGTGTTTGGCTGAATGATCATTGAGGGAATCAGCCTTTCTTCTCATTTAATATGTGTGTGTGTGTGTGTGTGTGTGTGTGTGTGTGTTTCCAACCACTTCTCCCAGTAGGAAGGATGCTTTTGTATCATCTGATATCCAAGAAGATGCCGGGGCCAACCGGCAGCAAACCAGGGTTCGCAGATTGGGGTTCCTGAAATAGGGGACAAGGACTAGGAAGAAAAAGAAGAGAGACAGACACACTAGGTCCGGGATGTCCGCAGTCCAGGCAAAGACTCACTAGACTGCCGCGTTTATTTTCCCCTCCCCCTTCTTCTCTCCTCCTCTCCCAGGGAACCTCCAGGTGTTACATTCATATGGTAATTCTCAGGTCATTTACATAGAATAGGGCCAGAAAGCAATAAGACAATATAGCCATCGTCTGATGCAAGTCAAGGTACAGTTTGATTCCACTCTGGCTCCCAACATGTCCCCCGTTTTTTATTTTAAAAGAAACACAAGTGCAATTTTTACTCTTTTCTATACCCCTAATTTATCCTGTCACATTTTCCAAAAATGACTTTGGTCCCTTGGTCCAACGGGGATTTGATGGGCGGAGATTCAACTTCCGTGACTTCTTCAAGCTGACTCAGGGGCGCCGTCTCCACGCTTGACCAGGGACCTTAAGAAGCCTAGCCTGTTTTATCAAGGGGTTGCAAGGATTAGACACCAGGAACAACAATCTACTCCAAACTAGAAATCATACTTGACATTCAACAACTGCACAAACCATTCTTGGCCACAACAGCGCAGCCTACCTAGCACCCATTTGCAAAGGCTTTTTCTTGATTGTCTGGGGAACTAAATTTCTGCAACCTTAACAATGCTTCAGTTGTCAGATCTAAACAGATTAATAGAGACACAAGCTTCAGATCCACAAACTTTTCCTGAATTTGTGGCTGGTGTCAAAAATAAAAAAATTCGCTCAATTAGGACTTTAAACTACCCACTATCACAGAAGATTGACAAGTTCCTGCCCAGTTATGAAAGGCACGGGCATTAGTAAGGCATGCTTACAAACTATTCTATGACCTCCCGGCTCTGATTAATTTGAATGGCCAAGCACAAGTGACTCTAAGATCTGACACCAACTCTGCCATCCAAGCAGAGGCTTTCCTGTCCCGGTAGTGTCTCTCCACACAGGGATAAACATCCCATTGGCATTTCACTTTGTTGGTTGCTGGATTTGAACTCAGGGTCTGGGCGCTGTCTCTCAGCTCTCCAGCTCAAGGCTAGCGCCCTGCCACTGTGAGTCCCGAGCTTGGTGCTTGAGTGCTTCCCCCCAGCTTTTCAGCTCAGAGCTAGCACTCTGCCACTTCGAGCTCCAAAGCAACTCTGTCCCAGCATCCTGCTGGCAGATTAGACACCACAGTCTCACAGGGACTTTGCTTTGCCCGGGCAGGCTCAAAACTGTGGCTTTCAGATCAATGAGTCTACAAAAGGCCACTTTACTCCAATTAGAAGCAACAAGGTGGTCAATACAGAAATAGTCTCTAAGCATGATCTTACCTGGAACTTGGTGAGGGCCAAACTTAATCTGAATGAGGATCTGCTGTCCTTCTCCATGGGCCTTCTGGAGATTGCTATAAAGTAACTTACAAGAGTAAGCTGAAATAGCAATTAAGCAATTACTTTGGTAGTCCTGATTTTCCTTTTTTCTCTTTCTTTAAACATTTAAGACAATTTCACTTTCAAATATTGTTTAGAAACCCATTTCCAATGTTCTTAAAACTTTTGCTGATACTGGCTTAAACAATCAACACCTTAGCCTTTATTTGCAATTGAAAAACCTTTAAGGGCACAAAGAACTCCTTCTGCCTTCAGGGCCCCTAGGGCTCAAGTCACTCCTCTTGCCTTTTAGAAAAGGGCTTTTTTTTTTTTTTTTTTTTGCAGTTTAGATTACTGTCTTAAACTCCAACAACAATTTAAACTCAAATAACAGTTTTTCCCTAATGCAAGAACTATAGACATCAGTGCACCAAAAGTCTAGGTCTGGACTTAGTTTCCTCTCTTTTTTTTTTTTTTTTTTTTTTTTAAATACACCCAATAGCATGGAGATAAACCTTTAAACATTCCTTTAAAATACTAATCACATTATCCACATTTTACCATCAGATTTGCAAGAAAAGACAGACAGGCAAAATTTCTGACGTTAATGAACAATTTCACATTTAAATCTCTAATACATGTTTCCAAACTTTAACTTAAAGTAATAAATCCCAAATTCCCTAACATCTCTGTGCTAAACAGGATACAATGTTTACAATGTAAACAGTTGTATGCCTTGCAATAAAATGCAGATTTCAGGATCTAGAAAAATATTTACCAGTTTTTCTTTAAGACAATGCAATAATCCTTTGAGACATAGGAAACATTCAAACCTACTAATTTTCTTGAAGTTTAGACTTAGATTTACCCAATTGCTTTTGTGTTTCAAATGAGCTCAACCATTGTTTTATACAGCATGCTGACAATTTAACCTTGAACATGTTCACTCACACCCATTCGTACACACATTCATACTCAAAGATCTTAAAGCGCGCAAAATTAATATCGGCCGTTCATTTTCCGGAAATTTTAGTACCATGAGGGTTTTTTTGTTGTTGTTGTTTTTTGTTGTTTTTGTTGTTGTTGTTTTTGCAAAGCTTATTCTTGGAGGTGACAACCAGGTTTTTTGTTGTTGTTGTTGTTGTTTTTGTTTTTAAACAAAGCTTTCTAACAAGGCAACTTAGCTGAAATTTATTCTTCCAGAGTTTGTTTCTGATATCAGACATATTACTTTTTGCAGATGAAAGTTGGGTGGGAGTCTTAAACCTAGGAGAACTAAGACAAGTCTGTGTCCTGTCACCAAGTGTCTCTAGACTGTCACTTCAGCAGGTTGTAGGAAAAAGGAAACTGAACGAAGCCTGCAGCTGCTTTGTCTGGCCTCTGCTCACCTCAGCTGCAGCGGATTGGGAGGGGCCATACCAGGCCCAGAAATGTTCAAATAAATAACAAGGATGTGTGCTTGAGTACGCACAGAAAAACCATAAGGATCCATACTTAGAAATGGTACCAATTTTAAAGACAAAACTGGACAAGGAAAAATATGTAACACGAACAAGACAAACGGAGACTTTTAAATAATCAGACATTGACATATAACAAGAAAATTGGACTCAATCAGATACACTTAACACAAAAAACATGAGCTCAAATGAATGTTTTCACCAAACAGTTATTTTTAGATTTAGACATGTCTTGCTGGTGGGACTCTCAGGTATGCCTTGTTATTGACAAGAAACTCAGAAGGGGAGGGGGGGTCAAGGCGTCCCTTGACCACCCAGGCCTCTGTTTTAGGCCCACAGTGCACCTTTTCAAACAAACAAACAAAAATAAAATAAAATAAAATAAAATAAAATAAAACGCTGACATACAAGGGGGTCGGCCGACTTCTACTTACCTCTGGAGGCCTTTGCTTTTCACCTGGGCCTCTTTTACAAAAAAGGTTATTAAGAAGAGGGCTGGTAAAGACAAAATAATGTCACATATTAAATTGTGTAGAGTCAATAAATATGTTAAAAGGTCCCTACATAATAGTAAAAGGAGGAGAAACACAGCTCATATGAATGTGTGGAACAAGTGGATCAGTAGCAGTCCCGATTGACATGCACAAATAACTCAGGTCCTTCCCACGTCGCAGGATGCACCACTGGAGGGTTGGGGGTGTAGGCCCAGTGAGTCACTGCTTGGATGGCCACTGTCACTCTCCACGATCCGAAC
Source organism: Megascapheus bottae (assembly GCF_031878675.1). Taxonomy (NCBI): domain Eukaryota; kingdom Metazoa; phylum Chordata; class Mammalia; order Rodentia; family Geomyidae; genus Megascapheus; species Megascapheus bottae. The sequence continues at coordinate 50,843,786 of NC_143524.1, forward strand.
GCAGCGTTCAGGCAGCCAGCGGGCGTCATTTTCTCCTTGTGAAAAAACACATACATGCCCTCGACCCCAGGTTAGAACAGGATCGGGTCCATGCCAAGCACCAGTTAGGGGATCCTTCCATTTTACTAAGGCAAAAGGACGCTGCGCTCTTTTTTCCCAGAATCGCTGAGCAGCAGATAAATTATTTGAATCCAAATTCAAAAAATTTAAAACAAATAAAGCATGATTAAGTATATTCACAGGGGTAGCGGGATATGACTCTCCTTTCTGTATTTTAGCAATTTGATGTTTTAATAATCCATTAGCTCTCTCCACGATGCCTTGACCTTGAGGATTGTAAGGAATGCCTGTAATATGAGTGATATTATAGGAATGGCAGAAGGATTGAAATGCTCGGCTTGCATAGCCAGGGCCATTATCTGTTTTTATTTGCGAGGGAATCCCCATCTCAGCAAAGCATCGAATGCAGTGAGAGATACAATGTTTAGTGGCTTCCCCAGCAAGGGGGGTGGCCAAGATAAAATTAGAATAAGTATCTACAGTAACATGAACATATTTTAATCGGCCAAATGATGGAACATGCGTGACATCCATCTGCCAAATGTGATTAGAAAGCAGTCCTCGTGGATTTATGCCTAAATGGGGGGCTGGTGAAAAAGGGACACAGTTGGAGCAAGTCTTAACTATTTGCCGCGCGGCTTCTCTAGATAATTTAAACTGTCGGCGCAAGGCTAGACTGTTTTGATGATGGATGGCATGTGACTGCTTAGCAAGTTCAACCTGAGTTAAGTAAACTCTGGTGGCGGAGTCAGTAACTGCATTGCCCTCACTTAAAGGGCCAGGAAGATTAGTGTGAGCTCGAACAAAGCCAAAAAAACAGGGGTGGTTGCGAGAACAAAGCAAAGTTTGTATTTGGCGAAATTGGGTCTGAATATTGGAGTTAGTAGTTCCAATAAAGGGAACAGTTTCTATGACTTGAAGAGCACGAATTACATATTGACTGTCTGAGTATAAGTTAAAGGGCTCGTCTTGTAACAGGACGAGTGCTTGTAAAACAGCCTCTAATTCCACCTCTTGGGCGGAGGAAAAACCTGTAACCCAAGATTGAGTTTTCCCATTAATGGTCAGAGCAGCCGTTCCATTTGAGGATCCATCTGTAAATACCAAAGCGGCAGAAGATAAAGGCAAGGCCTGTACTATGGAAGGAAATAGAAACGTATGACACGCAGCAAATTGGAGAAGTTTGTTAGACGGGTAGTGATGCAAAATTTTTCCCGTATAATTGGCCCAAGCAATGGCCCAAGAATCGCAATGGGTGAATAGCCAATCTTGTTGTTGTAAATTATATGGGACACAGATAAAATGAGGTTCCTGACCTAAATATTTACGGGAATCCACTCGGCACATGTGTATCAGATTAGCTACCAATTCGTAGTAGGGGGTCAGCACTTTGCCGGGTGTTGATGGTAGATAAAGCCATAAAAGTGGGCCATCCTGCCACAATACAGCAGTTGGGGAGTGAGAAGTAGCTAAAATATAAACTCCCCATGGTTTAGAATAGTCACAATAGGTCACTTGTTGCTGGGAAATTGCCTTTTCTACAATTTGGATGGCCCTCCTGGCGTCAGGATTTAATTCACGCAAGGATGTAGGGTTGGTATCTCCTTTTAAGAGATCAAAAAGGGGTTTTAACTCTCCTGTGGAGAGCTTTAGATAAGGCCGAAGCCAATTTATATCTCCTAAGAATTGCTGAAAATCATGAAGAGTTCTTAAGTGGGAAGTTTTTAATTGTATTTTTTGGCTTTTAAAATAGTGTGGGCCTAATATATGGCCTAGATATGTAAAAGGGGGGTGTTCCTGAACCTTTTCAGCTGCTATTATAAGGCCAAAGAGGCTCAGATCTTGCTTTAGTTGTCCAAAGGCTTGTCGTACGACGATAGGGTCAGAACAAGCCAACAAGATGTCATCCATATAATGAACAATATAAACAGAAGAAAATTTTTCACGAGTGGAAGAAATGGCTCTAGCTACAAAACTTTGACATAAAGTTGGGCTATTTGCCATGCCCTGTGGGAGCACAAGCCAGTGATATCGCTTCATGGGTTCTTTAAAATTAACAGAGGGGACACTGAAGGCAAAGCGCTTACAGTCTTGAGGCGCCAGGGGTATAGTATAGAAACAATCCTTCAAATCTATAATAATCTTATAAGTATCCTTTGGGATTGCCATGGGTGAAGGCAAGCCAGGCTGTAGGGCCCCCATCAGTTCCATTGTGGCATTTATTTTTCTCAAATCCTGTAACAGCCTCCATTTACCTGACTTTTCTTTATAACAAAAATTGGAGAATTCCATGGAGAGTTAGAAGGGGCCACATGCCCCAAGTCCAGCTGTTCCTGTACCAGCTGCTGTACTGCAATGATCTTTTCTAGTGAAAGAGGCCACTGTTCAACCCATACCGGTTGTTCAGAGAGCCAATTTATGGGATCAGCATGAGGGGGAGGGCAAACGACAGCTCCCGTCAAGGGATACCCCAATCCTTGTCTCATAGGGTGAGACTGGGGTTGGAGTGGCTCTAGCTCCCCCTGTGCTGCTCGGCCTAGTCCCCTAAAGGGGAGGAGGCCTTGATCAAGTAACTGCTTAGTGACCGCAGCACTAGGACTAAACATATACACTCCCATTTTTTCCATGATATCACGACCCCATAAATTAATTGGCAGATGATCCAAGACAAATGGCTGAAAATGACCAGAGTGCCCTTCCTCATCTCTCCAAACAAGGATCGCACTGCTCTGCTGTGGGTCAGTTGCTTGCCCAACCCCCTGTAGGGAAGTCATAGAGGTTGTCAGGGGCCATTGGGCTGGCCAATGTTTTTTAGATATCACAGACACATCTGCTCCAGTGTCTAATATTCCTTTAAAGGGCTTTTCTTGTATAAATATAGTCATCTCAGGCCTCTCTTGTTTTATGCTTTGTACCCAATAGATATCAGAAGATCTAAATCCTCTCTGTCCACATGGGGAATTAGCAGTCTCCCCGGGAGGTAAAGGCACAAGTATTAATTGTGCTAATTTTTGACCGGCTGGGATCGATACCACGTGTTTCGGGGCAGAGGCCATAACTTTGATTTCTCCAGTAAAATCCTGGTCAATTTTGCCAGGTGTAATCTGTATCCCTTTAAGGGCTGAGCTACTTCGCCCTAACAGCAATCCAGCCACTCCCGGGGGAAAGGGGCCGAAGACCCCCGTGGGGAGAGCTTGTGTCCCCATCTCTGGGGTCAATACTGAGCAGGTGGAGGAACAGAGGTCCAATCCTGCACTTCCTGGGGTGGCACGGAGGAGGCCGGAGACTGATCTTGGGGGGTTGTTAGAAGATGCACTTGTGGCCGAGAAGAGGGAGGGACTGCCCCATGGTTTTGCTGGGCCAGGGGCTGGCCCCTCCTCCAGTTTCCCGAAAGCGGGCGGCCATTGCGATCTGTTCTTGACCTGCAATCTTTAGCCCAGTGCTTCCCTTTACCACAGCGTGGACATGTGCCAGGTGATTTTTCTCTCTTTTGCCTGGCCTGGCGTGGGCATTGCGTCATCCAATGTCCTATTTGTCCACAAGAGAAGCAACGCCCTGGGGGTCTAGCATCCCGAGAATGCCGCTGACCTCTATATTTTAGAGACTCACTAACAGTCTTTCCTTGAGGAGCGGCGGCTAAAGTAAGGCCTTGTACATGGGAGGGTCCAATATCAGCACACAGTGAAATAAAGTCCGTGATTCCTCCCTTATTCCTATGGGGTCTGATAGCTGCCTGACAGGCGGCGTTGGCATTTTCATAGGCTATGTGTCTAACTATAATCTCCCTTGCATTCTCATCTTGTACTAGGCGGTCTGCAGTCTCCATTAATCGAGACAAAAATTCTAGATAAGGCTCATTTGGTCCCTGTTTAACTTCTACTAGATTTTTTGTACGATTGGAATTGCGTAACTTTTTCCAAGCCTCTCTCGCCGCAGCATTTATTTGTAAATAGGCCTCCTTTGCATAACCCAATTGATCTTTGGTGTTTTTATAGGTTCCCTCTCCTAACAACTGATCAACAGTGTAAGGCAGGTTCTTAGACCTATTTGTTTCAATTTTAGCCCGACACTGTGCAGTGAACTCTGTCTCCCATAATAAGTACTCTCCCGCACTAAGGCATGCTCTGGCAAGCCGCTTCCAGTCATTTGGGCATGCAATACCAGCACACGCGGCCTCCAATATTACTTGAGTAAAAGGGGCAGTTGGCCCATATTGGGAGCAGGCATTTTTTAAATCCTGTAATAATTTAACAGGAACAGGCTGATGGTATACTTGTTCATCATGATCAACTAAACTAGGGAAGCATCGAGGCCCTGAAATACCTTCCCTCTCTCTAGCAGCCTGAGTCAGGTTTAATTGCGATTCACTGTGCCTGGTTGTAGTGCCTGTTAAAAGGGACTTGTTGCTAGGGCCTTTAGGCTTGCCTAAAGGTTGAGAAAGGGATTGAGGCCGTAAGGCTGCAGCCGGAGGCGGTGGGTGTGAGGGGTAAGGTTTAGAATCAGACACCATAGTGGCCTGAGGGTCATATTTCTTTCCTACTTCTGGGGGGGCTCTCTGCTCTGTCCCCATTTTCGATAGAAAATGTAGGATTTCTTCTAACTTCTTCTCCATCGTAGCCATTCGGCCCTCCATTGACTCATCATAACTTTCCTCCTTGATATTCAAACCTGAATTCTGATACTCAATATCTACTGGTTGTTGTTCCCTTTTCAAAATCTCACTTAGACTCTCTTGGGCTGCGGCATATGGCTCAGCCTCAGGTTCTTCAGAAGGGTCCTTTAACTCATAAAGTTCCCTTAATTCAAGATTAAGTTCAGCATCTTCATGTAGAGGATCTATGTATTTACTTACTAAATTCCATACAGTAGTAGCCTCTACTGGGGTCTTTTCGGGGCCATATACATCATAATAATCTTGAATTCTTTTTCCTATCCGCTGCCAGGCTTTTTGGAATTCCTCCTCTATAGACCTCGGGTATGCCTCCTTGAGAAACTGTAGGAAGCTCTGAAGCACCCCCTCTTCCACCCACGTTCCGTGGGCTTCAAATAGGCCTGTTAAGATCGGTAGAAATAACCCATGGCTATTAGCTTGACCCATAATTTTTACTCCTGACTATACTCTCTTAATAGTCCTACGATGTGTTACTCACCACAGGGAGGGGTCCTTCACCTTCGTCCCAGATTTTCAGGGTCCCTGTTCGGGCGCCAGATGCCGGGGCCAACCGGCAGCAAACCAGGGTTCGCAGATTGGGGTTCCTGAAATAGGGGACAAGGACTAGGAAGAAAAAGAAGAGAGACAGACACACTAGGTCCGGGATGTCCGCAGTCCAGGCAAAGACTCACTAGACTGCCGCGTTTATTTTCCCCTCCCCCTTCTTCTCTCCTCCTCTCCCAGGGAACCTCCAGGTGTTACATTCATATGGTAATTCTCAGGTCATTTACATAGAATAGGGCCAGAAAGCAATAAGACAATATAGCCATCGTCTGATGCAAGTCAAGGTACAGTTTGATTCCACTCTGGCTCCCAACAAGAAGAGACATGCTGAATAATATGTCAGAAGTGCGTGGTGGATGCTCTGACTGGATTTTGAATTCTATAGGCTTCTCTCAGCTATCATTGGTAGTAGCGATTACTCTGAAATATTATCTATCCCTGTGTACTATCACCATATACCTATGAGATGTCATTTGAATGATCTAGCAATAGAAAAAAATTCAACTTTGCATTTTAAAATGAGCAAACAAGCTGGGTAAGTCCATAGTTTATCTCTGCTGTGTGTTTTCCTTCTTTATGAGATGGCCTACAATCCTTCAGCGCTTATCTTCATATCCAATAAAGCTAAAATTGTTTTAATAAGTCACCTCTTCATTGTGGTAGCATAGGAAACTGTCACTTATCCAATGAATGGAGTTTTCTAGCTCGTTGAAGAAAAATAAAATCTTGTGTGTTTCAAGCTTTCAAATCTTGAAATGCCTATGTCTCACACGATCATAAAAGTAATCAGGCCAGGCACAGTGGCTCATGCCTGTAATCCTAGCCACTCAGTAGGCTGAGATCTGAGGATTGAGTTTCAAAGCCAACCCCAGGCACTAAAGACCGTGAAAATCTTATCCCCAATTAATCACTAGAAAACAGGAAGTGGTGTTGTGGTCTCAGGGGTAAGGAGGTAGCCTTGAGTTGAAGATCTCAGGGACAGCGCCCAGGCCCAAAGTTCAAGCCCCATAACAAAAAAATATAAAATTAAAGAAGAAAAGCCATCAGAAATAAAAAGGCAAGAATAATTTTATGAACTATATTCATGCACCGATCTCACATCTGATGGCAGTTCCAATCTAAAAGCCAATGATAAGCCTAGGTTTTCAGAGATGTGTGGTCAGTCACTTGGGTCAGCTCAAAGTTTCATCTTTTCACAAAGAAACAGGGCCCTCGGCAAGCCTCAACCATATCAAACTCATATTTTCTTTGCAAACCTTTATTCCAAAGAAACCATTCTTACTGATAGTTGTTCCCGTGTATTTCTTTAAACCTTTATGGCTTGCTGCATGTGGATTTCATTCACATCCTGAACTTGATGTTTGCTCTCCTCTGATGGCTTTTCCTGACAACATGGCCTTTTCAAAGACAGTCTGCCTTTCACATAAGTGCAGTACCCATTTTTCATCTCCCCAGACACCATGCAGGCAGAGGGGCACACAGGAAGATCTTTTGTACTTAAGTCTTTGTGAAAGCAGATTCTGAAGTTCATGTACATTGTAAAATACCAAGTTGCAAATCATTTTATGAAGCCAAACAAAATGTTTCTTGTTAAAATAATGTATATTTGAAAAATATTTTTCTAATCTGCTTGATTAACAATTAAAAATAAGGTTGTCAGTTGGGACACTATTGGAGAGATAAATCTTTGCAACCTATATGGCCCTTTCAAATATGTGGTTTTTCATATCCTTTTGACAATTTCACACAAGAAGTGTATCATAATTCTTGCCATGCCAATAAAAATTAGACATTATATCAACACATCACATAGTATTTTTATATTACAGTGGATAAAGGAAACATCTTAAACTTTCCAAAATTTTAATAACAAACCAAAATACACAAGTGACTAAATTCACACACATTTACATTTTCAAATAGTATTTTAAACATACCAGCAAAGTTTTAGGGAAATATGAATTTTAAAAAAGGCAGGATTCAGCTTACTATATGCAATCTTCATTGTGCATGAATACACATCGAAATGAAACTGTTTGGCATAAATAACTGAGGGCCCCACTTCTATATCTGCCTAGAACCAGGGAGAAGATGGGATCTCAACTCTAGAATTTGATCATAGAGTAGCATGCAAGTGTCTACTAATGTACTCACTGATTGTGGAGAACCTGTAGAACCCTGGAGGATGGTTTCACGCTAAGAAGCCTCCACTGTTCATTAAGAAACCCCCAAGAGTCTGCTTTAAAGTCCCCAAAGGCATCATGTGAGGATATATATGCCTACCAAACAGTAAACCAGGTCAAAACCAATTCTTAAGGTGGGACCACAAAAAATCTATGTCTTGCAAATCAAGATTAAAGCAAAAGCAAAGCAAAACAACATTCCCTTTTAGTTCCTTTCTAGTAAAACTTTCTTTTTCACTGTTGAAGATGGGGATTTTAAACAGAATCTTGGGCTAGTGGTTCATATCCATGAAGTGATTCAGCATTAGCCTTTACCCCATCATGAGCTATTTTTCCAGAACTAAATGCTTCATTGTGAGGCTCCATGCGTTTTCTCAATGTAGACTTGAGCTGTTGCCTTACCAAATGAAGAAGGAGGATGGATAGCCTAGCAGCTCTTTCCTGGATGTGACCTAGAGCTGTCAGAAATAGATTTATAGACAACTCATTTCAAGCCATTTATCTGCACCTCTCAGAATATGATTTCTATCATCTTCCAAATTTGTGGAGTACATTGGTCCTGACCACTGGAAATTTTTCGTGTCTGATTGTTGTTTGTTTTAAGCAAAACCATCACAATCCAGAGGAAACAAATAACTTATGGTAGTCTTCAGTCAACATGAATTTCAGTCATACTTTGCCATTTTTTCCACTGTGGTATGCTGTATTCCACACATTGGATCCATGATATGATATAGAAGTTAGTTTGACAGTTTTTGGCCTGAACTTCCTCCATAATTTGCCTGAATTATCTAAACGGAACTTCATCCTTCTTCAAATCAGTAAGGTTCCCTTCAAACACACCAACTTGTGGTCCTCAAATGTAATTTTGAGTTCCTTGGTTGTGATTAGGGCTTTTCCAAGCTTCCTTCCATTAAACAAAGCTGATGCTTCCAGATTGTTCTAATCTTTCTTCAACGAGATGAAGAGCTTTCTCCCTTTTTTGCCTTTTGGAAGGCACCTGTGCTTGCCATATCATCATCGTGCTTTACAGAATGCTAAAGGAACAACCTATATCACAGCATCTAGAGAATGGAGGTTTCTCATCCTGGGATTTCAAAGCATTGCTTTAAGACTACTACTGGTTTTGAGCACTCCTAAAATATAAATATCATATTGCACTATCAAAGCGAATAACAGCATCATCTTATGCTTTGGATTATTTTCTCCATACATTTCATACAATCAAAATAAATCAGTCAGTATACAGATAAAACAAGGTAAAATCAGCAAGTAGTAGAGTACTAGACTTGAGCTAAAGGACCTTGCCCAGTCTCTGAGTTCAAGCACCAGAAATGTCACAAACAGACAAAGAAGATATCTTTTGTAAAATTATTATGGTGTTTCACTTAAGGAGTAAAAGACAAGCATCACATTTTCAGAAAATATATGGAACCCAAACAATGTGACAACAAACCTTGAAAAATGAACTTGACATACAAGAACTGAAAATTAGAGGCAAAATAACTAACTCAGTGAGTGGGCTTAAAACTAGACCAAATGCAGCAGAACAAAAGAGTTCATCTGTGTCTTCTTTCATTGTCTTCCTTTATGCATGCTTCTCTGAATCCAAATTTCCTCTTTTATAAGCACATCAGTCATCCTGGATTAGAACCTACCATATTACTTCATTATCTTCACCACTTACAGCTATAGTGACCCCGTTCCCAAATAAGGTCACATTCTTGACTACTTCAATATGTACATTTTGGGGAATGCAATTCAATTCACAATAGTAATCCTAAGCAATTCTCTATATCTGCCTGATAAAACACAAAATTTCAAAAGCTAACTGGGACTTATTTTTTAAGCAACAATCAACCTATAAAAGAATGTAATTGACATGTAAAAACTGAAAAATATGATAAGCAAAATAAAGAACTCACTTGGTAGATTGAAAAGCAAACTAAATGCTTTTATATTCCTTTTATCCTAAACATTTTATGGTGCCTTTTATCTAAAACATTTCTATCACTTGCATTTTTATCTGCTTTCACTCTGCTCTAAAACCCATCATTAGGGAAGATGATTTTTTTTATTCTTAAAGAACTACATACAAAATATTCCCCCTAATGCTTGACTCCTTTTCCATTCTCTATTACTCCAGCTTGTGTTTTGTTTGTTGGTTTGGTTTGGTTTGGTTTTGGCTTTTTCGGGGGGTCAATCATGGGGCTTGAACTCTGGGCCTGGACACTGCCCCAGAGCGCGTCAGCTCAACCCTACTCCTGAAGCCATAGCCCCACTTCCACTTTTCTGGTGGTTAATTGAAGAAGATACGAGTCTCATAGACTTTTGTTCCCAGGCTGGCTTTGAACTGTAATCCTCAGTAGCTCCTGAGTAGCTAGGATTACAGATGTGAGCCACTGGTGCCTGACACAGCTTGTATGTTTTCACCTGTATACAAGTTTACCTATTTTCATTAGTATTTTCATTCTGAAGACATAAGACATGTTTATTTTACCGTGCCTTACATAATTAAATCTACTTTATTCCTATGTCTTTGTAGTCTCCATTGCTAATTCTACACGGAAACCCTTCAGTGAACAGGATCATGGCTTTCTTTCTATCTCAATTTATGCATACTTAGAGCAAAGATTCCACTTATATTTCTTTTGAACTTGAGAGAGAACTCAATTGCTAACCTCAGCCAAAATTTTGACAAGTGGATTCGAGTTTTCAGTAATCCCAGATGAAATATTTCTAAATATGAATCTAGAACTTGAAAAAGTACATTGATTTGTGACATAATGTAAAGACGATGTCCTTGGGGATCAGACATGCATGAGATATGTACCAAACTGTCTTTCACCACCCTTTATGAAGGTAGTTGTCTTCATTCTTTCCTCACAAAATTTGAGTGATAAGATCTATTTTACAACATTATTCTTTTTTATTGTAATTAGTAAAAGGGTTACATGATATTTGCCAGATAGAAGGTGCATTAATTCACGTACATTGATACGCTTTCACATGTCTTGGTACCCATTCCCCCCCCACAGCCCCCACTCGTCTTGGGTTTTACAACATTATTCTTACACTAAGTAACAGTAGCTTAAATGGAGGATCTGGGAGATGCCATGTATCCAACCTTCTTCCTACTTATCACCTGCTCACAAGTTGAGCCAATTTCTAATTTGAAAAATGCCAAGCGCAAATTCATAGTAATGAAATCCCACGGACACCTGGTTCTCTGCCTTGGAAAGTTCTTCTACTCAGCCTTAGAATTCACCCCTAAAACACACTACAATCACATTCCTTGTATGTCATTCTTACCGTGGTCATTGTCAACTCTGACAATCCTAACTAGGTCATCCTCATATTACATCATTTAAATACACTCTTCTGTCATACTCACTATCAATTAATTGAACATCAAACTCAGCAGATACTTTATTAGATTGTTATTTTTATTTAAATAAGAGTTGTTTGAGTAATCTGAAATGTTTTCAGCATTTATATTTTATGAACCATCATTGCTTTGTCCCTCCTGGAAAAGATAGATCCAAATTTATCACAATATGTAAGGTGACAAACAAGGATTGGCTTGTAACAAGAAATCACATTATTTCTCTTCACCAGAAAATCCTGGGTTATGGAAGTGGCTCTGTGACTCAAGTGCTAGAGCAGTAGCCTTGAACTGAAGATTTCATGGACAGTGCCCAACTCAAAGTTCAAGTCCTAGAACCCACCCAAATAAGGAGAAGGAGGAGGAAGAGGAGGAGAAGCAGGAGGGGGGAGAGGAGGAGGAGGAGGAGGGAAAAAAGAGAAAGAAAGAAAGAAAGAAAGAAAGAAAGAAAGAAAGAAAGAAAGAAAGAAAAGAAAGAAAGAAAAGAAAGAAAGTTCTAAGTTTGCTTTCTTTCTTCTCTACAGAATATGTCCTTCAGAAGAGGTGAGACTCTGTTAGCCCATTGCATAATTCTTAGTAAATCAAGCCAATCCCCACCTCACTCTCCCTGCCAGCAGATCTGTTCAGACATGAAAAAAATAACTTCATGGCCTACTGAGAAGGAAATCATGCTCCATATCATTCGCTGCTACTTTCATCTTGAAATTCTTAATTTCAAGCAAGAATCTTTGCACTGTCCATTTGACTTTGGCCCTGCAACTTTTGTAGATGGTTCTGTGGGAAGAAGGTGCTGGGCAGTGAGTCAGGAGGAGAAGACTGCTGGGAAGCTGCAGGCTTCATGTATTTGTTTTGTTAGCTTTTAAATGTAAAAGGAGAGGGATTATTTCTTTTCCTGCCTCTGCATATGGAAAGTTTACAGATCCTGTCTGAAACTTAGACGTTAAGCAAAACTGCCCAAAAGGATGTGCTGGAACTGGAGAAGAGAGAATTATGATCACTCCTAAAAATACCATGTACTTATTCACTTATTGAGATTCAATTAAAATCTTTATTGTCACATTTACCTTGGTTTGTGCTATTTACAGACAAAAGAGCCAATCTATGATAAAAAAATGGAATATTTTCTGTGCAAAATCCATTCTCTGCACTTTTCTTATATTTGAATTCCATTTTACTCCAGTCTGCAATGTACTTTGGTATTAAGCTTACTTATCTTCTCTTGTTGTTCCTTTTGGTATGTGAACAGTTCTAGAAAATAATGTAAAAATAAATGAGGTATGAGAGGCTTCTGGGGTTATTTTAAGAGCCTAGAGTCAGCTGAGATCCATTTCCCTGCTTGCTCCCATAAGAGCAGCTTGGCAGAAAGAAAGAGCAGTGCTGGACTCTGATTATTGCAGCAGCTCTATCAGCTTTGACCTCCATGTCTCTGGATTTATTTATCCAAGTAAGAAGCAATTTCTATCTGTGTTCCGTTTGTTTTTCTGTCATGCTTTTTCAGAGCTAATTCCAATTTGCACACTAGGTACATCTTCAGCATGCATAAGCTGACTACACTGTCAATATTCCTCCACACATGCAATGCATAATTAATCATGGAGAACTTTAAGGAATGTTTCTATATTTTAATGGTATATTGATGAATAAGCACCATTTCCCTTTTCTCAACCCTCATTAGTGTTCCCCATTGTAAATGCACACAATTGGAGTATCTGAGACCTTCAGACTCAGTTTGAGAGTAGAACATGTCTTCTGGACAAAATGAGTATGCTATATTTCCATAAATCATGGAAGAACTAAATAAAATGTGATGTGCACTCACACTAGAATGTGTATGTCTTACTCTGTCTTAGCAAAAAGAGAAATATTGTCATTTACAAGTGCAAGAATGAACCTGCAGGGCATTAAAAGTTAAGTGAAATAAGCCAAGCACAAAAAGACAAATACCGTAATGGTATCACTTACATTTGGAATTTTAGGAAGTTGACTGCATCAAAGTAAAGTACAGTGGTGGGTTCCAGGATGTAGAATCAGGAAATAGAAAGATATTAGTCAAACAATGCAAAAGCTGGGGCTAGGTTTTTGGCCTAGTGGTAGAGTGCTTGCCTCGTAGTAGAGTCCTCGGTACCATATACATAGAAAAAAGCCAGAAATGGTGCTGAGGCTCAAGTGGCTAGAGCCTTGAGAGAAAGAACCCAAGGACAGTGCTCAGGCCCTGAGCTCAAGCCCAGGACTGACAAAAACAAAACAAAACAAAACAAAAATACAAAAATAAAACAAAAAAAACAATGCCAAAGCTCAGTTAGACTAGAGGAATAAATGCTAGAAATCTACATACAGCCTTGTGATAGTAATAACAATGTATTGTATTTTAAAAGTCGCTAAGAGAAAACTTTCTGTATCCCCACCACTATAAACAATACTTGTGTGAAATGGAATATGAATATGTGTATATAGTGTATATGTATATATAGAGAGATGCATATATATTTCAAAATGCTATGTATGTTTAAGTATATGCAATTTTACCTGGTAATTTTAAAAATTAAAAATAAGCATAATCTAAAACATATACAAATGTAATCTCACCTACCATGTTCGGTGAATTTGATCTGATTTTTGGTTAAAGCATATGTGATCAAAATTATTTTAATGTACCAGAAGCAGAAAGTATACCATGCAAAAACAGGTTTTACTACAGAGCTATCCAAAGCTCTTTGGATTTTAGTCCCATCAGGAACTGTGTTGAAGGCTTGAACCCAATTTTTTACATAGAGATTATGCTTCCTGAGAAAACTTTAGGTGATTCAAAGTAAATTCAGAGGCTCTGGATGAGCACACACAAAATAAATAACCAATTTAAGAAGAAGAAAAACAAATTGACATACAAAGAGGGGAAGGAAGGAGAAAGGGGAAAAAGGAGGAAGGAAGGAGAGGGAGGGAAGGAGAGAGGGAAAGAAGGAAGGGAGGGAGGGAGGGAGGGGAAGAATGAGGGAACAGCAGTTTAAACAGAAGAAAAATCATGCTTATGAAACTTAGAAACCATTAAAATAGAATAGATTTCATATGCAAGTTCAGGCAAATAGAATGTAATCAATGTAACCTCGCTTATGCAATATTTAACCAGTGAGCTGAATGAATTATGATTTCTAACTTGATTTAATATAAAAGCTAATTTCCCATTTTTATCCCCTCCAATACACAAACCTGGATGTTAACTTTTCTAAAACTAGTCACACATTACATATGTCCTTGTTTTTACATACAGAATGGAATAATACACAGTGGAGGGTCTGCATGTCGGGTGATTACCTTCAGATTCGGTTCCTCTGGACTTGGTATAAAGTTAGCCCTGCCAGACATACTTGGTCACTTCGGCTGCTAGTTCTCTTATGTCTCTTTTGAGCCCAACTCATATGGAATGTCCATCTTTAATTTTGTATAGTCTAGGTATCAGAAACAGAGCATTCAATCCCTTCATACAGAGTTCTTGATTCACAGCCTTTCTGGGTAATGAGAAATGAAGTCTTGGAAGGCAGTGAGTACAACTTATTCACATATTTCTTTAAGGTACAACACAGTCCCTGGGGAAAGAAACCGGGTATTATTGGTTGATTAAAGATGAAATAATTTAAAGAACTCAAGTCACACGGAAATGCATCATTATACATACCGTCCATTTCACCATAACTGCCTCTGTCCTGCTTTGTAGGTTTTAGGATGTTAATACTATAAAAAATAATTGAGATAACATGATCAGGAACTATGACTGTCCATTTTCTTTTCTGTGTGGCAAACTTGAATAATAGCTGGGGAATGGTGACAGGTGAGATGAAATGCTTTGCAGAGAAGGGACTTTCCATGTTCCTTTGCCTTAAGTTCTCTAGGTCAGCTTAAAAGAAATGCGCCAATGCCTTGGAAAATCCATGGCTTTTGCTGTCTCTGTTGTACAAATACCAGAAGCCATCGGCCTAGAATTTCCTCAGTCAATAGTTGAACATCATCACTGGCCATATCATAATGCTATTGGGAGAATCAGGATGAATGTGGATTTTTGGAAGGAACATTATCAAACTCTTGGTCTCATGGAAACTTGAGCTCCATTTAGTCTTGTCAGCAGTTCTGTTATACCAGGAGTTCCTGTTTTATGCAAATCGGTTATTTTGACTCTGATTATCTTGTGATGGGTTTGTACATTAAACTTTTTAAAAAATGATTGAAGGGTCAGGAGTTTGGCCTAGTGGTAGAGTGCTTGCCTAGCATGCACAAAGACCAGGGTTTGATTCCTCGGTACCACATACATTAGAAAAAAAAAAAAAAAAGCCAGGAGTTGTGCTGAGGCTCAAGTGGTAGAGCTCTAGCCTTGAGGGAAGTCCAAGGACAGTGCTCAGGCCCTGAGTTCAAGCTCAGGACTGGCAAAATAAATAATAAATAATTTTTTAAAAAAAATAAAAAATGATTGAGGTAGAATCCAAGTGACACAGTAATCAAGTCTACAAATTCATGGATGGTTCAGCAAATGAACTAGATAACGCTGAAGATACAGAAATAAGGGCAGAAATAAAAGCAGCTAGTCTTTTACGACTAGATTTTAGCTAGTAAGTAATCTTGTATCTCCTTCCAACAAAATAAAAAGTCTGTTTTGGATGATACAACTTTGTCTAGCTCTTGGCTCAACATTGTACTTTCTGAACACAAAGTGATAAGCATTCATTAAAATATACTTTCATAGTTCAACAATAGAGGACTAGGAAGAGTGCCAAGCAACCAGCCATTAAATTATAGTCCATGCATTTTAATAAATATATTTGTATTCAAAATATCAGAGCTAGTCGGTGAATCATAAATTAATTGGGTGTCAAAGATAGTTTTGCATATTATAAATTTCAAACCACTTTAAGTGTTCTGTAGTGTTAAATAGAGGAATATTAACCTTTATATTTTAGCAACATTATGGGAAATTTAATAATGACTATGAGACGAAGATGGATCATGCACTATTTTGAATTTTTATAAAGGAGATGGAAGGTGAAAGAGTATTTGAGCAATCCTACCAGGTATGAGGAAAAGCAGGAATTTGATAAACTCACTTACTTAACAAAATGCAAAACTCTTATGAGAAATTTAAATATAACATACATAATATCTCAGCAAAATACTGCATACAATATAAATCTTTTTTTAGCAATGATATTACCTAATGTTAAAATTTCAAAAATTTTAAAGATGAAAGTAAGTTGAATAATAAAATATTTGTATGTTATACAAGTGCTGTTCCATATTGGTGTGCTTTTTTTCTGACTGTTCCATGCACTTTTCACATAGTAGAAAGTAGTACAAATAAAATTATAACTATTTTTCTTAATAATATATAAATTAATTGTCATGGAAATACATATTTCTTTAATTTACTCACCGCCCAAGACCTTTTAATAAAATGCAAGAGACATAATACTGAAGATCATATGTATATATCTTTGTACTTTAAAAAACAAAGCTTTTGACAGGAGTCAGATTATTGACATTTATAAATGAACAGAGCAGAGTCACTTCCCTTTTGGTCAGCTTTTTAAAGTATACATGACAAATAAAAATTATATATATTTAATGTATGTAATGCAATGTTTTGATAATAGGTGTTTTATATTGTTTATGATTAACAACATATAATGTTTTACACTGTATATTCTTTGATACAATCATGCACAGATGATTGTTTCAATCATGCTAATTAATATGCTTAATGCTATCTTAATTATTTTTTGGAGTTTGCTTAGAATACCTAAGATAGAGGTTTTTAAGCAAGTTTCCAATACAGGACAACATTATTAACAAGTAACCATGTTGTCATTCTGCCAAACTGAACTTTTACATATGAACATTTTCCCCAACAAACCAATGCCTAGAAATCCTCTTATATACTCTGCTTATATGAATTCAACTGTCTCTTCAGATAACATTATAAGTGAGTTCACATGTATAGCCAATTTTGCCAGCACCATTTGTTCATTTGTTGAAGACGCTGATTTTCTATGCTGTTTTTTTTTTGGTTGTTGTTGTTGTGTTTTTGGTACCCCAATCAAAGATTAGGTGGCCATAGGTCTGTGATTCATTTCTGGGTCTTTGATTCTATTCAATTGGTTCTCAGGCCTGTTCATGTGCCAGTACCAAGCTGTGTATGGCTTTATAATAGAGTTTGAAGTTTGGTATTGATATTCCTCCTGCACTGCTCTTCCTCTTAAGGACTGTTTTTCTATTTGGTGTCTTCTATTATTTCATATGAATTTTGGACTTCTTTTTATTGCACATTAAAGAATGTTGTTGGCTATTCATGTGTAGAAAATTGAAGTTGGATCTTTATATATCACTCTGAACCAGAACCAGCTGTGAATGGGTAGAAGACCTCAATGTAAAATCAGATACCCTGAAAATATTACAAGAAGGAATAAGGGAAACACTAGGGCTCCCTGGCAAAGATCAAAACATTGTCAGTAAAGACCTAGAAACACAATGAATCAAATGGGATTGCATTACATTGCAGAGCTTCTGCATAGCAAAGGATATAGATAGCAAGATAAATAGAACTTCACTAGCTATACAACTTAAAGTTCAGAAAAGTAAAACCCCAAGAAACAAATCCTCAAAGAAACAACAAGCCTATAATAAGGACACAGATTCAAGATACCTTTCCAAAGAAGTAAGAGTGGCCAGTAGATGCATGAGGAAATGTTCAATATCTATGGCCATAAAAGAAATGCAAATCAAAACGGCATTGAGACACCACCTCACTCTAGTTAGAATGGCCATTACCAAGAAAACTACCAATAACTGGAGAAGCTAGCGGGGATGTGTCCCAAAGGGAATGCCACTACACTTATTGGTCAGAATGTAAACTTGACCAACCACTCTGTAAAGCACTATGGGGTTCCTCATAAGACTTAAAATAGAGCTCCCCTGTGACCCAGCAATCCCACCCCTGGATATTTACCCAAATGACTACAAACAAGGCCACACTAAAACTGCCAGCACAGCTATGTTCATTGGAGCATTTACCCTTGCTAAAATATGGAATTAATCCAGATGTCCTTCAGAAGATGAACTGATCAAGAAAATATAGTATATGTACACAATGGTATTCTGCACTTCCCTCAAAAAGAATGATATTGCCCCATTCATAAGGAAATGGAAAGGTCTGGAAAAATTCATATTAAGTGAAATAAACCAGATCCAAAGAAACTGGCTGCCTGGTTTGCAACAATTAGTGTATGTCTAGGATAATTCTAGCAGTGGATCACAATAGCTCAATAGCTATATACACATGACCTTATAAAATAATACTAATTGAAATGAACTACAAGATCTGGAAACAAGAGGGTTTCCTTAGTGTTCTATATACAGTTACTTCTTTTCTTTTTTTCTTTGGTTAACCACTGTTGTCAGTGATTTTGATTTCAATTTATCTAATTTGAAGAAAAGAAGAGGAATAAC
Source organism: Megascapheus bottae (assembly GCF_031878675.1). Taxonomy (NCBI): domain Eukaryota; kingdom Metazoa; phylum Chordata; class Mammalia; order Rodentia; family Geomyidae; genus Megascapheus; species Megascapheus bottae. The sequence goes on from NC_143524.1 coordinate 50,862,114, forward strand.
AAAATGGTGAGACAGAGGATAAAGGATAAACAAATGCAACTGTGACACTCACAAGACACTATGTCGGAAATCAACTTTACAGAAGGGGGGAGGGGAATCAAAGGAGGGATCATAGGAGAAAACGAGGGAGAGGATAACACTGTTCAACAGGAAATAGACTCATTGCCTTACTTACATAACTGTAACTCCTCTGTACATTACCTGTGCAATTAAAAAATGAGTTCCTATAGCATTCATCTTTTTCTGCATGGTTTATGTAAGAAATATACTCACTTTCAAAGAAAATGCTTGACAAAATCTGTCACAATAGCCAGGTACGGTGGCTCAGCCTCTCAGTAGGCTGAGATCTGAAGATCAAGATTCAAAGCCAGCCTTGGCACAAAAGGACCTGAGACTCTTATCTCCAATTAACCTCTAGAAAATAGAAAATGGGTTTGGCTCAAAGGTAGGGCAGTAGCCTTGAGCTGAAGAGCTCAGGGACAGCGCCCAGGCCCAGTTCAAGCCCCATGACCCATAAAAAAAAATTCTGTGACAATAATCCTAATCATACATTGATGAACACAGTAATATAAAATGACAATCACAGACATTGCCATGTACTTTGCTTCAGGTACCAGACTGCAGGTGTCCATTTTTCTTTCATGAATTTATTCATTCATAGATGCATCCACCAAGTATTTGTGCAATGATTGTTCCTGGAGAAACATTGGAAGGACAAACCAGGCTCTTCAAGCCTTTAGTTTAATGACATGTCAGGTGTTTTAACATATCCACCTTTGAAACTGACCCCCAAATCTCTGCATCTCACGCTGAGACCTTAGCATAGAACATGAAGGGACTAAAAAGTCAAAGCACATGGAGCACTGCCACTCACATAATCAATTCCCTCGTCTGAGCCTGGGGATTTTCTGGACTTCAGTAGATAAAAGTCTCTTATGTGTTGCCTGGCAAGCCCTCTGGCTTCCACCCTGTGTCTTCAGCTGAAGATTAATCACCCATAGCCTTTTATTTACTTACTCCAATGCATCAATGTCATTTGGCAAGAACCAAACAATTCAGCTCCCCCAGAGCATCTTTCAGTGTTACAAGGCTAGAGAGAACTCTTGGGTAAATAGATTCTCGCCCCCCACCCCTGTTTCATTGACACTAGTGTTTGAACTAAAAATACTCAAAAACTCACAGTTGATGGGCACTTGAGGCACATCCCCAGCCCTAGTGATCGCAGCCATTTCTCAGGTGGAGTCTCTAATCCAGCCAGCAGTGCAACTGTAATGCCCTTACCAGTAAGATGGGCACTGCTATGTGCTTTTCTGCACTCATTGGCCTTAAAGCATGATCCTCCAGATCTCAGCCTTCCGAGCAGCTAGGATCACAAATGTGAGCCACAAAAACATCCAGGTACTTTTATTCTATTTTAACTCAAAGCTACACCTGACTTTCATTAACATATATGCTTAAATATTCTATTTTCTTTCCTTTTTCTTTTGGAAATTCCCCCTACTACTATTCAAAACCAGCATCAAATTTTACATCTTTTCTTTATCTATCTCACATTTAATAGCCTGTGGTAAGAAGTAAGAGTCAAATAGAGGGAGTTTGGGAGTTTATAGCCATCATGACCAAGCGTTTCCTTCTCATCTCAGCACTCTCCAACCCAAAGTAATTACTGTAAGTAGTGAGAATTATAACTTAAAATAAGGGTACTCTTTAAGAGTAGGAACCCATGGCACTATCAATTAAACCCTCAACAATGGGGTATTAATGGAAGAGTTCACAAACAAATCAAGAGTATGAAGATATGTTACTTATGTGGAAAAAGTATTTATACATTATCATTCATCTCTTGGCAATTATCAGCAAAAGAAACATACCAGCCAAAATGGATAAACCTCCGTCATTGAGAGTATATGCATGTATTCTGAATAAAGCTAATTAAACATAAATTTCCTATAGACATTTTGCCTACCTCATTAGCAAAAGAGGAAGAAAACTGTTTCTTTTTCATGTGATTTTTTCAAAATTGATTTATTAAATTTTGTTCATAGTACATTTTCAACTTTTGGAAAATATTTGCAATCACTTCATCTAACTTACAGAAGAATATAAGACCAGATACTTTATATTTTATATATGTGATATATTTTACACACACACACACACACACACACACACACACACAAAATTTGTGGCAGTGCTACACTTTGAGCTCAGAGCCTTTCACTTCCCAAATATATGATGTATCACTTGAGCCACCCCCACCACGATAGTGCTTTGGTTTCCATTCATATAGGATCCTGGTTTAGCCAACTTGGATAGTAATCCTATTTATACCTCAGCATATTTGCTAAGATGGGATTTTGCTAAACATTTCTCCTGGGCTGGCCTTCAGACAGAATCATCCTGATCTCTACTTCTAAAATACCTGGGATTACATGTATGTGACGCTATATCTGAATCTCTTATCTATGTTTCAAAAAAGAGAGAGAGAAAAGCTAAATTGCACAAAGTTCCACTTGGTTACTCATTTAATACATATCTCCTCTATTAAAGCATTTAATCCAGAACAAGAACCAAATCTTTTGTGAATCTGGCATTTGACACACAGTAGGTGTGCAACAAATATTTTTAAATAAAAAACAATGAATGAAAGCCAGATGTTAGCTACTCAGGAGACTGAGATTTAAGAATTGCAATTTGAAGCTAGCCTGGGTACAAAAATCTCACAGGACCCTTATCTTCAATTAACCAGCAAAAAGATGGAAGTGGAGCTATGGCTCAAGTGGTAGAGTGCTAGCCTTGTACAAAAAAAAAAAAAAAGCTACGGGGATTGGGAGTTTAGCCTAGTGGTACGGTGCTTGCCTAGCATGCACGAAGACCTGGGTTTGATTCCTCAGTACTACATACATAGAAAAAAAGCCAGAAGTGGTGCTGAGGCTCAAGAGGTAGAGCTCTAGCCTTGAGAAAGTCCAAGGACATGCAGAAAACACATTTGACAAGATCCAACACCCCTTTATGTTAAAAGCTCTGGAGAAACTAGGAATCCATGGAACATTCCTCAATGTAATAAAGGCTGTGTATGAGAAACCCACTGCTAGTATTACACTTAATGGTGAAAATCTAAATCCATTCCCTCTAAAATCAGGAACGAGACAAGATTGCCCACTCACTCCACTACTCTTTAACATAGTACTAGAATTCCTAGCCAGTGAAATAAGACAAGAAGCAAGCAAAAGGGGATCCAAGTAGGGAAAGAGGAAATAAAACTATCCCTCTTTGCAGATGACATGATTCTGTATTTAAAGAATCCTATAGACTCTACTCCCAAGCTCCTTGAGCTGATTCAAAACTTTGGAAGAGTAGCAGGCTATGAAATTAACCCTCAAAAATCAACTGCCTTCCTTTACGCCAACAGTGAGAGGAACGAGGCAATAATCAGAAAACAACTCCTTTCACAATAGCCTCAAAGAAAATAAAGTACCTAAGAATTAGCTTAACTAAGAATGTAAAGGACCTTTTTGATGAAAACTTTAAAACCCTAAAAAAGGAAATTAAAGCAGAGCTAAGGAAATGGAAAAACCTCCCATGCTCCTGGATTGGAAGAATCAACATTGTGAAAATGACAATCTTGCCAAGGGCTATCTACAAATTCAATGCAATAACCATCAATATCCCAATGGCATTCTTTAAAGAAATAGAAGAGGCAATTCAAAATTTCATCTGGAATAATAAAAGACCCTGTATAGCAAAAACACTTCTTAGCAGAAAGAACAGTGCAGGAGGAATTTCAATTCCAAACTTTAGACTCTATTACAGAGCTATAATTCTCAAAACAGCTTGGTACTGGCACAAGAACAGGCCTGAAGACCAATGGAATAGAACTGAGGACCCAGATACTAAACCACAGACCTATGGCCACCTAATCTTTGACAAGGGAGCCAAAAAAATAGAATGGAAGAAAGACAGCCTCTTCAACAAGTTGTGCTGGCAGAACTGGTTAAGCACTTGCAGAAAACTAAAGTTGGATCCTTCTTTGTCACCTTGCACTAGAATTAACTCCAAATGGATCAAAGACCTGGAGGTAAAAGCTGACACACTGAAAACTTTACAGGAAGGAATAGGAGATACACTAGTCCTCCTTGGCACGGGTAGAAACTTTCTTAATAAGGACCAAGAATCACAACAAATCAGAGAAAGGCTGGATAAGTGGGACTGCATTAAATTGCAGAGCTTTTGCATGGCAAAGGACATAGCTAGTAAATTAATTAGGAAGCCTACAGAGTGGGAGAAGATCTTCACCAACCAAACAACAGACAAAGGCCTCATATCTAAAATATATCAACAGCTCAAAAAATTGAATCACTCCAAAACTAATCTCCAAAGTAATAACCATCCCATTAAAAAATGGGCCAAAAGACTCAAAGGAACTTAGGCTCAATGGTTTCCCTCATTCATCATAATCAGTAGAAACCTTGGGCTCTACTAGCAGAGATTTGCAATAGAGCAAAATCTTGATAATAAGGACATATAATGTGAAGCTAATTGAAAGGACCTCCAGGATACTGAAACAAAAGCCATATAATGAATGATTGTTGTCCTTAATGTACTATGTTGTCTCTCATCTCCTTTGCTGTCCCTTGGTTATCTCATATTGGTATAGTATCTCACTTTGTTATCTGATATATTGAATTTATTTGTATTTGGATATTTGAAATTTGATAGGGAAGGGGGGAAAACCAAGACGGGTGGGGGGTGTGGGGGGGGAGGGAAACGGGTACCAAGACATGTGAAAGGGTATCAATGTATGTGAATTAATGCACCTTCTATCTGGCAAATATCATGTAACCCTTTTACTAATTACAATAAAAAAAAGAAAAAAAATGGGCCAAAGACTTAAAGAGAGTCTTCTCTGAAGAAGAAACAAAAATGGCCTATAGACACATGAAGAAATGCTCCACATCTCTGGTCATAAAAGAAATGCAAATCAAAACAACTCTAAGATTCCACCTCACTCCAGTTAGAATGGCCAGGATCAGGAAAACGAATAATAACAGATGCTGGAGGGGATGTGGCCAGGAGGGATCACTACTGCACTGTTGGTGGGAGTGCAAGCTCATTTAACCACTATGGAAAGCAGTATGGCAGTGCCTCAAAAGGCTAAACATAGAACTCCCCTATGACCCAGCAATTCCACTACTTGGCATTTACCCAACCATCCAGAAACAAGGGCATACTAAATCCACTAGCACAACAATGTTCATTGCAGCATTATTCACCATAGCAAAGATATGGAACCAACCTAGATGTCCCTCAGTTGATGAGTGGATCAACAAGTTGTGGTATTTGTACACAATGGAATTCTATGCTGCTGTCAGAAAGAATGACATGGCCCCATTTGTTAGGAAATGGAAAGACTTAGAAAAAATCCTATTAAGTGAAGTAAGCCAGACTCAAGGGAACTTAGGCTCAATGGTTTCCCTTATTTGTCATAATCAGTAGAAACCTTGGGCTCTACTAGCAGAGATCTGCAATAGAGCAAATTCTTGATACATAAGGCCATATAGTATGAAGCTAATTGAAAGGACCTCCAGGATATTGAAAAAAAGCCATATAACAAATGATTGTTGTCCTTAATGTACTATGTTATCCCTCATCTCCTTTGCTGTCCCTTGGTTATCTCATATTGGTATAGTATCTCACTTTGTTATCTGATATATTGAACTTATTTGTATTTGGTTATCTGAAACCTGATAGGGAAGGAGGGAAAACCAGTACGGGGAGTGGGTGGTGGGTGGGGTGAGGGTAATGGGTACCAAGACATGTGAAAGGGTATCAATGTATGGGAATTAATGCACCTTCTATCTGGCAAATATCATGTAACCCTTTTATTAATTACAATAAAAATATATTTAAAAAAAGAAAGTCCAAGGACAGTGCTCAGGCTCTGAGTTCAAGCCCAGGACTGGCAAAAAAAAAAGAAAAAGCTAAGGGATAGCACATTCCCTGCATTCAAGCCCCAGGACCCATAGGAAAAAAATTAAAAAGAATGCATCTAGATATATCCAACAAAAGGAAGAACTAAGCATAAAATATAAAACTAACAGAAATTTTGTAAATTAATTGTATCTGTACATTTCATGCTAATTAATATTTGAACCATTATTTGCATGAGGCAACTATTATTATAAAGAATACTTTATAGATACTTGATCTTATCCTAATTCATGTCAATAATTGTTTATTATAAAATGATTGACATCTTAACATGGAAATTCATTTTCTCCCATAAACAGATTGATGTTAAATCTAAAGTATGAATTACACACACCATCAAACTGTCTTTAACTAAGGCATCAAGGCAAAGAGGAGAAATCAATGACATTTGGTTAGTAAAGTTACAGAACTTCACATTTCTGAATTGAAGCATAAACATAAGCCAACACTTCAAACCCTTGATATAAACAACTGACTTGGAAAAGCTAAATTTGCATAAGGTCTGCCATAAACCTGCTCCTTAATTATGTTCCAGTTTGTATTAAAAACCAGTCTCGTGTTACATTACTCTACCTTCCCCATCCTATTCTAGAGTGTTATTCTTTAGTTTCTTTTCCATCTTGTGTGACTAGTAACATTTTTTTTGATCAATGGAAAGATTGGAGTTTCCAAAAGTAATGATATGCAATAAAACTGTTCTACTCCAACAATTAAAAACATTTTATTATGTAATAAAATAGGTTTCTTTTTTCTATTCCCAGCCACACAACATTAATTCAGACACTAATTTGTACATGATATATTATTGATAGAGCTGTATGAGCATTTGTTACTAATATGTATGTACATATACATGCATAATAGATTCTATATTATATTTGGATCACATAAATACCCAGTCTCAGTAGGTTTCTTATTTTATTTCAATATAATGAGAATTTTCTTTTTATAAATATAAGCCTACTAGAATAGGTAAAAAAAATTACACAAGTTGGAGTCATTTTGGAAAGCTTATTAATCAAAATTCAATGAGAATTTAGACAGCATATAACTCAAACTTCATAATCTGTGCTCATATTTTCATTGTCAGTTGACACATAAATGCAAAGGATTATTGATTGGAATTCTTCCACAACTCAAAGCACCACACGAGGAGCTGCAAGACCTGATTTTAATCCCTAATGTTATTTTTTTAAGTGAACACTACTCTGTCTTGGAAAAAAATTCATATGGCATTGTTATATAAGGAACTTGAAATGGCTCAAAATTTTTTTCTGATGAAGACCATGTATGACTACAAGAATGACTGAATTATTCTTTATGTGTATTCTTACTGGCCATATGTAATAATGGTTAGCGTTGAAAGATAATCCTATCTTTTGGTTATCTGTCAAACTGAAATTCTTTTGTATTGTCATGTGAAAGCCACATTTACTTTTTGTTTTAAAATTTATTTTATAATCAATGAACTTATTTTCAAATAAAATTTATTTTCAAATAAAAATTTTAAAATCTAAAGTTAAAAAAAAATCATGACATGGAAGCTATTTCTGAAGTTTTTCTAAGCTTCAATACCTGTATGGGCCCAGTATCATTTCAATCATGGGCTTCAACTCACCAATTATGCCATTAATTTCTGCCCTGAAGATCTTTCTCTCCTTTCCCACATCCCATTTTTTGTGTCTAGCTAAGGCTTATTTTGTAGCTAAGTCTTAGAAAATACTGTGATCATTATAATAATATAAGAGCATGCAGTTTAGGAAGCCTGAAGGAATCACAGGATGTATGTATACAGTACTGGTTCACAGGTCCTTCCCAGTGTCTGGGAATCTGTATTTACCAGTATTTTCATTGCTCCTAATATAACTCCTAAGTTGCAACAATAAAATTTTGTAGTTTGTTGACGTCAGGTAAAACTGTTGCCATTTCGGATACCAGAGAAAAATTTCCTGTCCATTCCTGGAATCATTTCCATAGCTATCTATTCACTCATTTATGGAAGCTAGCTAACGTAGGCCAATTAGTGTTGGCAATAGAAAAAAAAATAAAGTCAATGCATTCCCCTCATGAAATTGGAGCATTTCTACCAAGCAAGAGAGAAAATCCAAATCAGTTACATAAATAGTCATTTGATCATGATTATATGAGATGCCATCAAAAATTCCTCCAGTGACATCTGTTTCTTTGGGAACTGACAGAAAATAGGGCAGCAATGATTAGAATGAAAAGTCCCACAGGGATTATGAGGTATATTTAAGCAAAGGGAAAAACATGTTCGCTGGCAAATGAATGAAAGGCAAATAAGACAGTGCAGGATGGCCTGGAACATGGCCTACTGGTAGAATGCTTGCCTAGCATGCATGAAGCTCTGGGTTCAATTCCTTGGTATCACATACGCAGAAAAAAGCCAGAAGTGATGCTATGGCTCAAGTGGCAGAGTGCTAGCCTTGACAAAGCCTAAGGACGGTGCCCAGGCCCTAAATTCAAGGACTGGCAAAAAATTAAAAAATAAAATAAAATAGTGCAGGAATCCCAGCTTACTTACAGTTTTCCGATCACAGTGAATCTTTTATAAATCCTTGTACTTTGAACTATATGTAACTTGACTCTCAGATGCTTTATCTATAGAGACAATATCATTAGACTCAGCTTTTGAGATCCACTCTGACAATCTCTGTCATTTTGATTGAGTTGTCTGGGCCATAAACATTTGACCTCATTGTTAATATGGTTGAATTTACTTTTGTCTTATGGTGCTTTTATTTTCTGTCTCATCATCATTTTCCTTTCTATCTCTTCTACACTAATTTTTTGTATTAGAAATTTTCTAACCTAATAGTTTAATTTTTTATTAAATTTAATATAATTTCAAAAAGTTTAAATTTTATTACATGGAGAACATTTAGCCAATATTTAAATATGCAATATTGTCATTGACTATATGCATATTATATAACACATATCTAGAATTTATCTATTTTTGCATACCTGATATTTCTTGCTCATAATATAATTATTCCTGTTTCGCTTTCTCTCAATCTGTAGTAATTGCATTATATCCTGAGTCTGTGAAACAAATAGTTATAAGCACCTTTGAAATGATAGGTCATGAAATACTTTGTTCTTCTGTAGTGTATTTTAAAAGCATAACACATTCACACATGTTGGTTCAAATTTTAACTTTCCTCTTTGTAAGACTCAATAATATTCCACTGCATGTATATGTCAAACGTTTTCTTATCACTCCATTTGTTGGCAGAAATTTGTACTGTTTTCTACACTTTGACCTTTCTAAAAAGTGTGACAAGGAATGAGAGTGAAGCCCTTTTCTCACATTCAGTATTGGATTGCAATTACCAATCCTACATGGTTGTATTTTATTTTGCAAAGAACAGAGACCAGAAGCTTGTGGTATAATGCAACCCACCCCTGGATTTGTGTCTTCTTTTTTGTTTGCATTGAATTTCAAACTTTAATTATCAGCAGTTTAAACAAATACATTTTCTCCAAAAAAAAAATCTGTTTGGGCAGTCTTTTGGAAAACTGAAAAGTCTTGCACACATTTTATCTTTAATTGGCATCAACTGAGTGGCAACATCTCCATTTATAAAGACAAGCTGCCTTTCAATTCACCGCATTTAACCTTGGATGCAATATTTACATATCAAGCAACCTTCATCAATCTGAAGCATGCCTTGTCCCAGTGGACTGCCAGTGTGAGCCCTCTGGTGTTTCTAAACATGTATTTAATAGGGGAAGCTATGATTTAAAAATAAATTTAAAAACAGAAGCCTTTTTGATTGCTCAAAGGTGTAATCTTATTACTTTCACTCAAATTGTCCTAGAATAGCCTTTTGTCATCAACACTACTACAAACCCCTTATCTTTTTCCTAATTAAATCCCAGAGTTTCTCCCATCCTCTCTAGGATCATCTTAACCATGAAAACAATCTCAAGGAATAACCAAGGTGAGTCAAGGTCAGGCTTGTGTTCCTTTGGCAATCTTATCTTCCTGAAGTCAAATACATCCATATACATACTTAACAGCTCGATAATGGCATATATGTCCATGTTCACGTTAAGTCAAAAGGTTATAGGTCATCAACACTACTCATCAGAGAACGTGGTTAAGTTCTTGGAAAATTCTTATTATCAGAACTATACTGACAACAGAGCTGGAAATATCAGAATGCATTCGTTCTGAGCTTTGCTCTGTGACTAACCATCTGAGGCGATTTCGGACAAATCACGTCTTCTCTCTGGGCTCCAGTGTCTCATATAAAAATTAAGAAGTTTACTAGACTTAAATTCTCTCAAGGGGAACAGTGCCTGGTTCACAAATGATGCTTATGAGGTATTAAAGACAATAAATTGATGAATATTTCTCTAAGGAACAGAGATCATTGTACCTATGAAATTACATTGTCAATTGTATCAGAAACATCATTATTCTGAAGTGGATCATCACTATCTATGGGTAGTTAAAATGCTGGAAGAGAGTCAAGGGGAATTTCTTGTTCTTACTACTTCTAGTGTACACACGTAATCCTTTATGGTGGCTAATTTGAACCAAATATAAACTAACCAAAGACCATTCACAAATTAGCCCATCTGCACCCTCTAGAGGTAATTGTATATCTTACAATTATATAAGGAAAAATATGTCCTTTTATTTTTTTTCTCAAAATCTTTTTTAATTGTAATTAATAAAAGGGTTACATGATATTTGCCAGATAGAAGGTGCATTAATTCACATATCATATTAAGCCTCGGTACATAGAGAAAGCAGTACTGACAATCTATGCTTGCCCGAATTGTGATTGAGGTAACATTCTACATTGATGGAATATTTTAAAAACTATTTTTTGCTTGTTACATTGAGTTTCAAATCAGTTCTATCCAGTTTTATAGTGAGGCTAACTTTTCGGCTTGTCTATCAGGTAGTCACAAGCATGAGTGAGTCTGACCTTCTTCCCTTTAAAAAAATATTTGTTTATCATCTTTAAGTGATTGTACAAAGGCATTTCAAATCAATATATTAGTTCATGAGTATATTGCATCTTGATCAATGTCACCTCACATCTCTCCCAGGCCCATCCCTCCTCGCCTTGCCTTCCAGTTCCACCAAGTAACAAAGCTTCAACATTAGCACCAGCTCTGATAGAACTCTAACATTAGCACCAATTCTGACAGAATTCTAACATTAGCACCAGTTCCATCTTTCCTCTCGTTTAGAGATCAGTTCCAGGAGAGTAATCTAATAGTTTTGCTGAGCCACCATTATTCTCACTGCTTTTCTCACACTCTTTTAACTGAAGCAGGTTTTTCATATTCCCGACTGGAACAGAACACAGATGTGCTTACACGGAATAAGGTTGTTTTGTTGAAGTTGTACCTAAGGAAAGTGTCTTGGCCAGAAATACCTACTCTCCTGTGTTTTCAGTTGCTATTTGGGATCATCTCCTTTATTTCTCCAAATAAAGAGATAAAAAACCCTGCAAACTCTGAAGATATTTATTTGGCTACTCAGTACATGGACAGTTTTATTACAGATTTTTTTTAAATATAGTTTTTTAATTACACTTTTTGCCTCTTCCTCCTTTTCACTCTCTTTTTTTCTTCCTGTCCCATCTGTTGTTGACTCTTTATAAGTTAGTAGTATTTGATTAGATATTATACACCTATGTCTCTTGTTTATTCCTTCCTGTTGCAGTAGTGTAGAGGTTAACAATAGAGAAAAATATCACAACCAGACACAGACATACACACACACACACATACACACACACACTGATTCTACTGTTAGTTTGAAATATTGATCTTTCAGAAGAACTGAAATAGCGCATTAGAGAATGCAACCAATGCAAAGAGCACACTAAGAACTGTGAAAAATGAAGTGTCTTTATTCCTATTCCCAACATCCTGGAATGAATGTGCAGAGAATAACAGAGGACTAGTGTTGTGACCTTGGATGACAGAGGTGTCAGAACCTTGCCTGACTCTGTTGGTTGAGGAATGCTGAGTTAGCTCCTCCCATGGAGTAGATTGAATATTTTTGGTTTGAGTTTTGGTTTTGGTTCCCAGAAAATGAAACAATGAAATCTCCCTTCTTCCAGAAAAACACACTTTGCATAATCTTTGGTATTGTAGACCTCTATCTATATGTACATTAAAATCAAATTGTTTTCATGTCATATATATTGCTTAGAGTTATGCACACTTAGCAGGCAGCTAAATTGATTTCTTTTTTTAATATATCAAACAATTAAATTATATATAAGCTACTCAAGCAAACAATAAGAACTTCTCAATTGTTGTTTTTGTATTCATTTTAACATCCCTTTTACATATAGACATTATAACCCTGACTTTTTGATTAAACACTTGAAGTTCACAGGTGTTGAGTAATTACCCAATGTTAGGTGCTCATAAATAGAGCAAGTATGAAAACTGTTGAACTACAGGGCCACAGTTCTGATGGGCATTTTTTTTTTTGCTAATTATCAATTACCCTCTAAAGTCAGTGCAGGCTCTGGCACATACAAAGAGCACAATAAGCATTCACTGAATAAGTGATAGATGTACGCTGATGTTTCGCTTTCTAATGACATAAAGATTTATATGTTTATTATTTATGTCCTTCTAATCTGGGAACTCTCAGAGGATGGGAACCTTCTCTGGCTTACAACCACATCTCCAACTTGTGAGATTATCCCAGGAAGAAGTCTCAACAATGACCTGTTCCAAGAATCAATGGGGGTTATCTGACAGCTCAGAATGTTAGAAACCTAAAATCCATCTCAGGAGAGCAATCACAGGGTGTCCTGCCAGACATCTTTTTGAACACTCAAGGGATATTGATTCCCCTGCCCCCCATTCCTATAGGCTACCTACAGTGTTTGGCTCCTGGCCACACCACATCCACTGTGAAAACTAACACATACTGCGTCCTTGGTACTTTTTTTCCCCATTGTCACATCTTTCTAACTCATTGTCAACTTCTGTTTCCCTCTTCTTTCTAAGAAGCCTTGTGATTTTACTGAGTTCTTGTAATTATCTAGTCTAGAGCATTTTTTCAGTTAGGAGGTTATCAGCTTTATTTGATTTGTGCTTTTATTATTTGATCTAACACCCTGACATGTGCTAGAAATAAGGAAATGGATATTTGGAGAGCCTACCACAACTTTCCTTCTTTACAACTTCTTTTGGGTCCCCATTCCTTTCCCTTCACCCCTTCACTTCATATAGATTCCTTTGCTTTATTTATTTAAACTTGAAGACCTTTGAATCTCTTTCACATTGTGTTCTAATTACTTATGTACATACCTTATTCCCCATCCATATTGCAGAGAAACACACACAACCCTATACTGTAAGACAGCCTCCCAAGACGTGTGTGTGTGTGTGTGTGTGTGTGTGTGTGTGTGTGTGTGTGTGCGCTTGTCTTGGCACTTGAAACCAGGAGTTGGTCATTGTGCCTTAGCTTTTTTTGCTCAAGGCTACTTCTATACACGGGAGGCATACCTCCACTTTTTGCTTTTTGGTGATTCACTGGAGATTAGAGTCTCATGTTCTTTCTTGCCCAGGATGGTTTCAAACCTCCATCCTTATATCTCACCCTTTGGGTTAAAAGTGTGAACTACCACACCAGCATCCAGCTTCACAGGACTTTGTGTATGACTGCCTTCCAATATTTAACTGAAGATAACCATTTCTCACAAAGTTTCTTCCCTAATCCCCTATTTCTAAACACAAAGGTGAGTACACACTAGAAGCAAGTGAAAGAAAAAATAATTTGAGGCAGAGATAAAAGGTCACAAAACACTAAGAGGAATGTAAGAAGAGGAAAAACTGCTTTGTGACAACAACAATAATAACGGGAAATTTCCATGTGTCATACCGAAGTTCTGTGCTACGTGATTTAAAATTCTCATATTCAGATCCATACCTGGAAAATATAGGAGAGTAGAGAATTTTTTTGGTGCTTGAACTGTGGGCCTGGGTGCTGTCCTTGAGCTCTTCAGCTTAAGATTAGCACTTGAGCCACAAGCCCCACTTCCTGCTTTCTAGTGATTAATTGAAAATAAGAGGCTCATGGTATTTAGTTCTCAGGCTTGCTTTGAACCTTTATCCTCAGATTTCAGCCTCTTGTATATCTAGGATTACAGGCATGAGCCACCTCGTTCAGCTAAGAGTAGAGAAAATTTTTGTCATAGTGGAGCTATGGTTCAAAGTGGTAAAGTACTAGCACAAACAGTCAGGGACAGCGCTCAGGTCCTGAGTTCAAGCCTCATAACAACAGCAAGTAAAAAAAAAACAGAGAGAAAATGTTTATCTTCTATTGTACCACAAGCAATGTATTTAGTAAAGGTTAGCTCTATTGTTAGACCTTCTTTAGTACTGTGCTAAATGATTTAATTGCAGCATCTTTAACTTCTTGATTTTTTTAACCAATGAAGTAGAAAGAATGAGCTACTACCCTCAATACAAAGCCCAGTTGTAAGGGTGCACTTAGTTAATGTATGTTAAGAAATTAAAATAGCCTAAGGACAACAGTACACCAATCTAAAATATGCCACTTAGGCCAAATCATTATTTTGACCTAAAAAAAAGTTAGAAATGGCAGATGCCTAAAAAATAAAAAGAAATAAGGAGTGTTCTACTCTCCTCCATATATAAAACAGATTCCTAAGGATTTCCAATTATGGTCCAATTTCTTATTAATGTTTTCTCAGAGCTTCAACATTTACATTAAATAATTCAGAGAATGAAGGAGGTGAATTCAGTGTAGAACAAAGTAGTTACTCGGGAAACTCCTTTCTGGTGTGTGAATGTTGGGGATGTCATTTGAGAGCACTGGATAATTATCTGATTATAAACTGCAGAAAGGGGGACATTTTCAGAATGAAGGAATCCATTTTTGAAAAATAATGATGACTCCTGCAGAAATAATAAAGAGAAGAACATTTAGCACATCAAAAATTGTAAGAGGGAGCAAGTGGATCAAGGAGCTACCCTAATGAATACCTAAGAAAATAAAATTTAACATTTCTTAGAACAATTATCTCTTAACTGAATGTTTTCAGCAAGTCTCATGGGAAACTCAGCAGCCTCAAAACATTCAGAACTGCTAGAAAACATGAGGATACTTTGACTTAGATATGAGAAAAGTGTAATGAAGAAGATATCAAGATTACTGCAATTAAATGGTATCTTTAATGTAATGGTCTTCTCTCTAGAGCTGGGGAAGAAGCAAGGCATACGGGGGTGTACTGCAAGTAATCAAAGACAAATGGAATGGAAAAGAGAATGGAACTGGTTTAAGCATAGCTACTACTATTGTTCTGACCACATTGAGCAAACCTTACAGACCATTCATCCACTGTGCTCTGCTTTACAAGATGGAGACAGTGATGTTATCTCTCTTATCTACAGCACAGGGAGAAAGACACTCATGCTGATAGCTATGCACTTGAGACATTATTATTTTCTGACTACTGGCAAAATTGGAGGAAAGCAAGGATTTCTTTAATGCATATATCTCAAAAATGGTAGAGTTACCTTAACCTCTACTCAGTTTGCCCTCTGCCTCTCCAGTTCTTATCTCAGATATATAGAAGACTGCATGGGAAGAAATGCAAGCAGTTGGAGCACAGGTCTCAGGTTCCTTCCCCTTCTGGAGCAGGAGAGGTGACAAAGGAAAATTTCAGTTGTTTGTTTTATTAAACATTAAAACCCTGTACATAAAAATTAGAGGCAATGGCCTGGAGTTTGGCCTAATGGTAAGAATGCTTGCCTAGCATGCACGAAGACTGGGGTTCGATTCCTCGGTACCACATATATAGAAAAAGGCTGAAAATGGTGCTGTGGCAAAAGTGGTAGAGCGCTAGCCTTGAGAAAGACCAAAGACAGTGCTCAGGCCCTGAGTTCAAGGCCCGGGACTGGCAAAAAAAAAAAATTAGGGGCAAGAAATAAACACTTATCTCTCTTCCACCATCTCCTTTTACAAGATATTGAATTACAAATTTTGCCCAAACTTCTACCAACCCTGTGAGATACCCTGACATTCTGACATTCTGTTCCTGGGTGGATGCAAAGACTGGTGGTTCTGTGTGGAAACTTGGAGTGCTGAGAGATCCCCTTGGTCATCAAGTGATACTTCTCTGTTTCTCTCTCTCTCTCTCTCTCTCTCTCTCTCTCTCTCTCTCTCTCTCTCTCTCTCTCTCTCTCTCTCTCTCTCTCTCTCCCCATATATAAATATATATGCATATATATAATTGTTATTGTAGAGGTGATATACAAAGGGGTCACATCTATTCTTTCATTTTCCATAATGTTATCCAGGCTTGCTGTCTTTATTGCTTACCTCTAATTGACTAGGCTACAGGGACAACATGAAGGGTGGTACTAGCACCTTCAGGAATAATGCTAACCATCATAACAGATGTAAGCATGTATCTATTAGCTGCTGGGATGACATTTTCAAGAGTTTCTAGAGTCTATCTTTCCATTTCATATTCTGTTCTGATATCTTTAAATATTGTTCTTTTACTAATGGGGTTGGATGTTTCACTCCACATCACTACAAGGGTCCACTGTAAAATTTCATTTAACAGGTATTTATGTGGGGTAAAGTTTTTATTTGTTTCCAGCCTGTTTATTTGATAGACTCTGGCTACTATTGTAGCATGAATCATACCTATATCTGATCTTTGTTAATATCTAGATTTTGTTACTTTGAAATGGAATGATGATTTAAAACGCTTGTGGGGCAACTGGGGTATCAAATCTTAGCCATTTATGATATTTCTAATCAATTACCACCATCTTACCTACACAAAGTTGTATAATTATTATATTTGATTGTAATACCCCCTCAAAATCACTTGCAAACTCATCTTTTATCAACTTAAATTTCATTGAAGTATATACTTTTAATACCATACATAGCAACGGAAATGAGATGGAGGAGGGAGGCAAACTAAACACTGGCTTGCAAAAAGCAGAAAGACAATTTTGCAGAGAGAAGCATGTGAGCATACTATAGAGTGCTTTACAAACAGAAGGAGAAAACTGCCCTGGCTCATCAACCTACCTATTTTACAGAATAGGTGGTGACAGGTGCTAATTGAATGAGTGAGTTAAAGGCAAGCCCATTAAAGCACTTCTACTCTATTGACCGCTCTAGTTTATATTTGAAGAACATGAGGTTCAGAACAATTGGTGGCAATGTCCTCAAAGTCAAACAGGTGAGTTCCAAATAGATATGGAAATCAAGTTCTTCAGATTCTTGGCCACTTTTTTGTGATCATTAATATTGGTTTTGAACTTAGGGACCCCAGCTAGCTTGGTTTACTCTCTTGACTGACACTCCAACAGCTGAGCCATGTCTTTAGCCCAGCCTTTTGTTGGCTAATTGATAACAGAGCCTCTCAGACTATTCTGCCCAGGCTGGCTTTGAATCATGATAAACAGATCTTAATCCCTTAATACTTAGCATTATAGAGTGAGTCACCCCTGACCTGCTTGTTTTATGATTTATTTTTTCAATATATGATATTAAAAAATAGAAACCCATTCTGTACTCTGTTTCTTGGGAAACAAAATGCTGCCTTTAAATTATCATAGAAAACTATGTATGAGTTAATTCTACCGTTATTTTAGTCTATGCTCCTTGATTATTCAGCAAGTTGTTGATATTCAATCTATTGTTGATTTAAAAAATGCATTCAGGACCCCTGCAACATTGCACAAAATTGCATCAACCTATACAAAATTGACCAGATGACAAAGTTTTCAACATAATCTACTTAAACCAAAATTAAACCTTGCAAACATTGGCCTGTTTCTTGTGCTATATTGAAAATAAGCCAAGTCAGTCATTTCCTTTTGCCTGCTTATTTAAATATATTTCTAAATTGCTAAGCACACATTGAATTTGGCTGGATAATTATACAAATCATACTTGGGAAAATGTAATGCAAGCAAAATCATTCCCCAGAGCTATGAAAATTTGATTGATATCCATTGCTCAGATTTATAATGTTAACAAGGTATAAATCTCTTGTCTGTACTGACCATCATCTAAATATCTGTTATCTACCTAAGGACACTAAAACCTCTACTTTACTTTTACATGATTACTGCGTAGAAAAGGCATATAGATATTTTTATTTCTACTAAAAATCTCACATCCTATAAATCATTCATAATAAAAACCAGAATGCTTATTAATGGCTAAAATTGGGCTGTTTTAGATACAAATTACCTAATTAGTATCTAATTATACTAATTATTGTCCAAACTTATATTCTAATATTTGTAGTGAAACTTTAGTTAGGGTAAATGTTCCAGAAATGATTTTCCAATTTTTTTCAAAAAAATATGCAAACCAGAAATTTATCTAAGTTAAAAATCTATAAGAGAAAAATTATCAAGACAAATTCAACTTAGAAGAACAAGATGTACAAGTAAATTAGTGTTTGCTACAATTTTAAGTAATTGCTCATTAATGAAGTCAACCATGTGAAAACAAATTTTACAACTAGAGAAATACTGACTAGTACAAGTAACATCAGTAAGCTAAGGGCATATGTTTCTAGAACTTTCTCCTCATGGAAATATAAATTACATGGAAAATACTAATATATGCCTGATAATACAATCCTAGAGCTAAGGTTTCCAGAGATCTGGTTTTCAACTAGATAGAGCACAACGAAGAAAAGAAAAAAATGGGGCAATGAAAAAAGGCAGGAAAGACAGTTTTACATTACTGGCATTATCCCTGAGTCTCACACAGGATGGAGAAATTGTCCATGTGGGAGAATGAGAATAAAGTTGTATGTGACTTTGCCTTTTCCTCTAACCCCAGAGACAGTCCTTTCTTACCATGACCATGCTCCACTAGCAAGATGGTGCCCATGGTCTCAGATGTTTCCATTTGAGAACCATTCCAATATAGATACCTGGGCCCTTACACCTGAAGTCCCTTTCTACATTCCCTCTAGGCCAATATCTGTATAGTCAGTCTCCAGACTTACCTCAGTTCCAGACTATCATGAACAACAAACACCCTGCCTGGCCACACTGCATTCCTGAAGACGTAGACCTAGTACCTCACGGCCTGATTCCCCAAATTAGCATTAACTCATTCTAGTAGACTAACCTAGGAGCCAGAATCTCTAGCATACACAAAAATAAATACCAAATAAATGACAAACCTAAATGAAGATCTAAAACTGTAACTTTCTAGAAGAAATGTTTAGATGTAGAATTATAAAACTTCTAAGCAAAAGGTTCCATGACACTGAATATGAACATGATTTCTTAGGGGCAACACCAAAAATTACAACCAACAAAAGCATAAGTTGACAAATGGTTGTACAATAAGCTTAAAATGTTTCTACCCAGCAAAAGAAACAATAGTCAAAAGAAAATCTACAGAATGAGAGAAGATATTTGCAAGCCATATATCTGATATGGGATTAACATTAAGAATATATATCGTTGGGGGGGCCTGGAGTTTGGCCTACTGGTAGAGTGCTTGCCTACCATGCACGAAGACCAGGTTCGATTCCTCAGTACCACATACATAGAAAAAGCCAGAAATGTTGCTGTGGCTCAAGTGACAAAGTGCTTACCTGGAGGAAAAAGCCCAAGGACAGTGCTCAGGCCCTGAGTTC
Source organism: Megascapheus bottae (assembly GCF_031878675.1). Lineage (NCBI taxonomy): Eukaryota > Metazoa > Chordata > Mammalia > Rodentia > Geomyidae > Megascapheus > Megascapheus bottae. The sequence goes on from NC_143524.1 coordinate 50,881,787, forward strand.
AAGCCCCAAGACTGGCAAAAAAAAAAAAAAAGAATATATATCATTGGCAGGAATGAAAAATCATGCCTCCACTAAGGAAAGCAACTAAGAAATAGCTTCAAAAACTAAAAATACAACTTCCATATGAGCCTGCAATGCCATTTATGATTATATAAAAAATATATAATTGAAAACAAGTTCTTGAATCCATGTTCATTGCCCCATGGCTACAATAGTTAATAGTTGGAAGTACATAAAATTGCCCATCAGGAGGCGAAGAGAATTTTAAAAATAAAGTAAAATGGCTCTGTAATATAATTTCAAATTTAGTCCAGTAAGACCTTCAGTATTATTTCTGTTCAGGATTATTTGGCTATTTGTTTTTTTATATTTCCATATGAACTTTTGGATTGATTTTTCTACTTCTACAAAGAATGATGCTGTTACTTAGATGGAATTGTGCAGATTTCTTTCAGTAGTGTGGCCGTTTTCTTGACATGATTTATACCAACCCATGACATCAGAAGTCTTTCTATGTTTTCATATCTTCTTCAATTTCTTCATGTTTTCATAATTTGTGAGATAGAAGTATTTCTCTTCCTTGGTTAAGTTTATACCTAAGTATTTTATTTTATTTTTTTGAGGTGATAGTGAGGGAAATAGTTTACTTGATTTTCTTTCTGTGCTAGTTCATTGTTGATGTACTGAAAAGCTATTGTTTTTGTAGGTTGATTTTTTATCCTGCTGTTCTTTCTAAAGTATTTATTAGATCTAGTTTCTTGATATTTTTTTTGTTTGTTTTCTGTGTCGGTCTTGAGATTTGAACTTAGGGCTTGTGTGTACTTTCCCTGAACTCTTGTTTTCTTTTTTTCTTTTTTAAATTTTATTGTAACGGTGATGTACAGAAGGGTCATAGTTACATAAGTAAGGTAGTAAGTACATTCCTTGTCAAGCATTGTTTCTCCCACTTTCCCTCCTCCCCGACTCCCTCCCCACCCCAAGTTGTAAAGTTTATTTCCACCATACTCTCTTGTGAGCATTCCTGTTACACTGGTTCCCCCTTTGTCCTTTGTTTCACCATTTTGTTATTGTGCCTCTCTTCCCCAAATCAGACAAACATATCCACGAGGCCAAAATCAGAAACAGTGACAACAGGGGATAAACTAAAGAGAAGAAATGAAGGAAAAAAAAGAAAAAAACGTAACAAAGTACTGGGGGGGAGGAGTGACAAAACAACAACAACAACAACAACAACAAAATAAAAACAAACCTCTCTTGTTTCCATATCTTGGAGTTCATTTTGATGGTGGTGGGATTGCAATCTCGTTCAACTACTCTGGAAAGTGGTATGAATATTTCTCAAAAGACTAAACATGGAGCTCCCCTATGATCCAGCAGTACCACTCTTTGCCATTTACCCTCAAAATCATAAACAACGCCACACTAAAACTTCCAGAACAACTATGTTCACTGCAGCATTATTTACCACAGTGAAGATATGGAATCAACCCAGATGTCCCTCAGTAGATGAATGGATTGAGAAAACATAGTATATATGCACAATAAAATTCTTTTCTCCCATCAGAAACAATGACATTGAAAGGAAATGCAAAGGCTTGGAAAAAAATCATATGAAGTGAAGTAAGCCAGTCCCATACAAACATGGACACCATGGTCTCCCTCATTTGTAGTAATTAGTATATGTCTGGGATCATCCTAGCAGAGGAGCACAACGGCTTAAAAATCTATGTACATATGTCTCTGAGCTCTTTAACTCAAAATTCATCCTGTACCACTTGAGTCACAGCTCCACTTCCAGTTTTTTTTTTTGGTGGATAATTGCAAATAAGAGCTTCATGGATTATCCTATCTCTAGCTTTGAACTACAATTCCCTGATCTCACCCTCCTGAGGACCAAGGTTTACAGGCATAAGCCTCTTTTCATGAACTCTTTAAGGGCTTCAAAGTCAGTAGAGGATCTTATCATCTATAAATAAGGAAGTTGGACTTCTTAGTTCTCCGTTTTAATTCTTTTCATTTCCTTCAGTTTACAGATTGCTCCAGCAAGGAATCCCAATCTACATTGACAAGTCTGTGGAGAGTGGGTATGCTTGTCTTGTTCCTGACTTTAGATGAAATTGCTTTCACTTTTCCACGTGACATAATGTCTGTTACAGATCTTGTACGTAGTCCTTACTATGCTGTGATACATTCCCTGGACTTGCAGTTTCTTCAGAATTTTAATCACAAAAGGATGCAGAGTCCTATCAAATGGTTTTGATTACATCGATCGAGAAAATCATGTGTTTTGATCAGGTAGCCATCTGATATTTTCTAAAAGAGCCAAAAAATATACACTGAAGAGAGTCCTTTTAAATGGATAGTGCTAAAAATGGGATTTACATGCAGGGGAAATTAATCACTATCTATACAAAACTCCAAATGGATAGAACTTCTTGATGTATAATCTGAAACTTTATTGTTTTCTTTGAATACTTGTACAGAAGGATTTCAATCTAACACATCAATGTATTTGTAGATCTCCATAAAATTTATCCTTATCATCATGTCCTCTGTCAATTCACCTGCTCCATCCTCACTTAATCTATTCAAGTTTTATAGAGAGAGAAGGAGGAAAGGAGAGAGGAATGATAGGAAGAATGGAATGGAGAGTGGGACAAGAGGCTTACAAATTGGACATGGGAGAATGTCTAATAGATACTTTCAACTGCTAAGTGGAAGTTTCTTTAAATATTCCAGTTTAAATGAAAACTAAAATTATCAAACCACTAGAAAATGTAGACAAATTCTCATTCATTCTTGGAATGAGGAGTCCTTTCTCTATGTGTTTGAATGAAGAAATTACAAGGGAAAAACTGATAAATTTTATCACACAGATAAAAATATTCATAAATGGGGAATACTTCAAATGTATATTATAGGAAGAGCTATCTTATGTATATGTACATATGTGTATATATGGGTGTGTATGTATATACATATATGTAGGTGTGTATATACATATGCACATGTATACATACAAATGTAAATATATACACATATGTGTATGTATATGTCTATATATGTGTCTATATATACATATATATGTATATCTTCCACAAGTCTAGGAGAAAAAAGCAATGAAAAAGAACTCAAGAGTTTTAAAGAGAGAGTTTATATAAAGAAAAATACCAATGATAAAATGACTGTATGTTCAACTCAACCTATATAGAAAATCATATATAGGGTAAATTGATAACTTTCAAAATACATTTTTCCCTTTGCCTGGTAATTGTACTTCTTGACATTTATTCTAAAGAAATCCTGAGTCATAAACAAAACAATATTATATTATATTATATTATATTTTGTGGCTACAGTATTTATAATATCAAAGCCCCATTGGAAAATAAGCCAATGTCTAGCAAGTGATTCAAATATTTGTCATTCCTCCTACACACTAATGCATACACACATATTAATGCACACACATATTCATGCATACACACATACACATACACATACACATACATAGGTTAACCTATTAACCATCCTGAATTTTAAGTTCTAATATTTGAAAATTAGCAGTAGCTTAGCAAACATTATTTCTCTTGGAACCTCTTCTACAACATCTTAACACAAAATCATGTATCATTCCAGCAACTGGATGTTGATAAATAAATAGAACCTAGAACTACTCTTAAATTTGTTCCAGGCTGGCAATTCATCTAAAGTGAATACAAAAGCCAAAAGTAGCATGGAAGAGTTGGTATATTTACTCTGTCTCTTGAAAAATATGAGACTGTCTATCCTCAATCAAATAATATTCCTTAAAATTTATTAAGACTATGAAGTAAAGTAGGTTCAGATTTCAAGAGGGCAAATTGCCAGAGCTATCTAGGCCAGGTTGAGTACCAAGACTCACTTTGGTATTGCTCTTTTATTCAAAAGTAAAACAAAAATATACTAATTTTCTTGCCCAATCCCTCCTCTCTATTCCTCATAGTATCCAATGATTCCTTCAAGTATCTGTCTTCCTAATATTCCTACTTTTGTTCTTTCCAGAGGCCATTGGAATATCAACTTCTATCTATACCGAAAGCCATTGCCCTTCTACAGGATAGCAATTTGAAGAACCAGGCCACTGATCCTAGCCTCCTATGGCCCACATGAAAGTAAAGAGTTGGCAACTCCCTGCTACTACTTCTACTGATAATGCAAATGCTCACCTCATTACCTTTACTAATGAATAAGCATAGCATTTCTGCCCCAAGCCAGCCACTACTGATGTAGTATTAGCTACTTCAGAACAAGCACTTCATTATGTATCTACATTCCACTGTTAGTACAACATTTGGGACAAAGAAGGCACTCAAAAGTCTAGTGACAAGGGCCAGGAGTTCAGCCTAGTGGTAGAGCGCTTGCCTAGCATGCGTGAAGACCTGGGTTCATTCCTTGGTTCCACATACACAGGAAAAAAAAGCTGAAAGTGGTGCTGTAGCTCAAGTGGTAGAGAGCTCTAGCTCTGAGAAAGCCCAAGGACAGAGCCACAGCCCTGAGTTCAAGGCCCGGGACTGGCAAAAGAAAATAAAAAATAAAGTCCAGGGACAACAAAAATAATATAACTATCAGCCAGAGAGTGTAGCTAGTCAGTAAGACTTATTCATGAGGCAGGTTGGTGGTTGGTGTCAGGAAATTATCATGAAAAGCTTTCCTGTTGTCAGTTAACTGCTAAACTAACAGCGTGATCCTGAGTGGATAGCATTCCTAGAGCACATTTTTTAGGAGTGGGAGAGATGGGAGTACTTAGGGAAGAGATAGGAAATCTGAAAGGACACTGGGGAAGTATAATCTCACTCGAAAGAGAGCAATTAATAGTGAATCAGACCTCTGCTCCTCTCCCTATTTTGTCTAGTTTTGAAAAAGTTAGTTTGTGCTTCTTTTGGTCTTTGCTGTAGGGCATGCTGGAAAACTCAGTAGCACAGACTTGTAGGAAAAGAAATTGGTGGTGACTTGAAGCCTAGGCTGTGGAATCATGGAAAGTTTCAGAATTAGTGCTAGAATAAGATGTGAATAATTGCATGTTTTGTTTTTCTAAACACTGATTAAATGATTAAAGATCCTAAAACTGCATTAAAAAATTAAGAGCCAGGGATTGGTGACTCATACCTGTAATCCTAGTTACTCAGAAGCTGAGGCCTGAGGATTTCAGTTAAAAGCTAGCTCAGGCAGGAAAGTGTATGAGACGCATCGCCAATTAACCACCAGAAAAAAACAAAAATGGCACTGTAGCTTACAGGAGTAGATTGCTAACCTTAAGCAAAAGAGCTCAGGTACAGTGCTCTGAGTTCAGTCCCTATGACTGACATAAATAATAAATAAATTGCTAAAGAAAACCCACAGAAAAGCCAAGTGATATTAATCATATTCAAATATTTCCTTCTAAAAGAAAATGTGTTAAAACTTTTTTATTAGGGACAAGATTATTATACAAAAATAAGCCCATTTGTTTACTTTGGTAAATTTTAAGAAATCCTTTTTTAAATTTTCAGTTGCCCTAGTATCACATTCTTTTATCACATGCATCTCAACTTAAAGGACCCAACATTTTCTATATTCAAAACAATTCAAATATATGTTTATTCCAATCGACTTTTAGATAAGATGAATAAACAGAAGTAATAATCTAAAAGAACAAGTGCTGAAATAATATCATATAAAAGGGTTTTATCCCTGTATTCACTGAATATGGAAAGTCTGTCTTTTATTAAAACAGATGTTTTAAGATAAAATATACTAATGTAATTATTTTGAAGAATATGTGTTGACTCAATAAAAGTAACACAGTAAAGAAAGCAACCTAATTTACAGTAATGATTTCTCCTTTATTCTTATTTAAAATAGCCTCATTGGCATTATTTCTTAGATTATTCTGGCAGTTACACATGAATACTGCTAGAGCTTATAGAGGTGATAGGCAGTAATTAAAATAACAACAACAACAACAACAAAAGCTACCAAACACCTCTTTCAGAACACTGCATTATATTTCCTTTTCACTTGAATAAGTCAGCTTTAAAGCCAGAACTTAATAGGTTATATTTTTACCATATTTAATCTACACAGTCCTTCTTTTACAAACAGTATTTCTTTTCAGAAAAATCCAAGATTGGTTCCACATGACCTGGTTCTTCTTGTAGTGTACTCTGCATTAAAGCATCTATAAGTGAGTGCTTGTGGCTCAAGACTATAATCTTAGGCACTCAGGAGGCTGAGATCTGAGGACCAAGGTCCTAAATGAACCTGTGCAGAAGAAAAGCATAGAACTCTCCATGCCCCATTAGAAGCACAAAAACAAGACGTACACTTAGCTGCAAAGACAAACACATCATGTAGCTGTAAAAGTTTTTTTCTTTGTGATTTTTTCCATGTTTAAATGCTCAGATTGATATTGTTTTCCCAAAGTTTTTATCCAAACCTAAGACACAAACACACACGAGCCAGCTTCTATGGACTCCTCCTCATCAAAGTCATTGTCTTCCATCTGCACCTCCTATCCCACTGGGAGGTCTTCAGAGACAATAACACAGATGGAGACTATTTCCTACAAAAACAGTGCCTTCTGCTAGAACCCCCTGAAGGACTGGCCTAGAGCATTTTGCAATTAACTTATATACATCTAGAAGGATACTCTAAAATAACAGTAAAGTCATAGCATAAACCTGTTGTACCATCACATTAAAATCCAAACTGTATATTTTACATAACTACAGGTCTCTGAAAGATTTTTAGACACTCCCAAGCATTTTAAGAGCACAATTTATGAAATTGTTTGAGTCATCAAGTCCAATCTTGTATTTTTATCCATATGTGATAGCCTTTTTTTTTCACTAGCATTTATGTTCCACTTCTTTAAACCAGGTCAACCTACTGACAATTCCAGTATTTGAAAACATTGCATTTGCATTATTTATTTCTGATATAATGTAATAGTTTGCTATGAACATAGCATGTTGAAGCAATGCTAGTTTATTCCACACTTCTGTGTTTTGGAAGTCTTCATACAGCATGCAGTATGTCTGTTCACAGTTTCAACAGGTTGAAGTATTGATGCTGACCCAGGCTGAGATTTGCATGTGGGCTGTGCCCTCTTCTGCTTTAACTTGGTGTCATTAGCTGAACTCAGTTCATGTTACTATTGAGCCAAGGACACCATTTAACTATCATCATTGACTCAGTCACTCACAAATCCTAGAGACTATATCTCCTATTGTGTGACTCTCATGGGATGTTTTCGAAATAAACATTTGGTCTCTTCCATACCCACTAGTATACAACTCACTTGAAACTTACTTCTACAACCAGCTAGAAAACTATGCTTTAAGAGTTCATATGATTCAATTGGGTTCACCCAAATAACTTCTTGACTGTTATATAATTAACTCATGCTGAATTTTTTCTTAAGTACTCCACCACAGAATTGTCTCTATTGCTGTTTCGTTGAATAACAGAAAGAAGGCATATATACATGGGAACAGCCAGAAAAACTTGCAGATCCATCTTGGAATTGTGCTTTTTGTACTCTGAGTGAACTTTGTTCACAATCAGAAAGACCAATATAGCACCAGTTACTGGTTCATATATACTATAACCCAAACAGAATAGTCCAATTAATAGCAGTAGAATTAATCAGCAAAAGACTAGATTTAGGGTTGTGGCTCAAAATGGAAGAGCAACAGTGTGAGCAAAAACGTTAAGTGAAAGCTTGAAGCCCTGAGTCCAAGCCCTATATTAGCAGTCAAGCAGAAAGGCAGGGAGGGAGGAAAAGAGGGAGAGAGAAAGGGAAGAAAGAGAGAGGGAGAGAGGGAGGTAGGGAAGGAGAAAGAGGGAGAGAAGGAAGGAAAGAAGGAAGGAAGGAAGGAAGGAAGGAAGGAAGGAAGGAAGGAAGGAAGGAAGGAGAGAGCGAGAGAGAGAGAGGGAGAGAGAGAGAGAGAGAGAGAGAGAGAGAGAGAGAGAGAGAGAGAGAGAGAGAGAGAGAGAGAGGGAGAGGGAGAGGGAGAGGGAGAGGGAGAGGGAGAGGGAGAGGGAGAGGGAGAGGGAGAGGGAGAGGGAGAGGGAGAGGAGAGGGAGGGAGGGAGGGAGGGAGAGAGAGAGAGAGAGAGAGAGAGAGAGAGAGAGAGAGAGAGAGAGAGAGAGAGAGAGAGAGAGAGAGAGAGAGAGGAAGGAAAAAAAGAAAGGAAGTTAGGGAGGGAGGGAGGCAAGCAAACCTCCTCTTGGGTCAAATGTTTGATTCTGTAACAAAATTGTTTTCCTCCCTAATTCAGCATAGCAAGCTGCCTCTACAGAGCTGATTTGAAATTATTGTTTAAAACTGATGAAATAATTTATTTAAAATCTCAGAGCTAGGAGTTTGGCCTAGTGGTAGAGTGCTCGCCTGGCATGCATGAAGCCCTGGGTTTGATTCCCCAGTACCATACACACTGAAAAAGCCAGAAGTGGTACTATGGCTCAAGTGCTAGGGCACTAGCCTTGAGAAAACTCAAGGACATTGCCAAGGCCCTGGGTTCAACCCCAGGACTAGAAACAAAATAAAAAATAAAATAAAATCTACCAGTGGAATACTCATTTCCCTCTTAATAGGAGAACCAGTATATGATTCCAAGTCTGTAGTTGCTACTTAAGCTTCTTTCTTCACTCTAGAGCATGAAGTAACTCAGAAACCTTTAGTCTCACTCACTCTCCAACCTGGGAACCTAGTGAGTAGAGTCACAGCCCTGTAGATTTTATAGGAAACATACTCAATAATGAGCTTCAAAAACGACTTGATTGAAGTTGAGAAACTAGTAATATCTCTTCACAAAAGTTTTCATTAATTACTTTTTTGTATCTGCACTGAGAAGTAGTTGAATAACTCAGAAAAAATAAGTTAACAGCATATTGATTCGATTTGTACATTAAAAAATGCACTTTGAATCCTTTCTTAAAACCTGTTCATGCTTCAATTGTCATGAGCAAAATGCTTGGCTGTTTGGATGAATTAAATTCTCTAAACCATCTCTAAAATTGCCCTGGATTGTTTCTCAAAGATTTTTTTTAAATCTTTTTGTAGTTGTGACAAAGGGGTTTCAACTCAACCCATCATTGTACGAGTACAATGCATATGAATCATATGAATCAATGTCAGGCATTTCATCATTCTCCCTCATCTCTCCCAACAGTATCCGTTCCTTCTTTTTCTAGTTCTATTTTTCACATATGTACATTGAATATTAAAACTGCATTTTCTTTATTTCATAGACTTTTATTGTAATTAATAGAAGGGTTACATTATAGAAGGTGCATTACTTCACAAACATTGATACCCTTTCTCATGTCTTGTTCCTAATTTCCCTCCACCCACCCCAGCCCATCAACTTTTTCCCCCCTTCCTATCCTATTTCAAATAACTGAATAAACATATATACAATACATCAGATAACAAGGTAAAATACTGTAACAATATGAGATAACCAAGGGACAGCAAAAGAGATGACAGATAACATGGTACATTAAGGACAACAATCACTCAATATATGGCTTTTGTTTATATATCCTGGAGATCCTTTCATTTAGCGTCATTCTATATGGCCTTATACATCTAGGTTTTGCTCTATTATTAATCTCTGCGAATAGAGCCCAAGGTTTCTACTGATTATGACAAATGAGGGAAACCATTGAGCCTTTGTTCCTTTGAGTCTGGCTTACTTCACTTAATATGATTTTTTCCTAAATCTTTCCATTTCCTTACAAATGGGGTGATGTCATTCTTTCTGACATCAGCATAGAATTCCATTGTGTATAAATACCACATCTTGTTGATCCACTCATCGACTGAGGGGCATCTGAGTTGGTTCCATATCTTTTCTATGGGAAATATGCAACTGCATTTTCTCGCCCTTCCTCTCTTCCTAGATTTTATAATGAACCATGGAAACAGAGAAATAAAAAAGGGAAATGAGGAAATATTCCTGTTAGTAGTAAACATGATTCTCAACATTTGAGAAACAAAAATGAGGCTATGGAAGCAGAACAATATAAGCTAAAACTACATTTTCCTGGTGGAGGTAAGGGCCCAAAGGTATTCATTATAGAATCTTGCTTGGAATGGGAATCAAATTAGACATGTGTAGGTGGTGGTCGGTGGCTGGGAACAGGATATAATTTGCAAGCCGTAGGTTTTGACTCTGAAACTAGGATTGAAAACAATGTACCAGATAGATGTAACTGTAATCCCTCAATACTTTATCCCACGTTTAAAAAGAAAACGTGATGGGCTAGTTCTCAACAGATACATGAAGCAGGGTTTTACAACTTATAATCCACACTGTCAAGGAGACCAAGAGAATCCAAAAGATCTTATGACAACACTCTGCCCCCCATTTCCAAGTTCCTAAAGTCTGGAAAAAGTGCACATGAGTTCATTGGAGTCACACTTGACTAGCACCTGGGGCTGTGTATTTACCTGAAGGCTAGGTTTTGTTGCAAGCTCATTCAAAGTTGCTGGGAATTTCAGCTCCTTCAGTTGCTAGGTAGAATTAAAGTCTCCATTCTCTTCCTGGCTGACGGCCAGATGTTGCTCTTAATTCCCAGAGGATGCCAGCAAGTCTTAACCACAACACAAATGGTTGTTTTTTTCAAAGCCAAGAAGAGAATCTTACTGTAGTGAGATGAAACTAATCCACAAAGTTGCTACTCCATCATTTTCACAGATCTTAACCACACCTAACAGGAAAGACATACATACAGGTCTGGGGTCTGGAAACATTGTGACAATTAAGATACGCCAAAACTTTCCAAAACAGGTGTGAAGACCATTTTTCACCGGCATGAGCAATGTGAGAAAAAGTTCCAGATGCTCCACAGCTTTTGCTATACTCGTTATATATTCAGTTTCATGTTTCATTTTGTATTCATCAGAGCTATTAAAGTGGATAATAGAGTGTAACTTTAATTTTTGTTGCATTAATGATTAATTAAAAGATGGTCATGACTTTTGAGAATTCCATATATTAGTATGTTGAACTTTTGAAAGTCACTAGTGAAATTATATGTTCACTGTGTAACTGTATATTGAATTTGCTGAGACTCAGTGGTGGGCATTATTTATATATGAGATCAAACACTTTTACCGGATCATTGTTTTTCTGAATATGTTCTTTTAGTGTATAATTTTTACTTCAATGTTAATTATATATACAGTGAACATAATTTTTTAATTTTAATGAAATCTGTTTAAAAATTTTTGTTTTGTATAATCATTGGAAATTCTCCAGTTTTAAAAATTGCAGCATTATTTTTCTGTACCTGAAAGTTTTGGTTTTATGTAGAGTAAGAGGGAGAACTTAATACATACAGTATCCAATTATTTTTATGCTATTTGTGAAACCGAGTTTTCTTTCCCTTATTCAACTACTTTTGACAAATACACAAGTATTTGGTGAAAATAAATTGAATGTATTCATATGTTCTGTAAATTAATATCTAGCCCATTATTCTAAAGTCTATGTAACAATAGGATAGTCTCATAATTGCTTTACACAATGTCATAAAATTAAGCTCTTCAGGTTTGTTATTCCTTTTCATGATTATTTGATTACCTTAGTGTTAAAATCTGTTGGGTTTTTTTTGCATTGCCATATGAATGTTAGAACTCTAAACAGTCTACCAGCCTGTTTCCCATTGATTTCCGATGTCTTTAGAGAGTGCTTTCACAGTAGCTTTTATCCACTTTGTAATTGCTACCCACAGGGACATAAGTCCATTGTAAGCTCTGTGGCCACCACCTTGATGCAAGTGTTCCCTTCGATTCTTTCCTTAATCTGGTACTCTGCATTCACCTGGTTCTAACCAGTGCCCTTCCAGTAACTCTGTAAACAGTCTCATCTTCTTTTCAAGCATTGCTTTCTCTCAGAAACCATGTGCATGTACCATCATGTACAGGATGTAGACCTTTTTATTCTCTTTTTAATGACATACATTAATTATACAAAGGAGTTTCATTGTGATATTTCCATAGATAACCAGAATGTTTTACCCCCTTTAATTTACTCCTTTAGTTGTCTTCTTCCTGCATTTTTCAAACAGTATTTAGTGGTTTTCACTATACTATCTCATACATATAGATATGTAATATGTTCAATCATGTTCACCTCTAGTAACCTTCTCTTTCCCGCTCTCCCTCCCCACTAATTCTTATAGACAGGTACTATTATGTTATTACTATTACGATTGCCAGTTTATAGTTTTCATATATGTGAAAGCATATGATAGTTGACTTTTTGCCAGTCCTGGGGATTGAACTCATGGCCTGAGCATTCATTCATCCATCTCTAGGATTAGGGTTATTGTGTATCTTGATTATAGTCAATAATGACACATTAGACATATATCTTTAAAATGATAAAAAAAATAGTGGACTGTAAATGCTCTCATTACAAGAAAATGATAAACACTTGAGGTAATACCCAGATTTGATTTTAGGTGCCTGTCCTGTGCCTTGAACTCAGGGCCTGGATGCTGTCTCTGAGCTTTTTACCTCAAGCACTCTACCACTTCAGTCCCAGCTCTACTTCTGTTTTCTTGGTAGTTAATTGGAAATAAGAGTCTCAAAATCTTTTCTGTCTGTGTTGGCTTCAAACCATGATCCTCAGATGTCAGCTTCCTAAATGATTAGGATTACAGGTGTGAGTCACCAGTGACTGGCATAGTTAGCCTAATTTGACCTTCCTACACCTACATTCTACAACAATGTAAAGAAATACTATATATTACCATATATAATATATAAATATATACTATAGTTCCTCAGCAACTATTGTTACTTGACAATTAAAAACAAAACTTGAGGGGCCGGGAGTTTGGCCTAGTGGTAGAGTGCTTGCCTAGCATGCACAAAGACCCAGGTTCAATTCCTCGATACCACATACATAGAAAAAAAAAAGCCAGAAGTGGTGCTGAGGCTCAAGTGGTAGAGCTCTAGCCTTGAGAAAGCTCAAGAACAGTGCTTAGGCCTTGAGTCCAAGCCCCAACTAGCAAAAAATAAAATAAAATAAAATAAAACTTGATAAAGAAACCATTAAGATTAATGGAGACTAATTAAGTCATTATTTTCTCAGGCTTAGCAAATTTTAGTCACCAATAATTATGGCACAATTTATATTCTTCTAAGTTATTCCTGCTTTGTAATGCATTTCCTGTGGTTTTCTCAATTCTTATTGTTTACTCTCAAAACTTCCTTTATGGTTCTTGCTCTGCCAATTCACCGTATGTTTTCTTTTTCCCAGGCATAATATAGCTTCTTTCTCTCCATTTCTACCTCTCCACCTGAGCAACAGTTCCTCACATTATCTTGCACTGAACCCCTTCTGTTCCACTTAGTTCATGGTCTTCAACTAAGCACTGGCTTCAATATCCCTAGCTTCATCTCACTTCTAAAGATAAAGAAAATCGTGGGTGAGAGCTTACATTTCTAGTTTCCCTCTCTATTGGTCTATAGGAAAAATTGGATTGTTTTTAGTAAGCCAATAGCTCTCAAAGTAGGTGAAATTCTGTTTCTTGGGCTCTGCAAAAATTTAGTAAGTCTGAGGGAGAATCAAGCAATATATGCTATGTAGAGATTATATGATTATCTCTAATAGAATACCAATATAAACTGGAAGTATCTAACACTATTTTTGCTTCTGGTTTAAAACACATATACTTTTTACTTTAATCATCAGCAAGAACTGTCACTTCTACTGCAATATTGTCCCAATACATTATTCTCTTCTACTTGGATTATCTATATAACTTAATTTCTAGACTCTGTACATATGTTCTTCAACAATCAGAATGTTTCACTAAGTAAACCATGTGATGTAAACACATGCCTAGAATACTTCCATGTTTACAGGTAGGGACTTGTATGTTTTCTATAATCCTGATCTCACATTTTGTCAACACCTTCCCTCTCCATATCGATCAGAAACAGCAACCTTCAAAGGATTTCCAAACACATCCATGTACTGCAAGACTTCTATTATCCCTACATTGCTAGGTCCACTCATCATTGACACTCAATTCAATTTTTACATTCTCAGGAGAGCCTTTCCACTCTGACTCTCATCAACACCCCTCCACTAATACTAGCATGTGTAACTTAAGGGACAATTTTATTTTATATTGTAAAGGTGATGTAAGAGGGGTTACATTCACATAAATAAGGAAATGAGTACAATTCTTATTGAGTATTGTTACCCCCTCCCTCATTTCCTCCCACTTTCCCTCACCTTCAGCTTCCCTCCTCCCCAAGTTGTAAAGTTCATTTCCAACATAGTGTCTTATGAGTATCAATGTTATATTGGTTCATTCTTTATCCTTTCTCTCACCAATTCTGTGATTCCACTTTCTGTCTGCAAATCAGACTTCCAGAAGCCAGACTCTTTTTATTTATTTATGTATTGCCTATTCCTTATCACTCAATAGATGTAAACTATTTTACAAGCTTTCTCTACTTCCTTTAATCAGTCATATTCCAGGTCTAGAGCTTGGAACAATTACTGTCACAGAGTCAGCACTCAAGAAAAAAGCTTTCTTAGTTAAACAAGCCAAAACAGATGAAAGCAAAACTAAGTGAAAGAGGAGGAAAGAGGGGGGAGGTGAAAGAGAGAGAGAGAGAGAGAGAGAGAGAGAGAGAGAGAGAGAGAGAGAGAGAGAGAGAGAGAACGCAAGCTCATAGTTGATCAAAGTAAAAATGTGTTCTCAAATCATAGTGGCATAAGCAAGGAAAATATTACTACCCATGTCTTATAATTCATACTCAGTCAACCAATTTATACATTAAACCTATTTGCAAATGTAACCAGCTAAGCATCACATCAATGCAGTGGTGTCATATTTTCCAATAATGAAAAAGAAATACAACAGTTTGTAAAATAAAATAAAATATGGACAAAAGTTCAGCAGAGGAGAAAAAAGGAGCAAGATTTCATATATTGATAAAACTGAATAGGAATGAAATATTCTTGAGGTTATAATAAAACATTCAAAGGCTCTGTGTTCGCATTATATTAAATGAACAATAACTTTCATTTCACAATGTGAACTAGCACTACATATCTGTAGGAAGTTGATAGCAACAGAGATTTGAGAACATCCTCCAAGGTTAGACACAGAGTAGGACTAACAAATGGGAATTACTTCTCATCCACTTAAGACTAAGCAATACTTTGCTGAGTGAAAGAATGCTTAAGTTGTTCATAGCCCTTTTCACAATTCACCACTCACTTGTCAGAGTGTAAACTCAATTGTAGGTATGCTACAAAGAAGTAATCTACCCTAGCTAAGAGAAAGAGTGAATTAATGAAAATAACTTTTGAATTCTATACTTAGACAACCAGTATTCTCTATTCTGTGATTCATTCACATTCTATGCCACGCTGGGGCTTGAACTCAGGGCCTGGGCTCAGTAACTTCTTTTGCTCAAGGCTGGCACTTTACCACTTGAACCACAGCACCACTCCTGCATTTTTTTCTGCTTATGTGGTACTAAGGAGTCAAACCCAGGGCTTCATATACATCAGACAAGCACTTTACCACTAAGCTACATTCCCAGCCCTCACTCACATTCTTAGAGACAATTTTTGTAATCAAAAGTAATATCTCTTCGCAGCTGGGAGTGTGGCCTAGTGGTAGAGTGCTTGTCTAGCATGCACAAAGCCTTGGTTTGATTCCTCTGTTCCACGTACACAGAAAACCCAGAAGTGGTGCTGTGGTTCAAGTGGTAGCATGCTAGCCTTGAGAAAGCCTGAGGACAGTGCCCAGGCCCTGAGTTCAAGCCCAGTACTGGCCAAAACATAAAAAGTAAAATCTGTGATTCAAACCAACTGTAACCAAATCAGTAGGAATAACAGTGAACAAGTTAGCTATTATAAAAACCCAACTTCTAAACATATAAACCTACACCATTCAGGCCTCAGATAAGACAGGCTTGCCATTACCACAGCCTTGGCAAACTAGAAGTGTGCAAGAATATTTCAGGTCAAATCTATGTAAATAGTCCAGCCTTTCCCTAACTATCCTCAGAAAGTAAGCAAATAGAATCCAGGGCCCAGATGCCATAAACTTATTACATGAAACAATGGGTCCCATTCATGGTAGGAATAGATAATATAGAGCCAACTGCGCTCTGCTCCTATCTCCCAAGTGTGTTGTCTGCTTCTGGTTTTCAGCTGAACATCCTCTCTGGAAACTACACTTGTTCTAAAGACGCTTTTTACTCAAACTTACATCCACAAAGGCAGCCTGCCTGGCATTCAGTGAGAAACTGATACACTGCACAGAAACCAGCCCCCCGGGAAAACGTGAGGCATGTTTGAAGTGTGTGGCCCATTCCTTCGATTTCTATGAGATCAGCTATGCTACTGACACATCCACATTGCAGATGGCTAACTGAGCTTTTGCTCTGCTCCTTCCTAGTTCCTTTCACATATATCTCAGACCACTGTTCCTAAGCTCTATCCTACATTCTGTTTCCAGAAACCAAGTTTCTGAAAGTGTTTAACTCATTCCATTTTAATTGAATCAAAGCACGCTGCTGTAAAAGTGATATGGCTAGCACTATAATTGGTTAAATGAGGAAAGGAAAAGCTGGGCTCCAGTGGCTCAAGCCTGTCATCCTAGCTTCACAAGAGGCTGAGACCTGAAGACCTCAGTTCGAAACCAGCCCAAGCAGAAAAGTTTATAAAAGTTTATCTGCAGTTAACCCATGAAAAGCTGGACTGGAAATGTGGTTCAAATAGCAGAGCCAGCCATGAATGCAAAAGATCGGTGGTTTCTCATCTATGTTCATTCTCAGCTCAATACTGTGTATTTCCTCAAGAAGAGTCCAAATGAAACTACTTGAATTACAAACTTTCATCCCAAGCATAGCTTCCTTGGAATTTATATGAGACAATCTTACACATGTGTTATTGCCCTTTAGCCTTTTTAGTAGTTTTTTTCTAATTAGTATTTTTAGGTAGTTGTACAAAGGAGTTGCCATTTAACAAGGCAGTTTATGACAACAATGCATCTTAATCAATGCCAGTAACAAGAGGAGTGATTCAAACCCAGCTCTGAGTGGATTCCAGAGCCTTTGACCACATCACGGTCTTTCCTCTTCTCTCTAGCTGAACATTAGCTTATTAATAAAAGAACCTGCAGCACTTTGTGTTTGCTTTAAAGCAAAGCTTCTCAAGCTGACAGGTCTATCAGAACTTGTCACTTGCAATTTAATACCATGCCGCCTGGTTAGGGATTGTCAGACTTACAGTAAAGCCCGAATGAATGCTACGCCATTATACATTTGATGTATTGGCTTCATGGAGCCAACCACCACATTAAATACTTAATGCCAGTCAAATTTATTTACTGGATCAACCTTCTCCCCTTCAGATATTTCCTTTTATCCTTTAGGCTGGAGCCACCAGACTTTTCTGAAAGTCATTTGGCACTTCATCCACTGGGAATAATTCTTTGCCAATAGTGACATCTAGTCTAGATTGAGAGCTATTTATGAACAAAAAGAAATCCCATGGAACTTTGAGTTCAGAAGAAAGAGGTGAAAAAAATTTTAAGATACTATTATGATGTGGAGCTTTTACAAGTAGATGAAAGACTTCTTTTTGTTCTGCCACATTTTGTCCTACATCAAACTACTATTTAAACCCGCTAAATTTACTTGATGACTGATTCCAGTCTTTTGCTTTGTGTCTTTTCTCACCTTTCAAAATATTATTGAGGAGAGAAGTTACAAAAATAAAACACCAAAAGAGGTAAGTCCTCCTTCAACCAGTCCTGCAGAGTTCCTGGAATTAGTCCTGTAAATATCATCAGCTACCTCAGTATTTCTATTAGAACTTCCATTGAAATTTCCTGCATTCCAAGTTGGAACCCAGACACTAAGTTTTCAAATGCATGCCTTTATGACTGGAATGCTATATTATTAGGAATACAAGTTAGGAAGAAACCAACCAACAAACAAAGAAACAGGATGATGGCCAAACAAAAATCAGAAAGAGTAGCCCTGGAGTTTAGGTCATCTGCAGTCTGTAAATATTTAAGAGAGTATCAGTTTACCATCATGAGGAAGAGTGGCTCTAATTGTCCTAACTTTTTCCAGTTCAAACCCTTCTTCCAGGATGGAAGCATTCTTTAATGTTTCCACTCTGATAACTTGTTGAAATAATTATGACTGAATTTCCGAGTTTTAAGGTCATCATGTCCATTTCTATGATTTCTGCAACTTTTGGCGGTAACCAGATCTGGTCCATTGGCCCTGTGATATGATGACACAAATTCCTGTAGATTTACTTCATAGGATTTATGAGAACTTTATCCTTGTAGCTATCATGTGTTTTTTCCATTTACTTTTGGAAATATATCCCAAGTGCCATTGCAACATAAACCAGTATTGCTTTGTTTGGTATTCCATCTTTGAGGTTTATGCTGAAGTTTTATGTAAAATATGCTCCCAAATAATAACTTTTCCAAAGAATCATACACAAGATGCACAAATGAATAAATAACTTAATATGAAAAATTGACTCAAATGATAGAAACTCAAGAGAGACATATGATATTTCAACAAACGATTTGTATATGCACGTGTGTGTGTGTGTGTGTGTGTATGTGTGTGTTCAGACATCCTTAGTAAATCATCCTGCTATATGTGAGATTTATTTCCCCAACAAAGGATATTCCCAAGAACAGAGACCATAGTTAATATATTTTGGAGCCAGAAAATTGTTACTTAATGTAACACCCTGGAGTAACAATATTCTATTAGTGCCTTCCTCTTTAATTCTGTAACTCTACAAGAGCCACCTAATTGTAGTAGATTTTGATCGACAAGTTCAATGTCTACCTAACAACTCTCTCAGCTTTCATGGCAAAACAAACATGCCATAGCTCATCAGGAATTAGTAGAGAGCTTATTTCTTTATTGGAAGTCTATCCATTTGGGATATGTAAAGTTGTTCCTCTCATCTTATCTGTCAATCTTGTCTTTTCTGGGTGTAGCAGATGGCTTTGGACATAGGAAGGTTTAAGACATAATTTTAATGATGTTTCCCCTGAGAATGACTCACATAGTTATTAAAGCAATAAATAGCAAAAATAGTAAATTCAGCAGCTGATCAAGGTTCCTAGAGGAAATTCTATTTCCAGTCTAGGCTTGCATAATGCACATATCATAAACAAATAACAAAATAGAAAATTAGGTAGAATGAGTTTTAAATAAACTAATAAAACAACAGCACATATAAAAACAAAAACTTGAAATCACTGAGGTAGATTTATCCTAAATGAAAGAACATAATTTTTCAAACCTGTATAATAATATAGTAGATTATCATGTATATCATGAGTCTCCAGATGGTAGAAGTGCTTAAATGGTGCCCTAGCCACCTGCAGGAGATAATAAAATTACAATTCATACATTAAATTGATATTGGCTCTTACTGTGGCTTAAATATCTTTCCAGTTCTTAGATTATATGACCATGTTACTTCCATCTAAGAAAAGATACATAAGTAACTGTGAAATCAAACTGAACCTACAGTGTAACAAACAACTTACAAACTTAATCACATTATTCTTTAAGGATATAGTGATTCAGGGAGATGAATCTATTCACTGGTCTAGTTAGAAATACTGCTTCCCCCCCCCCATTTACCAGATAAGAAAGCTGACTCTCAGAGCAAAATTTTAAAAAGGTATCAAGATTGTAATTAAATATGTAATAAAATTCCAAATTTTTAACCCAGGTATTTCTGACTCCTCTGTTAATAAATTTTCCATTCATCTAATTAAATGAAAGGAAGCCAAGATTGATGGTGAAAGCCAGCTGGGTAGTATTGTTTTAATTTCTCAATGTCCAGGGACAAAGGAAGTAATGTGAGAGAAGGATCAAGGTCATAAAAGAGATACTTCAGAAGAAAGGCAAGTATCCTGGAATCTGGTGCTCAGAGGAAAAGACTTTGTATGGCTTTATATTCACAGAATGATCCTTGGAAATCAAGGATTTCAGGTATGGTATACCTGTTCAGGTGTGATCTAGGACATCTAGAAATGTGTTTGATAATGAATGTGAGTCTGAAACAATCATCACTTCTAAAGTGTCTGAAATTGAGCATCATCTCAAGTTGGGCAAGGATGATGACAGGCATGGAGAGAGATACAGACAGAGAAAAAGAGACAGAGACAAAGATAGAGAGAATAGGACGAGAAAACAATAACAATAAAGCCCTAAAGCTAAACAAGATATGCATTCTGGAAGCTACATCCAGGCAGCTTTGAGGACAAAGCTCCAATTTTCACAGCTGTAGACATCAAGGTAAGTAAAGCAAGGGTCTTTTTCAGTAGTGCCAGGAAAACAAACAAAGGTAGAAGATGATTCACATGAGGCAGGAGAATCGGGGGCAAGTCATCAGCTAGGGAAAATAAAGGTTTCTTGTTCTTCTCTCTTGAAACTCACCATATTAAAAATATAGGCAACACTATTTACTAGAGAGTCTGCTGTGAGAAGAATCTGAGATTGCTGAGCAACTTTATGAGATCATTAGAAGCATCTCAAGAGAAAGTGATCAGTTACTAAGATGTGTGTATGTGATTATCCATCAAATATAATCTATAATCTATAGACAAATTATATCATCATTTAATTTATGTAATTATAAAATATATCCCTCAAATTATTGTTTGCTAGTATATGTCACTAAAAGGTAATGTTTGGCTTTTCTTCTAGTTAAACCATACATTTTTATCTTTAAATAGTGGTATAAAAGGATGTTTGTTTGTTTGTTTGTTTGTTTGTTTTGCCTTTTCTTGGCTTTTATTTTATTTTGGTGCTGTTACTAGGGCTTGAACAGAGAATGTAGGTGCTATCCCTGAGCTTTTGCACTCAAGGGTAGCACTTTACCATGTAAATCACAACTCCCTTTCCAGCTTTTTGGTGGTTAAATGCAGATAGAGGTCTCACAGTCTTTGCTTCTCCAGAGTGGATTGGAACTATAGTCCTCAGATCTCAGCCTCCTGACAGCTAGGATTACAGGCACCAGTCATCAAGGCTTGCTACTGTTTTTCAGCAGAGCAATAGAACAGAAAACAATGCCAGTTCATCCAAGTCTTAATAAAAGAATACTTTCTTCTAATTCTGGTAGATGTAACAACATTATTTTTGTTTGTTCGTCTAGTTAGGTTTATTTTGTGGATCTCTATGTAAATTGCCTACTTCATTAACTCTGCTTTGATTTTCCTGCAGCCAAGAAAGGGACTGTGGTGACGCATAACATTCCCAAATCAGAAAAGAAACAAAGAGCAAACACACTCTGCTCCGAATCAGAAAGGAGACATTATTAGTCATAAAAAAAGAGATGCATTTGTGCTCATTTGTATGAGCAAAGAGTCTGTGTGACTAGATAAAGATCCCAAACCATTGTTTCCGAGTCAGTATTGGCTTGGCTTTGCCACAAGAATGAAAATTATGTTTGTTGCTGGTGTTGTGTGTCAATTAAAGATAAAATGTGAATTCCTATGGCAATATACTCCTACTGGCATAGCATCTGGATTCCCTAAAATATATGGATCAGTTTGCAAAGACATTGTCTGCTTAGATGCAGGTGGTAGGCAGTTTTGGCCTGAGCAAAGCCTATAACATCTCCAGTGCCAGTAGGATCCTGGCTACTAATAGGTGCCTTTCAACGTGTCAGCTTTAGCAGGATTTACCTTTACATCCTCCCTCCCTGTTAAATCCATGCTGATACCCCTTCTTTCTCACCAGAAGCATAGCTTTAAATAAATGATCTTCTCTCTCCTCTTTGTTACCTATGATCTGATATCAATCCTCAAAGACTGTACTTGGCTCTCTAGATTTTTTACATTTTCTGTCCAGATTCACAGCCTTAATTCCCAGGAGACTGAAATATTTGTAATTCTACCCCAGTTGTTTTCCTTTTTTCTGCTCTCTCCTTCCTGTCATTTTTTCCCATTACAGAAATTTGCTTTGTAGATGGATTTCTGATTATGGCATTCACCTCCCTCAAGTTTTCAATGGCTACCCGATTTAAAGATGAGCTGCCTTGTGTTGATTATGTGTGCCCCTCACAGCTGCCTGCTTTGCCCATCGTACCACCAGGCTCTTTGCTTTCTGCAATCGGATTCTTTCTGATCATTTGTTTCACATTTCACAAAACACAGACCATTTTATCGCTTCCAATACTTCTCCTAAAATTTCCTTTCCATTCAATCAGAAGCTAAGAGCTGGTGGCTCATACTTCTAAATGGAACCACTCAGAAGGCTGAAATCTAAGGATCTTTGTCCAAAGCCAGCCCCAGAATGACAAATTTGAAAGACTTTTCTCTCCAATTAACCAGCAAAAGGTCAGAAGTAGACATGTGGCCCAAGTGGTACAGTGCCAGGCTTGAGTTAAAAAACTAAGCAAGGGCTAGGAGTGTAGCCTAGTGGTAGAGTGCTTGTGTAGCATGCACAAAGCCCTGGGTTCTATTCCTTGGTACCACATACACATAGAAAAAGCCAGACGTTGTGCTGTGGCTCTCAAGCACTAGCCATGAGAAAGCTCAAGGATAGTACACACACACACACACACACACACACACACACACACACACACCTGACTCTCCTTTCTAGCCTTATTGCATGAACTTTTATATTCAGTAGCTATCTCCACTGTTGCACCTACCTCTGCTTTTGTGTTTCTGTGATGGATGCTAATCATTTTTATTATATTTTCTGCTACAATAGTTTACTTTTTAAAAGATCATACACTTTGTATAGGGATTCTTTTTTGCACAAATGGGAATGTAGTAGATATATTTGTAATAGATGAATTATCTGACTCATCCATCTGTTATGAGATACATGTAAAAGGATATCGTTTCTAAGTATTAAGACTATTGCTTCTAACCTGTTTAGCTGGACAGATTTTTAGCAATTCTTACTACTTCTTTTAGTTTGTGGACCCAGCAATATTTATTGAGATGTCTTACTGTAGTCATACTACTGCATTTCTCATAAAAAAAAAAACACAACATATTTTATAGGAATCAATTCTTAGCTGTTTTAGGTTTCTGCAAACAAATCAAAGGCATTATTAGCAATGTATTCTGTAGTCTAGAAAGTAAAATATAAAAGGGTTCATAAAGTTCCCTCCTGCTTTAATGGGACAATTTTGTCACCTTCTGTGTTTTCACTCAGTAATTTTACCCAGATAAACAGGGTAATTGTTGTAAAATATGCTCTTGACCACTTAAAATATTGTGCACTGAAAGGATGACCTGGTCATTGTTTTTTCATTGTAATTTTTTTAACTTCTTTGGAGACAATATCTAGTCTTTGAAGAAAAAAAATGCAGTTTGGGCTTTGTAGTATACCTGCAATTACTTCCCGAACAGGTTGACCTCCACTATTGGAGTAAATTGACTTCTAATTCAATATCCAAAATATCAGAGGATGAGATCAAGTCTTAAAGGAGCCTCATTTGAATTTAATCAGAAGAAAAATAATTTGCACTGGCCCCCAAATCCTAAGTAATTAATTGTACAGCAAGTGCATTTTTAAAAGTTGCCTGGAAGTTTCCAATAATGGAAACCACCAAAAACAGCTTCCAAAGGAATTAAAATTCTTCTGTGTCTGCAATAATACATAAGCAATTTATAAGCTTGAATTATGGATAGTTAGCAATCATTTTATCTACCCTCAAATACCTTACAATTTTAGTAAAACTCAAAAGGAGTTAATGATAATGGGAAAAATATTTTCACAGCCAGATGGTATTCAATTCACACTAAAGACAATGAGAATATTATCAACATACCATTTTGAAAACTGAGAAAGTAAAGCTTAAAAATATGAACCAAGAGTCATATTAATTAATAAGAAGCTAAGTGTGGCTGAAACCTTCTGTATTTGCTCATTTGTTTAATTAAACCATTCTATAAAACAAGAGGCACAGGGCTGGGAGTTTGATTTAGTGTTAGAATGCTTGCCTAGCATGCACAAAGACCCGGGTTCGATTCCTTGGTGCCACATCACAGAAAAAAGCCGGAAATGGTGCTGAGGCTCAAGTGGTAGAGCTCTAGCCTTGAGAAAGTCCAACAACAATGCTTAGGCCCTGAGCTTAAGCCCAAGACTGGCAAAAAAAAAAACCCAAGAGGCACAGGCTTATAAACTGAGGAGAAAAATATCTAGAATTTTATAGTTACTTTATTTAATATCACAGCAGAATAACAGCTCCATTTCTGGCTTTAACTAACCACTAAAAAGCCAGAAATGGAGCTGTGATTTAAAGGGTAGAGTACCAGCCTTCAGTGACAAAGCTGAGAAGGGCCATGACCAGACCCTGAATTCAAGTCCCATGACAAGCACCAAGTTGTTAATAATAATAATAATAGTAGTAGTAGTAGTAGTAATTCAAATGCAGGTCTTCTGATTCCTTAGCTTCCTACCATCTTTTATATCCTATCAAATTAAGCTAGACAATATAATTATGATTAAGCAGAGTAGTGAAGACCTCACATAACCAAATTTCTCAAACTAGACCTAGAATCTTAGCTTTAGTAGTCATTACTAGTTAAGTGGCCTTAGGTAAGCTGATACTTACCTTGAACCTTGTTTCTGAATTTATAAAATTGAATCAATAATTAATTTTACTTATATCTAAGGAATATTATTAGTGATGGATAAAATGTACTTAGAATATATAAGCACCAAAGCCTCTCTGA
This sequence comes from Megascapheus bottae, assembly GCF_031878675.1. Classification (NCBI taxonomy): domain Eukaryota; kingdom Metazoa; phylum Chordata; class Mammalia; order Rodentia; family Geomyidae; genus Megascapheus; species Megascapheus bottae. The sequence continues at coordinate 50,906,564 of NC_143524.1, forward strand.
CACTTATCAGCGGCCTTCACAAGGATGCACTCACTCATTGCAGCACTATTTACCATAGTGAAGATATGGAACCAACCCGAGAGGCCCCTCAGTTGATGAGTGGATCAACAAGATGTGGTATTTATACACAATGGAATTCTATGCCACCATCAGAAATAATAACATCACACCATTTGTAAGGAAATGGAAGGACTTGGAAAAAATCATATTAAGTGAAGTAAGCCAGACCCAAATGAACGTAGGCGCAATGGTTTCCCTCATTTGTAATAATTAGTATACATCTAGAACTCTCCTAGCAGAGGATTACAATAGCTCAAAACCTAGATACATAAGGCCATATAGGATAAGGCCAAATTAATGGATTCCCAGGACATGGAAACAGAGCTTAATTATAAATGACTATTGTTCTTAATGTACCATGTTTTTTTCCTCTTCTCTTGTGTTGCCCTTTGGTTAATCTCTTATTGTAACAGTATCCCACTTTGTTACCTGGTATATTATATAGATATTTACTTGTTTATTTGAAATAGCAGGGCAAAAATGAGGGAAGGGGGTGGGGGAAAGGAAGTGGGGACAAAAACATAAGAAGGGATATCAATGTGTGAGATGTAATGCATCTTCTATCTGGCAAATATTACTGTAACTCCTCTATATATTAAAATAAAAAAATATTTTAAAAAGGTCAACAAAAGCCCCCACTTCTAACTAAAACCAAATAATTCTGCTTTTGTATGGGAATGCCATAAGGAAACGTCTCACAGCCAAATGCTGAAAGTTGAATTGTGAAATCTACCAGCATTACAATTGCAGGCTTGCAATTTCACAATTTGCAAGGAACTGGAAAACACAAAACCAATGTTCATTCATAGCTTTAATTAAATTCTGTTGGATATTTTATCTGCTCATTTATCAGTCTTTCCAGTCACCTGTAAGGTCAGAAACTTAATCCAACTATAAAAACAACATAGATTTTTGTGAGTTTGTATCAGAAAACACTAATGCCATTTCCTTATCTCTGAAATATTTTTTTGGTACTTATACACACTCTTAATGACTAAAGGACCTAGGATGTACTGTTTTAGTTCATTTTGATGGCTATTTTCTTCCATGCTTTTAGCCCAAAACTTAGTTTTTTCAGATATATAAATAGATGATTGATAGATAAGACATGATAAATAATGATATATATTGATATAATATATTGATATATGTATGTACACATAAATATGTGTATATATATAATGATAAAGAAAATTTTTACATTGTGTCTTCATTTTGGATACTGAATGAAATCATTTTTTCATTTCTAAGATCACATCTACTCCTAATAATTGACAATATCTTCTGGAGAATTCCTCAGAGAGTTATGTAAATGCTGCCATTATTTTAAGGTCTACAGCATATTTCCTATGTCTCAGGGAAAGCCAGGAACAAATGACCTTTCCATCCATGACTTCTTTCTGCCAAAGCCAGTGGAATGAACACTGTCTACACCAGACCAATGACAAAATAACATCACCTCCATTATTCCTGAACCAGTGTCCCATCTGGAGGTGCCTTTCCTTCCTTTTCACATCCAGGTGGTTAAAGGAACGTGGCTACTTTTAATTTTCACTGGGTAACCATTTCCTGCCTGGGAAGGACTTCGGACTAATGATTATCAAAAGTCAAGACATTCTTTTAAGTAGCCTCCATAGTACTATATGATTACAAGGTGATAGTGGCTTAGACTTATTATAATTTATTTATTTAAAAACAAGAGGCACTGAATCATGGTGAAAAGAATGTAGTGTTTGGTATCTCCTAGAACTTTAAGCATGAAGCTGCAAGAAAAATTTATTACCCACTTTGTATCTACGTAAAATGCTGTGAGTAATGAGGTTGCTGAGGAAATGGGATTAAATAAAGTACATAATAAATATTGCACTTAAAAATGTCCAGCAACTATGGAAAGCAGTATGGAAATTCCTCAAAAGACTAAACATAGAACTCCCCTATGACCCAGCAATTCTGCTGCTTGGCATTTATCCAATCGTCCAGAAACAAGGACATACTAAATCCACTAGCACAACGATGTTCATTGCAGCACTATTCACCATAGCAAAGGTATGGAACCAACCCACATGCCCCTCAGTTGATGAGTGGATCAACAAGATGTGGTATTTGTACACATGGAATTCTATGCTGCTGTCAAAAAGAAAGACATTGCCCCATTCGTAAGGAAATGGAAAGACTTAGAAAAAATCATATTAAGTGAAATAAGCCAGACTCAAAGGAACATAGGTTCAGTGGTTTCCCTCATTTGCCATAATCAGTAGAAACCTTGGGCTCTCATAGCAGAGATTTACAATAGAACAAAACCTAGACACATAAGGCCATATAGTATGAAGCTAAATGAAAGGACCTCGAGGATATAGAAAAAAAACCGTATAATGAGTGATTGTTTTCCTTAATGTACTATGTTATCTCTCATCTCTTTTGCTGTCCCTTGGTTATCTCATATTGTTACTGTATTTCACCTTGTTATCTGATATATTTTAGATATGTGTATTTGGTTATTTGAAATCGGATAGGGAAGGGGGAAAACAAGATGAGGGATGGGGATGGAGGGGGAGAAATGGGGATCAAGACATGAGAAGGGGTATCAATGTATGTGAATTAATGTACCTTCTATGTGGTGAATACAATGTAACCCTTCTATTAATTGCAATAAAAATATATGGAAAAAATGGAAGTGTCCAGTAATATTTGTTAAATCTATTTTCTCCTTATATTTTGCTAAAAAGAGAACATAGAATTCAAATATATCATTTGCTCATTTGTTTTCTTTTATTTCAGTGCAATGACAAATGACTGTTAATGTCATTATTATTAATGGCGGTTATTTTAGTTTTAATGTAGCATTTTATAAAGTAAGTGTTTCCTCCATATCAAGTTAGGTTATAGTCTTCAAAAGAAAATTCAGGTCTGGGAGTGTGGCCTAGTGTTTGAGTGACTTGCCTAATATTCCTTAGTACCACATACACACAAAAAAAAACTGGAAGTGGTGCTGTGACTCAAGATGTGGAGTGATAACCTTGAGAAAGATGGAAGATAGTACCCAGGCCCTGAGTTCAAATCCTAGGACTGGTTTAAAAAGAAAAGAAAAGAAAAAAAACTCAGATCTCCCTCCCCCTTCCTCCCCCCCTCTCTGTGTTTCTCTCTCTCTCTCTCCTATCTTTATAATCACATTATGGAAACAAGACAAAAACATGAAAATATATTAAGAATTAAAATTTATAGAATATATACATATATATCCAATCCTCACTGTAACTTAAAAGTAGAAATTAAAATTACAATAGGAAAATTTTGCTTATCATTTAGCTATTTTAAATAAGAGTATTATCAAGAAAGAAGAAAGCTAGCCAGGATTTTGAGAATTTTGAAATGTGATGTTTCTCTTTAAAAGTTATATAGAGAGAGACATATGTCTCTCTCTCTATAAATTCCCTATGACCAGGTAATTGTAATCTGACATAAATATAAACCAGTATTACAACTTGTGAAAACATGTCCATAAGAACAGGTATCTCAACATACAGCATTTGGTCTGTGAGTGGTCTTGTATTCACTTACTTTTCCCCCTGTTCTTCTGTGTGAAAATAGTTCTAGAATGTACAAGTCTTGCACTCTTCTGAAATAAGGGAGACCTGGGCAGAATAGCTTGGGCCCAATTTCAGTTTCCACTGAATACAAACATTATTTCAACACTAATCAAATGTGTCATGTTACCTCAAGGTGCAAATAAATCCCTAGTAAGGAAGCATGCTGGTCTTCTCCAATGGGTGTAAACGACACTCCAGCTTCCAAAGGAAAGTCAAGATTGCATGAGTCCTCACCACCTTCCCTGAGTCACAAGGAATCTGCCGACTAAGATTCAGAGGCTTCTGGTTTCTTTTTCTGCCCAAGTAATACATCCACTATTGGTAACTTTTTACATATGCACATTTTCTCATAGGAAATAGATTAATAGTATATGTATATGCTTCACATGACAATTTAATAGCAGCATTTTCAAATGATCCAAATGTCTATCAGTGGAGAAATGAGTATGAAAATGGACAGATATGCATACAATAAAAATAGGACATGCACAGAATGACATCTACTGCATACTTACTGTTAACCAACAAAATTAGTTATACAACAATATCAACACAACTTTATTTTCCTAATCGAGATTTTATGTGTTATTATAAATATATACAGAGAAAACAAATCTGTACCTTACTGAATTCCTGATGTTTAACTACAGGAGAGAGAATGAGGGAGAATGAATGACAATTCCATGATGAGTGTTGCTGAGCTAAAATTAAGATGTTGAAATTTTTAACTGCCTGGAAGAGGCTCCAAAGAAAGGACTCATTTCTTTCCCCTTATCAGTTCTTAAAATCTGCTATTATTTCTTTGTTTGTACTACTTCAATATTCAAAGGGCAAGAGGCAATAATGAAGATTATAGAATCTTGCTTGAATTTTGAAGTGCTTCTCATGGAATGGACATAGCCATCTAACTTGAAGTAATTAGTATGTTTTAGGTCTTCAGATTACCAGCTCTAATCTAATTGGCCATGTAATACAGCATATTAGTGGATTTCAGGAATTAGGATGGACAGAGAGAATTACAGGCTAATCTTTAATATCTCTAAATTCTTTATTTAACTCAAATTTATTGTCAGGGTGATTCACAGAGGGGTACATTTACAAATGAATAATAATGTCTTGTCTGACATTGTTACCCCTCCCATGTTTTTTGCCCACTTTCCCTCCCCCTTCGTCTTCACCTCAAGTTGTAAAGTTCATTGCCATTGTGAGTATCACTGTTGCATTGGTCCACCGTGGTTTTGATATGTATTTTCTGATTATTCATGATATTACATATCATTTCCTATATTTGTTCAACATTGATAGGTCTGCCCTAGGAAAATGTCTATTCCAGTTGTTCGCTGTGGGGAGCCCGTCCATCCTGCGCAGTCCTTGGAGCACTGTCCTTGGACTTTCTCAAGGCTAGAGCTCTACCACTTGAGTCTCAGCACCACTTCCAGCTTTTTTCTATGTATGTGGTACCTAGGAATCAAACCTGGGTCTTCATGCATGCTAAGCAAGCACTCTACCATAAGCCAAACTCCCAGATGCCATAATTGGATTTTAAGAGAGTTTTACTACCATTGACTGGTAAGAATCTCTCATTTCCTTGGGAAATAAACTCCCTATTTGCTACATTTTGCAAATACTTCTGCTTTTCTAGGCTTTCTCATGTTGTAAGGAGCCACTTTATTTTGAGGTACTTCCACTTGAATATTTTTATTTTGGTGACTTACGATCTTGGTGTAATATCTATCATCCCATCGCCAAGACCCACAACATTGGAAAGAGGGAAATATAGGGGTTTTAATCAACAATCATAACATTCTACTTACACAAGTTTTAGGTTATGTATTAGAATATTGTCCCTGTAAGTAACGTGGTGCACCAAAATCAGTAACAGGGTAGATCTCATTTAAGTGTTCTTTGTATAAGCAAACAAAACTTTTTAGAGCCTATAAGCACACATTATTTTCTCTCAGTGTTTCCAATTTACACAATAAAAATTTCCTGTTATAAATAAAATCTTTCCTTCTTGAACATGAAGATGTCATTTAGTACTAAATGACTCTCTGGAAAATGGTAAAATGATAATGAACATGATTACAAAGAGCTGCTCAATAGATAGATATATAATCTTAAAATAAAGCAAGGTATTATTACTGTCTGAATATTAACTATAATTGATATTTTTCAACAGTAAAGAAATAAATTGGATCAAATCATATACTTTCTTATGCCTGGTGACTCGGACATCTTGTACTCATGTAATTTTGATTACCTGTGGAGAGACCATTCCCAGAATATCTCTCCACTTAACATGTCTTAGTAATAATAGAAATATAATATCTGTCAAATTGTATTATCCACTCTTAAGGCATATAACATTAGGATAGCACAGAAAATCAAAGCTCTAAACCCACAATCACTTAAAATTCCAGGAACATACACAATGACTATTCTTGTTGATTTGTAACTTTTACTTGTAACTTTCATCCAAATTAATATAACTGGTAGATGAAATTGAAGCAAACAGCCCTATTTATTGTTTTTATTATCAAATCACTCATTAAAATAGTAAATAATTTTATATGCCTCAGATAGGCTGTAGATGTTATATAGCTTTTAAAACATATTGTCTGCACTCAAATAGTTGAACTCTGGATTCTTCCTTATTCTGGAAACTTGGAAATTTCCCCCCAGATTCTAGTGCCAGTATGAGAACATGGTCAAAATCTAATGATGTGGGAGAAGATTCAGAATATCTGACTTTGTATGTGGCAGAAGAGAGGTTCCAATTATGTACTAAATTCATGGCCATATCCAGTCATTGCATTGCCACTTATTGAGGAGATGGGGTTGGATACCTATGTTTTTAAATGCATTTTTATTACCTTTAAGTAGTTGTACAAAGCAGTTATGATTCAACGTGTCTGTTTATGAATATAATGCATCTTGATCAATATCGCACCTTTCTCCACCATCCCTCCAATCCCATCCATATCTGCAATTTTTTTACTTCCATAGAGTATGCACTATTATGACCACATTGAATATTGTGATTAATTTCTGCCATCTGTATAATTTCTCTGTTTATATTTTGTTTCCATCTGTTTACATATAAGATGAATAAACATGATATTCATTTGTTTTTTCCATTTTTTGCTACAGGATCACTGAGCTTCTTGGATGCATAAATGCATGGCTTTTCTCAAAGGTAATAAACTATTATAACTCCTACAAATGTTTCCCTTTCTCTTTCCTGTACCCCTGTGTCTAGAACTCCTGCTTATGTAACAGCTAAAGCTTGGTTCATTACCTTCCTTAATATTTACAGAATTCTTCATATCAGATAACTGAACTTCAAATCCATTGAATTTCTCCCACTTCCACCCTTTTGTTAATCCTACCTAATGACTAATTTTCCCTTGGAGTTCTGAATGCTAGAAATCTCAGTTATAGATGTCATCAGAATTGACTTTTCCTGAGTTGAATGTGCCAGTGTTTATTCCACGTCTCTCTTAGCGCCTGGTGGCTTCCAGAAAACCTTTGGCATTCCTTTCTTCAAGATGTGCTATCCTAGTTTCTGATCTCATGTTCACATGTGGTTCTTTTCCCTATGTATGTGTCTCTTTCCCTTTCAATGTTCCCTTATAGAAAAGTCAACAGAAATGGTAGAAGGGTCCACACTAATGATCTCATTTTAATTTGATGATACTATTAAACACCCTATTTCCAAACAAGACTATTTTCTAAGATACACAAGTGTGGGACTTTAATGTATTTTTTAAGAAATATTGCAATTCAACTCCTAAAAGTTAGTCTAAACCTTGATCTGATCATCCATCTCAATATCTGGGTTATCTCAAGGACGTCTCTAGGACGTCTCTATCAGTGCTTTTGTTGTTGAAGTTGTTATGTTATGAACATGTTTGGCTCAGTTATATGCTCTGCAGTGTGTTGCTGATCATGTTTTTACTAAACAGCCAAGTAAACTCTGTTTCATTTGCACTAGCTACTTTTTCAATCCTGAGATTACTGAACTTTTCCATACACAGATCAATGCAGAGACTTGAACAGACTTTCCATACCAAAGTTTTGTTTCCTCTAAATCACATTTTCCAGGGATTCTCTCCTTCCCTGTTCAGTTGTCATGTTGCCCTAACTTAGTCCTCTGGTTCTTGAGGCCAGTAAAGTTACAGATTTTACCCACTTCTTAAAGCAAGAACAAACCATATCTTCAGACTAAATCCTGTCAGTGATTATCCCTCTCCCAATTCTTCACTCTATTCTAGTATATCTCTGATTTGAGCTGTTCTTAAATTTCTTCAGATACTTAGTTTCTAAAATATTTTATAAAAGTTTATACTTCCCTTTGTGGACCAGTTGTTCTCATTGTAGGTGGGAGCCATATCCAAACTTTCCTGCAGAAAAGCAAAGATCATTATTTAAACTAAAAGATGTAATTGGATTATAGTTGTATTGTGACAAAATTCTCTGAAAGTCCATGCCTTATACTAGAAGGGACCTATAGCCACTTCTTTCAGCAAATACCCAAGTAACTAGTAAGACACAGAGGAAAATGGTCATGTGGTATATTTAGGCTAATAGTGTTTACGTGACTTCAAAAGTAAAATCTAAGCTATAAATTTATATTAAACTGATAGTTTTGCAATTTTGTATCCTGAGATAAATGATGGATGACAAGTTATATTATATTGGATAGCCATAAAACTAGAATTTTTAAGAATTAATGATGAAATAATCAAGTAAACTTGATTCTTTCTTTCTACCATAAAATAATTCCAATTAAATGAAAAGTTTGTCAAGTTACATGAGCAAACATACAAAGCAATGGAAAATTACCAGTGACTAAGAATTTTTCTCAGGCCATTTATTTATAGTAGGTGCTCTTACATGTATTTCCTCCAATCTTCACTCTAAACCCTATAAGCTCAAAATTACCTAAAATAATAGAAAACTATTCCAATTTTACCTATGTCTTTTTACATAAAACGTCATAGTACCATCTATATTTTGACATGTGTTTTTAAAAAAGAATAAAACAAATTTAATATTTCTTTCCTTTAAATCAAAAAGTAAAATAAACTCTATGTTATTGTGATATTTTTAATAACATTTCATGAACACCTTGTTTTTCAACCACCAAAAGAATGACAATGTATTTTCCTTTTTTCAGGCAGGCCCTTGATATTATCCTCAGAATTCTATTCAACATTTGCTAAGTTGTATTTTTCCCTTGTCAGTAATATTTCATAAATGAAACGCTTCTTATAACCTTAGGAGAATTTATAACTTTACAAGGAGAAAAGAACAATCCAGCTTTACTCATATACAAGATACGAACATCACTCAGTACTCACTAATTCACAAACCTGCAGGTTTGTGCTTAATTTAGGGAATGAACTGTTGTTATAGCACTTACCCAAATATTGTATAATTCCCTTTCTGCTTCATCCTCTACTAAATCATTGTGCCTGTAGCACCTAGCATAGTTGACTTATAGTAACTGCTGAACTAATTAATGAAAAGTTAAAGGTAAAATGCTAATGTTTAACTTAACTACTAGATTAAAATTGGTAGTTTTGCCAATGTTAGTGATTGTATTAAAACTGGGTCTATCATGTGCACATGTGATCATTTAAATATGTACAAATATATGAGTGATTTCAAAAGTTATAAATATTTGAAATAAGGACCTATTATAAGACATGAGTCGTCCCAACCTTAAAATTCTCCTGCCTAGCCAGCTGATGTTGATTCATGTCAATAAATAATCCTAGCTACTTAGTAGCCTGACAAGGGAAGGATTGCAGTTTGAAGTCAAATCAGGCAGAAAAGATCACAAAAACCCATATCTGGGCACAGTGGCATGCATCTGTCATTCCAAGCTCTATGGAATGCTGAGGTGGAAGGATCAAGGTGCCAGGGCTAGGCAGGACAGGGAAGTCTAGGAAGTTTTTGTCTCCACAAAAGGGAACTTGTAAACAATATGACCAGTCTAGAATCCCAGTGATGATGAACGGTGGATTACTACTCAAGTACATGCCCGGCAGGAAATGAGAAAGAGTGAAAGTCAGTGCTAGACATGTAGCTCGGTGGTGTCACAGCAGCCTAGCAAATGTGACACCTGAGTTCAAATCCTAGTACAACCATAACAAAATTATTCTGCCTGCCTGATATTCTACATTGCTTTCTCTTTCTTTATTGTTCTCTTTCCTTCTCTCTCTCTTTTTTTTATTTCATTCTTTCTTTCTTGTCATATTATCAGCTGGAGAGTGAACCCAGGACTTCAGTTCTAGACTCCCAGCCTGCCCAATATTTTCCTGATACTCACATACCCTAGATTTTCGTTTGACATAACCTAGACACATTGCTTTCAAAGAACTCTATGAACCCTCACATTCTGAGATTTGAGCTTGTGTATTTGAGGACCTCCACAGAGTGTAAGGCACATGACACACTTGTGCACTAACAAAAAATATTCCTCTTAATGTACAAGCTCCTGTCATATCCTTTACTCATTTCTGAAATGCATTCCTAGTGTTTGACCGATACAATGTCAATGTCTTGAACTTCCATTAGTTTGGGGTCACTCACATTTGGATGGAATCATGAAAAATAAAAAGTCATTTTTAACTTCAATGAACTGTAGTTTACACAAAAGTAGCCTGAATTATGGTTTATTCACCCCAAATATAGTCTTATTCCAGAATAATAATTAAAATTCAGTCAAATATCAACGCCATAATTTCTTTGGTGCTTAGATTCAAACCTGATACCTTGCTCAATCTTAGGCAAATTTTCTGCCACTAAGTTACAGTCCATTCGTGATATATATTTTTTGTGATAGACAGGAAAGATGTATACCTAGGTTGTCAAATACTGTAAGAACTATCATTCTTAACATATTCATTAGTTAAAATATGGCTGTGTAACAGCCTATTCCTTCAGAGCTTTTATAATTTACATTATGGAACACTGGATTATTTAAGGTGAGATCCTATTTTTCAACCCAAGACTGCTGCTACTTAATTGCTTCTACTAAGAAGTCTTATATAGCTTATTTGTGATTTGTTTCTCTCAGGTGTTTATTTGTTTAATTTCTGTGGGGTTTTGGGGGTAGAAGTATGCTTTTGATCCATCCTGTCATTTCCTGATGAACTATCATTATCAAATAATATTTTGACTATATGTGTTTCAGAATTATTAAGACTTTTTTTGAAATAATTGGCATAGTTACATGACTCCTTAATGCAGCTATTGAAGATAGAGTTTGGGCTACATAACAAACAGATAACAAAAATTCAACAAACATTTGTGGAAGGGAGAATCTTCTCCAACAACATGCAGATATAAAATGATAGTAGTGACGTTTAAGTTGAGACTCATCTCTATCCTAAAATCAGCTTGCCTCCCTAGTCAGTCAACCTCACAAAACAGAAAAAAATACCAGTATTTTCTCCAGGGTATGGCTTAGGAGTACATTCACAATATAAAACATGCCAGATTTCTCTTCTTAAGATGTCACTAACTGGCTAGATTAATAAAAATGGATGCAGCAAAAATTTTACTGCAGTAGAACTCAAGACCCAGAAATCAACCTGTAGACCTATGACCACCTAATCTTTGATAAGGGAGCAAAAAAAATAGAATGGAAGAAAAACAGCCTCTTCAATAAGTGGGGCTGGCAGAACTGGTTAACCACTTGCAGAAAACTAAAGTTGGATCCTTCTATGTCACCTTGCACCAGGATTAACTCAAATGGATCAAAGTCCTTGAGGTAAAAGCAAATACCCTGAAAACTTTATAAGAATGAATAGGAGATACACTAGATCTCCTTGGCACAGGTCAAAACTTCCTTAATGAAGACCTAGAAACACAACAAATTAAAGAAAGTTTGGATGAATGGTACTGCATTAAACTGCAGAGCTTTTATATGGCAAAGGACATAGCTAGCAAGTTAAATAGACAGCCCACAGAGTGGGAGAAGATCTTCACTAACCATATAACAGACCATCTAAAATATAGCTACAATATATCATACATATCTAAAAGATATCTACAGCTAACAAATTTGAATCTCTCCAAAAAAAATCTTCAAAAAAACAACCATCCCATTAAAAGATGGACCCAAGACTTAAAGAGAGTCTTCTCAGAAGAAGAAATAAGAATGGCCTGTAGACACATGAAGAAATGCTCGACATCTCTGGCCATAAAAGAAATGCAAATCAAAACAACTCTGATATTCCACCTCACTCCAGTTAGAATGGCCATGATCAAGAAATCTAATAACAACAGATGCTGGCTGGGATGTGACCAGAAGGGATTGCTACTACACTATTGGTGGGAGTGTAAATCCATTCAACCACTATGGAAAGCAATATGGCAATTCCTCAAAAGACTAAACATAGAGCTCTCCTATGACCCAGCAATTCCACTCCTTGGCATTGACCTAAATGTCCGGAAACATGGGCATACTAAAGCCACTAGCACAATGATGTTCATTGGAGCATTAGATATGGGGGGTGGTACTTATACACAATGGAATTTTATGCTGCCATCAGAAAGAATGGTATGGCTACTACTCAGGAGGCTGGGAGCTGACGATCAGGGTTCAAAGCCAGCCCAGGCAATACAAAGCTGGTAGACTCTTATCTCCAATTAATTACTAGAAAGTAGGAATTGGGCTGTGGCTCAAGGGTAGGGTGGTAGCCTTGAGCTGAGAGCTCAAGGACAGTGCCCAGGCCAGACTTCAAACCCCATGACCGCCCCCCACCCAAAAATTAAAATGATGAAAATGAAAGAAAATTGTGAATTGCTTACTCTCTGCAGCAGTTTTTATACTTCTCAGTGCACTTTGAGTTGACTACTTTTTCCTACTTGAAACTCTCTCTTGCCTGTTCTGAGTATCCTGTTTCTTGCATATCCCACCACACAGGCCAATCTTTTTCAGTCTCCTCAACCTCTGTCTGATCCTTGAGTGGAGGTATTCATCAGAACTCCCTTTTGTACCATTGCTTATTTTACTATATACATGCTTCTATGAATTCACAACTTCTATTATCAAAAAAGCTAACTTAAAAGCACATGTTACCATAATCCAAAGGTATCTTCCTCAACCAAAGGCTAGAATTTTCATTGGTCTCTAATTCACACTTTCTAGGACAACATGCTGAGAATTCTAACTGAGGTTCCCGAAGATACCTCTGTTTATTATTACACAAGTAGAAAGTCCATAGGCTGAGAAGATCAAACTCGATATGCTTACATGGAATGGATGAGATTTAAATTTGTGTATTCTTTGAATACCTTCCTCTTTTTAGTCTTTTAACAGTCATCCTCAACTGTGTGGCTTTTCTACTTTAAACCACCAACCAGGGAGAGGCAGAGAAGATGATATCAACAGGGATCCAACATAGCTCTCTCCAAACAAGAAGAATATTAGAGTACCACAATATTATCCTCATCTAGAGAGTCACAAGAAGTAAGCTACAATTATGCAGAGCTTTATACCAAAGAAGAAAATCACAAGCAGCCTGCATAAGAAGACAGATTTACGTGTCCACTAGTGGTGACAGTGGCAAAGTCTCGTGAAGCCAAGGCAAAAGTAAAAGAGGCAGTGGCAGAGACAGTGTGCCCGACAGAGACTGCGCCCCTATGGGCTTTCCACTCACCTTCAGTGTGAATTTAAACAGTAGGCATTGGAATCCACATCCCAACTGACCAGAGGGTTGTAGATGGTCCAAGACAGCAAGAGAAGTCATGAGTACCCCCCAAAATATCCTCCCTCCCAGAGAGCACCATCTGGAAGGAAATTCTCCCGATACCCTAGAAGAATGCCATCTTTGAAAGTGGCATAGAGCTTTCCAGAGTACCTAGCCAGTAACTTTTGCCGGAGAAATGGTGACAGTTTTGAAGTGGGCAAAGGAATCTGCTATGTTCCCCTTATCTGGTGGAAACCCACACGGGGGAGGCAGCAGCTCTATTCAGGATAGTCAGTCCCACCCAGGGAGTGGTAGACACCCCCACCCAGGTAAAGGTGGCCTTACTCTTCAAAAGAGAACAATGACAAGCAAAGCATTCCAGACACATTGAAGCTCAGCACACAGCTAGCCGGGTACCTTGGAATTACAAGATAAAAATCACTGGGGAAAAAAAAAAAAACAAACAAAAACTAGACTTGTTCCCAAAGATGAGCTTGATTTTAGGCTAGACTAAAATGAAAGTTTCAGGATCCAGGCCCTCGAGAAAAAGCCAGATACGCTAAATGTCCATTATCAAGAAAATTAATAATAACAGATCCTGGCAGGGATATGGCCAAAAGGAAACTCTGCTTCACTCTTGGTGGGAATGTAAGTTTAGCCACTCTGAACAGCAGTAGGAAGGATCCTCAAAATATTAAACATAGAGCCACTTTATGACCCAGAAATCCTTCTCATAGGCATTTACCCTAATGACCATAAACCAGCCAGCACTAAAACCACCAGAAATATCATGTTCATTGCAGCATTATTTAACCATAACTGAGATATGGAATCAACCCAGATGCCCCTCCATGGATAAATGGGTCAAGATGTGGTATATATACACAATGTAATTCTATCCTTTCATCGGAAAGAATGACAATACCCCATTTGTAAGGAAATGAAAAGACTTGGAAAAAAATTATATTAAGTGAAGTAAGCCAGACCTCAAGAAATACAGGGTGCATGGATTTCCTTATTCATAATAAATAGAATGTGTCTGTAAATCTACAAGTTAATCCAATGTATACAAAAAGATAAAGAATAACACTTGGATATGCTTAATTAAACAGTACTCTGAGCATTCACACATTGAAAACAAAGGAGGATATTCTTAGGAGCAGATCACATTGGCTCAATATTAATATGACTACATAAAATGTTTTCAGTTATATATTTTTTCTTTTTCCATTGCTTCCCTCGAGTCTCTGCTTTTTTCTTTTATTCTTTTATTTCTGTCCCCTTTGTCCCTTTGGAAAGGGAAAAGGAATCATAGAAATGGTGGAACAACAAGTGAAGCAATTCTACAGTGAAACTTGCAAGACAGTATGTTGGAAATGAACTTTACACCTTAGTGGCATGGGGAGAGATGGGTGGTGAAGTAGGAAAAAAATGAGCAAGAGGGTAGCACCCTCATGTACTTATGTAACTACACCTTACTATGTAACTGTACCTCTTCACCTTTAAAATAAAATTTAAATTTGAAAAACTAAATAAAAATAAATAAAACACCAGCTGCACTCTCTATTCTCTCTCCAGAGATCTGTAAAGACCAAAGCAAAGTGAGGTTGTTGAACAAGTTTCACTTTGCTCAGCCTGCATCCCTAAATCCCTCCTCTCATTTTTCAGTGAACCAATTTTCTTTTTTTCCTGTCTATCTTCTACAAATACACTTGAGAAACCCTTTCTGGCTGATTGAATTAAGCCCTACAAATTAATACTCCATAGGATTTTTTCTTTCACTTTCACTTATCTCTTTAAAAATTTTTCAGATTATTTGCCTTTGAATCCTCCCAAATCTCCCTACCACTAAAGAGATAAGATTGTCTTTTACCTTATCCGGTTTGCTAAAGTTTCTTTGTGGGTTTGAACAAAAGCAACATTTATTTCTTGAGCTGTTTTATCAGAAAGTGTTCATGAGATTTTAGTTAAAATTTATTGCCTTTGGGCACTTTAATGTCAATTCTTTCAATCTTACTATAATATTATTCTACCACTAATCATATATTGATTCACTCAAAAATAATTTATTGAATTTATAATGTTTTAGAAACTGTTAGATATCAGAATTGTTCATGTGAATGGCATATAAAAACAGCCTGGAGCTAGGTGCCAGTGGCTCACACCTGTATCCTAGCTATCAAGAGGCTGAGATTTGCAGATTGTGGTTCAAAGTCCATGAGACTTACCTCCAATTAAACACCAGAATACTGGAAGTGGTGCAGTGGCTCAAGTGGTAGAGCAATAGTCCTAAGCTGAAGATACTCAGGGACAGTACCCAGCCCAGAGTTCAAGCCCATGACCAACAACAACAAAACCCACTACCTGAAGAAGCATTTGATCTTGAAGGCAAAGATAAATGTATAACATTATTATACAAAATGAAAAAAGGAAGTGTTCTGGCTGCCAATGTCTCATACCTATAACCCTAGGTGCTGCCGAAGCTGAGATCTGAGGATTGCACTTTGAAACTAGCCTGAACAGAAAAGTCTTATTGCCAATTAACCAATAAAATAACTATAAGTGAAGTTGTGTTTCAAGTGATAGAAAGTTATCCCTGAGCAAAAAAGCTCAGAAACTATGCCTAGGTCCCAAGTTCAAGCCTTAAGTTCATCACACACAAACACACACACACACACACACACACACAGTAATAATAACAACAATAATAAAATGGTATTATTGTCAACAAAAAACAGATCAAACAAAAGAACAACAAGAGAAAAACATGGGAAAACTGATGAGTGTAAACTAGGAAAAGTGTATGGTAAGACATGGCATTTTAAAATCCACTCAAATATTGTTGGGTAGGTTATCTATTCAGATCAAGGCTGAAGAACAATTTAGGTTAGCAGAAACAGCATTCTTCAGCCACAGACACAAACAGGGATTTTAAGATTATGGAGCAAAACCCTTTTTATTTTTAGGTAGTCCCATTTATTGAGCCAAGATTTTGAACTCAGACAATGAGAGATGCTGGCAGGGTTGTGGAGAAAAGGGAACCCTTCTACACTGCTGGTGAGATTGTAAGCAAGTTCAGCCACTCTGGAAAGCAGTGTGGAGGTTTCTTAAAGAACTGAAAATTGACCTTCCCTACGATCCTGCCATACCACTCCTGGGCATCTATCCTGAACATCATAACCCAGGATATGATAAGGACACCTGTTCAGGTATGTTCATCTCTGCACTATTCACAATAGCCAATTGATGGAAATAATCCAGATGCCCTACTGCAGATGAATGAATACAAAAATGTATGTGTGTATATATATATATGTACAATGGAATTCTACATAGACAACAAACAAGATAAAATCATGGCATTTGCATGGAAGTGGATGAATCTAGAGTGAATCATATTGAGTGAGACAAGTCAAGAACAAAGGAACAAAAGGCACATGGTATCCTTAGTATGTGGCTTTTAGATCCAAACAGTACAAGAACGAGGACTCAATATTTGCATACCCAATGCTATGGACATGGTATTGGAAACATAAACACAACTACATAGACATAAAATTTTATGACTCTGTAGACATATTGTTTTATTACATAGATTAATATCTATGACACACAAACCCTCAGCCTAATTTTAATTATGTTTTAAAATCTAAGTGACAGTGATTGTATATAAAGATTCCTTTCTTGAATACTTGTTTGTTAAACATGTCATTTGAAATATGATATAAAAGTCAATGTTAATAAATTATTTAATAGAAAAGATCATGGATCAAGGTCAAATCTTACACCTTGCTCTTGGAAACAGCCTTTTAATTAGTTGTATTTTCAAAGGTTTGCACACTGAATCTTAGACCAGGTATCTACATTCAAGCTAAATAGGCAAATGCAATTTGTTTTCCAAATAACTTTGATATAAGCCACTAGCACAACAATGTTCATTGAAGCACTATTTACCATAGCAAAGATATGGAACCAACTCAGATGTCCCTCAGTTGATGAGTGGATCAACAACATATGGTATTTATACTACTGTCAGAAAGAACGACATCGCCCCATTTGTAAAGAAATGGAAAGACTTAGAAAAAATCATATTAAGTGAAATAAGCCAGACTCAAAGGAACATAGGGTCAATGGTTTCCTTCATTTGTCATAATCAGTAGAAACCTTGGACTCTCCTAGCAGAGATTTACAATAAAACAAAGCCTAGATATTTATGACCATATAGTATGACGCTAAATGAAAGGACATCTAAGATATAAAAACAAAAGCCATATAATGAGTGATTGTTGTCCTTAATGTTCTATGTTATCTCACATCTCTTTTGCTGTCCTTTGGTTATCTCATATTATTACAGTACTTCACCTTGTTATCTGATATATTGGATATATGCTTATGTGGTTATTTGAAATAGGATAGGGAAGGGGGAAAAACAAGATGAGGGGCTGGGGTGGGTGGAGGGATATGGGGATCAAGACATGAGAAAGGTTATCAATGTATGTGAAGTAATGCACCTTCTATCTGGTGAATATAATGTAACCCTTCTATTAATTGCAATAAAATATATGGAAAAAAGTAAAGACATTCAACACATATGGTTGAGAATTTTAGCATATTAGTTTAATAGCTGTGACCCACCATGTGATCCCAAATTATGCTGGAAGAAGAAAAAAGGACACATGAAATAAAGCAATGAAAGAAATGTAGAGCCCAAACCTCTTCCAAATATCTCCTCCAGACCTTCTTTTATCACATCACTTGCATTATGAGTGGCTAAAATGTCATTTTTAATGTGGGTGTCAAAAAGTCTAAGCCAAATAGTTCAAGCTATCAATTGTCAAAGTTAGTATAAAAACAAAGAAAGATTGTATTAGATTTTAATCCAAGGTATAAAGTGAATACTCAGAAAAGTACTGATACAGGAAAAATAATGACCTACCTACATGCAGTATTAAATTATAGATGAATATTGGGAAGGAGATGAATCATGCTTGCAGGAGAATTTCCTTTTTAAAAATTTTATTGTCAGGGTGATATACAGAGGGGTTACAATTTCATTCATCAGGTAGTAGGTGCTTTACTTCTTGAACATCCCTTCCCATGTTTTTCTCCCACTTTCCCACCTCCCACTCCCTCCCACTCATCTTGTTTATCCATTAACTTCCCTTTTTCAAATAAACAAACATATATATATATATGTATATATACAATATACCAGGTACTACATTCAGATACAGTAACCACATGCAATCAACTATAAGGGGGGAAGAAGAGAAAAGCAATAGCTTCACATAGTACATTTAGAACAACAATCACAAAGATAAACCTCTTGTTTCCATATCCTGGAGTTTATGTACATAGCTTTTGAGCTATTATGATCCTCTTGCAGGAGAACAGTGTCACCCATCCCACATTTTCTCCCAGCTATTTTTCCCTCCTAACTTCCTCCCATGCAAAGCAGTATAGAGACACTATCCTTATGACTTTTAAGAATATTTTTTGAAACTCTGAGTTACATTAGAGCACAGCTGCTTTTCCAAGAACAGGTAAAAGACTTTGAGGAAATAAATCAGAGTTCCTTTGTTGATCTGTCACTATCCACTGAATCAAGACCTAAATAAATGCCCATTTACCCAACCAAATACATGTAACTAAGTCACAAAAGCAATATTTCAAAGGCCAGAGATACACCTAATATATTGTAGCAGACCATAGCTATCAGACTATATCACTGGCCTGAGATCATTAAGGAGATTTAATTTTCTTTATTGATTTTGAAGTAGCACTTCTGTTCACCTTTAAATATTCTTCCTCTGCTCCCCTTTATATTATAAAATTGCAAGGGTCCTTAGGGCTTTCCACACATTCCTTCAAAAATCAACTTCCTTTCATGTTTCTTCCACTTAGCATTTAAAGTCTAATAATATTGCGGTCACCGACATTCCCCAAAGTCTAACCCATTATCACAGTTGGCTTTTTTCCCAAGGATATGTTTAGAATAGCTACTGACCACAGACTAAGAAGACCAATCAGGTTACCCAAGTGTGAATTTAGCAAATCCAACATGGTTCTCAAAGCCTACCTTCTGTACTAAGTTCCTAGATGGTCAGATCAATATCTGAGTAATTAAAATTTCTCATGATCAAAGTTCTGACCTGTGCATTGGCCTTGCTTATCAGTAAAAAGCTGTCTTGATCTCCTTGTTATTTGCCGCTTGAAGGTTTGCAGAGCTATATCTCTGAACTCCTGTTTTGCTTCCCTGTCCTTGACTTCCCTGCCTGCTGTGTTTGCTGTGTCAGCCAAAATTATGCTGTCAATGCCTTTGGCTGTCTCTGATAATCCCCAGTCAGCACCTCTTCTTCCTTCCTTTGTCCTGCTCTGCACACACTCCTTCCTTTTCCACACCAGAGACTGGTATTTTACTGTTTGGGCCTTGCTTCTTTCCTTCCTTCCTTCCTTCCTTCCTTCCTTCCTTCCTTCCTTCCTTCCTTCCTTCCTCCCTTCCTTCCTTCCTTCCTCCCTTCCTTCTTCCCTCCCTCCCTCCCTCCCTCCTTTCAGCCTTCTTTCTTCTCTCTCTCTCTCTCTCTCTCTCTCTCTCTCTCTCTCTCTCTCTCTCTCTCTCTCTCTCTCTCTCTCTCTCTCTCTCTCTCTCTCTCTCTCTGTCTCTCTCTCTCTCTCCCTCTCTCTTTCTTTCTCTTCCTCTCTTCCTTTTTACTAGCTTGCTTTCTTGTCTGCTTTTCTACCTTTAAAACTTGCAGTTTAAATCTAGTAATTTAATATTCTGTGCTCTGGGTGTTTGTGAGGGAAACAAATTTCTTGCTTTGTCGACAATGGTAACAGTTCTTTTCACTTTGTCAAATTATCACATTGAGTTTCTACCTTCTCATTTTTAAATGGTCCTTGCCAAAAATCTCTGTAATCATTGGTTAGTGTTTTTGTTGTTGTTGTTGTTGTTGTTGTTGTTATAAAGCAAGTTTATTTCTGCAGAAAGGAGGTGTCTTATGTTTATGCACGGAGAAGTAAAAGGAACCCCAAGTATTCCCCTCTTTTTCCTCCATACTCCCAGAACTTGGCAGCATCACACAATGCTCCGGGAATCTTTATTGGGGACCAAAAATGTGGAGATCATGGAGGGTCAGACTGGTCACTACTTACTCAAAGCGACTCGGGCTCCATGGTGGAGGTGACAGCTGTGAGGGGCTGCACAGACTCAACCCGCTGGAGCCTACCCCTGTACCGAGCTCACATCCTCTAAACCGTACCACGAGGGCCTGTAGCTCCACAAGTTCCATGATCCGGCTCTGGTATGTGTCTGCATGAGAGAAAACTTCTTGGTTGTCTGGAACCGACCCAAGGTCGCTTACGTCAATTCCCCTGGAGAGAGGATGACCAAGAAGACGTCCCCAAACCAGGGGAAGTCTCTTGTGGGTCCCAGGGTCCACAGACTAGGATATGGCAATGAAAAGGTTTTTCTAAGAAACTCATATGGGGCTTTGTGGCATCGCCAACCCGCACCCCCAGGGTATCCAAGACACCCTGGTTAGTGTTTTCTTAATTATTATTGTTATTATTATTATTATTATTTTACTGTCGGGATAATGTATAGAGGGGTTACATTTGTAAGGTATTAGGTGCATTACTTGTCACACATTGATACCCCTTCTCATGTTTTTGTCCCAATTTCTCTCCTTCCACTCCCTCCCAATCATCTTGTTTTCCCCCCTTCTCTTCCCTATTTCAAACAAACAAATAAACATATACAATATACCAAGAAACAAAAGTCAGATACAGTAACGGGGGGGGGGGGAAGAGAAAGAAAACAACTTCATGTAGTATATTAAGAGCAACAATCACAAAGATAAACCTCTTGTTTCCATAACCTAGAGTTCATTTTGTTTCATCCCATCCTGTATGACCATATGTATGTAGGTTTTGAGGTATTGTGATCCTAATTGTTTTTATGCACTCATATGGCCATGAGTGATTCTTATCACCGTACCACCACACCATGTAAAAGGTGCTAGAAAAGCAACAACCTGGTTGTCATGGATTGTAAATATTAGTGGTAGAAAAAATTTTATAAATGGACAATTGCAATAAAAAATAGCAGGTAAGAAAAGACATGTTCATAGCTATGTTCTGGCAAGTTAGAACTAATTAACATGGAGTCTACAAAAAGTTACAAACTGACCAAAATTCTTGTGTCTGAATTGAAGAAAACCTTTCAAATCCTAAAATCAAAGACTGCATGTCAGATAATAAATGTCTGACCGTTCCCATCCTCTAGATCTCAGGACTCCTGAGATTATAGTTACAGACCAGTTCTGGACTTGTGATGTAAAAACTCCCAAACTGTAGGAGTGACCACTTCTAAATGCAAGATAGTTTTGAAAAAGAGAAATAAGAAAACCCTCAGCAGCTCAGGGTTTGTTAGAAAATTAAATTCAACTGAATATCAACATCTTCTACTTTCAAGATATGCCCCAATCATCAACTCACTTAGCTTTCACTTGCTGAATAACTGGAACAATGAAAATAAAATCATTACATTTTGAATTCAGGCAACCTGAAGTTTTGAATGAAAATGAGAAGTGATAAATACAGTGCTTAAGTACAATAGTTTAAGTCAATGGAATATAATGTGAACAACTGAACAATTCCTACTATTTGCCCATTCCCTACATAATCTGAAAAAGGAGAGCCAAGACCAAAAATCTTCAAATATTATGTCAAATGTTGCATTGTTTGCAACATACTTCAGATAACAACAATTATCTCCTTGAATTGCAGATTTTAAAGGACAATTAGAAGCATTTATTGAATTTTTCCCAATCTTAAAACTGCTTCTCCTGGGCCGGGAGTTTGGTCTAGTGGTAGAGTGCTTGCCTAGCATGCACTAAGACCCGGGTTCGATTCTTCGGTACCACATACATAGAAAAAAGCCAGAAATGATGTTGAGGCTCAAGTGGTAGAGCTCTAGCCTTGAGAAAGTCCAAGGACAGTGCTCAGGCCCTGAGCTCAAGCCCAGGACTGGCAAAAAGAAAAAAAAAAAGCCTGTTTCTCCTTACCTGATTGCACTGTGTAGACAATAAAAGCAGGTAGATGTGAATGAGAGTATAAACTGTGAAGTACACGGCAATATTTCACTTTATTTTTTTTAAATTTTTTTATTGTAATTAGTAAAAGGGTTACATGATATTTGCCAGATAGAAGGTGCATTAATTCACATACATTGATACCCTTTCACATGTCTTGGTACCCATTTCCCTCCCCCCCACACACCCCCACCACTTTATAATAACACTTTCTAATACTTGAAGCATTAGAGAAGACGATATTCCAAAAGTATTCACTGAATGAATAGACTAGTAAATAATGATGAGAAAATTACCATTGAAATAATTGTCTCATTGCCTATCTTCTTGTTTTGTTTTCCTCATGATTTCAATGTAATTGAGCAGGCATTTTAGTCACCTCTGCTTTTCACTCAGCATGAGCTTGCATACTGAACCATACTAAATAATATATAGCAGTGCAATCATATCAAAGTAGAATATACATCAAAGCCCAAAGAAAGTGCTGATCAGAATTTTGTTTAGTCCTATCAATCAAAAGTGAAAATATGAGATAATTAGGTGGGAAAAGAAGGCAGACATATACAACCCATACATTGCATTCTATTTTACAAAATCCATGTCTTTATCTGTTGACAAGTAGATTTTTTAAGCATGGAATAAAACCCTAGCCTGTTGCATGTAGAAACAAATTGAAAAACAAATAAGTCAATCTAGCCATCTCAGAAGAAAGTTTTGAAGAACTTAGGTACATTTCCTATCTTCAAACAGGTATCAAGCCAGTTATCCAAGAGTGAACACAAATAGCTCCAAGTACATGGCTCAAGGACCCTACCAGGGCACAATTGTGATGATATAGTCGATGTTTTATTAAATTCAACAGTTGTATTGCTATGGTCTTTATATTGCTAAAGACTAGATGGTAAAATCTACCAGCAAGTAAAAAAGAAATCAAACTTAACATGATAATACTCATTATAATCTACAATCTTTCATTAATAATACTCACTATAACCTATAATCTTCATTACAGATCCTCTATGCAGATACATATCTAAGTGTTCTACAAGGTAACAACTCAATCCTCATATTTCTGAGATAAGTTACACTGATATCAGCATGTTGTAGACAAGAAAAAAGTTATATGAAGCCAAATAGCTTGCTCATAACCCAAGAACTCCGCAGTGGTTATAGAGTCCGTATTTAGTATGTGATCTTTAACCCAGCTATACATACCCAGAGCTATAATTCTGGTAATGAATACTACCATACACTCATAGTTATATCATCTCTTTCCCTTTCCACAAAGATGGATTGTTTCTATATAAACAAGACTTCTCTCTCCTGCTGTACCTGTAACAACCAGTGGTATCTTGGCAAGCCATAGTTCTACAGTTCATTTCTTTCCCTCTTGCCTCTTATCCTCTTCTGATTCTTAAACCAATACTCAGTTATTCTCAATCCCTCCTTCAACCCACATCTATTCTGAAAAACCATAATGTCTCTCATCTCCCACACAATAAATTACTTCACTCAGTTCTTTTAAAACAGGCTGTCCTCTCTTAGCAATTACTCATGGGCACTGAAATCCGCTTTAGTTATAGTTACATATTGATTAGCCCAGGAACTATACATAACTCTTCCCTGAGCTTTGACTCTACAGATTTGAGTCAATTGTCTACTCTATTAAGATGATCACAAATGCTTTCAATCAGCTCCTGTAAAGTTAAATTTCTCTTCTCCCTCTTACCCAGGCCATCACAGTGAACAAAACCCATCAAACCAATCTGGGCAGTTCCAGATAAAACCCTTCTAGCTACTAACTATGACCAGATTACAAAGTCATGTCCATAATTTTAGGATTTTTAATGGCGATGTGCCACTCCTCAGTTTTATAATGTTAATTAGGAGAACAATATTGGACTGCTGACTGCTGTCTCTTAGTGCTCTTCCCTCCCTCATACATGGATTTTCCATATATTATCAAGTCCTGTTTATTTGACTTCCTAAATGTATTTTTCCTTTGTTTTAGTGCTTTTAGTCTTTGTTATTGGTCATATGCAGACCACCATCGATATAAACCTATGTATTAGTTTCCAATTGTGTCATAACAAATTGCCACAAACTAAGTACTGAAAAGAACACAAATTTATTTTCTCCAAATTCTGAAGGTCAGATATCTAACATGGGTTCACTGAGCTTAAATGAAGCTATCAATGAGGCTTAGTTAGTTTCTGCTGGCTCCATATTTTTGCCTTTTCCACCTGCTGGAAGCTACTCCTATTCTTCATTTGTGGTCATCTTTAGTCATCAAAGATAGCACAATAACATTTCTCTGACCTAGCCTTTATCTTCCTGCATCTTTGTCTGACCACAGCTTATAAATGTTGTCTCCTTAGGCCTGGAGTGTGGCTTAGTGGTAGAGTGCTTGCATAGCATGCACAGAGTATTGGATTCGATTTCCCAGTATCACACATACAGAAAAAGCCAGAAGTGGTGCTCAAGTGGTAGAATTCTAGCCTTGAGAAAACTCAAAGACATTCCCAAGCCCTGAGTTCAATTCCTAGGACTGGCACACACACACACACACACACACACACACACACACACACACACACACACACGTTCTCTATTTATAATCATCTTTATGATTAATTCAGACCATTGGTATACTCTGTTAAATCAAACAACTGAAATATTCAGAGATAATCTCTATGTCTAAAGCAACTTTTAATAACCTAGGCAAAACTTCTTTTAAAATTTCAGATGCCATTTAACAGATTCAGAAGTCAACATTGTAGGGGCCAACCTAGAATGAAGAGTTCTAGATAATCAAAAGGTACCAATATCAAGAAGATTGTTGAGAGAAACATGGAGAAGAAATCTTGCAAAATTATTTATGAACTCTAGGCTCATTCCATGTACACTTAAACTTAGAGACTTGAACTATACAATAAACTTTTGCCAGAGCCTCAAACTGTCCACTGGGTTGCAAATTTTGGAAACAGATAGGAAGCATTCTAAAAAGATTTGAAAATCTAAGTTGACTTTGAAATCATAGTTCAAAAAAATAGGTTCAGTACATGCAAAGTGAAATTAACTGGACACATTACCTGTTTTGTTTTGTTTTTTAGAAACTCATTTTCTACAGCTAAGTCCATTACTGTGATAGAAAAACCCTATGGAATGGCCATTTCACTACCTAAAAGATGTTTCAAGCTGAGTTTATTTGGCTACACTAAAGAACTCAGTATATTTTGTTTTTCATTTGCATGGTGTGGTTTGTGCAATAGATGATATTTAAAACTGAACATTTTATTTTAAATTATCTTTTATGTGATCTACTGGCAAAGTTTTTGTAGACTGTTTAATGACTGGATATACTTCCTCATATGTAAAACAGACTTTTTTATTTAAGAATTTATTAACAGTGATTTTTACATCATATTTCAAATGACATGTTTAACAAACAAGTATTCAAGAAGGGAACCTTTATATACAATTGCTGTCACTTAAATTTTAGAACATAATTAAAATTAGGCTGAGAATATGTATGCCATAGATGCATATTAATCTATGTAATAAAACATTATGTCTATAGAGTCATAAAATTTTATGTCTATGTAGTTGTATTTATATGTCCAATATCATGTCCATAGCATTATGGTACACAAATATTGAGTCCTTGCTCTTGTACTGTTTGGATCTAATAGCCACATACTAAGGATACCACGTGCCTTTTGTTCCTTTGTTCTTGACTTGTCTCACTCAACATGATTCACTCTAGAGTCATCCACTTCCCTGCGAATGCTATTATTTTTTCTTCTCTGTTGGCTATGTAGAATTCTATTGTGTGTGTGTGTGTGTATGTATATATCACATTTTTTGTATCCACTCATCTGCAGTAAGGTGTCTGGATTGTTTCTGGCTATTGTGAATAGTACAGAGATGAACATAGCTGAGCAGGTGTCCTTATCATATCCTGGGTTATAATGTTCAGGCCCTGAACATGGTCAGATCTTTAAGAAACGTCCACACTGCTTTCTGGATTGGCTGAACTTGCTTACAATCCCACCAGCAGTGTAGTAGTGTTCCTTTTTCTCCACAACCCTGCCAGCATCTTTCATTGTCTGACTTCAAAATCTTGGCCATTCTCAAAATATATTATTTTAGATATCCAGGATTCCATTCAAAACTCCTCAACATTAAAAAAAACTTAGAAAGGGTAAAATCACAGGCAGAAGAACAATAAATGTTACTTCCAATATAACATAGTTGACACAAGGTTTTCAAAAGCCCTGTAAAAGTACTCAACCAAGTAACTAACCGTGTTTGTAAAACAGAAAATCTCAGAATATTAAAGACATTCAAAGAAAGTTACAACAGAAATTTGAGAACTGAAGTGTGCAATAACTGAAGTTAAGGTAAGGAAAAAATCCTTGGATGAGCTAAATAGAAGAGTGGAAAGAGAATCAGAAAGCTTGAATATAATAGCAATTACATAATATAACCCACAAAGAAAATGAAATGGTCAATAGTACCATAAGAATTTGAAAGGCAGTAAGAAAATTTATATTTACACTATTGGACAGAAAGAAGGATTTAATCAAAGAACATATTATTGAAGAAATACTGAGTGAGGCTTCCAAAGAAGAAGAATGAATTTGAAATTCATAAATTGAAAGAAAAGGCAAAAGAAATAAAAGGTGAAAGAGAGGAGGGGGGGGAGAGAGACGAAAGAAGGCTGAAAGGAGGGAGGGAGGGAGAAAGAAAGAAAGGAACAAAAGGAAGAAAAGAGGAAAGAGAAGAAAGGAAAGAAAGTAGTGCAGGAAGATGGTAGGAAAGAGGGAAAGAAGGAGGGAGAAAGGAATGGAGGAAAGGAGGAAGGGAGGGATGGAGAAAACAATGGAGGAAAAAAGGAGAGGGTGGTGAGAAAAGAGAAAGAAGGAATCTCTGTTGCTTCTACTACAGAAGTCTGTGGGGAAGAAGAAGAGTAGAGTTAGGAAAGTGATGAGAGAGAAGTTAGATTGGATCTGGTCCTTTAAAGAAGGCATTAATGGGCCGGAAGTCGGGCCTAGTGGTAAGAGTGCTTGCTTGCCTAGCATGCATGAAGACCCAGGTTCGCTTTCCTTGGTCCCATCTACATAGAAAAAAGCCGGAAGTGGTGCTGTGGCTCAAGTGATAAAGCTCTAGCCTTGAGAAAAACCAAGGTCAAGGTTCAGGCCCTGAGCTCAAGCCTAGGACTGGCAAAAAAATAAAGCATTAACGGGGGAAGTTGGGGTGAGAATTGCTTCAGCTAATGATGGGCATGAAACTTGTTGGAGAAGAATTTTTACTTGTTTTCCAGAATGGTAAATTTTAAAAACATGAAAAACACAGGGCCTAGACACGGTGCTTGAGCTTCTATTGCTGTAGGTCAACACTCTATGACTTGAGCCACACCTCCCTCCCTTCCTGGAGTTTAAGTAGTTAGCTGAAGATAAGAGTCTCCTGGACTTTCTTGCCTGGGCTGGCTTCAAATCAGGATTTTCTCATCTCAGCCACTTGAATGGCTACAATTCCAAGCCCTGAACCACCAGCATTTGGCTGAAGTTTTCTTAAAGCACTAAAGTTTTATTTCTGTCTCTCATCTCTATTATATATTTAAAAACTGACACAGTTTATGTTTCTGACTAGCCTTTCATTAATTTACCCACATTGTTCAGCAAAACAACCTCACCTCCCTGTAAGAGTAGCAGGGAGTCAGGGCTATGATGAGATGCGTTCTTGAATTTCTCTGATAATAATCCCCAGGAACCATTAATTCATTGGTAAGTTCACCTGCATAATGAGTCTCCTTTCAAACATGAAATAAATATTGCATAGGCTCTGAGAGCACACACTTTCTTAAAAATTTATTCAGGGAATACACTATGAATGAGATATAACTACAGGAGAGCGTTTCTATGTAAATACCCAAGCAAATAATAGCTATTTCTAAGGTAAACCAAGGTAAATCATGACATTTTCCTTTACATTTCTGAAATTTAATTTTTAAGAAACCCATCATTAGTTATTCATTCCTACAAGAGATAATATTTTGATGATATTAAGGTTTAAATCTAGTCAGGGTCTCATATTCCATCAGCTTGTTTTCTCAACTAGTACTCCAGCCCTTGAGCCACACTTCTAGTTAGGCTTTTTGCTTATTTAGAGATGAACTTCCAGTTCACTAGAAGTTCTAGTGAACTTTTCAGTCTGGCCTCTACTCTTATCTCTAGAGCTAAGGTTATAATCAGGAAATTTCTAACTGTGAGTTATAATTTTCTGCGGCATTTCCCTCAAGCATTTTGTTTCCCAGAGGAAAAATCCTTTCAGATGTTTATGTGCTTACAACCTTCAATTAAGAATGTCTGAACTAAACTCAGAGAGGCAAGAAATAAAATCAAAGTGAATCAATTAAGTCAGTAAGGATTTACATACCTCTGTAAATATATTTAAAAAGTAAGTCCTGTAACCAAACCATAGGTAAGTAAAGTCAATGAATTGCATTTGCGCACGCGCGCGCGCGCGCACGCGTGTGTGTGTGTGTGTGTGTGTGTGTGTGTGTGTGTGTGTGTGTGTGTGCCCATCCTCTGGCTTGAACCCAGGGCCTGGGCACTGTCTCTGATCTGAGCTTTGCTGCTCAAAACTAGTGTTCTACCACTTGAGGCACAGTTCTACTTCTGGCTTTTATTTTGGTACTTATTAGAGAGAGAGTCTCACAGATTTTCTTATCCATGAGCGCTTTGAACCATGATCCTCAGATCTTAGCCTCCTGAATAACTAGGATTACAGAAATGAGCTCCCTATATCAGGCAATGAATTACATTTTAAATAGACCCAACCTTCTCTCCTAGTCAGTTTTTGTGAGCTTGCAAATTTTGTCATTATTCTAATCTATGGCATGGGGTTAACTGCATCTCATGGTTATAGGGTCCAATAAATATAATTGAAGTATAAAGTTTATGATGTACACTAATTTTTCAATTTTATTAATTTTCTTTTTGCTTTCAGTGTCCTAAAGTTATACTGTACACTGAGCTTAGTGATCAGTAGATCATTAAATTGATCACTGTGATATGACATGCAATATATTTCTTATTAATAAGAATTAAACTGCTATAACACACCTTAAAATTTTTCATTGAAGAAAAAGAAAAGAAAGACAAGCAAAAGATAAACAAATATGGTTTTACTTGAAGATCTTCATTTTTAGTAGGAAGCAATTGTCATTTGTCTACCTGTGGGTTTCCAGTTTTCTCAGCACAACTTCTTAGAGATTGGTCATTTCTTCAGTGCATGTATTTGATCCCCATAGATGAGATTTAGATGGCTGGACTGAAGCCACGGTGATGTTTTTGTAGGTCCTCCATTCTATTCCCTGGATTTGCATGTCTGTTTTTTGTCGGTACCATGTTGGTCTTGACACTGTAGCTGGTAATGACATTTGTAATGTAATGTGTTACCACTAGTATTGAACTTTTTGAGCAAAAGTTCTTGGACTGCTCAGGGTCCTTTTTTGCTTTCATATAAATAAATCCTACCATTACTTTTCCTAGCACTGTGATCTACGTCATTGGACCTTTGAAGGGACTGGGTTTGTGAATGACCTTGAAATTACTAGGGAAAACTTTTCTGAGATACAGGAGAAGGCAGTCACCGTCTCCTTAGAATTCTTGGCAATAACAGTAACAAGAGTTGACAGGTGGTACTGCATCAACCTACAAAAGCTTCTGTCCAGCAACAGAAAAATTAACAGAGTAAGAATACAGTCTTCCGAGTTGGAGAACGTCCTTTCCAACTATTCAAAAGGCAGGGAATCAATAACCAAAATATATAAAGAACTGAAAAAATAAACACTGAAAGATGAGCCCCAGCAATAAGCCAATAAATGAACTGAACCATTTTCAAATGATAAGGCCAGTAAATGCTTAAAAAAAATAAGATTCAGCAACTTTAACCTAAGAAATACACAAATGGCAATTGCATTGAGATTCCATTTCATCCTAGTCAGAATGGCTGCCAACAACAAGACAAAAAGGGAAAACTTGGGCAAGAATAGGAGAAGAAATAACACTGTAAGTAAGAATATAAATTATTGTTGGAAGTTTCTCAAAAATTGAAACTCAAAACTAATAATAAAACTGCTCTATTGCCAGGTACCAGTGGTTCATGCCTGTAATCCTAGATTCTAGGAGGCTGAGATCTGGGGATTGTGGTTCAAAATCAGCAAGAGGAGGAAAGTCTGTGAGACTCTTATCTCTAACAACCTACTCAGAAAAAGCCAGAAGTAATGCTGTTGCTCAAGTGGTAGAGTTCAAGCTTTAGGACAAATGACAATGTCTAGGCCTGAGTTCAAGCCTCAGGGCTAGCAAAAAGAAAGAAAGAAAGAAAAAAAGACAACAAAACCTTCTCTGTGATCCAGATACACCTCTTCAGTATAGCCCCAAAGAAATCAGAGGTGCCATACCTGTATATTCATGTATATTCAGCACTATTTACCATAGCCAAGCCATAAAATCAGCATTGCTTTCATGTTTGTGAGTGTAGAGAGAAAAGAAGACATACCTATAAGATGGAATATTATTTAGTCACTAAGAAGAAATTGTCATTTGCAAGAAAATGAATGGACTAGGAATAACACTATTAAATAAGTGAGACCGATATTTTCTCTCATATATAGAATCTAAAAGGAGAAAAAAGATTATATAGTAGGGAATAAAAAAATAGCCAACGGGACAATGGAAAATTGAGGCTAAGTGTAAGCAATAAGGAAAGGGAGTGAATATAATCAAACTACCTTAGCACAATTAATACATACTAATAAAATGCTGTCATGCTTCATGATTCCACATACAAATTAAAGTCAGTAAATTGATTTTTTTTCTGCATTTATTTCACCCTTTCTTGCTAGTACATTCACCTAGTGGAAGTAGGAAAATTCAAGGTACACCACTCTGAACCCTTCCCAGCTATGTTGCAGAGAGAGGCTTCTTTCTTTTTACCTTTTATTTCTTTTTCCTTTATTTAGCAGGTACTTATTTGAGTGCTTATGAATTATATAGCATTGCAGCATATTTATATAATGTGTAATGATTCGATGAAGGTCAGCAACATATTCTTCTTGTGTGCAGTCTTCGAGCTATAAGATATGAGCTGATTTATTATAAAATAGATTACTATGTCTAGTCATAATATAGAACACTATATCTTATTTCTCCTATTTAACAGTATTTCAGTAACTATTTTCTGTATCTCACCCCCTTACCCTCTTTAATTTCTAGTTATCACTAGACAAAAAATCTTCTGAGACTAATTTTTAGCTTCCACTAATAATACTCTGTTAAAATAACCTCCTCTAGTGTCATCCACCATGCAGAAAATGATAGAATTTTATTCTTTTCATGTCTGAATAACATTCCATGGTATTAAGAGACCATATTTTCTTCATCCATAATTTGCAGCTCAGTTGAGTCCATATTTTGGCTACTGTGGAGAGCGTCATAATGAACAGATGAATGTGTTTGTATTCTTTACACATAACTATGAGTTGGATGCAAATACGATCATGAACAGAGAACTGCTATTTGCTAATGGTTGTTGAAGAGGTTCTTTGTGGAAGTGAATAGTGACAAATGTTTTTATGAACATTTATTTGTAGTCAGATAGTTTCAAGGAGAACACTGAAGACAATGCTGGGTTGTTGTTTTTCTTTACTTGTTATGAGAATATTTTTCCATTCACAAATTCACCATGGTATATTAAAACACAAATAGGGTACCTATAACCAATGTTATTAATATTCTGACAGTGCTGGTCTAAGCAGAATAGTTCCATTGTGTCCTTTCACAATTTTCTGTACTGTGTTGGGCTTGAATGCACTGAAACTATCTATGTATTTTTCTAGCCCATTTTAGTTTTATGAATTATTGCTTTTCAATACTAAGCCTAATGGTCTTTCTTCATCTGCAGAAGGATCTTGAAAGCCCCCAAATGATATGTGGGTTTTTTTGTATTTTGTTGTCATGTTTTTGTGGTTATCCTATGGCTTAACTCAACTGAGGGTCCCTCAGTTGTTTTTATTGCTATTCTTGGCATGAACTTAGGCCCAGGCTTGGGGCATTCTTCCTGAATGTTTTTGCTCAAGGCAACTGCACTATCAAGTGAGGTAAAGTGCCACTCTGGCTTTTTTTAGTATATCCCTGAGTTTTTGTTTCAAGTTTTGCCATTTGAGCCACAGCTCCACTTCCCACTTTTTGGTGGTTAATTGGAGATAAGAGTCTCACAAACTTTCCTGCCCAGGCTTGCATTAACCCTCTATCCTCAGCCTACTGAGTAGCAAGGATTACAGTTGCTGTTTCCTATTCTGATTGAAAATTGTTCTGATGTTACATGTGAGCATTTAGTGCCCAGAAGAAGCCAGTATGAGTTCCTGTATTCAGTGAGTCATTTAGCAGATGATAGAATGAAATTACGTACTGCACAGAGGATTGGCTGCCATTCTTCGGTGTGACAAGAAAAAATGGTTCTTTGGAGTATAGTCAGAAAACAGGAAAAAAAATGCTGGTTGTTATCAAAAGAGGTTTGCAGTATATCTCTACGAATATTCTAAAACCCAAAACGATGGTGTAACAGAGGGATCCTGAGCCAAACATAATCAGAGAAAAAGGAAGTAGAAAAGCAGATAAACCTACATCCTGCTTTCCCTCTGTGGATAGCAAGAATGTCACTGTTAAACTTCAGATAGTAGTAAAATAATAATTGGGCATCACTGTAATAGTACTTACAGCTTATTTTGTACAAGGCTTGTTAAATTCTATCATCACACTGCTACTTTCACTAAGAATGTTTGTACTATGGCCACAGATACAATTTTGGAGTTAACTATGCCATACACATGTATATGTAGAATACAAAACAATTTTCAAACACATCCAATAATTCTCAAAATTCCTTTTTGTGTGGTGCTTCATGTAGAATGGCACCAGAGACTCTGGAATGTAAAGGATTGCTCTAACAATGAGCTACAATTAGTCAAAAATTCTTTTTCATTGTCAGAAGTCTTGAATTCAAATCCTTGCTTCACAACCTTTGACATTCCCCAGTAACCTTATATATAATTGAAAGCAAAAAAAAACAATATTTCTCCATAATTTTGACACATCCCTTTCCTTATTAAAACTATAAGGTAATTCAATGTCTATTGGAAAACATGGATTTCAGTTGGATTTTGACATTGAGGTTAGAAAACCAAAAAGTATTTCTTGAAAACATTTTCTTACTAATACTAGCTTCTGTCAGTAGGGTTATATATTAAACAAATTAATGAGACAGTCATTTTAGCAAGTGTTCTCTTCTAAGGAGCTGTGATTTTTGGCCTCTGAACATCTGTGGCAATAGCTGTGAGTGGAAAAGACAGAGGCTGAGATGCTACTGAACTTTACACACTGCAAACAGCAGAACTTTGCAAGCAAGAATGACTATCAGAGAGGATCAATAGTATTGCTGTTCAGAAATCCTACAAAAGGAATGGAAGCATGGCTGTAGTAGAGGACTGTCTGTGAGAGAAAAAGCTGAGCTAAAGTATGAAGTTCCAGTTCCAAGCCCCAGTGCCAGCAAGTACCCAACAAGAAAGAAACAGAAAGAGGAAGGAAGGGAGGGAGGGAAAGGAAATCTGCAGAATAGGAGTATGAGAAAATTCTATTGCTAGCCTGAGTAATATCAGCCTGAGTAATATCCAGGCTTGCCAGTTACAAACTGGACAAGATTGTTACTGTAAAGTTGGATATGTTATTAATGGTTAATGTGTGATTTAATTTCACTATGTGAAAGGGGCAAAAATATCTCACTCAAAAGATTGAATCAAGAAATGGGACATTTTATAAAATTTTAGCACACAGCTGCCATAGTTATTAATAATAGCTATACCATTAGTAGTCATTAATAAGTGTATATGTTCTCTCTTCAGTTCTGCTCAACAATAAAGTATACATTTGTTGTTGGTTCACTGGCTAGAAATATTCTAAACAAGTTGTTTTTTGTGTGTGTGCTTGGCATAGAGCTTGAACTCAGGGCCTGGGAACTGTCCTGGAGCTGTTTTTCTCAAGGCTAGGCTCTACTACTTGAGCTACAGCTCCACTTCTGACTTTTTTTGGTCCTTAACTGTAGATAAGAGTCTCATGGACTTTCTTGCTTGGGTTATCTTTGAACTGAGATCCTTAGATCTAAGCTTTTTGAGTAGCTAGGATGATAGGCATGAGCCACCAGCTTCTGGCTAAGTATAAATTATTTACACTAGAGATACTGGATTTAAATTCAGGAAATTGCTTTCACTGTGACCAAGTTATCAATAATTATGACATGGGTTAAATATTTTGGGAAGGTTAAATATTTTTAAATGGATTAAATATAAACCTTATTTTCTGCTTAAGACTCAAAGTTAAAAAAATAAAATCAACTTGAAATCTTTAAAATACTGACTTATTTATAGATTTTACATACTTTATATACTGTTTAGAACCTATATTTTCTCTAAAACTGATCAAAGAAATAATCAACAATTATTGATTAAATAACTACTAAGTAACAATTAAGCACCTCTGGAAAGTACACAAAGAAAAAGACAAATAGTCATGTTCCCATTTTATCAAATAAATAGAAAATATTTTTTTAAAAATGAAGTAGCTACTAACAAGAATTAGGTGAAGTGAAAAGTAAATAGACATGTTAAAATGTAAATGATTAACTGAAAGATCTTAATTGAAGCTTTAATTAAAGGATCTCAGAATGTGAATTAATTATATACAATTATGAAAGGAGGCAAAATAATTTAAAGCATATACCAAATGTGGTAAATTAAATTATCTGAGAAGAGAAACAGAGAAGAAAAACTCTAGTGTAATTTGCTTCATCTGCTTAGGATATGCATGATAAAGCCATTTTCCTTGGAGGATCTTTGGCTGTATTGCTCAACAATTCCAATGCTTGTACCAGTGTCTTAGAGGTCATGGAGAGTTCAATCAATTATTATTAAATACATGAATTAATGAATATGGTCATATCTCCTTTGTTCCCCCAATTATAATTTATATCTCCCTGGCCTACTATTAGATATTTCTGTAACATATTCCTAAACACATGTCTTAGCAAAATGCCCAGAACTCAAAAGAGCAGGTCCAGACCTATTGAAAACAAGAGGGTTTATCCTGTCCCACTTTGTAGCCACTGTCTCTATCCTACAAGGCAATACTCAAGAACTCTACAAGTGGCAACCATTGTTAATCCAAGGCTTTATTTTCCCATGAACTTTTGAATCATACACATCAAAAAGAGTTTCCGAAGCAACACTTGCTAATAGCTGCATGATAGAAATGGAAAAATCTTAGCAGCAAGATATTCATAAGCCAGACTCCTTCATAGACACTGGACTCGGCCCTAGTAATACTACACCTTCCTTTTGAATTTATCATAATTTAATTACACCAGACCTATTTGCTATTCAAACAACTTGGTCCACATGATAAGTATTCTCCTTTCAGAGTACTTGTGCCTCCAGGTATAGTGATTCTTGCCTAAAATCCCAAAGCTGGGAAGCTCAAGTAGGAAGACTAAATTTCATACCAGCTTAGACTATATAGCAAACTTAAGGATATCATGGATCACATAATGAGGTCTCAAGAAACAAAGGTGCAGGATAGAGCTCGTAGCAGAATGCTTACAAAGTATGCATGAAGCTTAACTTCAGAACAGGAAGAGGAAAAGGAAGGAGGAAGAGGAGCTAAAAGTACTAGAAGGCAATAGTGGCAGAGGTTAGGATCACATCTCTCTCTTTATAAAGCCATATACTAACCATCTGCTTTCTACCCAGTGACCCAGTTGCAGTACACCAAAAATAGAGTAAGATTCTGTTTAGCAACACAAAGAAAGGCCTGATTCCCCTCTTCTTTTTAGGTTGGGGATACCACCTGAACTTACATACACATAGATGAGTGTTCACAAGTTTTTGTATGACTCATCATATAAGGTACAATTCTGTTGGCTCTGAGATTTCATAGGCCAATATGTATGTAAAAATGATCAGGCTAGGGTGAAAGGCTACTGGTGAAACTAATTATCCTCTCTGAGAATATTAAGTAGAATAACACAACTATTCATCTTGCCACATATAAGGTAAAATCAGAGAACAGATCATGATTTATAACACTTCTCCATGCACCTGCTCCCATCATGGTCTGCCAACATCGCATCAGGGAAAAATGCAATGAGATTTCATCTCCAGTGTAAATCAACTCTGAAGTATCATACTAAATGTGTTAGATTTGATACCTAAAATTTTAATGATAGTAGATATAGTGAAAGACACAGTGCTTTCTATGTGACAAGAAGTTTATATATACAAAGTACAACAGATTTCTTAGGAACACCAGAAGGTCAGTAGTCTATATACTACCAAAAATAAGTGTGCAAAGTGATGAGAAATATATCTATTCTTACAAATTTAAATTGGTGCTTTCCATTAACTTTTCAAATAGAGCGTTTTCTTATTTATAGCTGATATTTTATCTGTACTTAAATAGCTGCATTTAAACTCTACTACACTTTGCAGTAAAAACTAGTTATGTTATAATTTGGAGAATGCCTACATCTTGAGATCAAGGTCTTTTTATTAAAGAGGGTTTACAGTTACATAATGTAAGGAGTTTATTTCTTGACACTATTTTTACCTCCTCCCTCATTTTCCTCCCACTTTCCCTTCCCCCAACCTCCTACCAAGTTGTAAAGTTCCTTTCCAACATATTGTCTTGTAAGTATCGCTGTTGCATTGGTTGACCTTGGTCCTTTGTCTCACCATTTTTTGTTCCCCATTCCCTCCAATTCAGATAAGTGTATATACAAAATACAGGGTACCAGAATCAAATATAGTGACAATGGGATAAACCAAAGGGAAAAAAATCAAAAGTAAAAAGAAATAAGCTCACACAGTACATTAAAAAAACAACAAAGGGAGTCAGGAGTCTGGCCTAGTGATAGAATGCTTGCCTAGCATGCACAAAAACCTGGGTTCGATTCCTCAGTACCTCATATATAGAAAAAAAGAAAAATAAAAAGCTGGAAGTGGTGCTGAGGCTCAAGTGGTAGAGCTTTAGCCTTGAGAAAGTCCAAGGATAGTGCTCAGGCCCTGAGTTCAAGCCCAGAACTGGCAAAAAAAAAAAACAAAGAAAAACTTCTTGCTTTCATATCTTGGAATTCATTTTGCTTGATATCATCTAACAAATCATCTAATAACAACAGATGCTGGTGGGAATATGGCCAAAAGCAAACACGACTACACTGTAGGTGGGGTGTAGACTTATTCAACCATTCTGGAAAGCAGTATGGAGATTCCTTAAAAGATTAAATGTAAAGCTCCCTGTGTGTGTATGTGGGGGGGGGTTACCTCTGGGCTCTTACCTAAATGACCACAAACAAGGCCATATTAAAGCTACCAGCACAATCATGTTTGTTGCAGTATTATTTACCATAGCTAAGATGTGAGAGCAACCTAGATGCCCCTCAGTAGATCAATGGATCAAGCAAATGTAGTATTTATACACAATGAATCACTATGCTTTTGTCAAAAAAAAATGGCATCACCCCATTTATAAGGAAATGGAAAGACTTGGAAAAAATCATATTAAGTGAAGTAAGCCAGACTCAAAGAAACACAGACTCCATTATTTCCCTCATTTGTAATAATTAGTATATTTCTAGGATAGCCCTAGAAAAGGATCATAATATCTCAATAGCCATATACATATGGCCATATAAGGTGGTGCTAAGAGATCAAGATTTTATAAATATGCTATTCTACTTTCTTTCCTATCTGTTACTTCCATACAAGTTTTGAGAAGTACATTTTGTAGGAAAGTAGGAGGCAATCTACATTAGAATGCAAAATTAGTCTACCTTTATAGGAAATTGGACCTTGCAGATTTCAGTAAGTACCTAGCTAAGCTGAGGAACATAGTTTAGAAAAGTGTGGTAGTGTCTAAGTTAAATGGACAAAGGAAAAACAAAACAAAGTGGAAAAAATAATATTTCTTAGTAAATATAAATCTAAGCAAATATTTTTTTCAAACCCCACTTAATCTTTATTACAGCCCTCTAAGTTGTGTATGACAGATCCCATTTTACAAATTATTGTCTCAATCTTCTGGACAAGTATATGAGATCACACAGCAGGGAATGAAGGCATAATAATGAAATTTGGGTCTGTGTAATTCCAAGTCTTTAGAAATGCAGAGATTCCACAAGAGAGAAGATAATGCTTTATAGGGAGAAAAGTGGAGTAAATAGCAGACAATCTACATGAGAAATCACAAACTGATAATATCTAATAAAGCAAGATTGAATATAACAGGGATCAAATACTAGTTCCTTAATCAGGGTTCAGAATCCTGTCACTTAATTTGCAAAGCCACTGTGGGAAAATGACCAACATGAAACATGAAAAGAGTATTTCTACTTATCTGCATTTTTATTGCCAGTTTTGGGACTTGGACTCAGAGCTTGGGCACTGTCCCTGAGCTTCTTTTGCTCAAGGTTAGCACTCTACCACTTGAGCCACAGCCCCACTTTCAGCTTTGTCTGTGGAGTACTGATGAATTGAACCCAGGATTTCACGTATGCTAAGCAAGCGCTCTACTACTAAGCCACATTCCCAGCGAGCATTTTCTTAACCAGAAAAAAAATGAAAAGATGGGAAACAAAGCAATATACATCTAACTCAAATGGAAATAACTAAGCACTGAGTCAGATACAAAAGATTGTAAGTATTTGGGCAGGCAAATCAATAACCTACCAGATTGTTCTAGGATTGTAAACATCTAAATGTTTTAAATGACCATAAATCACAATTAGTATTATAAAGAAAATCAAATCTTATTAAATAAGTATTTAACTTGCTTAAAGCTTATTTCAAATATCCCTACCCAATTTTTTGTCCTTGTTGTATAATATCACTTTAAAATAAATGGATGTAAACTTCTAGTAACATTCATACTTTCTCACTATATTTTGCTTTATTTTTGGTGGTCCTGGGGTTTGAACTTAGAGCCTTGCTAAGAAAGCTCTGAATAGGTAAGTATGCTACTACTTGAGCCAAGTCTCCAGCCCTATATTTTGCTGGCTATTTTAGAGATGTTTTGTCAATCTTGTCCACCCAAGAATGGCTTAGAACCTAAATCTTCCTAATCTCAGCCACCTAAGTAGCTAGGATTATAAACTTGATCTACTGGCACCCAGCTATATGTTTTCCCTTTTGACAAATTTCAGATACACATTGCATTTGTTTATTTTCTTTGCAAACTTGACCATTTCATATGGCTCAGACAGATGGCTCTCTTTAATAAGGATAAAACCAATGACTTTCACATTTCTCTCACACATAATAACTTTAATGATTTTCCTGAAAATTCTGAACATAGCAAACAGATCCAATTTCTCAAGTCATGTATCTCTCCTTTGCTGGAATAGTTATGTAATAAGACAGAGAGATTTACCTATATGGCATTTAAAGTTCTCACTTTCACGTGGTCCTCAGTGATTCTAAATCTGAGTTCTCATACAGTCATAGATAATTTTCTCAGTCTTCACCTCTTTTCCAAAGCTCCTTTCCCTGTACCATTCTTAACTGGCAAATGTGTACCCCAAAAATTCTGGACCTCATATAGCTGTTCAATATCAGGAAGGATCTCCAAATGCAAATGGGAACATAAAGCAAGCAGATAAAACATGCTTCAAAACATTTCTAATTTTCAACCAAAATGAGATAGTGAAGTTGTTTCATTTTACATTTATATCATTTCTCAGTGATTTGTTCATTTTCATAGAGCTCACTAGCTAACTATTTAGGCTTCTTAACTGGGGAGTTATCATGGGTAGTGTTTTAAATATTATAGAGTTCAATAATTTGGTAACAGACCCAGCCATACCACTCCTGAGAATCTACCTTGATCATCATAATCCAGGATATGACAAAGACACCTGCTCAACCATGTTCATCTCTGCACTATTCATAATAGTCAAGCTATGGGAAAAACCCAGATGTCCTACTACAAATGAATAGATATGAAAAAATGTGGTATATGTATACAATGGAATTCTACATAGCCAACAGACAAGATAAAATAATTGCATTCACTGGGAAGCAGATGAAACTAAAGTGAATCATGTTGAGTGAGGTAAGTCAATAGCAAAGGAACAAAAGATGCATGGTCTCCTTGATATGTGGATATTAGATCCAAATAGTGCAAGAACGATGACTCAATACTCAGGTATCCAAGGTTATGGTCATGGTCTTGGAGATATAAATATAACTACATAGACATAAAAATCTATGATGGAATATTGACGCTATGGACATAATGTTATATTATATAGATCTATATGTATCCATGACATACAAATCAGCTTAATTTTAACCTTGTTCTTAAATTTATGTGCCAGTGATTACACATAGAGATACCATTCTTGAATACTTATTTGTTAAACTTGACATTTGAAATATGATATAAAAATTAATGTCAATAAAATCTTTAAAAATGGAACTTGATAATGATATAGAAGATAGAAGAGAATCGTTAGCAAAGGATGATTTTTTTGCCAGTCCTTTGTTTGGGCTCAGGGCCTGAACACTGTTCTTGGGTTTTTCTCAAGGCTAGAGCTCTACCACTTGAGCCTCAGCACCTCTTCTGACTTTTTTTCTATGTATGTGGTACCAAGAAATTGAACCCATGTCTTTGTGCATGCTAGGCAAACACTCTTCCACTAGGCCAAACTCCCAGCCCTAGAGAAGTATATTAAGGATGGAGCTTAGATGAATTCTTGGGAAGTGGACATATAGAGAAAAGAGTATTTTTCCTGCTCTTTGCTTTCATGCCATTCTCACTTTTTTTCCACAGTATGTAACTCCTTCTACTTGTAAGCTAATATTTTTTGTACTTTATTAAGATGCATTGTAAGTCCCATCTCTTTAATTGCTTCCTAATTGGTTCCTTCCTCCCCATGGTATATTTTTCATGCATTATTAAATTCCAACTGGCTTTCTGGATCTTGTTTTGCATTCCTTAGCGACAGCTTTTCCAAAGTTAAATTGTATGCCTCTTGGGCTCTGGTCACACAGGAAAAGGTACTGTGCAAGTGAAGGGCTCACTATTTGGAAGTGATATGCTTTGTGACATAATTGCAAAGATGACAACAGTCTGATCATCCATTGCCATTCACAAGCACCTCCATCTATAGCAAGTCATTTAGTAAGAATTTCATTGAGCAAGAGTTATTATTATCTTTCAATATGGCAGACATCTGAGTCTCACAGAGGTTAAGCATCTTTCTTTCCCAAAGTCAAATCGCTCACCCGAGACTTATATCTAACCTGTTGACTCTAAATCTGGTACTGTTTCACTGCTTATCTATTAAAACAAATGGCAGGCACATAGCCAATTAACCTTATTAGCTGTTTCACATATTGCTAAAGAAATCATTCCTTGTTTCCATTCACAAAGGTGTCATAGAAAGACTGAAACATCTGAGAGAGATCTGATTTAGAGTGTTAGCCCCAAGCTTACCAAAGTACTTAACCTAATTGACCTGTAGTTTCTCGTGTAAAACTCATTATTCTTATTTCAGACAGTTATTATATGCTTCCAATATATGTCACTTAATTTTATAAGCATAGGGATGCAAGCAGTTAAGAGGTTATTGATCTATATAGTACTTAAGTTTCATTCTATTAAGACAATTTCTGAATGTATAAAATATTACATCATTGGATTTTTAAAAAATGTTATTTTCAGGGTGATAGATAGAGGGGTTACAGTGACATTGCTAAGGTAATGAGTCCATTACTTCTTGAATATTACTACCTCTTTCCATGTTTTCTTCCCTCTTTCCCTTTCCTCACCCCCTCCCTCATTGTAAAGTTCATTTCCAACATAGTGTCTTGTGACCATAGCTGTGACATTGGCTCACCCTTTATCCTTTGTCTCATCTTCTTGTTTTTCCCCTTCCCTTCTCTAATTTGAATAAACAAATAAATATAAATACAATACAACCAGTACTAAAGTCAGATACAGTAACAACAGAGGATAAACCATAAGGGAAAAAAAAGAATGAGAGAGAATTAACTTGAACATAGTAAGTTTAAAACAATAACCACAAAGATAAACCTCTTGTTTCCATATAATGGAATCCCTTTTGCTTAGCATCATTCTATATGGTCATATGCACCTATCTATTGAGCTATTGTGACCCTCTTCTAGTAAAATCCTAGACATATACTAATTGTTAAACATATGAGATGCTTCACGAATTTGCATGTCATCCTTGTGCAGAGGCTATGCTAATCTTCTCTGTATCTTTCCAATTTTAGTATATGTGCTGCTAAAGCCAGCTCTCATTGGATGTTTTGAATTCTTTCTAGGAAAAATAAAAGTATTTTTTAAAGGGAAAGACTTCGCATCATTCATTCAACTAGCAATCAAGATCTA
This sequence comes from Megascapheus bottae, assembly GCF_031878675.1. Lineage (NCBI taxonomy): Eukaryota > Metazoa > Chordata > Mammalia > Rodentia > Geomyidae > Megascapheus > Megascapheus bottae. The sequence continues at coordinate 50,949,538 of NC_143524.1, forward strand.
GTCTGGAATTCCAGAGAATTTAAAATACTTAAGGTCATACTGTGCATACTGTGTGTGAATATATATATATATATACACATATCTTATTATCAATCAATCAATCAAAATAATACCATATACCCTGATAATTTATTATTAACATTTGAGTTTTAGTCCAAAACAACTATGGTAATCTACTTTGATTTTTTTTTAATTTACCAAGTGAGATTCAGCTTTAAGTTCAGTGACAGTACAGCCACTGAGCGATTTTAAATATTTCAACAAGAAAAAATCAGAGTGTTCATAATATTGCCATGTCCAAATTCAGCTGGCTTAGGGCCAGCACAATTCCTTCTAAGTCTACACACATATATATATACACATATATATATATATATATATGTGTATATATATTCATATATATAGTTAGATGATCCTGGATTCACTTCAAAAATTTTAAAATTTTTGGAGTGATTCTATTTTTTGAGCTGTTGATATATTTTAGATATGAGGCCTTTGTCTGTTGTACGGTTAGTGAAGATCTTCTCCCATTTTGTAGGCTTCCTAATTAATTTACTAGCTATGTTCTTTGCCATACAGAAGCTCTACAGTTTAATGCAGTCCCACTTATCCAGCCTTTCTCTGATTTGTTGTGTTTCTTGGTCCTTATTAAGAAAGTTTCGACCTGTGCCAAGGAGGCCTAGTGTACCTCCTATTCCTTCTTATAAAGTCCTCACTGTGTCGGCTTTTACCTCGAGGTCTTTGATCCATTTGGAGTTAATTCTAGTGCAGGGTGACAAAGAAGGATCCAACTTAAGTAGTTATACAAAGGAAATGCCACGAAACAAAGCAATGTATAAATACAGTGCATGTTGATCAGTTTCCCTGACTTCAACATTTTCTTTCCTCTTTGACCCACCCATCCCCTTACTTTTCTTAATTTTTGGATATATTATACTAGAGCCTGTTCCTCATTTGAACCAATTAAATTTTCCAAGCACCCGAATGGGACAGTGAAGAAGGAATGTTTTTTGGAATTATCAACATTCTATCTGCCCACAAAAACTCCACGACTACCCATAGAGGAAATTAAATGTGGTGGACTTTCAACTCCAAATGTGTTATACCATATTTGTCATTAGAGTCCACTTTTGGCCTTGTTTCTATCATTTCAGAAATAGTTTCTGCCTCAGTTTGATGAGGACCTACCACAATTTCTCTTAGCTTCTGAAAGAAAAATCTATATGTAGACTCTAGTCACAGTTTTACCAGTTGCAAAGCTATGCTTGTGCTGGATGATAAAAGCAATAAAGGACCTTCACTATAGTGTCAAAGCCATCATCCAGAGTAGCCCCCATCTCTCTGTCATGGCTAAACTGGGGACACCTTCCATTGATCTCTCTGTGCTCAAGCACAAGAGAATCCAATCAATACATAATTCTTCCATACACACACACTTCCAAGAGGTATATGTTATCATTGTCAATAATTATACCTTAATATTTGGTAAACATCGGGACTTAGTTGACTAATACATATGAGATGGGAGGGATTTGTCTAAGAGAAACTGTTGTGAATAAATAAGTGTACTATTAATCATAACATTTATTAAATTTTTGAGCATATCAGATTGATAATAATATTACATGCATCCATTTATTTCATCACAAAACTTCAAAGAAGTGATTTTTATTATCATCTACAATGAAGACCATGTAACCTCATCCCTTAGCAGTGTGTGCTGGGATTGAAAAGGGCAGAAAATGATAAACTCAGAGTACAGAAAAGAATATTACAGAAGTTTGCTACTATGAGAGATAATGGCTGTCACAGGAAAGTTTTAACTTTCTGCTAACCTACCAAACTGTCATCAAACTGAAGACACTCCACTAGAAGGTATCTTGATACTTTTTCTTATCCAAAACACCATTTAAACTGAGGTCCAGAGAGGACAGAATAATTTCTCGCTCACAGTTCTGTTCAATAGTAGAGCCAGGACCAGAAAGCAGTTACATGCCTTCCCAGGCCACTTCTATACTCCTATAATCACAGTCTCAATTCTCAATATGGATTTTTCTTTCATCTCTCTCTAATTCTTTTAATTCAGGGCTATATTAAGGGAGACACTATAGTATAGCAGGGGGAAATGTGCTAAGCAGACTTACGTATTTTATGCCACTTATAAACCTTAGACTAAGCAATCAACCTTTCTGTTTGTCTTGTTCTCCATTGGGGCAAAACCAGTGGCACAAGTTAGTCTGAGGTTTTTATCTGAAGTTCTCAAATGCTGTCTACTTAACATTTACATGGTATTAGTGCTTAATTCCTTTTTACTTCAAAACTCAAGTTGTACAACTATCTGAAATTTAGTGACATTCTCCTAATACTTCTTAAAGAGAGAAAGATGGAGACCTTAAGCATATTACTTAGTCTCTCCTGCTCCCTGCTTAATATTTTTTGCATCTAGAAAGGTGTATGTTCCTGTCATTACCTGTATCTTGTTATCCAAGATCATTCTTTGAAGCATCTTGATTTTTATCTACCGAGAATTCTTTAACGCAAGATAGATTAATTGATGTCGAGCCTGGTATACTCATTTTGATTTCCAAATCACTTCCTTGTTTCCTTTTGAAGAATTCAAGGACAGAAACAAAATGTATCTTTCCTCTGATTTTACTTTTAAGAGCAAAAAAGTTCTAGGCAAGGTGCTTGTGACTCACCTCTATAATCCTAGCTACTGAGGAGAATGAGATCTGAGGATCACTGTTTGGAGAGAGCCCTGGTAGAAACATCCAAGAGAAGCTTCTCTCCAATTAACCAGCAAAAAACCAGCAACAGATGGTTCTCAAATAGTAGAGTGCTAGGCTTGAGTAAGAGGATGATGAGGCCCTGAGTTCAAGCTTCCATGCTGGCACAAAGTAAAAAATTTAAAAAAATTTTAAATCTTTTATACAAAAATCTGATTTTTCAGATATTTTAACTCTAAGAGAATATGAGTTGAGATACACTACCAAACTAGCTTCCCTTTCTGCCTGCACCAATGCTTTGTCAATCAGAAGCCAGCAACCACATCACCACTTTACTTCTGATTCTTCCACACTTTGAATCTGTTTCTACACCTTGTATGCAGCACAGAATCCTCAGCTCCTGAAGCTTTGTCTCCGTTTCCCATAATTCATGCTCTATCTAACATGTCACCAATACCTTCCATAAAATTAGATACTGTACTGCACTCAACTCCAACACTCCATCTTCACACCAAGAAAAGCATTGAGAAATGTATTTATTTCAACTACAAAATAAAAGAACTGAGATTCTTAAGGTTTCTTGGACAGAGCATTAATTTCATGTCTCCAATGTTGTATGTATACTGCAGTGTTTTATTCGTTTATGTTTCATCTTCACTTAACTGAATCTATACTTACCATTTAAGATTAGAATACAGTATATGTCTTCTTGTTTTTTTTGCCAGTCCTGGGCTTGAGCTCAGGGCCTGAGCACTATCCCTGGATTTTCTCAAGGCTAGGGCTCCACCACTTGAGCCACAGCACCACTTCTGGCTTTTTGCTACATATGTGATACCGATGAATTGAACCCTGGTCTTCCTGCATGCTAGGCAAGCCTCTACCACTAGGCCAAACTCCCGGCCCCTCATATATGTCTTCTTGGGGGCATTTCTTGACCTTCTCTAACTCTACTGGGTTAGGTAGTCCAACTTTGCATTTCTTTAACATGTGTATCTATTTCTGATATAGCATATTTTATTATGATTATGTCATAATTCAAAAATAATAGTCATTGCGTTCATTAAACAAGACTAGAAACAATAAGGAATTATTTGTTATCCTCTCTGTACATTTTTACAGTCTCTAGAAAAAGATTTTACTCCACACTTACCAAATATGGCTAAGCTCAAATGAAACATTGGTTCAAAAACTGTAAGATTGAAAAAAAAGGAAGCTCACAGATAGACAAAATTAAAGCAGGAAGTTCCAATTTGGGCAGGATCTTACTACTGCAAATTCTACAAATTGTAGAATACTTAGATAACTTTTATCATCTTCACTTGTCAAATAAAAACACATAGTATTTTATATAAATGTCAAAAATTACATGAAATATATATATATATGACAAATTAAGACTTGATGTAAAATAGGTATAATTTGATGTGGAGTACTATGAGATTATATTGTTCTACATAAAATTTCTTTTATAAATTTTAATGTAACAAAAAGAAAACTATGAGAAGTAAAAGTTTATATTGATTTGATATTGATTGCTACCAAGGTTTGAACTCAGGACCTCCGATTCTATCACTTAAGGCAAGCCTCCAGTCTTGGCTTTTTGGTGAATAATGAGTTAAAGAGTCTTTGACTTTCTCCTGAGCTGGATTCACCATCCTCAAACCTCAGCCACCTGAATAGTTAGGATTACAGTGGAGAGCCACTAATGCCAATAATTCAATTGACATATTTTGAAAACCCATTTCATTTCAGCCATTTTTACTGGTGCAACTATTATCCAAATATATCTGTCCAATCTTTGAGTCCTCTATGTATACCTTGCCTGAGCTCTTTTTATTTTCTTGCTTCCACTGTCAAAAATGTATCTTTCGATCCATCCATGACCAACAGTAAATTTATCACTTTTCCTATGCATTTTCTTTTCTAGTAATCTTTTTGGTGGTAACATTGATAAATCACATACTTATCAACTTTCTCATCCATAATCTTTGTGACCCCTCCAAATATTCCCTTTTTGATACCGATACATTTTGGCAAAATTGAAAGGACTATGCCCAACATTATTCTATAAATTAAGTCTACAGCATATAACAAGATAAAAACATCTTCCCCTAATGGATTTTGCCTTCTAAAACCAAAATAAGTGAATATATACATAATTAAATAGAGTGTCAGAAGGCGATAATGACAAAAAAAGAAAAATTAATGAAGATTTAAGGTTACAAAAAAAAGGAAGAAGGTGCAAACTTCACAAAATATTTATGGAAAATATTGCAGAAAGAGGAATGTTTGAGGAGAGACTTAAAGGATTGATAAGGAAAGACCCTCTGTCCAGATCAAATAAAAGGAAATGATATGACATAAATAGCATTAAATAAAACTAGAGATATACACTAGAGAGGTAATTGTTGGAGACTACATTGTGAGAGCCTTCTACACCATCCATCATAAAGAATTCAGTAAAATTGACTCATATCTGGAATCCTAGATACTTGAGAGGCTGAGATCTGAAAAGGAAAAGTCCATGAGATTTAGCTCCAATTGTCACCAAGTCTGTAGGTAGATGACCTACTATCAGGACTTTGCAAGGATCAAAGGTGAGAGCATCCAATCACATAGAACAGAATACAGACGGATTATCCAGGAGAGACTTTGGAAGAGCTTTTTATCTAATGTAAACCCCAGGAAAGACCTACAAACATTCAGGACCTTCACATCAGTTCTAAGCTGTGTGTTAAAACTATAAAGAACCTGGACAGGATAAAATAAAAGAAAGGCATAGAATTCCCAGAATTCTACAGCCTTGAACCTGACAAACAAAACTACCCAGCTGTACACACCTACTACCTTTTGTCAAAGAGCAGAAGCCAAGCCCGAGGGTAAATCAACCAAGTTCACAGAATACAACAATCAGCATAAAATTTGTAATAATTTGTTATTACAGTAATAGGAAACTAAACCAAATTTATCTTCTGTATTTTTATTCAGTGTCAGATTCCTTCTTCCACAAGGCAAGTACTATAAGAATCAGACCTTGTTTACTTTCTTCGATGTCCTATGTCCAAGAATAATATTAAAGTTATTACAGGCATATTGATATATACTTTCCAAATAAGTAAATGATGATACTTACTAACAGCATATGGGATGCTAACAGTCTAAGAAGGCTATACTAATTGTATTTCAACATTAAGCATTTTCCATCACCTCTAAAAGATATAGAAAATTACATCATCATTATAGGAGTATGATACTCTCTTAAACATTTATTTGAATACAAGTAAGCCATGTACAGATGCGAATATTTAATTCTGAGAGAGGAAAAATTTAGTTCTTTACAGGAGACAAGTGACTGGCACATCACTGTATCAGAGAACTATATTCTGGTGACCCCCTGTCATGGTTGCTGTCAAAACTAATGAGCTTCCTAAGAATCATTAAATATTCTGTGCCTACTTCTCCCTTAACAGAAAAAAAAGGTTCTTTTACAGTTCTCTCGAAAATCGAGGTCATTTCTTGCTGGGCTACTGGCCTTCCTGCAGGTTTTATAATAAGAAAGTTTAAAAACTAGTTCCTTCTTGTAAAGAAACCAGAGAGGATCTGGCAGTTGGATCATTTTATATCTTTTCACACAAATATAACAGATACAGGGTCTGCCAAGCTCAGTATGATTTTGCAAATCCAGTAGCTCCATCTGTGGGTCATTGCTAAAATCTACTGCTGCTGTCTACTGAATATGAAATATACCCACTGATTGTCAAGATTAGACTCAATAACCATATATTTTTCCCATAAATTTTTCACATCAGTGCATTCAAAGGACATCTTAGTCAAATATGAAGACTTTACTGGCATCATCATCACTGAAGCAAATCATTTGGTTGTGAAAAGTAATCTCCAATTAATTTATGGAATACCTGGAGAAATTCCTAAGTATATGGATAAAAGCTGTACTTAATAAGAATTTGATTCTTAATGTATTTTATATCATTCGAATTGCTTTAACATGAAAAACTAAACAGAAAAGAAGTCTGTAAATAATACCTTAACCAGTAAAATGCATTACATATGATATGTTATATCATATTGTGTATTACAACTAAATATATTACCACCATATACACATAACACACACACACACACACACACACACACACACACACACACACACACACACACCCCAAAAAGAAAAGGTAAGGCATTCTTTATCCTGTATGATTCAATGCCATTTCTATATGCTGAAAAAATTAAAATCCTCATTAAAAACTTCTAAGAATCCATAAAACTCTTTTCTTTTTTTGCCAGTCCTAGGGCTTGAGCTCAAGGCCTGGGCACTGTACTAAGCTTCTTTTACTCAAGGCTAGCACTCTACAATTTGAGCCACAGCACCACTTCTCCTTCTCCGTTTCAGTACATGCAATCTCATAGTTTGGATTCCTAAGCAAAAGCTGAGCATTAGTTCATTGTTTCTGTACCTCAGATATCCTGATGTAACTTCAATGAGAGCCCCTGACTTAGTAGCTCCCCCAAACAGCAGTCAAGTCATGCAAGATGGCTGCAGTCACTTCAGGCACTTATGTGGGGATTCTTACTTCCATGTTCATGTATCTGACAGCCAGTGGGCATCCAGTCCTCAACAGCATTTGCTGATGCCATCTTCTTTACCTTACTTTTAGTGTAGAGCTCACGTGAAGGCAGTTGGCTTCACTCAGTGCAAATGCAAATAGGAGGAAGAAATAGCATTCAAGATGGAAGCTACTTCTGTCACTTTTTGTATCCAAGTGACAAAATTATACTCATCACACTTGTAGTATTCTGCCAGCTAGAAAGGTTCCCCAGAAACAATCCAAACTCAAGAAATCAAGAATCATTAGAGACCATCTTTGAGACAAACCATAATAGCATCCTACTTAAAATTTCATATTAAAGTGATCTATTTTATGTATGAAGTTCAGTAGGCCATAGTAGCCAGTTGTTTAATCATGCATTTGTCTAAATGGTCTTTAGAATTTCATTTTCAATGTAATTAACATGTATAATTAGTTAAGTCATGCTTATTGGTATACATAGGTCTTTATTAGCTGAGGTCAAAAACTGAAGTTCCCCCCCACTCCCCGGCCAAAAAAAAGAAGAATCCTGTTCCCAGATTGAGGCATAGAGATTCTGCCTAAGTTGCCAATCAGTCTTCACACTCAGGCCCATGGCATTATCTCTTACCCACAGGTCCTGCTGGACAGTTTCCCTGAAAATCCTACTCTTGCCAGCCCCTGAAATTGCATTTATTAAAATAAATAAATCTGGGCTGGGAGTTTAGACCTGAGTTTGATTCTTCTGTATCACATATATAGAAAAAGCTGAAAGTGGTAGAGCACTAGCCTTAAAAAAGCCCAAGGAGAGTGCTCAAGCCCTGAGTTCAAGCCCTAGGACTGGCAAATAAATAAATAAATACATACATACATACATACATACATACATACATACATACATACATAAAATCTCTGTGTATCTGTCTGTCTTTTTTCTTTTTTTCTCCAGTGCATTCCAGTTGATAGATAATAGATAGATAGATACAAACTGCATATATGTATTTTTATGACACTACAAATTCACCGCAGGTTATACAAGAAAAGATAATCTATAGAAATGGAATCTGTATCAATTCTTGAATATAAAATATTTTCATAATTGATAAAGGTCTTGCTTAGCATATGCAAGTCCCTGAGTTCAATCCCCGTGATTGAAAGGCAAAGAGAACTTTGTTGAAACTGATTTGAGAAGGGGAGAGGAGGATGAAGAAGGGGGCAGAGGGAGTGAGTTGGTCAAGATATATTGCATGCTTATACAGATATGTCAAGAGGAAATGCTCTTGTGCAACTAATTCATGCTAATAAAAGATATGAGGAAAATTAAAAATATATTTTCATGAGCTAAACTGAGAAAAGGATTCCCATCATCAGTAAATGGATAAATACACTGTACTATATAATATTATAGGATAAGAAGTCAGCCACAAGTTCATGCAACAGGAATGATATGCACACAGACACACACTCACACACACACACACACACACACACACATACACACATTAAATGTTAAAGAAAGTTAGATAGCAAAAAGAAAGGCACATATGTAAGATTCCACGCATATAAAGTTCAAAATTAGCAAAACTAAACTATGCTATTCATATGCCTCACAGTGTGGCAAGAAAAAGGATAAGAGAAGCTTCTGGAATGCAGAAACTGTTTCATTTGTTTGAATTGTATTCTGGTGTCACAAATGCATTCTTGAACATTTCTTTTGAGTTCTATATTTCTGAATACTGTTATTTAACTGCCTTGTATATACTGCCTTATCTAAAAATGTTATAAACATATAATATAAACATATATAATTTTTATATAAAAATAAAGAAAATGCAAAAGATAGATAGACAGACAGACAGACAGACAGACAGACAGACAGACAGACAGATAGAATGAACAGATGAATACATCCTATTCATTCTCTCCCTCTGGAGGACCCTGTTGAATTGGAAAATGCCTGACCCAGTTACCAATGTTCAATTTATAAAATACAGTAGATATTTTTTAAATATTGATTTTTGTAATCCCAGAAACCTGTGTTCAAGCCTCAGTTGTAACCTATCTGTGACCATCCCAGCTACTCTGGAGGCAGAGCAAGGATTGGTGTTAGACATCAGCCCTAGAAAATATTAATGAGAGGGCTGGGAGTTTGGCCTAGTGGTAGAGTGCTTGCCTAGCATGCATGAAGACCCGGGTTCAATTCCTCAGTACCACATACATAGAAAAAAAGCTGGAAGTGGTGCTGAGGCTCAGGGTAGAGCTCTAGCCTTGAGGAAAACCCAAGAACAGTGCTCAGGCCCTGAGCTCAAGCCCAGGACTGGCAAAAAAAAAAAAGAAAATATTAATGAGAACCTATTACAACTGATGATCTGGGCATAGTGGCGTGCGTCTTATATCACAAATACACAAGGAGCCAAAGATAAAACTATAAGTCCTGATTAGCCTGAGGCAAAGAGGCAAGACTCTGACTGAAAACAAACTAAGACAGAAAGGGTTGACAGTTTGGCTCAAGTGGTAGAGTGCCTGCTGAGTCCTGAGTTCTATCCCAATATGACAAAAAAAAAACAACCTTCACTTTTGTCCTTTAAATAATAATGGCTAATATTAAGTAAATGACTTACTTTGTACAATCACATGAAAGATAAACACATACAAGAGAAATAAAGGTTCTAATATTTAAGAATCAAAATAAGTAGGGGTAGTCATATAAAGATCTTTGTCACCAAGCATCAACTGCATAATTCTTGCAGTTCATTTTATTATTGCTGCTATTGTGATCAGAGTTTACCATCTTTAAATACGAAAGATTCCATGTAGATAAAAGCAGTTCACATTGGTTTTCCTCTCACTGTTTCAGATGTGTTTCTTACCAACAGGAAACACAAAAACTAACAACAAATAGGGCATTTAGAGGTGTAAAGAATAAATCACGGTTAAAAGCAGCCAATTAATCAGATTACTGTGTTCTCACATTTGTGAGCACGTTAATTATTGTGGCAGAATTTTTTTTCAAAGTTTCCTGGCAGAGTGAGCCACATTTCAGTGCAGATGTCTGTTAGTCTTAATATGTTTTATATGTAAATATTGATAATATTTCTTTAGGGGGCATTTTTAGCAATGTTATCTTTCAGTTTACTTTAACAGAGCATTTGCTCACTGTTTTCAGCTTAGACAGTGAACATAGGCATTAGCTTGCAAATCATGTCATCCTTGATAAGAACAGTAGAATGAGCTGGGAGGTGAGACTCTGCAAAGCACCAAGTCTAATCTGTTTGACAGAGGTGAACAACCTACCTGGAGAATATATTTATGATCTTGCCTTAATGAGCACAGGTTTAAAAACTCAGTTCCTTATAAATATGTATGATTTATTTTAAAACTGTCTCAGTATTTCTGACAAGCTATAGGTATGAAAGACCACTGTAACATTGTGATGGTACAAATGTCATTGTAATGAGATTCAAGCATAATGCTCCTGGCTTTCTGCTTATTATCACATGATGTAGAAGAAGTCAGTTAACCTCTGCCTGAGTCCTGCCTTCTGATCTGTAGGAAGGATAAATCCAAATGAAATTCTATGAGACTGAGAATAAAGTAAAACTTCAAAATATTCATTGGCAATATTCTTCCCTAAGCAAAATTAGGTTATCCCTCTTCCATCTATTTGTTAGTCATTAATAACTATTTGTAGAACATGTTGAACAAACTGTCAGGTTAGTCCTCAAGGGGGACTCCAAGGAAGCTATATAAAAAAAATACAGTTTAAGGGGCCGGGAGTTTGGCCTAGTGGTAGAGTGCTTGCCTCGCATGCACAAAGACCCGGGTTCGATTCCTCGGTACCACATACATAGAAAAAAGCCAGAAGTGGTGCTGTGGCTCAAGTGATAAGAGTTCTAGCCTTGAGAAAGCCCTAGTACAGTGCTCAGGCCTTGAGCCCAAGCCTAGGACTGGCAAAAAAAAAAAAATACAGCTTAAAAATAAACTTAGTAGGGCCAGGAGCATAACCTAGTGGTAGAGTACTCACCTAGCATGCACAAAGCCCTGGGTTTGATTCCTCAGTATCACATACTCAGAAAAAGCCAGAAGTGGTGTTGTGGCTCAAGTGGTAGAGTACTAGCCTTGAGCAAAAGTTTCCAAGGACTGTGCCCAGCCCCTGAGTTCAAGCCCCAAGACTGACAAAAAAATTAAATTAATTAAATTAAATAAACTTAGCCAGGCACCAGTGGCTCACACTTGTAATCTTAGCTACTCAGGAAGCTGAGGTCTGAGGATCACAATTTGAAGCCAACTCAGGCAGTAAAGTCTGTGAAATTCTTATCTGCAAGGCTCTGAGTTCAAGCCCCAATATTGATACCAAAAATAAAAATAGTCAATAAGGAAGGCTAAAGGAAGAATGAGAAAAAGGCCAGGGGAAAATAAGCTATCTACTAAATCTACTAATATAAGGTACATTATATTATTCATGTTATTATCCTCAATAGTTGACTAGTTCCAAAAGTAATAGAAGCAGTAAGCCTTCACCACTGGTCATTCCATCTTTATTCTGGTGTGACCTTTTCAGACTGAGGTGATTCAATGTAAACAAACATATGATGATATTGAGTTCTCAACTCCAGAACTAGAATTAACTGGGAACCCGCTTGAGGATCTCTCTCCACCAGCCTTCTGAGAGATCAGAGCTCATCTAGAATGTCACCATCTCAGCAACACACAGAAATGTAGGAAAACTAAAGGACCTGCGGAATCCCATGCCTGGAAATGTAAATCGTGCCATGGGAAGTACTGAGTAAAAGTGAGAATTCTATTAACAGAGTACTATTCGGAAATGATTTCCAGAACATACTAATTTAAAAACTAAGATTTATTAGGGTTTCTCATTCCTGCGAAGCCTATTCTAATATACATTAATTAATCTTAGTAATTACTCATGATCTGTTGCAGTTTAAAACAGAGTCTTGAACCACTGAGATTTGTGTGTGTGTGTGTGTGTGTGTGTGTGTGTGTGTGTGTGTGTGTGTGTGTGTGTGTATTGGTTCTAGGGCTTGAATTCAGGACTGTTTCTGAGGTTTTTTGCCAAGGCAATGAGATATCACTTGAGTCACAGCTCCACTTCCAGGTTTTGGTGATTATTTAGAGATAATAATGTGGCAGATTTTCTTGCTCAGGTTAGCTTTGAACCACCATCCTCAGATCTCAGACCCTGAGTAGATAAAATTACAGACATGAGCCACCAGTGCTCAGTGTCTGGGATTATATTTAACTTCTTCGACACTACCCCCGTATCTTTTCATCTAAAGTTCTGTGTCTGAAAAGCTCTTTCTTCAATATTCTAACACATAATAATTATCATAAGCAGCAATGCATCAGAGGTCAACAAATCAAAAGAAATCTCCTCTGTGGGTCCAACCATAGTCTCCTCCAGTAAAATTCACCCAATTTCCCGATATAAGGCTTATGTTTAGCAAGCCGTTCCTAAAGTAAAACTTTGGAGTTTATTTGGCTCTTGTTTTTGACATATACCTCCTTAGCCAACAGACCCCAAATGGAAAGAAATAGTAAGTACAAAATTCAAGTGCCAAGCTTCCATCTTGTATCTATAATGTAAATTTCCTTTAGCTTCCATAGCAGTGTTTGTTTTAACATGCCTCTTTAAAATCTTGTCTACAAAAGAGATGATAGGAATACTAAAATCATGTCTTGTAGCTGCTGGGAAACAATGAGCCCTTTGTCTAGATTTTAATTGTTTGAGTGGAGTTTATGCTGATTAAGTGAATCTGTTTTTTGGAATGTGCCTGATACTCAGAGAAACTCATTTAAATTATTTATATTCAATGGTCCCTGTGAGTTAAGTTATTTAACATTGTAGGCATAATGTTTGAGGCACTGACTCAATATATCTTTGTGCTTATATCCTTCAAAGTAATGAGTAAATTATTGTTTCTTAATTTAAAAATGTAAAATATAAACAAAAATAATAGGGCCATAAATTTGTTGAATGTTTAAGAGAAGCCATTTTTAATCACCAGACAAAAGACAAATGCTTGAATTTAATGAATTTTTCAGGTCTACAACTAAATGAGAAAAATAAAGTAAATAAAGAACAAAGAAGTTATTTCTTGTATAGATCTCACTGGCATCAAAAGTAATGGAAAAATACAGAATGTGGCAAAACAATATTTCTTCTTAAGCTTACTGAAGAATAGATACTAACGGAATAAATGAACTGTTTTTCCTTTAAAAAAAAAAAAAAACTAAGCCAGGCATAGTGGCTCTCACCTTTAATCCTAGTTACTCAGGAGGCTGAGATCCGAGGATCAAGGTTCAAAGCCAGCATGAGCACAAAAGAACCTGAGACTCTTATCTCCAATTAACCTCTAGAAATCAGGAAATGGGGCTTAGCTCAAGGGTAGTGTGGTAGCCTTGAGCTGAAGAGCTCAGAGACTGTACCCAGGCAGAGTACAAGACCTATAACCCACCCCCCCACACACACACACAAAAAAAACACCTGTAAATCCTTTTAGGAGAATTTTGAGGATTAGTCGCCAAAACCATAATGTATTAAAAAAAAAAAAGCTTAATTCGTGTGAAGAAAAACAAGGATAAAAAAAACAATAGCCACATATTGTTCAACTTGTTAGATACAATTTTGAAGAATCTCAGATTTAGAAAATTCTGTTCCAGTTTGCACATCTTTCACAGGGATATTTATCAGGTGTCTATTTTAACTTAATGGCTGTTCAAGAAGTAGGTTATTTGCTTGGCATGGTGGCTCACATCTGTAGTCCTAGCTACTCAGGAGGCTGAGCTATGAGGATTGCAGCTCAAAGCCAGCCCAGGCATCAAAGTCGGAGAGACTCATCTCCAATTATCCACTAAAAAAAAACAGAAATAGCACTGTGGCTCAAGGAGTAGGGCAGTAGCCTTGGGACAATGTCCAAGCCCAGAGTTCCAGCCCCTCAACTGACAAAAAGGAAGTAGACTGTTGAGTAAATACTAATGAGAGTTAACTGAATGATACCGCTTAAGCTGAGACTGTACATAGCCCAGTACCCACACATTTCCATGGTGAGCTCTCTCCTAGTCAATTGTGCTGTGTTTGTTATTACTTTTCCAATGAAACAATATTCTTTTATTTATTTTGTAAGTCCTCGGGCTTGAGCTCAGGGCCTGAGCACTGTCCTTGGGTTTTCTCAAGCCAGAGCTCTACCACATGAGCCACAGCACCACGTCCAGCTTTTTCTATACATGAGGTACCGAGGAATTGAACCCAGGTCTTTCATGCGTGCTGGGCAAGCACTTTACTACTAGGCTAAACTCCTGGCCCAATATTCTATTATTTTTATTGTGCTTTCTTTTGTTGTTATTTATTTTTAAATTATTTCTTTGGTTGTAACCTGTCATGTTTTTTTTTTTTCAATTGAATGCTTCCTGAAAGTCCTCAGATTCTTTCCAGCTAATGTAATATTTATCTAACTATTTAAAATGTTCCTTCAGGAAGAATTTTTGATTACATCACAAGTTTGGATATGTGCTACTTTTATTAGTATGCAGCACTAAGTATTTTCTAAACTCTTTAGAACTTCTTCATTGACTTCATATCAATGTTGAAATGTGTTTTTAAGCCTCTAATTGAAGATGTATTTTTAGTTAAGTTGTTATTGATTCCTAATTTAATTCCATTCTGGTCAAAGAAAGGAGTCTAAAGAGAAAAGGCAGATAGTGTAGCAATATAAGACTGCATGTCTGCAACCATCTTTAGCAGCTGGGCTTCAGAGTTATTACACGTTAGTTTATGAATACAATAAATTTTGGTCAGTGTCACCTGTTTCAACATTCTTACCCATTTCTGTCCCTCCTTCTTCATGGTAGGACATACACTGGATTTTTGACTATATTCTTTCTCTCTTCTCATCATTTGTCCCTGTCCCCTTAACCTCACAAACCAGGATATAGTAAAGCCACCAGCACAACCATGTCTATTGTAGCATTATAGTCAAGGCATGGAATCAGTCCAGATGCCCTTCAATGGATGAATGCATCAAGAAAATGTGAGATATATATATATATATATGTATATGTACACATGCAATTTTTACACATATGTGTATAAATACAATTTAGTTTTGCTCACCTTTTAGAAAGAATGATATTGTACTATTTTTTTTGCTATTGTACTATTTTTAAAGAAATGGAAAGACCTGGAAAAAATTATGTGAAGTAGGTCAGACCCAGAGAGAAAAAGATGCATGTTTTCCCTTTTGTGGAAGCTACATTTAGCATATATGTAAATATGTTGAGTGGTATGCAAGCATATAAAAATGTATTAGCTGAAATATGGTAGATTCAAGGGAGAAATCTAGTAGTGTAAATCCTTAAAGAAGCAAAGTCAAAATTCAACGAGATTAGCCAATTTCTGAATTTAAAGTTCAGATGAAAATACAATCTTAACCAAAGTTCTCATAAAACCATAATTGTTTACAGTTTAGAATTATTTTCATGGGGAGGGGCAGGAGAGAAATTCAATCCAAGAAGGAAGTATGGCAGAAGAGAGTGAGGAAACACAATCAGCTATGACTCTTGTATGAACCTTCATGAGAAACCTATTTGGGAAATTGCCCTGAATGATCTGTTCCAGTAGATTAACAAGGGAGCATTCTTCTACTACCCATATCCATCTTGATCAAAGGGAGCCTCTCTAGCATTAATTCCCCACACTTCTGATTCGCATGTACCAGATAAAGAAAAGATCTTATAATGTCATATAAGCAAACATACACGATACATGACAAACAGACAGTGAACCAGTGCTCATTGTCTCCAGTGAAAACTCAGTTGCTGGAAATCTCAAGATACTAGTAGCTGTCAAAACATTAACAGGGCAGGAGATGTTGTAGAGAGAAAGTCGAAGTGTTACAAAAGAGAATTTAAGCTTCTCCTACTGCTTACTAATCATTATGTTGCTTTACTTTGCGTTGTGTGTGTGTGTGTGTGTGTGTGTGTGTGTGTTCTCTTTAAAAGACCAATTCAGCTTCCAAAAACCTACCTTTCCAATTTCTTGAATTGCAGTTACCATCTGAAAATTCAAATGGGTTATTATCTTTGGTTTTCTCCCTCATTTAAACCATTTGATATATTGCAGTTCTTTTAGAATAAAAACTAAAAGACAAGGCCATTCTACCTTTGTCAAGCTTCCTTTTACAGCAATCTACTTCTAAGCACGCAAAGAGAGAAATAATTGCAGAAATGAAGATATCTTAGAAAACTATTAATGATCAAATTTGCTAGGCCCTTATCATTAAATTGACCCATTAAATTCATGCTTTCCGCCTATTTTTGTGTTGTTCCCCCTAGAACATACCCAGTTAATTAGTTTCTCAATTTAGGCTTTCAACTTCCACATGTAAACTCTTCAACTTCCACAGTTGAAATGTTTGGCCGCATTCCTCCCATCAGAATCCTGCCCATAATTCAAGGTCCACTCTGTCTTACTCCTTTGGCTTCATATTATACTCTTTAAATTTTATCTAATTTTATCATACCTATCTTTTATCCTTGAGCAGTTGTACAAAGGAGCTGACATTCAACAAAATAGTATATGAATGCAATTATTCTTAACCAGTGACCTTCATTTCATCATTGTTCAATACCCCTGCCAAAAGCCTAGCATGTCTCGATGTTCTTAATTTTGTAGAGTATGTGTTGAATTGTATAAGTGCATAACACCATTTTCCTCTCTTAATTTGTCTATCCCCCTTTCCTTAATGCTGTCACCCTACTTTCAAGTACTTGATTTCCTGGTATTTGTTTTATTGGACAGTGAGGTAGCCTTTCAGATTCATGACAATTAATTTTTCTGCAGAAAACCCAAGGTCATCTTATTAGTACTTGCTTATCCGTCTGTCTGTTTGTCATACTGAAACAACTTGAACACATGTGGATTGTAGGGCTTTCCTCTTAGGAATTTTATGGTATGGGAATCTTTTCTCACTTGAAAAGAATAAATAGCATCTATTTGGTCATATTATTGTGAATTACATAGTATTATGCAAAGTATCAGAAATGTAGAATATTCTCAATAGGTGGTCATTTATCACTTGAATTTTTCCTTGATTGATTTTAGCTAACCTGCAAAGAAAAATGAGGCCTAGATCATCAGGCCAGCAAGAGACACATTGGACAGATGGTAAGGCAACAAAGACATGAGGCATGAGAGAGCAATTTGAAGAAGCCAGGAATGGTGAGGTTTAATCAATATGGAAATGTGGGCACAGAAGGACCTGGATGATGCTGAATACATTTTCTTCTCCAATAATGAGGACAGAAATCCACCCCAGCAGACTGCACTGATCTCTCCCTTTATTATACCAGAACTCTTCTCACCCCGTGTAATCCTGTAATTTGCATGGAAAATGAAAGCAGGGCCTGAAATATGATGTGAAGCCTGCTGAGGCTGGTGTGTTCTCACAGCCAGGTGGGCAAGGCATCTGCAATATCAGCTCACAGACTCTCACCCTTCATATCTGCTCCCTGTAAGGGACAATGGTAGCAAATGAATAGTACATGTCTAGTATAATATTACATATACATGAGTATTACTCTTCCTGTAACTTATATTGTTAATGCTCAGGTACATTGAACACTTGTCATAATTAGGTTCTCTGTTGAATTCATTATTTCCCCACAAATAATTTCCCACATCAACCTATAGAGTCAATCAGAAGATGTACTACTCTTATATTCCCTGCATAAACAAGGAATCTAAGGCTCTTGGGAATTGATAACTTGGAGGATTTCGATATGGTTGGCAAGTGATAAGGCCATGGCAAAATAAATTCTTTCTCACTTTAAGATTCTTTGCTCTGCACAACGATGTTCATTGCAGCACTATTTACCATAGCAAAGATATGGAACCAACCTAGATGTCCCTCAGTTGATGAGTGGATCAACAAGATGTGGCATTTGTACACAATGAAATTCTATGTTGCTGTCAGAAAGAATGACATCGCCACATTTGTTAGGAAATGGAAAGACTTAGAAAACATCATATTAAGTGAAGTAAGCCAGACTCAAAGAAACATAGGCTCAATGGTTTCCTTCATTTGTGATAATCAGTAGAAACCTTGGGCTCTCATAGCAGAGATTTGCAACAGAGCAAAACCTAGATACATAAGGCCATATAGTATGACACTAAATGAAAGGACCTCTAGGATATAGAAACAAAAGCCATATAATGAGTGATTGTTGTCCTTAATGTACTATGTTATTTCTCATCTCTTTTGCTATCCCTTGCTTATCTCATATTGTTACAGTATCTCACTTTGTTATCTGATATATTTTTATGTGCTTAATTGGTTATTTGAAATTGGATAGGGAAGGGGGGAAAATAAGATGAGGGGTGGGAGGGGAGGGAAATGGGGACCAAGACAAGTGAAAGGGTATCAATGTATGTGAATTAATGCACCTTCTATCTGGTGAATATAATGTAACCCTTCTATTAATTACAATAAAATATATATGGGAAAAAGATTCTTTGCTCTCAAATGCATACTGATAAATCATAATACTTTCAGAACTGCTTCTCATAATCATTTATCAACTGCTATCATAGATCTAATTGGTTTGTGGCATACTAAAGGAGGAAAAGTATGATGTAAATTAAAGCTATTACTATCCTGCCTTCTACTTTATTCAGTTTTGAAGACTTAGTAACCTGTCAAATCTGAGCCTGTGTCTTAGTGTCATTCCCTGATTCTGTAGATGTTCTCAAGTACATACAATATTAAGTACAAGATTATTTCATCTCCAAATCAAAACAACTCTAAGATTCCACCTCACTCCAGTTAGAATGCCCAGGATCAATAAATCTAATAACAACAGATACTGGAGGGGATGTGGCCAGGAGGGATCACTACTACACTGTAGGTGGAAATGCAAACTCATTCAACCTTTATGGAAAGCAATATGGCAGTTCCTCAAAAGACTAATCATAGAGCTCCCCTATGACCCAGCAATTCCACTACTTGGCATTTACCCAACTGTCCAGAAACAAGGACAGACTAAATCAACTAGCACAATGATGTTCATTGCAGCACTATTTACCATAGCAAAGATATGGAACCAACCCAGATGTCCCTCAGTTGATGAGTGGATCAACAAGATGTGGTATTTGTACACAATGGAATTCTATGCTGCTGTTAGAAAGAATGACATCGCCCATTTGTTAGGAAATGGAAAGACTTAGAAGAAATCATATTAAGTGAAATAAGCAAGACTCAAAGGAACATAGATCCAATAGTCTACCTCATTTCTCATAACCAGTAGAAACCTTGGGCTCTCCTAGCAGAGATTTACAATAGAACAAAATCTAGAGACATAAGGCCATATAGTATGACCCTAAATGAAAGGACCTCCAGGATAAGGAAACAAAAGCCATATAATGAGTGATTGTTGTCCTTAATGTACTATGTTATCACTCATCTCTTTTGCTATCCCTTGGTTATCTCATGTTGTAACAATATTTCACCTTGTTATCTGATGTATTTTGTATGTGCTTAATTGGTTATTTGAAATTGGATAGGGAAGGGGGGAAATCAAGATGAGTGGGGAGGGGAGGGGAGAGAAATGGGGACCATGTCATGAGAAAGGGTATCAATGTTTGTGAAGTAATGTACCTTCTATCTGGTAAATATAATGTAACCCTTCTATTAATTACAATTAAAAAAATAAAACAAAATAAAAGATTATTTCATCTTCCCAGAGGAGTTCTGGCCAAGACAATGAGCATATAGATAGGTATTTATTCAGTTATCAATCAGCCAATAAATGTGTATTGATTATTAAAATGCCCCAAGAGCTATCATAGGAGCTAGAAATAAACTAGCTTTGTATTAAACAAGCATAGGTAAAATAACAAAGTTCTTGCTAACCTTGAAATTCAAATTCCCGTGTGCCAGACTAACAATAAATAATACATATTTAATTTGATAAATTCTGCAGGAAGAATGGAAAATGCAAGAGAATTGAGACTTCCTAAGATGGATTGTCATTTTATACAGTGGAACTGAAAACTCTCGTGTTGAACTGACATTTGAGCATGGATTTGCAGAGGCAATACAAAAACTTTCTGTGAAGGAACTCAGCACTTCATCTCAGAACTTCTTTTACCTTAATTAAATAATTTCCTCTGCACAGGTCCTGTCTCCAGAGTCATAATCTGAACAGATGGCAGAAAATACTCAACATAAGGGTTCTGGAAAGTGTGAATATTTTTAAAGCAAAAGAAAGAGAGGACATCTGAATGATCTTAATTGTTATTTCTATCCTAAGTACTAAGAGGATTGGAGTTATCATTTTCTGAAAAGGGAAAATTTGGGGCAATAGCAAATTTGGAGGTAAAAATTATTCAATGACATTGTGATGACAGTTAGTTATGAGAGTAGAATTCATGGAAAGACTCAGAATGCAAATACACATTTGGGGTGTTTGCCAGCAAATATATGCTATTTAAAACACAGAATTGTAGAATTTACCTAGAGAGAGT
The DNA here is from genome assembly GCF_031878675.1 of Megascapheus bottae. Lineage (NCBI taxonomy): Eukaryota > Metazoa > Chordata > Mammalia > Rodentia > Geomyidae > Megascapheus > Megascapheus bottae. The sequence continues at coordinate 50,970,390 of NC_143524.1, forward strand.
CTTCAGATAAAAAATAAAGTTAGAATGCAAGTTGAAATGCAAACTACTCCAATATTAGAAAGTGCTAGAATATTCCCATTTGTAAGGAAATGGAAAGACTTAGAAAAAATCATATTAAGTGAAGTAAGCCATACTCAAAGGAACATAGGCCCAATAGTCTCCCTCATTTGTCATAATCAGTAGAAACCTTGGGCCCCAGCAGAGATTCACAATAGCACAAAATCTAGATACATAAGGCCATATAGTATGACCCTAAATGAAAGGACCTCCAGGACAAAGAAACAAAAGCCATATAATGAGTGATTGTTGTCCGTGATGTACTATGTTATCTCTCATCTCTTTTACTGTCCCTTGGTAATCTCATATTTTTATAATATTTCACCTTGTTATCTGATATATTTTATATATGCTTAATTGGTTTTTTGAAATAGGAGAGGGAAGGGGGAAATCAAGTTGTGCAGGGGAAGGGAGGGAGGGAAATGGAGAACAGGACATGAGAAAAGGTATCAATATTTGTGAAGTAATGTACCTTCTTTCTGATGAATAGAAGCAATGGTCAATTGCATTAAATTATGTTAAAAAGACTAATAGGCCACTGGGTTTTTCCATCTGAGAATTAGTAGTGATGACAAAATAATATTGGGGAAGGGGTTAAAATGAAAGCTAATACCCCACATATGAGACATGTTTTCTACAATTCATTCATTTTGCAACCTTTTCCTGGTATTAATTTCCTCCACTTGAATCAGAATCTGATAGTTCTCCCAACTATCCCTTGTTACCTTTTTATTACCATGGTATGAAGTCAAATTCTGTGGAATTTAGCTCTGTATCAAGTGAGTCACCAAAATATACAAATTGTTTCCCAACCTGAAACCTCTGCTTACCTATAACTAATTGCTGTCCCTATAAACATTCTAGATACAGTAGAAGACTTCATACTTATGCAATCAAGCATAGTGATTAATTTGAAGCACAGAATTCTCCTAACAAAGCCTTATATGTACAGCCATTGTTTGATAAATGAAGCCATTGTAAATATTATGGCACACAAAGGTGGTTAAGTTCTCTGAGTTCTTGTGAATAATCCAGTGGTGATAGGATTCTGGTACCATGTCTATTGCATGCCTCTGGAGGTATATTTTATAACAGAACATTGAAATTATTTCACACTGATAACATGCACCTGGTGGTCATTTTTAGCCATTTTATGTCTGGGTGAATAAAAACTATTTTGAAAATAAATTATAATCTTGCAAGTAAACACAATTGAGATTAATTTTGAACAGCTTATTTGATACAATCAGAAAATAATTCCTTTTCTTTCTTCATATCTCATCTAGACCTGGTTGGTTGATCTATCTTAACCACTATATATCTATAATCACTCCTTGGATTGTATTACTAAATCACAAAACAACCATAAATTAGTAGCTACATGTCCAATCAAGTGAAGAATGTAAGAAATATAATCTAGACTTTATTTGAATGAAAGATCTCTGCTCTCCCCTCACTTAAATCTGTTCTAGCATTATAGGTTTGCATTATTACACACTTCTTTGGATATCAATCAATTATTTTTCTATCTAGTAGGTTACTTTTGATATATCTAGAGTTGAAGTAAGGAGAAGTAGAGCATATTCGGAGGCAAAAATACTCTGGAAAGAAAAAAGTCACAGGCATGCCACGTGCTCAATCTGGACTCACGGAACCCTGAGGATAGTTAAAATAAGCTTTTAATCTTAGTAGGTTCTTTGAAGATGTCTCTGAAATAACATACTACAGTTTCTTCCTATAGTGCCCTAACATTAATTATACATTCATATTTTCATAACTGGCTGTATGTGGACATTTACATATAAACTCTTTCATTCAGCCCATCTGCCCTACTTCCCTCCCTCCTTTCTTCCTTCCTCTGTATTAACACACACACACACACACACACACACACACACACACATGTACACCCACGTGCACATGAAAATTTCTTAGTGGTATCACAGGTGGGAACACAACCCAGGTTCTTCTAAACTGTACATTTCATCCTTCGCCCTGCTGTTCATTAGTCAGCCCCAACCACATATCTTCAATTTCAGAACTTTAGACCACAAGTCTTTTTGGGTCCTCTGACTGGCAATAGCTGGGGAACAGATGACGTGACTTCAACATCCCAAGAGACTTACATGAAGTCCCTTTCTTTTGACATGAAGGCATGGAAATTATGGACATCACCACTGAGTCAATAGGATTCCTAGCACACTCTTAATCATCTTCCCACCTCTACAGTAAAATACTTGAGATAACAAGAAAGGAGGAGAGGTTGCTGGTAGCATATAGTTTTGGAGGCTCTGAGCTGGTACTATGTTATGAGCCTGTGGTAAGGAAGCAAACTTACATGCATCACAAGCAAAGGAACAAATGAAAGAGATGATAGGGCATGATAATTCTCATGAAGATTATGACTAAAGTGCCTTCCATACACCTTGTGTCCCCAAAAGTTTCAACACCACTGAGTATTACCACGCTGGGGACTAGGTCTTCAATCTGAAAGTTTGTTACACATTAGTAATGCTCTTCAGAATGCACCTCAAAAGCCAGGCACCAGAGGATCATTCCTATAATCCTAGCTCTTCAGGAGGCTGAGATACCAGGATCACAGCTGAAAACAGCCCAGGCAGATAAGTCTGTGGGATGCTTACCTCCTACTAAACACACACACACACACACACACACACACACACACACACACACACACACAACAGATGTGGAGCTATGGCTCCAGTGATAGAGTGTTATCCTTAAGCACAAAAGCTCAGGAAGAGCACCCAGGCCGTGAGTTAATGAGTTCAAATTCCAGGACTCCCACCAAACAAAATAAGCAGTTCTCATTTCCAACCATTCTTTCTTCACTGTCTTTTGGTTATCTGAATTAAGAAGAGAACTAAAAGTTGGGAATAAAAACTTGTTCTTAAATCCCTATTTTTTCAGTTCCATTCAGGTAGATTTGTACCTCCTTTTGGAATGTTGGAAGATTTGACTCCTGTTTTCTTAAGGGTTCGTAAATAATGTCAGAGGAGGCTAGGAGTTTGGCCTAGTGGTAGCATGCTTGCCTAGCATGCACACAGACCAGAGTTTGAGTCCTCAGTACCACATACATAGAAAAATCCAAAAAAGGTGCTGTGCTTCAAGTGGTAGAGCTGTAGCCTTAAGAAGCCCAAGGAAGCCGGGCACGGTGGCTCACACCTGTAACCCTAGCTACTCAGGAGGCTGAGATCTGAGGATCAAGACTCATAGCCAGACTGGGCTAAAAAGGAAGTAAGACTCTTATCTCCAATTAACCTCTAGAAAATGGGAAATGGGGCTTGGCTCAAGGGGAGAGGGTAGCCTTGAGCTGAAGAGCTCAGGGAGAGTGCCCAGGCTATGTTCAAGCTCCATGACCCACAAAAAAAAAGAAGCCCAAGGAAAATACTCAGGCCCTGAGTACAAGCCCCAAGATTGGCAAAAAAAAAGTAAATAATGTGAGATGAGAAACATTCTATCATTCTTTTAGCTGTTCATAAGAACAGAGTGGAAAATAAAAACTTTATGGGAGAATTAATATATTTAAGTTCTAGAAATATGTTGAGCAAAGAGTGGCCAAGGCAATGATTTCTAGGTAGAAAATTCTATTATCCTTTGAAAATTACCTTTCATGCAGTAAAACACTGAGAAGAAAATTCGGCATAGGTGTTAATTATAAAAACATATGTTCATAATGAATGATTGCTGTCCTTAATGTGCTATGTTATCTCATCTCTTTTGCTGTTCCTTTGTTATCTCATATTGACACAATATCTCACTTTGTTATCTGATATATTGGATACATTTGTATTTGGTTACTTGAAATTGGACAGGGAAAGGGGGGAAAACCAAGAGGGGGGTGGGGAGGCGGGTAATGGGACCAAGACATGTGGAAGGGTATCAATGTATGTGAATTAATGCACCTTCTATCTGGCAAATATCATGTTACCCTTTTATTAAATACAATAAAAAATAAAAAAAATATGTTCATAGTGAATATGGCTATACTGCCAAAATTGATATACAAATTCAATGCAATCCCCATCAAAATCCCAAAGATGTTCTTTACGGAAGTAGAAGATATAATCCAAAGATTCATATAGAACAAGAAAAGACCTAGAACAGGCAAAAAGAGTAATGCTGGTGGTATTACAATACCAGACTTAAAACTCTACTATAGAGCCATACAACAGACAAAGGCCTCATATCTAAAATATATCAACAGCTCAAAAAATTGAATCACTCCAAAACTAATCTCCAAAGAAACAACCATCCCATTAAAAGTTGGGCCAAAGACTTAAAGAGAGACTTCTCTGAAGAAGAAATAAAAATGGGCTATAGACACATGAAGAAATGCTCTGCATCTCTGGCCATAAAAGAAATACAAATCAAAACAACTCTAAGATTCCACCTCACTCCAGTAAGAATAGCCAGGATAAAGGCTGGATAAGTGGGACTGCATTAAACTGCAGAGCTTTTGTATGGCAAAAGACATAGCTAGTAAATTAATTAGGAAGCCTACAGAGTGGGAGAAGACCTTCACCAACCAAACAAAGGACAAAGGCCTCATATCTAAAATATATCAACAACTCAAAAAATTGGATCACTCCAAAACTAATCTCCAAAGTAATAACCATCCCATTAAAAAATGGGCCAAAGATTTAAAGAGAGTCTTCTCTGAAGAAGAAACAAAAATGGCCTATAGACACATGAAGAAATGCTCAACATCTCTGGTCATAAAAGAAATGCACATCAAAACAAGGCTAAGATTCCACCTCACTCCAGTTAGAATGGCCAGGATCAGTAAAACTAATAACAACAGATGCTGGAGGGGATGTGGCCAGGAGGGATCACTACTACACTGTTGGTGGGAGAGCAAACTCATTCAACCACTATGGAAATCACTATGGCAGTGCCTCAAAAGGCTAAAGATAGAGCTCCCCTATGACCTAGCAATTCCACTACTTGGCATTTACCCAACCATCCAGAAACTAGGGCATGCTAAATCCACTAGCACAACAATGTTCATTGCAGCATTATTCACCATAGCAAGAATATGGAACCAACCTAGATGTCCCTCAGTTGATTATGTGGTATTTGTACACAATGGAATTCTATGCTGCTGTCAGAAAAAACAACATCGCCCCATTTGTTAGGAAATGGAAAGACTTAGAAAAAATCATATTAAGTGAAGTAAGCCAGACTCAAAGGAACTTAAGCTCAATGGTTTCCCTCATTTGTCATAATCAGTAGAAACCTTGGGCTCTCATAGCAGAGATTTGCAATAGAGCAAAACCTTGATACATAAGGCCATATAGTATGATGCTAAATGAAAGGACCTATAGGATACTGAAACAAAAGCCATATAATGAATGATTGTTGTCCTTAATGTACTATCTTATCTCTCATCTCTTTTGCTGTCCCTTGGTTATCTCATATTGTTACAGTATTTCTCCTGGTTACCTGATATATTGTATATATAGGTATCTGGTTATTTGAAGTTGGATAGGGAATGGAGGAAAACAAGATGAGGGGCGGGGGTAGGGGGAGGGAAATGGGGACCAAGACATGAGAAAGGGTATCAATGTATGTGAAGTAATGCACTGTCTATCTGGCAAATATAATATAACCCTTCTATTAAATAAAATAAAAAATATATGCAAAAAAGACCATCAAACTTTATCAGGGAATCCAAATATTCATAAATGGAATCTGTTTTATTCCATGACTTACTGAGAAATCAGAACTACAGAGAAATCTGGGCCAAGGGGAGATAATTTTAGGAAAATCGTGGTAATAGAAAGATAGATGCTTGTCTTCCAAATCAAAGGTAGGAATTAAGAGAAATCCAGTGCCATTTTATTAACTGGACAAAGTGGAATGTTGACTTAAGCTTTTAGAATACTGTGTGTAAAAGATCCTGGTAGTGTTGGTGTCCAAGGAAAATTGCTTATGAAACTGAATTATCCAAACAGCATCTAAAACACAATAGTTGGTGACTTAATGAGGAAAGAGTAAGGCGAGTATGATACCATCTCCAGCTGTTTCTCAGACAATAGGAGCCTGGGATTAAAAACAAAAACAATGCATAACTATGTCAGAATTTTCTCCCTCTGGCTATTTTCTGATGGTTATTGTTCTGCCTTTATTCCTTCCCCAGCTGTTTCCAAGTTCACTAATGATCTCGCTGGTGTTTTATCATGTCAACACATTTTTCACTTCCTCTTCCATCTACTCTTCCCAAAGGTCCTTGGTAGAAACTCATACAAAAGCAACATTCTCTTCATGTTTTCCTCTTACTTCCACTTTGTTCCCAGCATGCTTTCACAGGGAGGGGGAGAGCATAGCCTAGACTTCCTTCAGCTTCAGTAAGGAAAGCTACTAAGTGTGCTTCAAATTTCCTCTCTGTATCCACTGCAGGTAAAGCTTGGTTCATTGGGCAATGAATAATTGAACATCTTCTCTGCTGTTGTGGAACCAGTGTTGCCAGGTGAGCTTACCACCTTGTTCAATAATCTTCAGCCTCACCCTGAGGTAGCCTTATTAGTGACTTCATTTCACACAGGGAATCTGAGACAAAAGAGCAAAGGTTTTTCACGCCTAGAGAAAAAAATTTTAGAATTCTGCTCTTTGCAGGATGACAGTGTAGAACATGCTTGTGACAATATGGCCTGTTGTAAACATGAAAAACAATTTTCAAGAATATAAAGAAATTGAGAAAATATATAGGGTGGGAGAAGAGGAATGAAAGGAGGGAGGGAGGGAGTAGAAGAGGGAGAAAGAAAAAACAAAGAGCTACAAGACTTGAGATTGATGGATGTAAGAGAACAGGGATTTAGGCTAGGTTCCACGCCTAGATCCATGCTTCACTGTCCTGGAAAAGTGAACTTAGGAGCTCCCACTATAAGCTCCAAAGAGGACGAATGTGGTACTGAAGCAGCCTTTATCATCTGTTCCCAAATGAAAACAAATGAACCCCTTAGAAAGAAAACATCATCAATTTATACCCTGAGGTTGCACAGAGATTAAGTTGAAGCAATAAAATATTAACAAGCACAGAAAGGAAACAAAACCCCCTATGATTTATTAGAGAAACGAAATAACACATTTCTTTAGATGGTCAAAGATCTCAGGTACAAAATTCAACAGTATAAAAGGTGTGTATTTAAGCTTCAAAGAAAAAAAATACTCGAGGGTACTAAGAATTTATAAAGTACACATACACTGTTTTAAAGGGGTAGCTGCAATGTCAAGGTCAAGAAGAAAAGCAGGAGAGGAGAAGCTCACACAAGCTATAGTATACCCCTGGCTAAGGCAGCTGATCAGGTGGTAGAGGTCTCCAGGGAGGTGGGACAGTTGAGATATGGCGATAGCTCAGGTGTCCAGTACCTGGTAAATACATTAACTAACCAGGCATAACACAATACCCATCCTCATTGCCCTGAAGTAACAAACACAAAATCTTTTTTATTAAAGAATTTATTAACATTGATTTTTACATCATACTTCAAATGACAAGTTTGACAAACAAGTGTTCAAGAAAGGAATCTCTATATACAATCACTGGGACTTTGTTTTTAGAACTTAATCCAAATTCGGCTTAGGGTTTGTATGTCATAGAAACATATTAATTTATGGAATAAAACATTATGTCTGTAGAGTCATAGGTTTTTATGTCTATATAGTTATGTTTATATTTCCATTACCATGTCCATAGCATTGTGTATGCAAATATTGTGTCCTCGCTCTTGTACTCTTTGGATTTAATAGCCACATATTAAGGATACCATGCGCCTTTTGTTCCTTAGGTCTTGACTTGTCTCACTCAACATGATTCGCTCTAGATTCGTCCACTTCCCTGCGAATGCCATTATTTTATCTTGTCTGTTGGCTATGTAGAATTCCATTGTATATATATGTATATATATATTTTCTGTATCCATTCATCTGCAGTAGGGCATCTGGATTGTTTCCATCACCTGGCTATTGCAAACACAAAATCTTTTAGGGATGAAAATAATTCAGCATAAGCCTCAAAGAATTTCAGAAGTGGGTTGGGAATGTGACTTAGTGGTAAGAGTGCTTGCCTAGCATGCATGAAGCCCTGAGTTCAATTCCTCAATACTACATACACAGGAAAAGCTGGATGTGATGCTGTGGCTCTAGTGGTAGTGTTGCCTAGACTTGAGCAAATGAAGCTCAAGGACGTTGCTCATGCCCTGAGTTCAAGCCCCAGGACTGGCAAAAAAAATTAATAATTTCAGAAGTAACTTTATATGTAATCAAAGTAGTTCACAGTCAGAAAGGAACCCAAAAATGAACTATAAAAACATGAGAAGCGGTATCAATGTTCAAGAAGTAATGTAGCCACTATTGTTTTTGCCAGTCCTGGGCATGAGCTCAAGGCCTGAACATTGTCCTTGGATTTTCTCAACACTAGAACTCTACCACTTGAGCCTCAGCACCACTTCCGACTTTTTTTCCTATGTACGTAGTACCAAGGAATGGAACCCAGGTCTTTGTGCATAGGCAAGCACTCTACCACTAGGCCAAACTCCCGGCCCCATGTACCTACTATTGATGAATGTAACTGTAACCCCTCTATATATTACCCCCAAAATAAAAAGAGAATCACTGCAAAATTGAATATAAACTTGGAGGAACAAATTCACAGGGACTTGAGAAGATAAACATGGACTTTTTCAATTTCAAAGTATTAATACTTTTAAACACATACAGTGTTTAAGAGAATTTTAAAAAATGTGTAGTAACTACAGTAAGGGAAAGAAGCTGAATAGAACTTAGAAAACAAAAATGTTCCATAACCACAAAAAAGAATTTAAGAGACTTTATAGTATATTAGACAATAGAATAGGAAATAGCTTAAAAATTCAGAAGGTACCAAAAAGACTTAGGAAATGATGGGAGGTATGACCATGTCAATAAGACATTTGGAGAAGAGGAGACAAAAGATTAAGAATATAGATAGACTAGAACAGAGACAATATTTCAAAAAACGCAAGAGTCGATCAACAAAACTATCCACAGTAGTGCAATTGAAACTCAAATGATGATGAAAAGATATTCAAGACATTTTAGAGGATGGGGCAGATACGTGGCCCTCAGGGAGGTGTTTGATTGACAGCTGACTTAGCAACAGCTGGCTCACAGCAAAGTGGTACTAGATTTAGGAATATTGAGGCTGCCGTGGGCAAGATGGGCATGAGAGAGGCAAATGCACAGATGAAAATTATTACTGAGAAGAAAGACATCTGACCTAAGGCCCTGGAAGAAAAAATGAAAATTTCATTTGCTCACAGAAATAATATCCAAGTCAATCTACAAATCTGAAGATCCCAGTCAATCTGAAATTCTACCTTCTCTCAGTCTCCCCTCATAAGCAAGCACCACTAACCTAGTTCTCCTCACCCTTCTAGCTTCCCCACTGATGGCAAGACCCCATCCATGACTCATTCTGGTAGACTTTGTGCCCAGTGCCTGATAAACACTAGATACCCCATGACATTTGTTTTTGCTGGACAACAAATTGCAAATGCTGCTACAGAGTGGACTCATGCCTTGCCTCCTGTTTGGCTGGCTTCCTCCAAACTTGGCACAGGTCTCTGTCCTTGAAAGGAAGGGAGCTGGGTAGAGACAAACAAGGAGAAGCATCTGTGTTGTGTGTACTCAGCCCCATTGTGAAATCTCTTTGCTTCAAAGCGTTTGAGAGCCACCAGTGCCAACTGTTTGGTTAATGAAACCACAAAAGCTACAGAAAAAGAAACCAAACAACTTACAAACTCCTCTCAAAACACACAGAGCTCAAGATGGACTTCTGAAAATGGCTTAGAAACAAATCCCTCTGTTATTCAGTTATGTGAGCACCTTCTAGGTAGCAGAGCCATAAAGTAATTTCTTCCATCTCAAAGTTCACAAGCTTCCTTACCCAGGTGTGATTTATGTTCTTATTCCATTAGATTTCATTATTTATTTTCACTCTAGGACAAGGTATATTTTAAATATTCATCTCTCATTCATGAGCCTGAATGCAAATTGTAAACTCCAACCTTATCTGATCTTAGCCGTCCTTTTTTGTCAATTCATTACAGAATTTCTTACTATTTCCCGGCACTTCAGAATCCTTCCCCCCACACCACACACACAAAAAAGAATATTGAAAATGTGTCTTCCTCCTTCTATAGCAGCTAGGAAATATTGGATCTTTCCTTGAGAAAATGGAATGCTTCTCTAAGTAAATAAATTGGGCAGGTGGCTTGTCAAGTTTGAATCCCAAACTCAATACAATTTTGATTTCCGGACTGCAATGATTATTTTGTCCTAATCTCCAAGTGGATATTTAATAAAAACTCTGACACAAATCTCCTATGATGTGGCACAGGATCTGTAACACAAGCATCCCAGTGGGTCCTTGGGCCAAGGCTCAGATATCTAGTTTGACAACCCCACTACCATCCACTGAGCAGCCATGTGCTGTGCCTAAAATGGAAATCCTTGCTTCATGATCAGCAGAGGGTTCGTCTCTGTTATGAAGCATCCACAGCCCACTTAGCAATAGGGTCATTCAGCTCTTTCTTGGCTATGATATACAAAAATGTTATTAAACTTTTCTGAATCAGTAGTCACTATATGATCTATGAAAACAGCTGAGAATTGCTTCAACCATTTAGAAAGCAAAGAAAACTTCGAATAGTCCCAGCATACCCACACTCTGAGTAAACCATAGACTGCATTGAGAGATAAGTGGCATCATTTCCCCATTATTCACACAGAAGAAGGTTAAAAAAGGTTTTCCATAGATTTTAAAAGTAACCTGGACTTTAAGCATTTTCTTAAATAGCAGCTAACTAAGGATGGTGGGGATTTGCCAAACCAGCAACCAGAAATTACCCAGAATTGTCTTTGAGCATGCTCACTGATTCATCTGTTTGTATTACTCACTGGGAGAATGCAACAAGTGGTGACTGACTTCTTCAAGAGGAGAATTTCAGGGAAAAAATCAACTCATGAGTCACAAAGGGGGAAAAAAAGCACATGGCAGAATCCTTCCTAAAAATATAAAAGAAATGAGCAGGTGTCAGAGAATCACCCCCATCAAGGGGTGATAGTAAAAATAAAAATAAATAGAAGAATGACTTTAGAATCATAGTCTGATCATACATTTATTTTCCTCTTAAAAAACTGTCCGTTTGGTTAATTTATTTGTTCAGCTTTGTGTCATGTTGTTTGGTTTTTAAGGCTGGGTCTTGCTCTGTGGCCCAGATTCACCACAAACTCGTGGTGATCTCCTCTCATCTTTCCACAAGTGTGTCATTTGGCACCACACTCTACCTAGTCTTCTGCCTGGCTGCTGAATGCATGGATCCCTGGAAGTTATTGGTGATGGCTGGATGGTAAGTGCATGGTCTGTTTCTTCCCCTTCCAGATCTGTCTGTTCATGGCAGCTTTCCTAGAAATTCTAAGTAGATCACTTGTGTTCTCTGTTTACAGTCCTTTCCATTCTATCCCAACTGGACAGCTACTAAGTATGGGTTTGTCACATCTGGGATTGGTATGCTGTTCCTGTTTCAGCACTAGAGGGCAGTCAACAGGCACAGTGGGCCCACATCTGTTCTGATGTGTTGTTCATTATGAACTGGGTTAGTAGCTTAAAAGCGTGGTTTATTCTTACCAGCTTGTTTCTGGCATCCAGACATTTTGTTCATACTCACCATCTCATCATTAAGTACAGGGAAATTCTGCCTAGATCAGGGCAGAATCATCATGGATGGACTGGTCATAGGCTTCTATGCCATCATTTAGTACTCATTTCTGTTTCTTCCCTTCCTTGTATTCTTCCAAACAGTTCCTTTGCCTGCCATGTTACAATTGCCAGGCTTTGTGAGAGAAAAAGATCATAGTCCTTTGGTCATCTCTGCTACACTGCGGTGTCCTAATGTAAGCCCACAGATGAGCAAGACTATGAGAGGAATAAAGGCAGTGATGATACAGATCGCCACTGCTGAGAAAGATTCAGGGCCCAAGACTTGCATCAAAACACAAGAGGCTTCCTAGAATCGACATCTGACAGACTGGAGCAGAGTGTCTCTACCTGACATTGGAAATTTTGAGGTGATTTTTCTATTGCTTTTATGGGAAAGGTGAGATTTAAGATCTCACTCAAATAAGCATCCCTACAAAGATCCCTACTGAAGAATATTACTTTCCTAACTTAATTTTGACAGAAATGGAGGATTTTATGATTCTATTTCAAATATATTCAGAACAACATTTTCATTCTTCTTTGCAAAAGAATGAAAATAAAGTCCATCCAAAAATTCTTATTGTCTCAGTTGTTCTAAAACCTATATATGAAATAATAGAATGTAATTGAAAGGCTCACTCTATGCCTTTCTTTCTCTCTGAGGAGAAAATAACCTGGGATATTTTAGATAAAAAGTAAAATGCCCTTCAGCTTGTTAATTTCGAGGAGCCACAATTCATAGTGATTCATTGTAGCTATGAATAAAGAATGTCACTGAAATAGTGAGATGGCCTGAGCCACTTCAGAAATTAATGGACTAACTGTGATATACTGGTGCTTCCTTCATGCATGTGTAATTGGAGTGCCAATTTATTTCTAATCATTTCAAGCACTGTAATTATAGAGCATCATCTTTGCCTGTTTAACATTCATATGGGAAGCTGTCATAGGAATGCTAGCCAGGGACCAATATTTTGCCACTGAGATGCATAGGCAAAAATAGGAGAAAATATAAAATGTCCTGGTCTGCTTTTTCAAGGTCTGGGCCTACAGCCAAAGTGGACAGAAGTAAATTAAGCAGAAAGAGTAGCTCATGGATTTTTTTTTTAAGTCATAAAAGTTTCTTTACAACAACATGAAATATATGGAGAGAAGAGAAACAAAGAATGACAGTAGGCAATGGTAGCACTGATTTGATGATGGAATGTCAAAAAGCATTCCATGAGCATATAGGACATGTCAGGTGGAGAGGCATTGGTGATACTAAAAGAAAAGCAGCAACATTCACTTATGTATTCAGAACAATGTTACTATAGTGAGAGGCAGTTATAGTGGGCACAGCAGGAGAAGGAATCTTGAAAATACCATCTACTAAAGTCAAGCACGGGTGGCCGAAGCCTAAACTCCTAGCTACTTAGGAGGCTGACGATCATGGTTCAAAGTCCGCCCAGTCAAAACTCTGTAAGACACTTACCACCAATTAAGCAGACAAGAAATGCCAAAGTTGTGTGTGATTCAAGTGGTAAAGAACTAACCTTGATGATAAGGAAGTCAAAAAAATAGAATGGAAGAAATACAGCCTTTTCAACAAGTGGTGCTGGCAGAACTGGTTAAGAATCTGCAGAAAGCTAAAGTTGGATCCTTCTTTGTCACCCTGCACTAGAATTAACTCCAAATGGATCAATGACATGGAGGTAAAAGCAGATACACTGAAAACTTTACAAGAAGGAAGAGGAGATACACTAGGTCTCCTTGGCACAGGTCGAAATTTTTTTAATAAGGACCCAGAAAAACAGCAAATCTGAGAAAATCTGGATAAGTGCGACTGCATTAAACTGCAGAGCTTCTTATGGAAAGGACACAGCTAGCAAACTAACTAGAAAGCATACAGAGTGGGAGAAGATCTTCACTAACCATAACAGACAAAGGCCTCATATCTAAAATATATCAACAGCTCAAAAAATTGAATCACTCCAAAACTAATCTCCAAAGAAACAACCATCCCATTAAAAGTTGGGCCAAAGACTTAAAGAGAGACTTCTCTGAAGAAGAAATAAGAATGGCCTACAGACACATGAAGAAATGCTCGACATCTCTGGCCATAAAAGAAATGCAAATCAAAACAACTCTAAGACTCCACCTCACTCCAGTTAGAATGGCCAGGATCAAGAAATCTAATAACAACACATGCTGGAAAGGATGTGGCCAGGAGGGATCACTACTACACTGTTGGTGGGAGTGTAAACTCGTACAACCACTGTGGAAAGCAGTATGGCCGTTCGTCAAAAGACTAAACATAGAGCTCTCCTATGACCCAGCAATTCCACTACTTGGCATTTACCCAATGATCCAGAAACAAGGACATACTAAATCCACTAGCACAATGATGTTCATTGCAGCACTATTTACCATAGCAAGGATATGGAACCAATCCACATGCCCCTCAGTTGATGAGTGGATCAACAAGATGTGATATTTATACAACGTAATTCTATGCTGCTGTCAGAAAGAATGACACTGCCCCATTTGTAAGGAAATGGAAAGACTTAGAAAACATCATATTAAGTGAAGTAAGCCAGACTCAAAGGAACAAAGACTCAATGGTTTCCCTCATTTGTCATAATCAGTAGAAACCTTGGGCTCTCCTGGCAGAGATTAACAATAGAACAAAATCTAGAAACATAAGGCCATATAGAATGATGCTAAATGAAAGGACCTCTAGGATATAGAAACATAAGCCATATAATGAATGATTGTTGTTCTTAAGGTACTATGTTATCTCTCATCTCTTTTGCTGTCCCTTGGTTATCTCCTATTGTTACCATATTTCTCCTTGTTATCTGATATATTATATATATACATACTTGGTTATCTGAAATGGGATAGGGAAGGGGGGAAAAACAAGATGAGGGGTGGGGGTGGGGGTAGGGAAATGGGGACCAAGACATGAGAAAGGGTATCAATGTTTGTGAAGTAATGCACCTTCTATCTGGTGAATATAATGTAACCCTTCTATTAATTACAATAAAAAATATATGGAAAGAAAAAAAAAAGAACTAACCTTGAACAAAAATGCTCAAGAACAGCATTCAGGCCCTGAAGTCAAGCCCTAGGATCAATACCAACAACAATAACACACACACACACACACACATATACACACACACACACACATACACACACACACTCAACATCATTCTTTTCCCATCTGGTAATATGAAAGCACTAACCTTTAGAGGAAGTATTTATTCAAATTTCCTCATGATCCTGGAAAACAAAATTAGTTTAAAACATCTAATCCAAACCATATTTTGGTTGAGAAACAAAGAAAGAAAGAAAAAAACTAGGCACACTTATGAACACTAGTTAATGTTTAGAAGCTCAGGAGCTTTTCCCCTATATTGTTGCTCTGGCAGCATCTTCCCATAAATTCTATTATTCATTTATTTCATATATCTCTACTCTAAAGCAAACAATAAACACATCTTATTTTTGTTGATAACTTCAGTGCCAATCAGCGCACTAGGTTTATTACAGGGCTTAATGGTTATTTGTGCAAATACTGGATCACTAAATGGAGAAATGAAACTCCTTTGGGCAACAGCATTTAGTCAATGGTTTCAATCCATCTCATTTCTACCATTTAAACAAGATCTTCAAAGTTTAGTTACTCAGAAATTTTTAAACTTTACTATATTCAAATGTGAATTGAATCATGTCAAAGCACTTTGTGCATACCATAGAACTTTGTGTAAAGTTTTAGGTTTACTCCATAATTTGGAAGTACTGTTCTACCCTCTTAATCTGATATCCAGGATGATACATTTGTGATCTAGCTTTGTCATTTAATTGTTGTTATTGCAGAATGGATGTTTTTCTATTAAAAGCAATTGATAGAAATTATAATTTTTGAGTTATGCCATTTATAAAATTTGAATTACAATTAATCAAATATTTAATACCAATTTCTGTGCCCTATTTATATTCCATTATGAAAATTATAATGATGGAAGTTTTATGAGTATATAAAATTATAATAATGATAAGTACTTAAACACTAGCTATGTATTAACTCACTAAGAATGAATTATATGGAAGGGTAAGAAATAGAAAAAGTTGGTAAAGGAGAGATAGAAGAATGACATAATGTTAATCAAACTGTATCTAATGTTCTAACCCCTCCTACAAAATAGACTAACTCTAGCCCCAGTTCTAGGATTTGAAAAGATAATACAGGCTTCCTTTTATTAAGTTGTTTATATTTGTTTTCAAGTGATTGTACAGTTACTTAAACATCTTAATTAATGAGTGCAACTCATCTTAATCAATGTAACATCATTTATCACTCTCCCTCACCTCTCCCAAATCCACTCATCCCCTCAATTTTCCTAGTTCAATCTTACCTTTATATATTGAATATATATCTTCATTATATATTATATTAAATATATCTTCATTAATCTATTGACCTCCTTTTGCCTTCAGCCTGTCTTCTGGCACCTTAAGTTCCAGCATCCAGATATTCATTCTGTTAGTCTGTTAGTTGTTCAAAAGAGTTACACCAATCAACTTCTCCTCTGCGTATATCACGTTTTATTGAATATATTTGTGTATACCTGTATATGACCCTGTATATGTTTAAGTATTTTTATTTATTTATAAATTAGCTCTAACTTCCACACATAAAAGAAAATATATCCTTAGACTCTCTGAGCCTGACTTCAACTGACATAATTCCTCTCCATATCCATGCATTTATCAGAAAATGATGCAATATTCTTCCTGGTAATGGAGTAAACTGCCATTGCGTGTGTGTGTGCATGTGTGTGTGTGAGTGTGTGTGTGTGTGTGTGTGACATTTTCTTCATCCATTCATTTCTCAAAGGGTATCTGGGAAGTTTCCATAAATGGTCAATGATAAATAGCATAGCAATGAGCATGATTGCACAAGTGACTTTGCTGTATCCATACCTGTGATTTGGGGATAACTGCTCAAGATCTGAAACACTGAAGCTACTACAGAAAGGAGAATGAAAACTTCAGACTTCTTAGTACATGCAGGAATTTTCTGAGTAGAATTCCAGAGAACTGGAATAGGATTGTATGCTGCTAAAAACTTTCTGCACAGTAAAGGACATAGTATGCTAAGATAGCCCACAGAATGAGAGAAAATTTGTGCCAGCTATACATTAAACAATGGCATATTATCCAGAATATAAAAAGAACTAAAGAAACCAAAACTTCAAAGAATCATTTACCCAATTAATAATATATGGGCAAAAGAACTAGAGACTTCGCAAAGAAGAAACAAAATGGCTAAAAGACAAAAGAAGAAATCCTCAACATTTTCATCCATAATGAAAATAAAAATCAAAACACTTAAGTTCTACTTCATCCCAGTTAGAATGGCCATTATCAAAAATGCCAGCTGGATGCCACTGGCTTATGCCTTTAATCCTAGCTACTCAGGAGGCTGAGAGCTAAAGATCACAGTTCAAAGCCAGTCCTGACAAGAAAGGCTGTGAAATTCTTATCTCCAATTAGCTATCAAAATAGCTAGAAGTGGAGCTATGGCTCAAGTGGTAGAGAGCTAAATATTTTTGTTTATTAGTCTAGTTCCTCATCTTCAAGATATTAAAATTTTACATATATACCTATATATGCATACACATGTGGTTTTTACTTGACATATATAAAGTGATCTAATTTCCAAAAATGTCAAACTAAAAATTAATTCAGCACAGAGCATTTGTGAAGACAAAGAGAGACTTGTATAAAATATTGAGAGAGAGGAAAAGAAAAAATTTAGTACTTACATATTTAAGTATTAGAGATGGGAATTTCCATGTTCACTATAAAAAGCCTACTTAAAGCAATATTTAATTTCAATATACTATAAGTTTATAAAACTTAAAGTATCATTATGCAATGTGTTGCTGATATCTCTATTTGATCTCTTATGCTAATTAATACATAGCAGAATTTGTGAATAGAAATCATATTTGATACTTTCTGGAATGAGTCTTACGTATGTTATGAATATGTCTATTTTATTTTTTGCTGAGATGTGTGTGTGTGTGTGTGTGTGATCAATCACTGGAAAACCAAAACAGAAAACAAGATTATCAAATCACATTAGGAGAATGCTACTGAGGACAATAGAATCAAATTTCTTTATAGTCTTGTAAGACAAGCCAAATTACCATAATGAAATTTAATGAAGATAAATACAAACAATCCACTAAGCCTCTTAAAATCATATACCCAATTACATGATGATTAAGATATTAAATAATTGTCATTTATATATGAAACTCCCAGACAAAAGCTGACAGTAAGCTCAAAATGAGTCGATACAGTGACATTGAAGCAACTAATTTAATCTCAGGCCACAGTTTCCAACATACAGTAAATAAGCACAAAAGATAATAATCCCACTCTGGTCTAATCACATATGAAGTGTAATTTCCCTTTGTGGGAAAACTATTAAGTAGAATTAAAAATGATACCTAGAATGTGCATATGCTCATACAGGATGAGACTAAACAAAGTGAGCTCTAGGATATGGAAACAAGAGATTTATCTTTGTGATTATTGTTCTTAATGTACTATGTGGATTTATTTCTTTTCTCTTTTTTTTACCTTTATTGTTAATCTCATGTGGTTACTATATCTGACTTTTTTACCTGGCATATTGTATATACATTTACTTGTTTATTTGAAATAGGAATGGGACAGGGGGAAAATAAGATGATTGTGAGAGGGTGGGGAGAGGGAAAGGGGGACAAAAACATGAGAAGGAATATCAAGTTTCGAGAAGCAATGTACCCATTATCTGATGAATGTAACTGTAATCCTTATGTACATTATCCTGACAATAAAATACAATTTTTTTAAAAAGAGCAAAAAAGATACCTAGAAAAATTCAAAAGACAAATAATTAAGAAGATTGAAGGAATATATTTAAAATTTGTGTTAATCTAGCAAACTGGAAACCAGTCTAATCAAGGGAAAAGAACAGACATAAGGCAATTACAACACTTCAGAGCCACTGAGAAACCCCAGAATTCCCTGACATGGCTGGCCTTGTTGACACCATTGTTAGTTTAGCTTTAATTGTTTCTGTAGGGAGACAGGAAGCCATTGTATTGCACAGTTTCTTCATCCTGACTCCAGTCTCTTTAACATGATCCGAATGTCTAGTGTTACTTTTTGAGAGATTAGAAGGTGTTACCCAAGCTGGAGATTGTGAGCTCTGCTGTTCTCCATCTTCACTGAGTCAGGACTCTCAACATTGCTAAAATTTTTAAACCATCTCACATCCAGAGCTGGCTGAATACTGGATCTGACTGAGACATTTTCAAACTGCTTAGGCTTATGTTGGAGGAAACAGGATATTTTATCCTATGGTTTCATTTCATTTCAAGTCTGAGAACTTTTATTCATAATCTCCAATCTCTTGCCAAGATTTTGAATAAGGACTCTCTTTTATTTTACCTCCCTCTCCTCACTCCAAGCATAAGCTTTGTATACTGTCCTCTTTGCTGTGTGACAGATCTTGTCTTATGCCAAATCTGTTCATTTCTGAATTTATGATTTAGTTTTTGCTTTAAAGAAGAAAAAGGCATGAGAGCGTGTGGATCAGGTCTGTAATCCCACAAGTGGAAAGACTGATTCTTCACCCATTGTTTCACCATTTTTGTGGTCCCTCCTTCTCTCACTAAAACCAATAAACTTCATATAAGACAAAAGGTATATATACAAAAGACCAAGACATGAGAAAGGGTATCAATGTATGTGAAGTAATGCACCTTCCATCTGGCGAATGTAATGTAACCCTTCTATTAATTACAATAAAAATATATTGGAAAAAAGAAATAAAAATCAGGGGCAAAGGAAAACAAGCAAATGCAAAATAACCAAAATAAATTGTTGTTCCCATTTCTTGGTGTTCATCTCAATAAACATCAATTTCTATGATCATGTATACATGTGGCTATCAAGCCTTTGTGATCGTCAATTGGGATGTAAGAATATCCTCCTTTGAAATGGAAAGGCTGAGAAAAAAAATCATATAAAGTGAAGTAAGCCAGACTCAAAGGAACAATGGTTTCCCTCATTTGTCATAATCAGTAGAAACTTTGGGCTCTCCTAGCAGAGATTAACAATTAGAACAAAATCTAGATACATAAGGCCATATAGTATTACGCTAAATGAAAGGACCTCCAGGATATAGAAACAAAAGCCAAATAATGAGTGATTGTTGTCTTTAATGTAGTATATTATCTTTCATCTCTTTTGCTGTCTTTTGGTTATCTCATATTGTTACAGTATTTCACCTGGTTATCTGATATATTGTATATATGTTTATTTGGTTATCTGAAATAACCAAACAAGATGAGGGGTGGGGGTGGAGGGAGGGAAATGGGGACAAAAACATGACAAAGGGTGTCAATGTTTGTGAAGTAATGCACCTTCAATCTGGTGAATATAATGTAATCCCTCTATTAATTACAATAAAAATTTATGAAAAAAAGAATATCTTCCTTTGGTCTCACTGTGTAAACATATAATTTACATATGGGAGAGAGGGGTTAAGAGGAAAAAACTGAGGGAAAATAAGTGGAGAGCTGACACTTCAAAAAGAAGTGCTGAAGAGCTCAAGGACAACACCCAGGCCCAGAGTTCAAGCCCCACAACAGACCGAAAAAAAAGAAAAAAAGGAGAAAACTCAGAAAAAAAAAGTAAAGATTGATGCAAGGAGATACTGAGTTTCTGGTCAACCTGGATACATAGCAAGATGATCAAGGAAGAATGAAACTCAGATTCTTCATACCAGATATTCTTAGCATATGTCTGTTCTCTATTTTTATATACTAGATAGGAAGATCTTAATATGGAAAGATTGCGCTGCATTGTCTTGGTGGACCCTAACAAAATAATAAGCTTTCTTTATAAGAGGAAGATTTGGCTTCAAACAGAAAAGGGAGGCCTTTTCTTGTTCAAAGGACATGGCCTACTAGAAGAGCCAAAGCCAAACAATAAAAACAGCCAACTCAGTGCTACAAGGGTCAAATTCCACTTCTCTCCAAGAGCCTCAACTTTAACTTTGAGAACTGTAAGAGAATACTATTATGTTCTTTCAAGCTACTAAATTTATAATAGTGATGCCAGCAACCTCCACTGAGATACATGGATCTAACCAAGAAAACACAAAGCTCCTGTAAGCAAAGCGAGGAGGACTGGGCTTTAAAGACATCAAATACCCTACCATAAGCAAGGAAATCATGCAAATCCAGGAAGATTGATCCAAACTGGAATGATCAAGCACTGAGTAAGAGTCCTGATGGTCTTACATTACCAAAAGACAGGCAGAGAATTGATCCCGTTTGTTTCACTTTTCTCTCAATACCAATAGACTAGCTCATATTGATTTTAAAAAATTTAAATATATCTCTATTTGTACCCTATAGACTTTTGAAGCCTGAGATAATTTTTTTCGTGTCTTTGTAATGAAAGATCCAGACAATAAATTCTAGCTTTATGGCTTCATGCGAAAATATGCTTTGTGTGTGAAAATATTTAAAGCCAGTCAAATCAACTCACCTTTTCCTCAACAGATCATCTGAAACATGTCTTAATCTCACAGTCTGATGTCTAATACCCTAGAGTTTCCAAATAATTGCATTTGCTTAAAAACACCCTATATTTCTTCTTTTCTTGTCTCTATAGATACTCTGCTTTCTCCTTGAAAGGTTCTTTCTCCAAACCAATCGTCATCCACTAACTGACAAGAAAGCACCTGCTCATTCTTTAGGTGCCTAAATATAAAACAACACCATCCCTAAGAGGCTTTCTTTAAACTGGTATTCAGTTCTCACTCCCGCAATGTCCCTAAATGCAACGTTAACTGCTAGTTTTCTACTCCAGTGATTGGACTAGTTTCGTGCCGACCAACAGAATGAGGCAGTGTGAAGTCTAAAAAGGTGGTACCTGCCACTGTGGCACATGTACACACACTTGATTTCATGGGTTTATAACACCCAGTAAGTTATCATACTACTTGATCTGTATATATGTTTTCAGGCCCTTCACCTATGGATTCTGGTGTTTTCTATCCTGGTGTCCTTTTGCAATCTCTTTCTTACAAAGTTTTCCTTGTCACTTTTTATATAAATAGTAATTGATTTTTTTATCTTTAAAGTAATATTGTCAGCTGTTTCCTTGTTCTACGAAATAAATTCCTACTAGATTCCTGCTTTGACAAATAAACACCTTACATTCAACTTGGTTCGGGCTTTTCATACACATCTTGCCAAAATATTCTCTTGCCTTTAACCAAAGCTTATTACAGTATTTTTCCAAATCCTTTTGCTCTGATCCGCATTTCTCTCATTCCCATTTGCCCCTATTTTATTGCTGATAGCCAAGTTGTTGGTGTAAATTTCAACATGAAGTCATAAAATTTGAAAGTTTATATAAAAGTTTTTATGCATGACGCTTGAAACTTTTCTGTGAATTATAATCATCTTCATCATGTCCAAACACACAATTCAATTCTATTGATGGTCATCACTATTTCTTATTCTAAAATTACTTTTATTTGGCAGACAAGTGTTCTCTTCTTCAAGCAGATTGTGATCTTTTTTCCCCAAAAAACAAGATGATTTGGGAATATCTTAATAGATTCTATTTGCAGTTGTGAAATTAATTCATCTCCAAGGAGACATAGTCCTTTTCAGTAGAAAAATCCAGTTTAGAGATTTTTTGACATGATTACTGGCAAGTTAAAGCCCTTTCTGACAGAATACAGATTCATTAAAAAGGAAAGGGACGTTTCTACGTTATGTTGGTGTTTCAAATTGAGTAGTGTGATTTTCTTTTTCCAAAATGACCAAGCAAAATCTATTTTGTCTGTTTATGAAATACCAGTTTTGCCTTCTTGCAGAGGTATCAGTTCATAGAAGGACTATCCAATGAAATCTTTTATGATATAGAAAGGTACCATAATATACATAGTTTTACCGAGCACATGAAATACAACTAATAGAAATGAGGAAATAAGTTTTAGATTTCATGTAATTTTAATTAATTTTCAGTAGATACTTGTGGTTAGTAGCCACTGCATTAGACATCACAGCTATAGGGGATTAGAAATTAAAAATTAGAGGCTGCAAAGTTCTGTTTCCTCTTTAGGTTACCTTGTTGACACCCAGCAAATTTGCAGAGTTGATCATTCCAGCAGACTGAGCTCAATACCACCATCTGAATACTGAGAGAATTCCTAAGCCAGGACTTTCTCCCCAGGAAAAAGCCACCTCAGCTAATACTGAAACTGGAAGTGGCACTGTGGCAAAAGGGTAGAGTGCTAGCCTTGGGCTGAAGAGCTCAGGGACAGCACCCAAGCCCAAAGTTCAAACCACATCTTTTATGTTCTATGTACAATGAATCATCATATTCATTCATTTATTACAGTCATTTTTACATTGATTCTTAACATTTTAGAGGCATTAAACTAAAATATCTAATATTCACAAGGTTATTAAATTATAATTTCCTTCATGGACAGTGGGGTGCCGGGAAGATTAAGAAAAAAGCTAACAGTTTATAACATTGGTTATAGGTCAAGGAAGGCTCTAACAGAGATAACTTTACACACACACACACACACACACACACACACACGATTTTTTAAAGTCTGATTTTAAGTAAAAACTTAATGATTGAATGATGATTCTAAACTTCCTCATTGAACTAAATCCTTCTAGCTTTTCTTATGGATATTTGCATAGCTAGTGCTATTGATACACAGGTGTGTGTGTTAAATCAAGGATATATGATTAAAGAAATATTTTGGTGAGAATTGCAGATGGATTCATTTCTCTGATGTCCTCATGTACTATATCTGCTCAAGCTCAGTTTGTTAGAGCTTAAGTAATAGGGTCCCCACAATGATTAATCCATATTTCTCTCAAAGGTGAAATTATCAATCATTGAGATGATTTCTGCTGTATACAGGTTCTAAAATTGATGGCTTCTAACATGAATTATAAAGAAAAACTATTTTACAACATTTCAGTCATCTTTATGACAAAGTCTTACTGTATACCTTCCATTTTTTCTTCAGTAATTTATAGGTTAGTTTGCAGAGTTCTTATATGTCTTCAGCCAAGTTATTTCTTGCCTATATTATTGAAGTCTATGGTGAATGAGATTGCCTACCTGGTTCTTACCCAGTGCTCTCATTATTGGTGTACAGAAAAGTTGATTTTTATATTGATTCTGTAGCCTGTTATTGGGGGATTTTAATAGTCAATTTCTTATGTTTTACTTTTCATTGTTATTGTAAAGGTGATATATGCAGGGAGTGAGGACAGAAAATGTCTGGTAAAGTCAGGTAATAATTTTTTGCATAGTGTCCCAACCCCCTCCACCACAAGTTGTATAGTTCATTTTCAACATAGTGTCAAGTGAGTATCACTTTTCTCCCTTCACTTCTGTGCTCCCCCTTAGACTCACCAAAAACAAATAAACTTACATACAAAACAAAGTACAGAAATCAAAAACAGTGACAACGCAGAAAACAAACAAAGCAAATGAAGAAGCAAAGTGACAAAAATCCTCTTGTTTCTATTTCTTGGAGTTCATCTCAATAAGCATCATTTTATACCCATCAATATCCCAATGTCATTCTTTAAAGAAATAGAAGAGGCAATCCAAAATTTCATATGGAATAATAAAAGACCCCGTATAGCAAAAACACTTCTTAATCTCATATTGTTACAGTATCCCACTTTGTTACCTGATATATCAGATATATTATTAGTTATTTGAAATTGGATAGGGAAGGGGGGAAAACAAGATGAGGGGTGGGGGTGGGGGAAGGGAAATGGGGATCAAGACATGTGAAAGGGTATCAATGTATGTGAATTAATACACCTCCTATCTGGCAAATATCATGTAACCCTTCTATTGATGACAATAAAAAATATATGAAAAAAGAACTGAAAATTGACCTTCCCTATGATCTGGTCATCTACCCTGAACATCATAACCCAAGATATGATGAGGACACCTGCTCAGCTATGTTTATCTCTGCACTATTTACAATAGTCAGGTGATGAGAACAATCCAGATACCCTACTGCAGATGAATGGATACAGAAAATGTGGTGTATATATACATTGGAATTCTACATAGCCAACAGACAAGATAAAATAATGGCGTTTGCAGAGAAGTGGATGAATCTAGAGCGAATCATGTTGAGTGAGACAAGTCAAGACCAAAGAAACAAAAGGTGCATGGAATCCTTAATATGTGGCTATTAGATCCAAACAGTACAAGAGCGAGGATTCAATATTTGCATACCCAATTATATGGACATGGTGCGGGAAATATAAACACAACTACATAGACATAAAAACTTATGACTCTATAGACATAATGTTTTATTACATTGATTAATATGTATCTATGATATACAAACCCTTAGCCTAATTTTAATTATGTTCTAAAAATTAAGTGCCAGTGATTGTATATAGAGATTCCCTTCTTGAATACTTGTCTGTTAAACACGTCATTTGAAATATGATGTAAAAAATCAATGTTAATGAATTCTTCAATAAAAAAGCAAAAAAAAAATTCTGTTGAACTATTTAGAATACAAAATAACACTTGACATACATAGTTCAACATCCCTTCATAGCAAAAGCTTTGAGGAAACTAGGAACAGAAGAAACATATCACAACATAATGAAGGCTATAGATGACGAACTCATAGCCAACATTGTACTGAATGAATTCTAGAATCAGAAATCAGACAGGATATTCACTCTCTCTTTTCTTATTCAGTGGACTACTAGAATTCCTAGCCAGAGCAATAAGAAAAAATAAAGGAACAACAAAGACTCAAATAAGTAAGGAAAAGTCAAATTACTTCTACTTGCAGATTACGGGACATTATACTTAATATACAGCAAATGTGTTTTGAAGTAAAATTACTTGTCCTGATACATGTCCTGAATTTCTTAAGTGCTCAAAAGTCTCTTTTGTGAACAAAAGCTAAGATAGGCTAAAAGCTAAGCTTCTTGCAGTAAATATCTGAGTTGTGAATGCAAAGAAAACAAATCGAGACGATTAGAAAGTTTAAAGTATTTTGTAGCTAGAAAGAGGGGAAGCAACCCTATTGCTGATGTGGAAAGCATTTTCATAGTTTGGAGTAGATCAAACCATTTATGGTACTTCTCTCAGAAAAAAGAAAAACCTAATCTGTAGGAAACTTAATCCTTAACTCTCTCTAGTTATAGTAAGAGTAGACAGGTGAAGAAGCTTCAGGAAGAAAAAGTTTGAAGGTGATAGAAGTTGGTTCATGAGATTGAAGAAGAGAAAAGCTATCTCTATAACATAAAAGAACAGAATCTTCAGATACTAGTTTAAAAACCATAGTAAATTATCCAGAAGATTTAGTTGAGATAATTTATTAGAGTAGCTAACCTAAATAGTACATTCTCTATGTAGACAAAAATGCCAGAAATATTAGACAAAAATACCCGAGAAATTAGAAATGTAGATAAAGTTTTAGAAAAAAAGAGCCATCAAGCAATTTCATAGGTAGAGAGGATTATGTCTTTGTCTGGCATAGGAGATTAAAGAACAGGCACTTATAACTGTTTAATGAAGCTGCTTAATAACTTAAAGCCAATGCTTTTTTAAAATTCAAAAAATCCTTTGACTCTTAACAATTACACTAAATGGATTGGCATAAATGAAACAACAAAGCCTTGGAGGCAACATGATTTTTTTTAATATTCTAGACTCACTATTAAGATCTACTGCTAAAAACTTCTTTTGCAATTATTTCCACTCCATTGGCCACTTATGTGCTCATATGGAGATATATAATGAGATTAATATTTTCTTGTCTGTTAACACAACATCCATGCTTCACCACTCTAGCCCATGGATTATGGAATGATTTTGACCTAAGCTTTAAAAGCAAACATATTTCATGGGTTAAATAGTAAAGCACTACCCTTGGCAAGGGGGAGACTGATACACAGCACCCACTCTGTGAGATCAAGCCCAAATACCGAAACATAAAAATAAATAAATAAATAAAAATGCATTTTATAAGGTTGTAGCTGCTATAGATAGTGATTTCTGTGATTTATCTAAGAAGTTATGATTAACAGTTCGGGGAAAAATTTACTGTTGTAGATATCATTAAAAATATTTGTAATTTGTGGAAAGAGATTAAAGTAATAGCAACATTCACAATGATGAGTAGTGATTCCAGGAAACAAGAGCTTTAGCTCATGTGATTGTTGTTCATATGTACTATGCTATTTCTCTTCTCTATTGCTGTCCTTTGGTTAAAGTTTCTGACTTTGTTTCTTGGCAGATTGTGTGTACATTTATTTGCTTATTTGAAATAGGAAGGGGAAGAGGAAGAGGAGGAGGAAGAGGAGGAGGAGGAGGGGGAAGGGGAAGGGAAAGAAGAAGAAGAAGAAGAAGAAGAAGAAGAAGAAGAAGAAGAAGAAGAAGAAGAAGAAGAAGAAGAAGAAGAAAGAGGAGGAGGAGGAGGAGGAGGAGGAGGAGGAGGAGGAGGAGGGGAAGGGAAGGGGAAGGGGAATGGAAAGAAGAAGAAAGAAGAAGAAGAAGAAGAAGAAGAAGAAGAAGAAGAAGAAGGAGGAGGAGGAGGAGGAGGAGGAGGAGGAGGAGGAGGAGGAGGAGGAGGAGGAGGAGGAGGAGGAGGAGGAGGGGAAGGGGAAGGGGAAGGGAAAGAAGAAGAAGAAGAAGAAGAAGAAGAAGAAGAAGAAGAAGAAGAAGAAGAAGAAGAAGAAGAAGAAGAAGACTTCAAACTACACACACACACACACACACACACACATACACACACACACACAACTGCAGAGGAAGAAGAAATTGCAGGAGTAGATGTGGTTAAAATAGAAAAGGAGCTACAGTTAGAACTATAACCTGAAGATGTGACTGAATTTGAATTTCTGCAAAGGTTTTTTTGTTGTTGTTGCTGTTTTTTTGTGGGTCATGGGGCTTTGAACTTGGCCTGGGGGCTGTCCCTGAACTCTTCAGTTTGAGGCTACCATCTCACACCTCAGCCTGGATGTTGTCCCTGAGTTCTGCAGCTCAAGGCTACCACCTTACCTTTCAGCCAAACCCCACTTTTTGTTTTCTAGAGGTTAATTGAAGATAAGAGTCTCAGGTCCTTTTGTGCCTGGGCTGGCTTTGAACCTTGATCCTCAGATCTCAGTCTCCTGAGTAGCTAGGATTACAGGTATGAGCAACTGCGCCCGGCATTCTGCAAACATTTTAATGGATGAACAGTTAAGCAAATAGTGATTCTTCAAAATAGACTCTACTCTTGATGCTGTGGATAGTGTTGAAAGGACAAGGAAGAGATTAAGAGATTATATAAACTTCATTAATAATGCTGCATCAGAGTCTGGAGAAATTGACTACAATTTAGGAAAAGGGTTTATCTATAGATAAAATGCTCTCAGATACCATCGTATGTTTCAGATGAATCTTTAATGAAAAGTTGATTTAATAGATATAATAAACATACTTGCCATTTGATCTTAAGAAATCGCCACTATCATATACCAACTACCAAACTGAGCAGTTAGCAACATTGAGACAAGACCCTCTGTTAGCAAAAGGATTGAAATTTTCTGAAGATCAGATTAGTTAGCATTTTTCACCAATAAAGTAATTTAACTTATCATATGGATAGACATGCTATTTCATACTAATAATAGCACTAACATAATAACCACAATAAAGTATACATACAACTTTCATATACACTAGAAAGCAATAGTGTGACTTGCTTTACCATAATGGTCTGGAACAAAAGCCATAAAAGCTCCAGGCATATCTCCTTTATCACATGATAATACCATGGTTATAAACTGGACAGCTCAACACCAGGACAAGCAGGAATGATGTATCTCATTTTAGGACTTATGGAAATCTTAATTCTACTTGATAAAACACTGTGATCTTAAAATCTTTATTTACATACTTGAAATAAAACTATCTTCTCAGTTTTGACTTAGATTCACTTTGTCTGACTTTCATCCTGGTCTCTTGCTAACTTATTGGTTTAATTAATTTTAATTCTGCTAATTAAATTTAATGCCCTTCCATTCATCTACAAAAATGACTTGCCCTCTAAATTTCTTTCCTAATCAATACTGTACAATCAACTTCTAAATTTCTATTGTCAGCTGATTATCTATTATAAAATATTCATCTGTGATACTGGAGTAGAAAACAGAAAGGAGTATGCCTTATTCTCTTTATATGACTAAAACAGTGTCCAGTGTATAGAATTACTTTAAATAACCATTTTCTACAACTATGAGACTGAGTTCAGTGCGAGGGAAATCATCCATCTACTCTATTTTCACAAGCTACAAACTGAGGCATACAAAAGCTAAATTTTCCCTTTCTGCACTTCATTTTTGTCTTCTTTCAATTGGACTGAAGATAAAGAATGTTCCTGGGCCCAGCAAGTTTTGTTTGGTCAGTAAATTCAGGATTTGAATGGCCACTTGGAGATTTCTCTACCCACTTAAAAGGGATTGGAATGAACTGTGTGTGGACCAGAGCATATTCTGCCCCACATGAGATGTCCTCGTCGAATCTAGTTTGCAAGTGTCATTGTCTGCTCACCTTGGCACCTACACAGATGAACACATTGGTAATAAAGTCCACTTAATTGTTAACTTTCCCATGTCTTGACTGAAAGCCCTCCCCCGCAAGCAAATAAGAGCAGTGCATATCTGCCCTGCCCCAGGTTATACAAAATGGGTGAGGGCTGAGAAGGGTGGATGTTTGGGGTTCCCCTCAAGGAGACAGAGATCATCATCTAAAGATACTCTTTTCTCGTACAGTGGAATCAGAAGAACTAACCAAAGGCAAAGGACTATAGTTCAAGACAGAAAACAAGTGCATCTTCTAAGAATGTAAATTGTGTGTGTGTGTGTGTGTGTGTGTGTGTGTGTGTGTGTGTGTGTGTTTAACTTGTAAAATTAATGGCATTTTGTTGTCATGACATTGCTTAGGAGCTTTGAGATGCTGTGTGCATTGGGACTGTCAAAAGTGGGGTGTATCAAAGCAGCAATTACATATGCTGTGTAACTATATTACTTACAACAAGTGCTTCCTGGAAAATGATTTGGAAAACATTATTGCATTATGCTGTATAATTATTGACCTGTTCACATAATGAGCCACACAGCATTTTGATGTAAGCATCCAGAACATAAGGGTACCTTGATGGGGTGTGACAACTGATATTCCATTTCAGAGTGCCTACAACTCTCCTTTGCTTAACCTCAAACAGCTGGAGATAATGAACCTCTGGGGCAACAGGGCAGGAAAAACAAATACCTCTTTCTAACTGCAGGTATCAAGCCCAAACCAATATTAGTAATAAGGTGAGAAAAATAGTAGATTATAGTAGACTTGTAATACAGACTACAAAGTTAATATCCAGTCTTGTATTTCCCATAACTCACTCTCTGTTTCATGTCCACTCACTTCACCTTAACTGTAAGGGTTGCCCAAAGGAAACTACCACACAAATCAGGGAAAGAGGACTGAAAGAGAGAGAGAGAGAGAGAGAGAGAGAGAGAGAGAGAGAGAGAGAGAGAGAGAGAGAGAGAGAGAGAGAGAGAGAGAGAGAGAAAGACTGTCAGCCATAGAAGATGGAGAGGTATGGAGCAAGACAGGTTCAGCTGGAGGATTGAGATTATATAGGAGAGAGCAGGAGATGGGCTGCAGAGGTGATCTCAGAGGATGAAGAAATGACCTCAGGGCCTGGGGGACTGCCCACTGCCACCAGCATGCCAGTTACTGGGTTACTGATGCTGGCCAGGAATTACTAGGATGGAGTCAGGGAGAACCAAAGGGAAGGGGTTTTTTCTCCCCAGTGGACTTAACATTAACTTTCAAGTGCTTCCTGGTGATAACTTCATTGGCAAATCAGCCTTCTGTCTGGAAGATTCTTGGGTAAGCAAGTCTTGCTCACAGTTGCCTCAGTTGTAGGACACATTAATATTGACAGTTTCCCATGTTCAAACTGGACTATACAATCGTTGTGTCATTGGATCCTAAAGCAGCCAAAGATATAGGCCAGAATTTATTCTTTTTCAGATGAGGAAACTGAGTTACAAACATGTTCCCAACATCATCCAACTGTCGAATACAGAGTTCAACTTCAACCTTTGGTCTTCTGATATAGAAGACATTGGCCTTCTGAACTTAATTCCAGGGACTTGGTTCTTCCTTTCTGCTCTGAAACCTGAACACAGAGTGATTTTTGTAATAATCCCTTTTGCTTCCAGACTATCACTCCAGGGAAAAGTGGTACTCATTATCTTTCGGAAGGGAAAACACAATGTTAACTCAGACAACATGATAATTTTATGGTTTAAATGAAAAAAAATTCTTCTCCTGTCAAATCCAATTTATATCACAACTCAGAAAAAAGAATTTTATGTATTGGGTGAAGGAAAAATAGAGAGAAAATGTCCTGAATGGATGAGCTTAAATTATCTCCCATTTGAATGAGCTCATTTCCCAAACCGAGTTTCATCAGACTTTTTAATTAAGAGTAAATTGTTCATCTTACAGTGAGTAATTTGCCAATGACCTCTTCTTAACACTCCCATCTAAGGTGACACAAATGACAATGCAACTTTCAAGTTAAAAACACCAAGCTCTCAAAGATTTTGGGCTCATAGGTTCAGTAACTGATTCAGGAAAAGGAGATGGCTAGGAGAAACCAAGGTGATTGTGAGAGCATAAGTTTCACGGGAGTTGACTTTAGGGATTCCAGATATAAAACAATATACACAGACAGCTATCTATAAGCAAATAGTTAAAATAGGCACATGTGCTTATTTGACAATATGTAAGAATGTGACAATCTAAAAGGATATTGCTAAGTTTTTATTTAATAATATTTAAATACCACTTTAGGGAAAATAATAGTGCATGTGATATACAAAAGTTACTAAAATATTGAAAAGAGGACAAGTGCTACTGGTTAGTAGAGGGCTTCAGGGGCTAAAACTGATGACAGGGGCAGGAGCCTCAAAGAGGAAGGCCTAGTGTAAGAGATGCTAGGAAGCTGGGATCATCCTGAGAAACATGGGGAGGAGAAGAACCAGGAGAGGGACTAGTGCAGACTTAGGCCTTAGCTGGGTCCTTCTGTCCATGGTGCTGAAGTTGGATCTGAAGAAAGAGAACAGAACTTATGACCTAAGAGAGATGATGAGTTCAGATACAGTAACCTCATCAGATTAACCATAAGTAGGGAAAAAAGAGAAAAAAAGAAATAACTTCACATAGTACTTGAAATAGTGAAGGGAATGGGAAAACAAGATGACTGGGAGGGGGAGACAAGAGGGGAAGGGGGACAAAAACATGGGAAGGGGTATCAAGTTTTGAGAAGTAATGTATCCACTACCTGACAAATGTTAACAGTAACCCCTCTACACATTATCCTGACAATAAAATACAATAAAAATAATAACAACAAATTGTTGGGCTTTTCCCAGCAAGACTACCACAAACCTAGCCTCTTGGCATTTTGAAACATTTTTAAAGGTCATAGATACATATCGTTTACTATACCATGAGATATAAAACCCACATTTACTTCTACTCATCCTGAAAATTAAAACTTTTCTAGAAATAAAAAAAGAAAAAAGAATGGGCCTGACGGGAACTTCATATACTCTTATCACACTGTTCCTAACAATCAGTATTGCTCAGCTCCCACTCAATCAGCACTTTCTATGAGCCTGAAGCCTTAAAAATTAGTATATGCTTTTGCTTTCTTAGCTTGTTATTGTAGTGACCTGAAGGACAGACACCTGATTCTGGTATCAATATAGCATGAGAGTGTGGCAAAGAATGAAGAAACAAGCAACTGGCAATCTAATGACCTACACACCAACCCAACTCCTAAATCCAAACTATTTAACCACCAACTAATTTAGTCCTTCCAAATGCTCCAAGATCAGACTGAGTACTGCTTTGACAGTGAAACGCCACAGACACACACATTCCAAAGGCAGGAGCCCCAGCTCTCCCAGAAACTCATTATACAAGCTCTAACCCTGCAAGAAGCATATTTGTCATCTGTAAACCTACATCCTGAAACCACTGTGAAATTCCACTAAGCCCCATCACTAATTCTCAGGAAATTACAAACCACAACTACAATGAGATATCACTTGATGCGTATGTTGTTGAAAATGTAAAAAACAGACAACATACAGCTGAATAGTAAGATTTACAATTATGGAAAATAAGATTAAATTAAACCAGGTGCTGGTAGCTTACACCTGTTATCCTATTAGGAAGCTGAGATCTGAGGGTACCAGTCTGAAGCCAGCCCAATCTGACAAATCTGATACTCTAAGTTAATCAGCAAAAAGTCAGCTAGATATTTGCAATCAAACAGATATTTGTGCAGCCATGTCTGTAGCAGAATTACTCACAAGGAAGGATTGGTAGTAAATCAAGTCTCAACAAACTATCAATTAGACAATTAGGCATATACAAACAATGAGACAATAAAATGTCATTCAGTCTCAAAAATGGACTTTGATCATACAAAATAATATTTATTGAAATGAACTCCACAAAATGGAAACAGGAAGCTTTTTATTGGTTGAAGTTTTGTTTTCTTTCCTTTTTGTCCTGTTTATATGTCTTTGGGACAGTAAAAGGAGGCACAGAAAGTTAGGCACTATGTTGAAAATGACCTATATAACTTGTGGATGGGGATGGGAAGGAAAAACAGGGAGAGAACAAGGGAAGAAGTGATATTGTCTAAATAGAAATATATTCTTTAACTACTATGTAATTGTAACTCCTCTGTACATTACCTTTCTTGCCAGTACTGGGGCTTGAACTCAGGGCTTTCTCAAGGCTAGACCTCTACCCTTTGAGCTACAGCACCACTTCCGGCTTTTTCTGTGTATATGGTAATGAGGAATCAAACCAAAGGTTTCATGCATGCTAGACAAGCACTCTACCACTAGGCCACAATCCCAGCTCCATCACCTTAATAATAATTTTTTAAATATTTTTATTGTGATTAATAGAAGGGTTACATTATATTCACCAGATAGAAGGTGCATTACTTCACAAACATTGATACCCTTTCTCATGACATGGTCCCCATTTCCCTCCCCCTCTCCCCCCTGCTTATCTTGATTTTCCCACTTCCCTATCCAATTTCAAATAACCAATTAAGCACATACAAAATATATCAGATAACAAGGTGAAAAATTGTAACAATATGAGATAACCAAGGGATAGCAAAAGAGATGAGAGATAACATAGTACATTAAGGACAACAGTCACTCATTATATGGCTTTTGTTTCCTTATCCTGGAGGTCTTTACATTTAGTGTCATACTATAAGGCCTTTTGTCTCTAAATTTTGTTCTATTGTAAATCTCTGCTAGGAGAGCTCAAGGTTTCTATTGATTATGACAAATGAGGTAGACTATTGGACTATGTTCCTTTGAGTCTGGCTTATTTCACTTAATATGATTTCTTCTAAGTCTTTCCATTTCCTAACAAATGGGATGATGTCATTCTTTCTGACAGCAGCATAGAATTCCATTGTGTATAAATACCACATCTTGTTGATCCACTCATCAACTGAGGGACATCTGGGTTGGTTCCATATCTTTGCTATGGTAAATAGTGCTGCAAGGAACATCATTGTGCTAGTGGATTTAATATGCCCTTGTTTCTGGATGGTTTGATAAATGCCAAGTAGTGGAATTGCTGGGTCATAGGGGAGTTCTATGTTTAGTCTTTTGAGGCACTGCCATACTGCTTTCCATAGTGGTTGAACGAGTTTGCACTCCCACTAACAGTGTAATAGTGATCCCTCCTGGCCACAGCCCCTCCAGCATCTGTTGTTATATAATAATTTTTATAAAGGCAAAAAGAAGAAAATCTAATCAACATCACACTATGAACCTTGTGGACATTTTGCTGTGATATAAATAGTCACAAAAACAAACACCATATTATTCCACTTCCACAAAGTATCTAACAGAATCCACTATGTAGATTATGCATACCAGGCTCTCAAAGAGAGAGGAAATAAGAATTGTTAAATGATTATAGAGTTTCAGTTTGCAAAAATGAAAAGGTTCTGGAGATTCGTGGTACAGCAGTGTGAGTATACTTAACATTATTAAACTATACACATAAAACTCATTGAAACACATCATAGCCAACCCCTGGAATCAGCCGAGGTGCCCAACAATCAATGAATGCTTAAAGAAAATGTAGTGTATATACACCATAGGATATTACTGGGCAATGAAGAAGAATAAAAATATGCAATTTGCAGGAAAATGGATAGTACAGGGGACCATCATATTTAGTGAAATAAGCTAAGCCCCCAAAGACACATATCACCTATGTTTGCTAGATGTGATGTTTAGGCTTAAAACGGTGATGATGGAAGCAATCATAATGGTATATGAACATAAAATAGCACTGCCTGGAAGAAGCTGAAGGAAGAGTAAGAGGAAAGGAGAGGACTAATGGAGAAGAGGATCAATGTATGTTTTATGTATATATTCATATGGAACATAAATATTTACATATAAATCTTTTAACCACCTAGAGATATGTATGAAGATAGTATAATGAAGTGCTCCAGCACGGGAAAATAGGGGCATTTTTAAAGAGGGGCTTAAAGAAATACAATAGAGTGAACGTGTCAAAGTACACTGTATGCATCTATAAATTATCATGCAAAACCCTCTTGTACTATTGATGCAAAGTAATAAAAATAATTTAAAATATATATTTTTTCAAATGGTAATTTCTATGTCACATATCCTTTTACACTGTTATTCCTTGTTTAAATCTCTCTAAGTCGCTTCCTATAGCCTCCTTTTCTGGAGGCACTTCTTAGACATTAAGCATGGCCCTGTTTCATGCCTTGTAAATGTATAAGCCCAACTGTATGTGGTCAACAAGCTTCTGCAGTGGTCTCTGCAGGGATTGGCACCATGCCAAACACATGATGCCTGTCACATGTCCTACATAGCAGTGCCAATCATATGAGTTTTAAAATCAGACATACTATAGTTCTAGCTGTGCCACTCAAATAGCTGTGAAATTTAAAGGACTACATGAAACCTCTGGTCCTCATTTCTTCACCTCTGAGGGAAAAAGTACTTATTTTATAAGACCATCGTGGATATTAAATGAGGTAACAGATGGCATTGGGGGAGCATCATAACCTCCAGACAGTAAATAGATGCTTCAGCAAAAGATGCTGAAATTGGTACATCATGTATGTTTTCTAGGGTCCTTGCCATAGCTTCTGCCATCTTGGATGAAAAGATAGAAGGATTCTAGCCTTTCCTTGTGCTTTTTCAGAGTTTGTTTTTCCTTTTTAACGACCATTTATTAAGCACTAGGTGCTCCTTAGGTAGACACTGGAGATGTAACAGAGATTTTTCCCTCATAAACAAGTTTCATCTCAGTAGAAGAAGCAAGCATGCTCTCAAATAATGCGAAGAAGGAACCAAAGGAGACTGGAAGAAGGGTTGGGAGATTCCAAATCAAAGTGCCAGTGTGACAGGTGTGCTTTTAAACCTTACCTGCAGGAAAATGGATAGTCATAATATAATGTAAAATTGCTCAAGCCTGGGCTTTAAAATAAGCTGGAAAAAGAAGCCAAAAACATGACAAGCTTTGGTGGCTCCTGCCTGTAATTCTAGACTCCTCACCTCCAACTGGCTCGCAGAGGCTGAGATGCAAGGACTGTGATTCAAAGCCATGCCAAACTAGTTAGGAGAGCCTTTGAGGCTCCCATCTCCAATTAACCAGCAAGAAGCAGAAAATACAGCAATGACTAAATTGGTAATGTGCTAGCCTTGAATGAAAAAGCTGACGGACAGTGCCAAGGGGAGACACTGGGCTTGAGTTCCAAGCCCCAATACTAGCATTCACACACACGTGAGCACACATACACCACACAAAGCCAATGACTTCTTTGTTTCTTTATTAAAACACCCTCATTTGTTGCCAGTCCTGGGGCTTGAACTCAGTGCCTGAGCACTGTCCTTGGGCTTTCTCAAGGCTAGAGCTCAACCACTTCTGCCACAACACCACTTCCAGCTTTTTCTATGTATGTGATACTGAGGAATCGAACCCGATCTTGCTAGGCAAGCACTCTACCAGTAGGCCAAATTCCAGCCCTAGAATACTCTTATTCTTTTAGTTTCATCTTTCAAATCAATGGGAAGGGAATCCAGGAACAGGATGCAATTAGTTTGGGGAATTTTCTTCTCCATAAAGAAGAAAAAACCTAAAAATCCATGTGGTGTATGTGCAATGCTAAATATTTGAATATGAATAAGTATGCATATGCATATCATTTTCCTTATCACAACAGGTAGTAAAACAGATCACGAAAGAGATGGTGTTTTGAATGGTGCACAACTTAAACTTTTTTTTTGAAGAATTTTGAGTTTCATGTCTCTGCAGGTGAAGATGTAGGGACTTCAATTGAGTATCATACAACATCACACTAAAATTCACTGTTCATTTTCTCCCTTGCTTCAATGGTGGAAAAGATTACTATATCGTTCTGTTAATACAAGTGTAATTTATTTCCAAAGTGGTGTCTTTCCTTCCCAGCATCAAATCTGGCAGCTCTGTGCAAGGGCTGTTCTGTCAGCTGGAATAATACCTTTAATGAACTTATCTGTAGAATCGAAAATGTGGATTCTACTCTTCAGAACCTCATCATCTGCCTTACCAGCTTCTCAAACAGCTGCAGTTGTTTTTTTATTAATGCCTGCTTTATTTAATAAATAGTCACTAGAAACTGCAAGATTAGTTCTAGTTTGTTCATAGTCCTTTCAATAATTCTGCTGCCCTAATTATTGACTGCACAGAAGGCAACAATAATTCCTACCAATAATTTAACCAGTCTTGAGATACTTTTCCCTTCAGGACTCTGTAATTCAGACTGCCTTTCCCAAGTGGATGAATATTATTGTTTCCTAACAGGTTCCGTTCAGACCTCTATTGAAGAAGACTTAAACATTCCACATCTAATATATTCCTCCCATAATGCTATCTTCCCATGCTGCCTTCAGTCCTTCAAGTGAAATTCATTCATCTATCCATCACGTTTCTATGAATCTACAAAGGCAAGCTGAAAATACTCAGACTTCCCACTGCAATCAATCTGAGCCCTTCCACTTAGCTTTTCCTAGGCTGTTCTCATTCTGGTCCTTTTCCCACTGAACCATCCCTGGACTTCAAGATTTATCTCTGACTGTGAGAACTTGAACTTTATTTTATTGTCTGATCTCTTCTTCACATAAAAACTGGTGTAAATTTGGCTCCACTGGCTCATTTAACAAAAACTTATTGAATACTTCATGTGACAGGCATACTTCTAGATTCAAGGGATAACAAAGGGCACTGCAGAAAATTATTATCTCATAAATCTCTCTGTCTGTGTGGTAGATCCAATAGTAAGCCAAACTAATAAATACATAAGGTGATAGGTAATAAAGAAAAAACAAACAAAAGCAAGTAGGCAGGGAATAATAACTCAGCTGCAAACAGAGTCTTCAGGGAAAGTCACATTTGAAAGTGATATTGGAGCAAGGACTCAAATGAAGTGAAGAAGGTGGAAGTGCCTCAGGTAGGAAAGCTCTCTCCATCCATCACAAGGAACCAAGCCATTAGAAGCACCTGTCTACCACCTGCCAGGTAGGGTAGAGCAACATAGAAAGTATTTCCTATCACTAGGTGATGCCAGCTTGGAGGAAGAAAGTCACTGGAAATGTGTTCTTGAGGAAATACATCTTGTCCCAGGGACACTGATTGCTCTGATTTCTGGTCATTGTCCTGGTAACAGCACTCCACCACATCCTTCTATCACAAGGGACTGAAACTTCTGAAACCATGAGCTAAATAAATCCTTTCTTCCTTAGGTTGACTTGAGTGCATCCAACAAGTTGGTTAATCCAGTGAGTTTGTAAGGAACAGTTTTGCAACAAATGTGCATCATATCATGAAGAAAATCTGATTGAGTCGTTATTTCTAGTTAATGAAATTGAAGACAGTTCATTTTATTCTTTTTTCTGTATTGTGTCCAAATCATGTTTTATTTTTATGATGAGAAAGGGATACAATATGAACACAGAAACATGAACTGTATTATTTGTGGTAAAAGATACACATCTTGTGAAGCTAACGCTGTTTAGTTACAGAAGACAGTCTGTTCATTAAAAAGGTGAAAGTATAATGTTTGATTTTAAGGGACAGTTAATAGAGTCACTTCTGGAAATCTGTCCAGAACAAATATCACAAATTCTAGTAAACACTCCTTGATGAATGAGACTACCTCATACAAATCTAAGCCCCTTCTTTCTTGGGCTTCCACCTTGGTAGTGTGAATTCACTGCAATGACTCTAGCTATTTTCCCTTACTTCCCCCCCCTTTTTTTTTACTACTTCCTACATTTCTACAAAAATTCAAGAGTTTTATGGCCTGACATTTTTTCTGCAATGCCCTCTAAGCTGTTAGAGGTGTGATATAGGTATTAATTCTTTTCAAAGGGCAAACTCTCAAGAAATGATTTTATTCACTGTAAGACTTCTGCGTGTCAAGCCATCCTTGACTTCTGTGGCTTTCCTCTAACTGATGAACTCCTGGGGGTGTTGTGATGAACCCCCCTCTGGTCTTCCGGTTTCACTGGTGGGGCAGCATCAGTCACGCTGTGGCCTCATGGATCACTTAGGAGACAGCATTGTCCTCTGAGAAATGAAGCATCGGGAAGCCTTCATCCAAGTATAGCAATTCCTCTTGGTGACATTGGTTCAATTATACTGATTCAAAGTTTTATATGGTCAAGAAGTGATTAAATAATTTGATGTCTGCCTTAATATACAGACTGTTAATAAAATGGAGCAACTGTAGTTATTACTTAGTAATTCCAGAGGGGTGACATTGATCAAGATGCATTGTAAGTGTCAACTGACATGCTGAATTAAAATCCTATTGTACAATTAAAGAGAATTTTAAGAAATAGTGAAATAAAAATATCTTTGAAACACATCCAACAAATCACATTGTACTTCTACTATGTGTCAGGCATTATGCCTCACAGTGTGTGAGTTCTAGGGCTAGAGATGGAATAATACATCTAAATAAAAGTATAATAATGAACTAAATACAAGCTGCCTCTGGCATGAAAAATAAATGCCCAATGTACTCTGAGAAACTCTTCAGCAAGTTTTGTTCAAATAGGAGTATTTTTTTACTATTTTATTCTACTTACCAAAAATACATTTTTGGGTGAAACATATCCCCAAGAAATACATGCAAGAAAGTGTGAAAAGCAAGAAAAACAATCTCATTGTGTTTTGCCTTGTGGACAAAGGGTAAAATATGCATGATTTGAACATACAAGCTTAAATAAACCATTCTCAAAACATTTAACTGAAAGCCTATGTCATTGCCTATTTGTATTCATTTTGCAATTGGAAAAGAATTGAGCACTAAAAAAAATCTAAGGAAAACCAAGTAAAAACAAAAATAGCATAAAAAAGTCATCAACTGCTCAAGCTGTGTCAGGAAAGTTGGGGAAATCCAACTATGTCTTTGAATGTGCATTTCTAGGCAAATCAGAGAATGCATCTAATCCAATATGATAATCAAAATTCTTTTTTTTTGCCAGTCCTGGGCTTGAGCTCAGGGCCTAAGCACTGTCCTTGGATTTTTCTCAAGGCTAGAAGAGCTCTACCATTTGAGCCTCAGCACCATTTCCAGCTTTTTCTAAGTATATGGTACCAAGGAATCGAACCCAGGTCTTCGTGCATGCTAGGTAAGCACTCTACCACTAGGTCAAACTCCCGGCCCCGATAATCAAAATTCTTAACAATTAACTGCTTAAGATTTTCTGCAT
Source organism: Megascapheus bottae (assembly GCF_031878675.1). Lineage (NCBI taxonomy): Eukaryota > Metazoa > Chordata > Mammalia > Rodentia > Geomyidae > Megascapheus > Megascapheus bottae. The sequence continues at coordinate 51,011,229 of NC_143524.1, forward strand.
AGTCAAGAAATACCAATATTTTATACCTTTAGTTATTTATGAAAATAAAAGTCATTTGCCCTTTAGAATTGAAGAAAAATAATATTTGCAACAATATGTAGGCCCCTAAAGGCACATAGCTAGAAAAGTAATGAGCAATACTTCAAATCTCCTCCAATATAAGCAGAGGAAACCTTTTGAAGAATGTTAACAGAAGTTATACATTTCCTCACTAATTCTTCTTGCAAAAGTCTTTGTCCATCTGGAGAGCTCAATGAACCTTGTCTGTATACTCACACCCAGCATTGTGTGTGTTATTTGTGGGGATTTTTTTAAAATAAATTGATGATGGAGAATGAAGTAAGTTTACAACCTGTGGAGAAACTGGAGGAAGTACATTTGTTACAAAATATTGTACAATACTTTGTGGTTTTGATAGTACAGGGATTTGAATTCATGACCAGATGTCTACCATTTAAGCCATGCATTCAGCTCTTTGATCTTATTAATTTTTGATAAGGTTTTTGTATTTGTACTTGGGCTTTAGCTGGGCATGGTGGCTCACGCCTGTAATCCTAGCTACTCAGGAAGCTGAGATCTGAGGATCAAGATTCAAAGCCAGCCTGGGTACAAAAGGACCTGAGACTCTTCTTTTTTTTTCAGTCATGTTCCACTTATCACAGAAAGTTTATTCCATGAAACAGAAAAAGTATACAAAGTGTTGTTCAACACTAGTAGTTACTTTTTTTTGCTTTTTTCATATATTTTTATTGTAATTAATAGAAAGGTTACATGATATCTGCCAGATAGATGGTGCATTAATTCACATACATTGATACCCTTTCACATATCTTGGTCCCCATTTCCCTCCCCCCACCCCCACCCCTCATCTTGTTTTCCCCCGTTCCCTATCCAATTTCAAATAAACAAATACAAATATATCCGATATATCAGGTGAGATACTGTAACAATATGAGATAACCAAGGGACAGCAAAAGAGATGAGAGATAACATAGTACCTTAAGAACAACAATCATTCATTATATGGCTTATGTTTCTATATCCTAGAGATCCTTTCATTTAGCATCTTACTATATGGCCTTTTGTATCAAGGTTTTGCTCTATTGCAAATCTCTGCTAGGAGAGCCCAAGGTTTCTACTGATTATGACAAATGAGGGAAACCACTGAGCCTAAGTTCCTTTGAGTCTGGCTTACTTCACTTAATATGATCTTTTCTAAGTCTTTCATTTCCTAACAAATGGGGCAATGTCATTCTTTCTAACAGCAGCATAGAATTCCATTGTGTACAAATACCACATCTTGTTGATCCACTCATCAACTGAGGGACATCTAGGTTGGTTCCATATCTTTGCTATGGTAAATAGTGCTGCAATGAACATTGTTGTGCTGGTGGATTTAGTATGTCTTTGTTTCTGGACCTGAGACTCGTATCTCCACTTAACCCCTAAAAAATGGGAAGTGGGGCTTGGCTCAAGTGTAAGACATTAGCCTAGAACTGAAGAGCTCAGGGACAATGCCCAGGCCCAGGATTAGGGCTGTATGTAGCCTTGAGCTGAAGAGCTCAGGGACAGTGCCCAGCTTTTGATTGATTAAGCGGCAGGTCTCATGAACTTTCTGCCAAGGCTAGTCTGAACTACTGATGTTCACCTGTAGTAGGCCTGGTAGCTAAGTAATTAGGATTACAAGCATGAGTCATTGTGCTTGGAAACACTTTGTATTTTGTGTGTGTGTGTGTGTGTGTGTGTGTGTGTGTGTGTGTGTGTGTGTGTGTGTTTGGGGCTTGAACTCAGGGCCTGGTCCTCCTGTCTAGGTTTTTTTGGTTCACAGCTGGTGCTCTATCACTTTTGCCATGCCTTTGCTTCCAGTTTTGTTTTTGGCTTTTTGTTGGCTGTAGGGGACGCTGCTAGTCTCACAGATTTTTTTTCTGCCCAGGCTAGCTTCAAACCACAATCCTCATATCTCAGCCTTCTGAGTAGCTAGGATTACAGATGTAAGGAGCAATATCCCCACACATTTCGTATTTTTAGTAATAGCTCATATCATAAAGAGAAAGAAGCGGTGGATAAGGTGCTATAAGAAAAGTTAAGATGGTGAAAAAGAAGTAGTGCTCATTTATCAAACACACACCAAGTAACTAATAGACTGGTAAAGTAACTGAACCTTGAGTTTTCAATTCGATAGCTCAAATAGCTGTACAACACTTTTGAGACATTTGAGACAAATATTGGGAAATATCCATTGGAATAGAACAACTAATGATAATGTGAATACATGAAATCAGAACCATATTGGATTAGGCTAAGGAGACAGCATAAGGGTAGAGATCACTAATTCAAAGTAGAAGGAAAAGAAAAGATTGGGGGGAAAGACAAGAGAAATAAGTGAGGGGAAAGAAAGAGAAGCAAGAAAAAGAATAATTTCCTAGAAAAAGGACAGAAAAGATAAGACAAAATTGAAGTACTCTAGATCAATGATAAGGAGATACTTATAAATATTTCAAAACAAGTATATTGTGGTAACTGGACTCAAATTGCCAAACACAAAAATCCCTGATTTACAGTGTAGCTGCCCTGTGATCCTGAGCCTCACACAGTAAATTAACTTGTCTGTATTTTAATCTGTAGCTATAAAATGGGGATTACAATGCATGTACATGAGAGAGTAAATGAATTAAAATTACCTATGGCGATGCCTGGTGCAAAGTAAAAGATGTGTTTGTCCATTATTGGTATGATGTTATAAGAAGGAAAAGTTTCAGGGGTAAAGTGGAATGCAAAAAAAAAGAAAGAAATAATAATAAGGCTTGTAAAGGAAAGAAGCAGATCACAAAGCAAAACTGGAATGACTCACTTAACCTAGTTTTGTGAGTTCTAAAAGTGTCTGAAGGCCTGTATCTAGAATTAACAAGACAGCTTCTTTCTGACAGTTTGAATTTTTCCTAATTGATAGCAGCTAAATATGGAGGGAGGGAAAGAGGCACATGTTCAGAAAGCTGAGGCTAGACAGAAGAATTTAACAGTTATAATAGACAACAGACAAGTGGATTGGCCAAAAACAATATGTTTAGGCCACAATATCCAGAGCTTCTTTTGTAAGACTGCTGAACCTCTTTCACAGTGACGTAAATCTACCTGTAGTGGGAGTTTTCACAGAAGCATTAGCTGCTCATATGTCAGCATGGACAAAATGAATGGGTTTATCCGTTTCACCCAGGGTTGGTGTTCTGCTACAGAGCTGTGATAAAATACAGCAGAGTAAGAAAATTTAGGTCATTCTCAAAAGTGTTAGAGAAGCAATTACATCATGAAATCAGGAGTTAATAAGAAATGTGAACAAAGGAGGGAAGATTTTATGGTTTGATGTAGGGTCAATGGAATGAAGTGATCTTTTAAGCTGAAATACGGCCACAAAGGGGTAGTTGAAAGTAGAAGAAGGTAACTTTGTAGTAAGAAATGGCAAATATGGATGAATAATTGTTTTAAACAAGCAATTGCCTTGAGAGAAAGACCCTGATTATGATCTTATTACTATAGGATTTAGGGCTGAAGTTGGCAAGGTGACGGCAGGCCACAGCACAGACACCACAGCATCAAGAGGCTGGATTTCTAAGATAAACATTGGTAATTGTGAAAAGATTATTTTTTAAATGTCTAGCAATCTGTGTACATGCATTTTGTGACAGTGACGTGATTGTCATCCTTATTAATCTGTTTTGAAAATTAAATTATGATGAGTAACTTGCCCAACCTATGAATTATTCTAAGAAGCTGTGTTGATGAATCACCAAACAGAAACGTCTGGAGTCTACTTAGATCCTGCAAACCCAACCCCAATCTAATAAAAGAATGCCTCCAGGAACTGAATGGAGAATGTCTAGCTCATTTGGTTCATACTCTATATCACTGTCCTACTGAACAACGATGAATATGACCCTAATCATGAGTGACACTTACAAAGGAGGAATATGAAGTCTCTTCTAAATTTAATGTTCCATTATTTGAATGCTTTAACATGTCTTTTATGATGAATAAGTTTAATAAACCTGACCATTCTCCATGGTCCTGGAAGAATCTTGGCCCACTCATTTTCTAAGGCCCTTAATGATACAATGGATAATCTCCTAATGAAACATCCTCAGAAAGAGAACATGTGTTATGGAAACTTGTATGTCACTAAATTCTCTAGTCCCTCTTTGCCTTCAAACCCAAGAGTTTAATTCCTTATTGGACTATTTTCAAAAATCACAAGTTGAAAGAGAACAAATTTTATCTTGGTCCATTGAAGAAAATGATTCCACACTCAGAATTAGATTTCTTACTTTGCATGAGCTCTATTTTGTAAGAGTGGATTAATTATCCATAGAAAAGAAATGAGTAGCTTCAGTTCTATTTTAAAGTTTGATATACCCTCACCAGTACTTGAAATTGAAAAGATAAATCTTGCAATGAATGGAAAGTTGTCTTCAAGACATAAAAGATGTTTTTAAAATGACTGTCTCAAGGAAGTATAGGGGAGGGGGAGGGGAAACACGTGTTAAAACAACTTGGCATTTGTCCTCTCCTTCCTTGGGTTGTATTCTTATGGCAAGAAATAACATTTGATGTTTTCCCATCTATCTTTAGATTGAAAAGGTTTGAAGTCATCACTGTCCATTGCTTTCAAAGCCTTTTCTTAGTGAAGCACACAGAATCCATTCACTCTATGTGTGTTTAGTTATTGCATCCTCTATTGTTTGGCTATGAAACCTGCAGCTCCAGATCCTACACAAATGATTCTCAGATCCTCAGGAATAGGGACTGGACTTGAGCCCAAACAGCACCAGTCAGAGCTGATCCCAGATACTCTGCTTGAAGATATTCAACCTTTCCTTATAGAGTTGGATTTAGGAGGATGAAACAATCTAGAAGACGACGTTTTTTAAAATTACCTTTGTCTCTCTAAGCCAAACTTATTCCACTTTACATAATCTTTTCCAGGCCCATCCACAAAAGCTTTCCTTTAGGTGATGGATTTTATGTGATAACCCTATTTATATTATTCCTATGTCTTGATACTAAGCCAATTTTTCTAACTTTAATCTAAACAGACTTTTCCTTAATTGATCTTCCAGAAACTGAAAGAACATTTTGTCAGGAATAGTTCAGATATCTTAGTTTGTTCTGAGTTTCCTACAATAGTTTGCCATATGCAGGCTAGCTTTTACATACTTCATTTACACATAAAGAGTTAGTGGTAGAGGACTAAGAGCTGGAATCAGACAAATAACTTGTAAAGTCCCATCTTACGTTAGCCTTTTGGACAGTTTACATAACTTCATTTTCTCAATTTTAGCAGAATGCAATGACGTATTTCTACCAAAAGAATTTGATGATACAAGAAGTAATGTACCCATTACCTGATGAATTTAACCCTAATCCTTTGCACATTACCCCAGCAGTAAAAACAAAAGAATTTGATGACAATTAAAATAAGAAATATAGGTGAAAGAATACTTTGAATGCTCCTTAACACTATGTCAGCAACTATGACTAATGCTTTGACTTAATTGGAAGAGGGTACAGTCTCCACTTTCTGTCTTGGTTAACAATGATCTTTTTGTTGTTGTTGTTGGATCTTTTTAAGCCAATGTGGGTCTTAAACTCTGGCCCTGAGCTCCGCCCCTGAGCTCTTTTTGCACAAGGTTTGATAAAGCACTAGCTTCATTACTTTGAGCCCCAGAGCCATTTCTGGTTTTCTGGTGTTTAACTGGAGATGAATCTTACAGATTTTCTTGCCTGGGCTGACAGATCCCCAGATCTCAGCTTCCTGAGCAGCAATGATCACACAATTTTTAATCTTCAAATTTGCTCTGTGTCTCAACCATGGGAAAAGTGGCATAAGCAATATGAAGGTTTTAATATAAGAATTACTAAGCCAAGCAGTGGTGGCTCACACCTGTAATCCTAGCTACTCAGGAAGCTAAGATCAGAGAACTGCAGGAAAGTCCATCAGACTCTTATGTTCAATTAACTACTAAAAAAAAATTAAAAAGCCAGATGTGGAACTGTGGAGCTGTGTCACAAGTTTTAGAGCACAAGCCTTAAGCAAAAAATCTCAGTGACAATACATAGGCTCTGAGTTCAAGTTCCAGGACAGGCACAAAAAATTAAATAATTAATTACATGGTTTCCCTCATTTGTCATAATCAGTAGAAACCTTGTGCTGTCATAGCAGAGATTTGCAATAGAGCAAAACCTAGATACATAAGGCCATACAGTATGATGCTAGATGAAAGGACCTCTAGGATATAGAAACAAAAGCCATATAATGAGTGATTGTTGTCCTTACTGTACTATGTTATCTCTCATCTCTTTTGTTGTCTCTTGGTTATCTTATATTGTTACAGTATCTCACTTTATTATCTGATATACTGGATATATTGGTTATTTGAAATTGGATAGGGAAGGGGGGAAAACAAGATGAGGGGTGGGGGGGGAGGGAAACGGGGACCAAGACATGAGAAAGGGTATCAATGTATGTGAATTAATGCACCTTCTATCTGGCGAATATAATGTAACCCTTCTATTAATTACAATAAAAAATATATGAAAAAAGAGTTACTATAAAGTAAAAAAATAAATGCAAGGAGAAAGAGGAGTGCATGTCACAATGCCATTACCTCAGTCTAAAATATCTGTCCTCATGTCCTTATGTCCTCTATCCTCTCAGCCATGCAGCCCCACCCCCAGGCCTTCTGATCATTTCCTACATTCCAGTTAAGGCCCAGGTCTCTCCTGAATGTGATGTTTCAGGTCTATTCCTATATGTTTCACAGGAATTGTTTATGTTTGTCTTCTCCATTAAGCTATGACCTGCTTTAAATGGGGATCTCTATATTACATATTATTGTATCATCATAATTAGCATAAGCAAAAACATAAAAGCTTACCTTATATGTGGGTTGAAATGAATGATCACATATTTGAGGTCAGAAGATAACCTAAGTACATGTGTGGCTTCACAAATTCTCATGAAATATATATTGCATTATTATTGTTAAATAATCCATCATTGCTGAAGTAGCTAAATTTCAAACCTATGACCATTAATAAGCAAATAAATTATGGAAATCGAATAGCTCTATATTTCTCCTCATTATTTCTCTGACTTGAAAATACCTTTGTAACTGACAAAAACCATTTTTAATTCTCTGAGTTTGCCTAGATCTGTTGATTAGCTAGGCATAAGAACTAGTATTTATTAGACTTCATGAGACTAAAATCTGAGCATTCCAAACTCCACAGAAGGAGCTCTTCACGTGATGAGGGGAATAAATGTCAGGCTAGAAGCTCTATCTGAGAAATCTAAAAGCTAGTCATGTCCTCTATCTATTGGAGAAGAAAAGTAATTAATCAATTTTAGCTAGAATTTATGGGATCAAAGCTTACCAATAAAATAGTGTTACCCACAATAGTCAAGACTGAAACATGGACTAGTAAAAGATAAAGAAGACATATTCAGATAACAGCACTGTAATTGTAAGTGACTTTTAGCCTCAACAAAATTAATTGATAAACACTTGATAGATGTCTGAGAGGAATCCCTAAATGACATTGACTGTGAAATATAACTTTCTGGTACAAAGTCTAAGAAAATTTCCCTGAAGTAAGTCAAAGCTAGATCTATCCCAATGACAATTCACGAGATGGATAGGAAATGTGTCAAGTGATTGATCAGATTCTTGGCCACAGGGTTGCTGACTATCATTTTTAGGAATTGTAAAGCAGTTTTTACAAGAAATTGGACTTTAAGCCATATCATCTGGAGAGGAAGAAGGAAGGTCATAGAGGATAGATGGCCTCGGTGGGAGGCCATAGATTATTCTCTGAATTAATTCTGAAGTTCCTCTGTGATGGCTGATCTTCACTGTCTCTGATCATCTACCAGTGCTTTCTCCATTGCCATCATCAGACACAGAGCAGTTCAAAGCAAGTTAGGGCTTCTCACAGAAGAAAGTCCTACCTGGCCCATTTGACCTGCATTGTCCTTTGCAATGTGGACTACATTTATGTTTGGAGGCTGAGCTGCTTCATTCCAAACATGTAAGTCTCTTAAAACTATTACAATTCTGACATGCTAAACAAGAAATACTGAGTTACTCCTTCATATTTCCACATTTTGGTGACTTTTATTCAGAAGTTGCCTCCTGTCAGGGGCAGCTCCTTCCTCTGGGCAGAACCAGAATGGTACCTGAGTACTCATTTGTAATTCTCCATCTCACCTCCAAGCTGTAAGCATATTCCAGGAACTATGATCCTCTTATACAGATTACAGTACTTCACCCAGTGTATTCTCTAGAACCTGAAAGACTGCAGTGTAAACTAACAATTTTCTCCTTGACATTAAGGAGGTAAAAGAAGAAAAATAAGCAAATATGTAGCGAGTGATAATCACTGGCAATAAAGAAATAAACAAAGGGGTGTCAAAGTATCAGAAGGAAGTAATGTTACAATAACTTACAGGATCAGGAAAGATCTCCTAAAAGAGTAAAGTCTGGTGGAACAGCTCAGCAGAGAGGCTGGGAAACTAAGCCAAAATATTTGAGTTCTATCCGAATAAGGAAGCATCTTAGGAGAATTATCTAGAGATACAGAGGAAGAGAAGCTAGATGTAGGAAATAAAATATATCTAAGAAAAGACTAAAAGTCAATGATGAGAAATTAGTATAGAGAACATGACCCTGCGATCCAAAAGCCCAAGTTGGTATCTCAACAAACCACCTACCTATCACCTATCTAGGCTGTGTGTGTGTGTGTGTGTGTGTCTGTCTGTCTGTCTGTCTGTCTGTCTGTCTGTCTTTCTGTCTGCCTGTGAAAAGCACAGAGAGAAATAGAAAGTGTATTTGAACAACAGAAAAAGAGTAAAAGAGTGTGCAAGAGAAAAAGAGGAAAAAGAAAACAGTAAGAGGAAGGTGTATGTTGTCAATATCCCTAGAATTCTGAATTTCTAGTATCCAAAGAGGATAAAATACACTTGAGTTGTATTTTCCTGCACCCAGTGGCCTAGACAGTGGCCTATGGGACAGGAACAAGCTAAAGGTTAAGCTAACCACTGTGGTCAAGAGTTTTTAACAGGTAAGTGAAGTAAGCCAGACCCAAAGGAACACAGGCTCAATGGTTTCCCTCATTTGTAATAATTAGTACACAGCTACTACCTCCTAGAAGAGGATTACAATAGCTCAAAATTTAGATACGTAAGGTCATATAGGATGAGGCTAAATGTAAGGATCTCCAGGATATGGAAACAAGAGTTTTATCTTGTGTGATTGTTGTTCTTAATGTACTATGTCATTTCTCTTCTCTTTTGCTGCCCTTTGGCTAATGTCACATTGTTACAGTATCTGACTTTGTTACCTAGAATATTGTGTGTGTGTGTGTGTGTGTGTGTGTGTGTGTGTGTGTGTGTGTGTGTTTATTTGAAATAGGAAAGGGAAGGGGGGAAAACAAGGTGATTGGGAGGGAGTAAGAGGAGGAAATGGGGACAAAAACATGAGAAGGGTTATCAATGTGTGAGAAGTAATGCTCCTACTATCTGGTGAATATAACTATAACCCCTGTATACATTACAATAAATAAAAGAAAAAAAGTTTCTCAATAGTAACACTACTGAAATTTTGGGTGAATCAGTTATTTTTTGTGAGAGGTGTTCTGTGCATTGTGGGATGCTTTCTTGCATCTCTAGCTCCTCCTTTCCAGATACTACCCAATGCCATGTAGGGAGAGCAGAACAACTTCTCCCCTCTTTCAGGTAGAAGGATCCCTGATGTAGCCAAAAGAAAACAGATTGACCATATAGAGAGATCTTGGCTGCCATGGAGATACTACAGCAGACAATCAAAGCAAATAGACCAAAGTCATCTAAGATAGATTTTTACTTGGATATAATTTTTGAGATAGCTACAATTAACCAAAACTCTTCTCAGATCTTGATCTCAATCTCTCTTTTACATTTCAAGGGCCAGCTATACTCATTTAAGCAACCAAGCAAATGAAAAAAATTATTTTAGAAGGATTTTTTAAACAAACATGTTTGAAAAAATAAGAAGTATTCATCAAGCTCTACTTGCTGGTATATTACAATTCATCTAGGTTGTACTGACTTGTAACACATGTCAAGTTAACTTCTGTGTTCTCAAAGGATTGGACTTAAAGTTTTATATTTTATTACCTTTTTTTTTCTTTTGGTCATACATGTGGCTTGAACTCATGGACTGGGCTCTGTCCTTGAGCTCTTCTGCTCAAGGCTAGTGCTCCACCATTTTGAGCCACATCTCCAGTTCTGGTTTTTGAGTGGTTAATTGGAGATAAGAATTTCACGAAGACTTTTCTGCCTGAGATATCTTTGAACCATCATCCTCAAATCTTAGCCTCCTAAATAGCTAGGATAATAGACATGAGCAACCAGTTCCCAGCTATTTTGTTATTTTTAAATAGTTTAGAAAATAGCTTTAATCCAAAACGTTAATTTTAAATTAACCTCCCAAAAGGTTGAAATGGAACTGTGGCTCAAGTGGTTAACGTAGAGCAAAAAAGCCCAGAGACAACTTTCCAGTGTCTGAATTCAAGACTCAAGACCAGCACACACACACACACACACACACACACACACACACACACACACACACACACCACAATTATAACAAAAAATATAAAACAGATTCTCTTTAGGTATGAGTATCAGTGGGGGTGAAAGGGAAAGAAAGAAAATAGGGTCAAAGTATTCTATAGCAGATCAATGAAACTTGTTGAAGTCATTTCGAGAATTGAGGTGAAAAGCTGAAGGAAAGTGATGGGATAATTTGATCAAGGAATACACTGTATTTATTTATAGTCAGTTGCAGGGCTTGAACTCTAGGCCTAGGCACTGTCCCTGAGCTCTTCAGCTCAAGGCTAGCACCCTATCACTGGAGTCACAGAGCCACTTCTGATCTTCTGGTGGCTAATTGGAGATAAGATTCTCACAGACTTTCATGCCAAGGCTAGCTTTGAACCATGATCCTCAGATCCTGTGTGGCTAGATTACAGGCATGGGCCACCAGCACCTGGCTTACACTGTGTGTTTATGTGGAAACATCCTAGTCAAAAGAAAAATAAATGAAAAGAAACGACTGTTTTGGAAGCACAGATGGAGAAACCAGTTGCATGGCAAGTGGGTTTTAAAGGCTTCTGAGAAGCAAGAAAAACTTGGCTGAATCTTCATGAAACAGGAGGATTGTAGCAGGTAGGGAACATGGAAATAAAATTGTTTCACCTTCATGAAAACTAATACTCAAAACACATTATCTAGAAAGACAGCATCATGTTCAGGCAAGTGGAAGTGGAGCAGTGGGTAAGGCTGTGGGCTGGTGGATAGAGGGAAACAGGCATAGATGAAGGGATGGGAGATACTAGGCTGTTGTCAATCCAAAGATACAGATAGGGACCAGTTTCAGATGCTCACAAATGTCTTGCCTTAAAAGTACTGAAACCTATATGAGATTAAAAATGTACAATAACCCTTGGTGGCTTATAAAAGTCAGATGAAGAATTTCCACATTGTCACAAAGTATCCATGCTGTCAAGATTTCAGAGCTGGAGTGGGGTGAAGCAGTTAGCTAAAATGAGGCTCCTGGAAAGAATATCCCTGTCACTCTATCTGGGATGGCATCTGCTAAAACTGGAGAGTAGCAACTCAACAGATATTTTCATCGTCAAGTGACTTATGGCAGCCATCACGTGTCAGGGTGGCATATACACATCTGTCTTCAGGACACAATTATACAAAAGAGACTAATTGCTTCGGGATTATAAATAAAATGAATATTGCATCACAGCGATAAATTATGAGATTGCTGCTAATTTGCAGATTGTATTGTGAAGGGCATGGGGGGAGTTATTTTATTGATAGGAGGTATAGCTAAGAGTATTTTAGTAACAAATGGCAGCATTCATTCTATGGCAAAAGCCTCAATTCAGAAAAATGTCAGGCTGATGCACTTCATTTTCTGTCCTGTATTTAATCAACTGGAGAACATACTAATGGAAGAATCAGGCTATCAGGAAAGGACTTGTGAATGTCAAATTTTAAAGAAATGTTTGCATTTGGGTAATCTCTGCAATTTCACTCTTCATGTAGTCACAATAGAATGTCTTCAGACCTGCCTTCCCCTGTCTGTAAAGTTTTCCTCCACTCCAGTCCCCACCATCACTGTTCTACTGCAGAGCCTGGTCTTCCTCTTCCTCACTTGTGTCTTTCAAGTGAAAGATAAGGAATCTTCCTGAAACAACCAACAGGATTATTCTGGTCCCTTGCATGAAAATGCTTTCAGATTGAATGTGCTCAGTAGAATCCAGTCGCTGCCCCTTTTCAGGGTTAAAGTTCTTAATGACCCATTTACGCATCCTACGTACACGCTGCATAGTAACTGAATGACAGACACTGTATCAGGGACTTGGATCAAAGGAGTGAGCCAAATCTAGTGCATGTACTTGTCCCCAGGGAGCTTACATTTAATTAAACTGTGAATGTCATAGATCCAATCCCCCCTCATAAGACCTCCAAACAAACACAAACAAGATTACTCACAGATCCTTAAACACTGGCCCAGCTTTTACTTTTGGATTTTTTAAATTTATATATTCAATAAATACTTTTTACTATTGTCTATGTCTTTGATTTCTATGTATAGTATCCCACTTTCTGGAGTCTTCCGGGGAAACCAGATGAATGACCTTGACAAAGAATGGCCCACGCATGAAGAAGGAAGGAACTTTGTTGAAAAGGTTGAGAACTAACCAATCCCTTCCTCCTTTGTGCTTTGGCAACTCTTTGACTATAAAGTTCTTCAATTTATATAATTATAGACCTCTAAAATTTTACATTTTTCATTTTCTAAAAAGGGAAAATGATATTTGCCTTTCATTTCAAACAGTGTATGTGTTTCTTCAGATATTATCCTTGGTAGTAGCTCAGTAGTGATCAATTTTATTCATCTCTTAAAAGGATTCATTTTGAATTTATTCATTCACTTTTTCTGTAAGTGCATTTGTTTCTTTAATATTTTCCTATCTTTATGATTTACCAGGCTTGACTCTTGATTTTAAATGTGTCATTATCTTCTCCTTTCTAAAATGAATATATATTTTATTGATTTTCAGACTTTTGCTCTGTGTAATAAATAGTTTAGGCTGTAAATTTTTTCTAACCGTGGCAACATTTATGCCCCATATTTATGTACAGGAAAAAGTGGTGCTAAAGTATGACATTTATATAAAGAAGTGCACCATCTCCACATTCAATTCTAAACTTTCACTAGGATACATGAGTCATTCATTTCCCTCTCCTCCCCAATATACTTCTAAAAGCATAGATTAGTGTTGTGAATATTAGGAATTTATAAATAGAATATAATATTAACCTGCTTGCCAAAACCCTTTCACTCAATAATGGCTCATACCCATAATCCTAGATACTCACAGTTCAAAGCCAGCACAGCAGGGCAAGAAAGTTTGTGAGAGAGACTCTATCTCCAATTAACCACCAAAAGAACCAGGAAGTGATTAAAAAAAAAAAAACGGGAAGTGGAGCTATGGTTCAAGTGGTAGAATGCTAGACTTGAGCAAAAATACCTCCTGTTTTCTAGAGGTTAACTAGAGATAAGAGTCTCAGGTCCTTTTGTGCAAGGCTGGCCTTGAATCTTGATCCTCAGACCTCAGCTTCCTGAGTAGCTAGGATTACAGGCGTGAGCCACCACGTCCATCTCGATGAAGCATTTTTTCCCCAGTCCTAGGCTTGTCCTTGGACTTTCTCAAGGCTAGAGCTCTACCACTTGAGCCTCAGCACCACTTCCAGCTTTTTTCTATGTGTGTGGTACCGAGGAATCAAACCCGGGTCTTTGTGCATGCTAGACACGCACTCTTACCACTAGGCCAAACTCCTGGCCAGGTTCAATGAAATATTTTAATATATCAAGGATCAAACCATGGATTTCACATAAATTTTCTATAGTTTCTGCCAAAAATTGAGAAATGTGGCCTAGAAGACCACAAAACATATTCCTGAGAAAGCAATCTCCTTCCATGGCAAACAGTCTCAAGCAGTAGGCTCAAGTGTCTGGAGTGGATGGACTATTGTCAGGAAATTAAATCTGAAATAAATCAAGTAGCAGATTGCTTAACTCAGTGGCAAAAAATACAGAAGTTTGAATGAAGGGGGAATAATTCATCATCAAAGGATGAGTATCTTTGAAAAGAGAAACTCGATAGAAACAAAATGTGGAGCTAATATACCGAGCCCTTCAAAAGAAAGGGGTCTACAAGGAATCAATCTTAGTCTCATTTGAAAGGAATAACTATAAATAACCCAGTATAAAATTCAAGGGATTGATTACCTATTTGTTACCAGATGTTTCCATATACAGAACTGAGACAAATTAAGACTAGAACTCTGAGTGACCTAGAGGTAAAGGAACTCAGAAAGAAGAATGGGAAAACCCAGAAAATCTGTCATTTAAAAGCAATGAATTTCATTACAAGTGAAGTCCACAATACACCTGGTTTTTTAAATCACAATGAAAACCTCCATAAATTCCCATCTGACCCAGGGTGAAAGTCAAAAATCTTCAATAATCTCTAAAATTCTTGAAGATGGCATAGCAGCTCTTGCCATTTTTGTATCTGATATTATCTCATGTTTTTCACCCTAAATCATTCTGTCAGAATCTTTTCGCTCATCCTTGAATATTTTAGACACCGTCTTGCCTGTGCCTCTTTTATCTTCCTTCCCCTCAATTCGTACACCTCAATGTTCAACTTTTCAGGCCTTCACTCTGTAGCTGCCTCCCCTTACCCGCCCCTCGCCCCCGCACTGAAATCGCATTCTCCTCTCCTCCCCAACCCCAGGCTCCCTTTCTCCTCCAGCCTTCTTGTTCAACCACATTATGTGGTAGGTACATGCGAGGACCTGAGTTCAAACCCCAGTATCACAAATTTGAGTGAAGTTTTATGCAATGTGAATTATAGCTCAATAAAACTGGAGAGGGGTTTTGCTCTATTGTAAATCTCTCTGCTAGGAGAGCCCAAGGTTTCTACTGATTATGACAAATGAGGGAAACCATTGAGCCTATGTTCCTTTGGGTCTGGCTTACTTCACTTAATATCATTTTTCTAAGTCTTTCCATTTCCTTACAAATGGGGTGATGTCGTTCTTTCTGACAGCAGCATAGAATTCCATTGTGGATAAATACCACATTTTGTTGATCCACTCATCAAACAGAGCAAAACTTAGATACATATAGTATGACGTTAAATGAAAGGACCTCCAGGATATAGAAACATATAATGAGTGATTGTTGTCCTTAATATAATATGTTATCTCTCCTCTCTCGTGCTGTCCCTTGGTGATCTCATATTATTATCTGATATATTGTATATATGCTTATTTGGTTATTTGAAATAGGAAAGGGAAGGGGGGAAAACAAGATGAGGGGAAGAGGTGGGGAGAGGGAAATGAGGACCACGACATGAGGAAGGATATCAATGTTTGTGAAGTAATGCACCTTCTATCTGGTGAATATAATGTAACTCTTCTATTAATTACAATAAAAATATATGTAAAAAACTAGGGAGGGGTGCTTTTGATTTTATTTTGGGTTTTTTTTAGTTTGTTTGTTTGTTTTTGCAATATTGAGGTTTAAACCCAAGGCCTTCTGCTTGCTCAGTTTATTGCACTGGCCATATAAGCCGTACCTCCAGCCTTTGTTTTCTGCTAGTTATTTTGGAGATGGATTCTAGTGAATTTGTCTGCTGAATCTGAGCCTCCTCTGAACCAATAGGCTTATAGATGTGAGTCATAAGTATAAGCTATCAGCAACAGCTCAATAAAGGATTTCTGTATGAAAAGAAAAACTAGTATATGGGCACTCTATTTTTGACCATTATTCTGACATTTAAATTCCAAGAATATTGTATATTCAATTAATGTGGCTGTTACTTTAAGATACCATGATAGACCATGGCGGAAGTAGCTGTGGCCTCCACTGTTGTGGCTCACACTCTCACTAATATAGATTGAACTAGGAATGATGCACAAAAAACAAATAGCGCTGAAGAGGCAACAAAAAGACAGCCTTGCCAAAAACAGACAATAGTGCTGATGGTAGTTATAATAGTAACGGCGCATTCAGACAATATTCTCCTCTCTGTCTCTCTGTGTATGTGTCTCTCTGTGTCTGTCTCTCTCTCTATCTCTATGTCCCTCTCTCTCTGCCTCTCTCCCCCCCCCCCCACCGCTGCCTCATTCTTTCTACTCCATCTCTATTTTTTTCCTCTCACTTTCTCCTTTGGTTTTTACCAGTCCCTCACAAATACCCCCCACATCTTTTCTGCATTATGTGTGTTCTCCATCTGTACAGAAAGAACTCCAAGGTACAGTCTTTCTTAAGCCAGATGCATCACTTCTGGGATCCACAAATCTTGGGGTTTGCTATGTAAATCCCCACTGTTTGAGAAGAATGTGTTTTTCAGAAGATAATTCCCTTTCAATTTTACCAGAAAGAAAAAAAAGAAGTCAAAACTCAATAGACTTTCCTTTGTTGTACAGTTGAATCCAATGTGTTGGCATGAGCTAGTTCATCCTGGCACCCTGCTTCAAAGCACACTGTTGACTCCTTATTCCAGGGCTGAAAATCTGTGCTCACAACCCAATCATCACAAAGCAGGATCTTTCACTTCAAAGAGAGCTAAGAGACTCCAGAATGGAGTCTTCCAGGAAATATAAATGCTACTCTTAAGAATTCTAAAGTAGTTTTCAAACATTGACACCAGGGTGCTCATGTCATTTTATCCTTCCCAATCCATGAGCAAAGCCATCATGACATTTTGGGTCAGCTCCCTACTTGTTTTCTTCATTTGTAAACGTTTAAAGCTTAAGTTTGTGGCATTTATTGCTTACTTTCTCTTTAGCTCCTTCTTAATTGCATGATAGAAATCAATAAAGAAATGCTTAACAAACTCCTCTTCAAGAAATTAATTAAAGTCCCTCAAAGCAACCTTTTCAGTCTGATTTACTGAGCAAGAGCACATGATTACTTGGATAGTAGTAGATATCAGAAGAGGTAGCTGTGTTATGATAGGAAAACAGCTAGACCTGGTGTCAAAAGGCTAGTGGCTAACCCTGCCTTGACCAAAGCCAGCTGCTCTCAGAGCCTTACCTAAAGTTCAGAGCTCTAGAAAGCATTGAGCAAATGCAATTTTTAATGCTAAAGTACTATGATAATTCAAAGCGTTTTAATATTAGTTCCTGTGGATTTTCCAGATACGATAGCATGTACACTAAATTATCCTTAACTGTTCACACAGACATTTATTCTGGTTCACAAAGCAAAGACTGCCCTCTTTCAGATTCCAGAATTTGACTTTATTCTGGGACAGTCAGTACAGGTTGTCCCTTTTGGTCCCCTGTCTGCCTACCTTCCTCATCCTGTTCCCCATGTTTGTATCCCAGATACGTCTCTTCTCACCTCACCACTTACCTTTTTCCTTTATACATCTAAAAATCTCAAATAGAGCCTGCTCTTTTTTTGCCAGTCCTGGGCTTGAGCTCAGGGGCTGAGCACTGTCCTTGGACTTTCTCAAGGCTAGAGCTTCACCACTTGAGCTACAGCACCACTTTCAGCTTTTTTTTTCCATGTGTGTGGTATCGAGGAATAGAACAAGGGTCTTCGTGCATGCTAGGCAAGCACTCTACTACTAGGCCAAACTCCCAGCCCCCTGAGCCTGCTTTGTTTTTAATGCTTCTTCTAGCTTCTCAAATAGAGATGCATCATTCCTTTTGTTCTGTAAAGTCTTTTGACAAAGCACCACTCACACACATCTTTTTTTCTCTTCTGCTACTCCTTGGAAAGAAAGATGGGAAATCAGCCTAGAGAGCTTGATCAGGACAAGACTGTAGAAGGGTTTGAATTCTAGTGCTCTGTAAACCTTTTGGAGATAGTAAAATGTTGTGAGCGGAAAGGTCTTATATCGTATATTAGAGCATTCGGACTCCAACAAGAAGGCTGCCTCCATATTCTGGAGCTGAGTTACTAGAACTGTGAGTACTCTGGCACTGAAGCTGAGAAAGGCTAATAGCAAACATCAAAGTAAAGTTTGCTATGAAGTCCTTTTCTCCACCCCACACTCACCTGTTTCTGTTGGGTATATCCTCATAGACTAAGGCCATCATTCTCTCCATCCTGGAGGACAGAAATCCAGGACTCTTCTGGAAGATAGTGGCACTAATTCCATCCATAACCCACCATATGATCACACACACACATATATATATATATATATATATATATATATATATATATATATATATCACCCCTATTTTCTCCCATCACCTGCTTCTACCTGAAACCTAACTCTCAGTACCTCCAATTCATATCTGGCATTATCCCTCCAAGCCTAATCCAATCCACCCTTCCACTTCTGGTCAGGTGGATCTATCTGTAACAACTACTCTGACTCAGTCTAAAATGAGTCAGTAATCTATTCTCCACACATGAATCCCAGTTGGATATGAGTCATAGTCTCCACCCTGACCTAAACCTATGTCGATCCCCTAGCCCCTCCAAGCCTTTCAGTTCTCATTTTCCCTGTCTGAACATCACACCACTCTAAATAACCTCAGGCATCCTGTTCCCTTATCCCTCAGCTCCCATTTTAAAGTACCCTCACTTGTCAAGTATTCTAAGAAATAATCGTCCATGTTGGAAACATCCCTTTCTTTGTCCCTAAGCGATCATTACCAGGTTTGCTGACTTCCATAAAGCACAGTAAAATATAATTATCTCCATTTTACCCCAATATGTTTGTAAGAAGAAAAGTGTGGTGTTTTGACTAGAGAGGTAACAAATCAGTGATTGAATAAAATAGCACTTCCCAAATGGAATAGTGGGAACAAATCCAAATGTGAAAATCCAGGTGTTTATATTGATCTGGTTCCAGCATCTCGCCTCAATTAGGGATAAATCAGGGGTAATACTAATGCTACAGTCCACTATATAAGCAAAATTTCTTAACTCAAGAGTGCTGCTTGAAGCCAGATTCAGTGGCTCACGCTTGTAATCCTAGCTACTCACAAGGCTGAGATCTGAGGATCGCAGTTCAAAGCCAGCCATGGTACTAAAGTCTGTGAGGCTCTTAACTCCAATTAGCCACCAGAAAGCCAGAAAGGGTGGTATGACTCGAGTGGTAGGTGGGAAGTCTTGAACTGAAGAGCTCAGGAACAATGCCCAGGCACAGAGTTCAAGACCCTCAACTGATGAGAGAGAGAGAGAGAGAGAGAGAGAGAGAGAGAGAGAGAGAGAGAGAGAGAGAGAGAGAGAGAGAGAGAGAGAGAGAGAGAGAGAGAGAGAGAGAGAGAGAGGGAGGGAGAGAGAGAGAGAGAGAGATCTGTTGGTTTCAAAGGAATAACTTAAATGTAGAAGTAAGCATAACCCAGAAACCCTCAGTTCGTCTCTGTTCACTAGACAGTATCTGTATTTGTTCTGAGAATGTCTATGTTTCATCATCGCTAAGTGGAACATACAATCACTGCCACATTATAGAAGTGACATGAAATATAAAGAAGATAAAGTACAAACAGCACAGAGTACCTATTATGATATTGGATCTAAGAAATAAATGGAAACTATAATAATCATTGCTATCCTGAAAGTTTCAAGGCCAATAAATATTGTTGTGTATTTGTTCTTAAGGGGTATAGACAGGAAGACCTTTTTAAGGAACCTGATTCTGCACAGGATGCAAGCTCAAGCTTAGCCCATATGAGATGCTTGTCTTGGTTGATGGATGGTTATTCCATAAGATATAAGACAGATATAGAGAATAGGAGATTTCAAATACTGAAAACTGTCTCAGTCTGCTTCCACCAGTTATACACAACTGATTGTATGTGTCAAGTGTCTTAATATGTTGCACCACTGATTGCCTATACAATTATAGGAGGCAAACACAATTGCCTTCATTTTTAGTGAGGAAACATGTACAAAGAAGTGAAATAATATGTCTAGTCACCAAAAATGGCAAAAATGAGATTTGCAGTCAGTCTACATAATAAAGATAAAACTAGGCAGTTGCCAAAGAGCACATCTAACATTGAATGAATTTGTTCATAGATAACAAAGCGGAAATCTTTCAGGAGTGAAATCTTATTTATTCAGATGAAACATAAAAAGTTACACAATCGTGGAAACAGGTGGTGAGATTGGGATACATTTAAAATGGATGCTGGCTAGGTACGAATGGCTCAAGTCTACAATCCTAGCTATGCAGGATCTGAGCAGAAACATCCAAAAACTCTTCTCTCTGACTAACCACCAAAAAGCCAAAAGTGGAGCTTTGGCTCAAGTGGTAGAAGAACACTGGCTTGAGCCAAAAAAAATCTCAGAGATGGCACCAAAACACTGAGCTCCAACCCCAGGACCACCATCAAAATGATTTTTTAAAATAAATGTATGTTAATTTTTTAAAAATAATTAAAGAATTTGGGGTAAAAATATGTTTAATGTAATTTTAGTAAGTTACACCATACTTCAATGGATTTTTAAATATAATGTTTAAAAACAGCAGTGATTTACTTGATCAAATGTTTATAGAGCCACTTATTTTCCTAGGCAATGACACTCAGAGGTATATAGTGATAACTACACTTTTGAAAAATTTCATTAGCTTTGTATGTGCAGGTTTTTTTATAATAGGCTGTAAGCATTATTTAACATAATGAAGATATGAAACCAACCTAGACGCCCCTCAGTAGATGATTGGATGAAGAAGATGTGGTACTTATACACAATGGAATTCTATACTACCATTAGAAAGAATGACACCGCCCCATTCATAAGGAAATGGAAAGACTTGGAAAAAATCGTACTAAGTGAAGTAAGCCAGACCCAGAGGATCAAAGGCTCAATGGTTTTCCTCATTTGTCATAATTAGTAGAAACCTTGGGCTCTCCTAGCAGAGATTTACAATAGAGCAAACCCTAGATACACAATGCCATATAGTATGACACTAAATGAAAGGACCTCCAGGATATTGAAACAAAAGCCATATGAGTGATTGTTGTCCTTAACATACTATGTTGTCTCTCATCTCTTTGCCTGTCCCTTGATTATCTCATATTGTTACAGTATTTTACCTTGTTATCTGATATATTGTATATATGTTTATTTGGTTATTTGAATAGAATAGGAAAGGGAGGAAAGTAAGATGAGAAGTGGGGGTGGGGGGAAGGAAATGGGGACCAAAACATGAGAAAGGGTATCAATGTTTGTGAAGTAATGCACCTACTATCTGGTGAAAATAATGTAACCCTTCTATTAATTACAATAAAAATATATGAAAAAAGATAGTTGAAGAAGAAAGTCAGTGTTCCTACAGAACCTTCAGAGTTCAGCAAGGGTTTGGATAGGAAGATCAAGTCAGAGGAGAATACACATTAAGCAGGAAGGATGTTGGCAGTATTTCTTCTACCAAGTGGAATGTGCAGGACCTTAACTTTTACTCATTCATCTAGGACTGTAAGATGAAAGCATTTTAGAAACTACTTCTGTCAAGTATTGGAATGCACATAGATTGTCAGAAGCTGATGATTGATTATTATGTGAAGTATTTGCAGAGACAAATAATACAAGATATCCTCCATACTGAGCATGATGTTATCCACAATAAGAGCAGGAATTAGGACATCAATGACAAAGGATTATAGGATGCAAAAGTCTATGATGACGTGAAGTTCAAAGACTTTATTTTTTTGTTGTTGGTCATGGGGCTTGAACTTTGAGCCTGAGCATTGTCCCTGAGCTCTTCAGAAATACCCCCTGAGCTACAGTCCCACTTCCCATTTCCAAGTTGTTAATTGGAGACAAGAGTCTCATGGACTTTAGTTCCCAGGCTGGCTTTGAACCGCAATCCTCAGATCTCAGCCTCCTGAGTAACTAGAATTACAGGCGTGAGCCACACCATGCCCAGCTTTCGAGACTTTGTATTCCCCTACCTTGTAACTAAAAGAATTGGCCCTAATTAAAAGTTACTTTTATGGCCATAGGATCTCAGTAGTTAGGTATAGTCAGAGGCTAAGTTCCCATTTTGGTAACAGAAACTGTAAAATATGATTTGCAGATTTGTCTTGCAGAGTATATAAGATAATATGCATGATGCTATATATATATGGTAGATATCTAAATCTATTCATGTGGATATTTATTTTTAAATGCATCCCCTCTATACCTCATTTTAGCCTGGATGGACAAAGTCTTGAAATTAATTTTGTGGAGCCTGATATTCAAAATATCATTGCCCATTCCAGTCGTCTTTTAACCAATTTCAATTAATCGTTATATCTCTATCTACTAGTTCTGAATCTTTAGCTCTCTCTAGATAAGGATTTTCATTCTAAAAATTAGCATATAAATGCAAGCATATATAATATAACCCATATTTATGTATTAAAGCATGTATGCATATCATAGTAGGAAATTAATTTTCCCTCTATTACTCTGAACTCATGTGTTGCTTGTTTTCAATTTGCTTTGTTCATTGGATTTTTAAACCAATTTATTCATGTGTCACTACCATTATACAAAGACTCTTTGAAGTCTTTCAAAATTAGAATAAAACTTAAATCAAGAGAGGTTTTGGGAAGTCTCAGAAGTCTCACGTAATTCAGGTTGGAATTTAATTTATAATAAGAAGAATTACTTTATCTTTAACATGGGGGCAAAGAGGATAAGGAGAAGAATGAGTTTCAGGCTCCTTAAAACAAGTCAAAATCAGAATTGTACTCTTAGCCCGTATGGACAAGTTATTCAACTTTTTAAAGCTTTATCATGTTATGAAGGGAAATACACTGACTTCATAGGCTCACTGTAGAAATCAAATGAGAAAGCATCAGGAAAGTGAGTAACATAATAATTCCATAAGGTTTTATCTAAAGTTTTCTAATTGCATATTTTTCAAACAATTTTAAAGACACTGTTCTTCGTTTTTACCAACATACAACAGAACATTGTTTTCTGTGATTTTAATGTGTCCTCCTATGAGAGAAATAGCAACTTCACTGAGTTGTATATTAATTTGGAAATTTAAATCATCTTTTCAAACACTGCCTGACAAGCCAGGTGTGCCTGTAATCCTAGTGACTCAAGAGGCTGAGATCTGAGAATTGTGGTTCAAAGCCACCAGAAGCAAGAAAACCTGTGAGACTCTTTTTTCTATTTTTGTCCTTATGGGTCTTGAACTCTAGGCCTGGGTGTTGTCCCTGAGCTCTTCAGCTCAAGGCTACCACCTTACCCCTTGAGCAATAGTGCCACTTCTGTTTTTTTGGTGGGTAATTGTTGATAAGAGTCTCATGGACTTTTAGTGCACAAGCTGGCTTTGAACCATGATCTTCAGATCTCAGCCTTCTGAGTAACCAGCATTACAGGTGTAAGACACTCTGCCCAGCTTAATCCTGTGAGACTCTTATCTCCAATTACCACCAGAAAACCGGGAGTGGAGCTATGTTTCAAAATGGTAGAGCACCAGCCTTGAGCAAAAAAGCTCAGGCACAGTGCCTAAGCCCTGAGTTCAAGCCTATTTCCCACTCCCACCCCTGGCAAAAAAAAAGAGCCTGACATGCATAGGGTCAAAAGGAGGGGAATAGACAGAGAGGAAAATGCAGTTAAAATTCAAAACATATCCTAAAAAAAATTAAGAAAAGGAGGAAAAAGGAAGCTTGGAGGGAGAGGTGAGAATGTTCAAAGGAATGAGGGACCAAAACACATTGTTTTCATAAGATACTATGCTGAATTGCAACTCCTTTGTATAACTACTTAAAGATAATACATTTTTAAAAATTAAGAAATGAAGGCACAGCCTGGGGTGCTGTTTTCCTTCTATATCACTCCTGTTAATCAAAACCAGTGCTTTACATCAACATCTTAAGTATCACTTTTGTAAAGTTCTTTATAAAGTTCCATCCTAAAATACTTCCATAATATTCCCTTAGTGGGAATTAGAATGTATATTATAATCCCCAATCGAGAGCTGTGAGGCTTTGGCTAAACATCAATCAAATAGAAAGCAGTCGTTATGATTTCAATCGGGGTTCCCAGCTCCAAAATACAGGCTCATTCCTCTAAGAAGTTAGACTGGCAGAGATTGAATTAACATTACACTTATCAAATTTTCCTCTTTAACTACTAAATCAATAATCTAATGCATCTCTATAACATAAAGTGACCCAATGTTAAAAATGCAAGATTTCAATTTTGAAAAAAAATGCAATTTAATCTTAGCTGAAGAAATCAAAACCCTCACCAGGTGCCTGTGGCTCATGCCTGTAATCCTAGCTACTCAAGACACTGAGATCTGAGGATTGTGGTTCAAAGCCAGCCCAGCCACAAAAGTCCATGAGATTCTTATCTCCAATTAACCACCAGAAAACTGGAAGTGGTGCAGTGGCTCAAGTGGTAGAGTGCTAGCCTTGAGCTAAAGAGCTCAGGGACAACCCTCAGACTCAGATTTCAAGTCCCATGACTGACAGAAAAAAGAGAGAGAAAGAGAGAGAGAGGGAGAGAGAGAGAGAGAGAGAGAGAGAGAGAGAGAGAGAGAGAGAGAGAGAGAGAGAGAGAGAGGAAAAGAAAAGAAACCAAAACCCTGGATATATTGAAGACTTGTTCAAGATTATACTTATCAAGGGCAAGACAGAGCCAAGCATGGTTATCTACTGGCTGTCAACCTTTCCATTTGATCTCTTAAATGAAGGCAATAAAAATGAAATTAATTTATTTTCTTTTGATTCTGTATTAAAATACTGATCTGTTTAGGAATCTTGAATCTTGAGATACATTTTTATCTTCTATTAAACTTGAAATTGGTTTGGTAAATAAACAAACTCAAAAATTAATTTAAATTTCTTTAGCATGCTCTTTAAATACTATTCAACATGTAAAAAGGGAAGATTGCTTGTTCAAATGCATCACATTTATTCCATAAACCATACCTTATTTTAATTTGAAAGAGAAAAATGAGAGAAACTCCATGTCATCATGGATGTTTAAAATTAATTATAAGAAATAATTTTTTCTAGAAATGAAATCTGTAGCATTCTGCCCAGATTCACAAGTAATACAATTTTGTCTAACTATTCTGCCATCACAAATGTATTTATGAGACATATTTGACAATGCCATGGTATAGGATTTTAACTAGGAGCTATTAATACATCAGTCTACTGCAGCATTCCAAACTCAGCAGTTGTCTGCATTTCTTTTCATCTTCTCACTAAAGCAGTAAACTGAATAGTATTAACCCTGGCATAAAAATCCACTCTACCTGAATTGATGAAACACCAGTTTATAGAATTCTACTTTCTTTTAACACCTACTATTTTGTGTCTCCTGGGACCTGGCATATGCCATCTCTTTCCTTTGGGGTTATTTACACTTTAGAATTGACTTAAACCATAGCTAAAATAAATTACAACTTCTCAGTATATTACTTGCCTGAACTGTAGGATATATAAAGAAAGGTATAGATATTCAAGTCAAATAAATTGGGGGTTATGCCCTAATTCTACCATGGGTAAAATCAGAATAACCTTAACTTTCATGTTTTTAGATGATGAATAATTAAACCTATCTTTCTGAGTAATTACAGTCATTAAAATTATGAGGTAGATAAAACATAATACAATATTTTGCATGTATTCATAATGCAGAAGTGGTGAAGTACAATAATGATAAGGGAAAAAGCTAACATGCTAAAAACTCATTCACCAGGCTAAAAACATTGAACTCAGATTACTTTGCCAGTTTTTAATGCCCTTATTGAAACTTGGAGCAAAACAATTGAAAGACTGGAATAACAGGATTCTCAACTTATTCTTTAATTGGTCACTAAAAAAATGATTTAATGAGAGCCTACTATGAATCAGGTTTTTTGCAAAACACAAAAGATATGATAATAATCAAACTATGGTCCTCATGCAGCTTACAAGTTTGAAGAACACAAAAGTTAGTAAACAGAACTCAAGTTAGGGTAACTAGGATTCTATCCACAAAACAACTAAATCTAGCTAATTAAACTATGCATTATCTCACACAGTTATTTGGGTGGTGAGAATATTTTATATCCACTCTCAATATTTTCATTAATGTATTATTTAATAGTCTCATATTATAATGTAAATTTTTATTTTATTCCCTTTGTCTAACAGTAATTTTAAAGTTTTTGATCAACATCTTTGCTAATTCCACCAAACAAAGAAATCCATAATAAGGGGTAAGATTTTTAAATTTCATATATGGGCAATTTCATGCAGTATTTGTCTATTTTATGTAATCTAATGTACTCTAGGTTTACTTATGTTCTTGTAAATAGGATGTTCTTCTTTTCCTGGTTATATAGTATTTTACTATGCATACATGCCATATTTATGTAATCATGTTTGATTTTGGACATAACTCCAAAACACACACATGGACATGAAAGTAGACAAAATGGAGTTGCATCAAAGCAAAAAGCTTCTGAACAACAAAAGAAGAACTCAACAGAGAAAGGGAACAATTTGTGGATTAGAAGAAAATATTTGCAAATTATCCATCTAACAAAGGGCTAACATCCAAAATTCACAAGGAAATAAGGGTACTAACTCTTGTCATTCTAGTCCACTCTGATCAAAACCAAGCAAAGTTTTATAGCTTGAGGAAACCTTCCTAAAGGAAGATAGAGGTGTGTGAGAAAGTCAGATTGCTACAAAGAAAAGAAATAGCTCAACAGAGCTGCAAAAGACTTCTGCAGAAAGCAAAGAGGATATGAGTAGGCCCAGCAGAAGTTTCTATAGGCGACAGTGTTTTGTTAGAGAGGTTCAGACAGTCCAGTATGAACATAGAAACATACTAAGAGATATGAAGTAAAGAAGTAAAGCCACACAGATCCAGGTTTAGAAAACTCCAATCCAAGAGAAGAACAAATCAAAGGCCTGGAGCTACAAAAAGCTTTAGCTATAAATGAGCAAAGAGATAAGAATAGTAAAGTAGCAAGTTGGTGAGAATGCAGTAAAAAAGAAAATCAATGCCATATCTTAAAAAACTAAGAAAAGGCAGGAAAGGGATGGGTCAGGAAGGATGAGTGACATTAATCAAGATGCATTGTATTCATAAACCACTTTGTTGAATGGTAACTCCCTTGTACAACTACTTGAAGATAATAAAATTATTTTTTGTAATACTTTAAAAACAATAATACTAGGTATAGGTCAGAGAGGAGCTGGCAGGGTCTAAAAGATGGAGGGTGTTGTACGCTCTTGTAAAGAATCTAAATTTTATTCAGGGCAAAAGAAACTTCACTGGAAGCGTTGAGCAAAAACAATGTGAACCAACATTCATCTTAACTTTAAATTCTAGGAACTGGGGCCGAGAGTTTGGCTTAGTGGTAGAATGCTTGCCTGGCATACACAAAGACTCAAGTTCTATTCCTCAGTACCACACACCTAGAAAAAGCCAGAAATGGTGCTCTGACTCAAGTGGTAGAGCTCTGGCCTTGAGAAAGCCCAAGGACAGTGCTCAAGCCCTGAATTCAAGCCTCAGGGTTGGCAAGGAAAAGGAAAGAAGGAAGGAAGGAAGGAAGGAAGGAAGGAAGGAAGGAAGGAAGGAAGGAAGGAAGGAAGGAAGGAAGGAAGGAAGGAAGGAAGGAAGGAAGGAAGGAGAGAAAGAAGGAAAGAAAGAAAGGAGAAGAAATTCTAGGAGCCACTAGACAATAGACTATAGAAAAGTAAGATTGAAAGGAGAGAAACCAGTAAGGAAAGTTAATCATCATTTCTCCAAAGAGGAGTTTGTCTGCCATGGAAATGGTAAGAAAGGAACAGGTGTGGGGTATATTTTATATTGAAGAGCCAAACAATGTTCCAGTACAAGAGTTTGCTTTGTCCAGGTAGCCAGCAAAGGATTGATGAATGCCTGGCTCTGGACTTTGGCCAAACTCAACAGTTCCCTACCTAGTCTGGACCAATGCTGATATCAAACAATCAGATGTTTACATAGTTAAGAACAAATGATATGTTGCTTTCTAATCTGTCATTGTCCCTGGTTTTGACAGATCCCATGGGAGCTACTCAGGAGAAGAAACACATGGCAGGGCAAGATTCATGACAAAGCACTGTCAAAAACAGCCCTGAATCACTACCAAAAATCACAGGCTGCTTTTCTAAGTCACTATTAAAATCCTACATGTTAGTTGAGGATCATTACATTAAGATAATAACAACCAAAACAATAATAATTGCCTGGTGAGGAAGCCATGTTTCTGTTCCTACACCTGGAACATCAAAATTGTCATCGTGGAGGAGACACAGAGGTGGGCGTTCCCTCTGCTCCAATTCTTATACATTAATGCTCCCACCTACTGGATAAAGGCTTCCTGTCATTTTAATAATATGGCTTTATGGATTTGGGGAGTTCTGAAGGCTAGTGTTCAGCATTTTTATAACAACTTTAGATTTTCAAAGGATTGGAAGCATTTTCCTCAGAGTAGACATAAAAATGCAAGATGGAAGACACACAGGGCCCATTCAGATGGGGTACAATCAGATGGTGAATAAAACCACACCAGACACATCGGTGGCTGGTGACCTTGTGAGACACTACCATCTTTAAACACCCATTGGCCTCTTCCATGCGGGATTTACCATCTCTGACAATTGGCACCTTGAATTAACTGCCAATAGTAGAATGTGTTCATTTAAATCTTGTTCTAAAACTGACAGATATGGCTCTTCTCACAGGAATAAGGAATTTGCAATACAGAAAAGTAACAAATTACCAAAGGTCATCATGCCATTAGAAACTGGTATTCAAATCTAAGTCTTCTGCACAGAGCACATTTTTCTCTCATATCTGGACGTTAGAGCTAAATTATGAGCATATATATAAGAACATACACAGGATCTACCTACATATGCATAAACATATAACTCCCTCAAACAGCTAAGTTGTAGTTTAACAATAAATACTAGGAAGCTGGAAGTTGTAATCTCAGGAGGAGGAAGGTCAAGGAAAGGAGGGAAGACAATGAAGAGAAAACAGATAGGTCATACAGTTGTAATATTCATTGTATATATGGGAAAAGTATAACTAGGTAACTTGAGGGTAGGGGTGAGGTGAGGAGTGGGAGAAGAATGGCGTAAGGTACAGTACGGATGAAGATGCATTGTTCTCATAAACTGATATGATGAATTAAAACTTTGTACTTAAAGATAATATCAATAATAAATAAATAACTTGTTTTTTTTAAACTTTCTCTGTCTGCAGTCCCAAGTGTCCCAAGATGGTCACTCACCTGCTAAAGTTCATATCACTAAGGCTGAGTCACTGACCAAGCACATGCATCCAGATCACATTCAGCAAAAGCAATTCCGTTGTCCCCTGACAGCTACTCAAATTCAGCATGTTCGTTTTTACTGATCATAATAGCGCTCTCCATGAATCGCTGAGGTTATGCATCTTCTTGAGATAAACCATGAAAACAACATTTTGCTCAAATGTTTATATCTACCCTGGTCCTAGGGTATCTTTATGAACCAAGTCATAGTAGAAGGATTCATATCAGCTACTCATCACTGCCTCCTTTTCTGCAGGTTTTCCACTTCTCCCTTATCCAGCCTCTGTGTAGTTCCTTCTTTCCAGACAAGTGAGTCATGAGCATTTCAATAATGACTTTTCACATTTTTTTTACTGTTTCCCTGGGCATATTCTGTCACCTTTATGGGTTATGCAACATTAGACTCAGTAGGCCTTACGGTCATGAAAATGTGTTGATTTTGCAAAAGTGGACATGATTTACCAGGCAATAAGTATCGAGAGAATTATACAATCCTGAAAATGTCCTTAGGTACAATCTGAATGAGTTTTTAAGAGCACTGTGTTTTCATTTATAATCCTTTCCTAAGCAACTCTCTCCCTCTCCCCCCCCCCCCGCACCTTTTTGTCTTAGTCTCTATGTCTCTCTGTCTCCCTTTTCCTCTCTGCCCCTCCCCCACCAACATTGAATTAATAAATCCCCTATTGAAGGGACTATCTTCTTTCATGGAAAAGTGTTCCTGCTTATCTACCTAGAGCCAGACTTTTCATAATATTTCTGCCCATGATAAGACCCTAATAAATAGACATTTTAAAATAAATTCAAGAATAAATAAGTAGAAAAGCTGGATGAGAAAGAGATGTCCTAAGCAGGCACACTATGAGAGAGAAAGAGATAGACAGACAGACAGATAGACAGACAACCACAAGTGTGTGAAAGACAGAACACAAGAATTGTTGAGTGTGTAGGCCACCTTGGCAGAGATCAAAACTTTCTTAATAAAGACCTAGAAACACAACAAAGTAAAGAAAGTTTGGACAAATGAGACTGAATTAAATTGCAGAGCTTCTGTATAGCAAAGGAGACAATTAGCAGTTAAATAGAAAGCCCACAGAGTGGGAGAAGATCTTCACTAAACATATAACAGACAAAGGCTTCATATCTAAAACATATCAACAGCTCAAGAAATTGAATCTCTCCAAAACAAATCTTCAAAAAAGCACCTATCCCATTAAAAGATGGGCCAAAGACTTAAAGAGAGACTTCTTTGAAGAAGAAATAAGAATGACCTATAGACACATGAAGAAATGCTTGACATCTCTAGCCATAAAAGAAATGCAAATCAAAACAACTCTGAGATTCCACCTCACTCCAGTTAGAATGGCCATGATCAAGAAATCTAATAACAACAAATGCTGGTGGGGATGTGGCCAGGAGGGATCACTACTGCACTGCTGGTGGGAGTGCAAACTCATTCAACCACTATGGAAAGCAGTATGGAGGTTCCTCCAAAGATTAAACATAGAGCTCTCCTATGACCCAGCAATTCTACTACTTGCCATTTACCCAATAGTCCAGAAACAAGGACATACTAAAGCCACTATCACACGATGTTTGTTGCAGCACTATTTACCATAGCAAAGATAGGGAACCAACTCAGATGTCCCTCAGTAGATGATTGGATCAAGAAGCTGTGGTATTATTCACAATGGAATTCTATGCTGCTGTCAGAAAGAATGACATCGCCCCATTTGTAAGAAAATGGAAAGACTTAGAAAAAAAATCATATTAAGTGAAGTAAACCAGACTCAAAGGAACATGGGCCCAATAGTCTCCCTCATTTGTCATAATCAATAGAAACCTTGGGCTCTCCTAGCAGAGATTTACAATAGAACAAAATCTAGAGACATTAGGCCAAATAGTATGACACTAAATGTAAGGACCTCCAGGATAAGGAAACGAAAGCCACATAATGAATGACTGTTGTCCCTAATGTACTATGTTATCTCTCATCTCTTTTGCCATCCCTTGGTTATCTCATATTGTTACAATATTTCACTTTGTTATCTAATATATTTTATATGTGCTCAATTGGTTATTTGATATTGGATAGGGAAGGGGGAAATCAAGATAAGTGGGGGGGGGAGGGGGGGAGGGAAATGGGGACCATGTCATAAGAAAGGGTATCAATGTTTGTGAAGTTATGCACCTTCTATCTGGTGAATATAATGTAACCCTTCTATTAATCACAATTAAAAATGGGGGGAATCAAGTCCCTGGTTGTAGTATTCTTAGTTTGCAGATAGGGAAGATAAGCAACCCAAACAGTGAAAGAAAGATACAAATACACACCAAGGTATCTTAGTTACTCAGGAGGCTGAGATCTGAGGATCATAGTTCAAAGCCAGCCTGGGCACTAAAGTCTGTAAGACTCTTATCTCCCATGAACCACTAGAAAACAGAAAGTGGTGTTGTGGCTCCAGAGGTAGGACAGTAGCCTTGAGCTGAAGAGCTCAGGGACAGTGCCCAGGCCCAGAGTTCAAGCCCCATGCCTGACAAAAATAAATAAATAAACTAAATAAATGTTTCACACTCCCTGAGGATGCTGATGTTCTCAGGACAGGCAAAGGAAGGCGCTCAGGTATGGAGCAGCATGAAAAGAAGTACTTTAAACAGACAAAGGTATTGTTCCTCAGCTGTGCACTCGTGGCTAAGATCTGAGAATTGTGGTTCTAAGAGAGCTTGAGCAGAAAAGTCTATGAGCCTCTTATTTTCAATAAGCTACCAAAAGCCTGATCTAAGGCTGTGGCTCAAAGTGGTAGAGTACTAGCTTTGACACAGAAGCTCAGGGATAGTGCTCTGGGTTCAAGCCCCAGGATCAGAAAAAAAACATTTTAAAAATGCATTGTGCTTCAGTGTGACTTAAATATAATGCACAATAGTCAAGAAAAAAAATCTTCAGTAACAAGGAGGACAAAAGTACTAGTGTTGGTTTAAAAAAATGGTAAGCTTTTAACACTAACTGGGAGAAATAGATTTGAACTGACTGAGGCTGGCTAAGAGTGGGAAGAAAAAAATCACAAGGATCATATCTGCTATGGCAAGAGGTTCAGATATAATTCCATAAGCGAAGAGAGAAATCCCTACTCTTCATCTTACCCCATCCCTTACTTTTAAGTAGACAGTTTTTAAAAGGCTGAAGTCATCATTTTTGCACCTGTGCTTCACCCAAAGTATTTATGTTTCATTAGATGGATAAATGGATAGACACAGAGAATCAGACACAGATATAGATAATTAGATAAATGTAGCTACCTAATTTATTTTTAAATATTGTAAGCATAGAAAAGCAGATAAACGTATCAGTACAAATTACAGACTATAATCAGTCTTTACTTTTTATAATAGTATTCTCAACATTTTACAAAATGAAACCAGCAAACCCAGCTCTACATAATTCTGATTCCTGTTCTGGAACTGAGGCTTCAGTTCATATGTCACCTCCTTTGGTCCCACCCGAACAAGTAAATCTCCTCTGAGTCATCCCTGGAGATTTGTCATTGTCATCATAGTATAGGAAAGTACCTAGCCATATTTGATTTATTTATTTCTATTCTGTCTTTGACAACATATGTTAGTCATTTTCTAGGACTGAAAAATAAATGACATTTGAAGAGAACTAGATGAACATGGAAGTACTTAGAGTTCAACCACACCTTCCTTCTGCAGTGACATTTCGAATGAATATGGCTACATACTTGTTTAATA
Source organism: Megascapheus bottae (assembly GCF_031878675.1). Lineage (NCBI taxonomy): Eukaryota > Metazoa > Chordata > Mammalia > Rodentia > Geomyidae > Megascapheus > Megascapheus bottae. The sequence goes on from NC_143524.1 coordinate 51,044,400, forward strand.
TCAACTTTTCTGTTCCACTTGCAGGAAAATGACTTCTTTATCTCCAGCTACAGAAATAGCCCCTACTTCCCCACCTAAGTCTTAAACAAAGATTTGATTGAAGACAGCTGCATATCTGTCACTTGTTTGGACTCTTCACATACATTTTACAAGGTTAACTCATGCATTAACTTCAAGAATGGTGGCTACTGAGTATTTGCTGACCTCTGGGACATGCAAAGAACAAGGATATATAATGCAATATTTTTATGACAATAAAAATGTTCCAGGGAGCATCTAGGGAATGAGGAGGGGCTATTTTAGATACTGAGTGTGATAAGTGAGGAGGTGCAACATGAACTAAAACCTAAATTACAGGGGCCGGGAGGTAGGCCTAGTGCTAGAGGGCTTACCTAACAAGCACAAAGGTCTGGGTTCGATTCCTTGGTACCAATACCACATAGAAAAAAGCTGGAAGTAGTGCTGTGGCTCAAGTGGTAGAGCTCTAGCCGACAGTGCTCAGGCCAAGTTCAAGCCCCAGGATTGGCAAAAATAAAAACCTAAATTACAAAGCAGGATTCAGAATTATGAGAGTGAATTTGATTTGAAGGCAAGAGGGGCTGTCTTAGCCACTGGAAAGAAGGCATGAAAAGAGAGAATTCAATATTGACGTAGGAGGAGAAGCAAAATTGCAATGTGTACAAATAGGCTCATGCTTTGTCTCTACATATAAGCATTGATTAGTATCATTGTGTGTATCAGATCTGATCAAGTTGGGTGAATGAAGAAAGATATTTAAAAAATTATTATCCTCAATTAGCTTCAATTTGATGGAAGAAGAAAATGAGAATGGTGTATGTGTGTGTGTGTGAGTGTGTGTGTGTGTGTGTGTGTGTGTGTGTGTGTGTGCGCGCGCATGCACGCGGGTGCGCTCGTGTTACTCCTGAGGTTGAGCTTGGGGCCTAGGTGCTATTCCTGAGTTTTTGTGAGCAATCCTAATATTCCACCACTTGAGCCACAGTTACATTTTTGTTTTTTTTGTGGTTAATTGTAGATAAGAATCTCACAGATTTTCCTGCACAAGCTGTCTTTGAACCACAGCCCTCAGATGTCAGCCTTACTGAGTAGCTAGGATTATACGCATGATCCACTGGAACCAATCTGAAAACCAAAAATTTTATATTAAATAAAAACAAAACATCCATATTCATTGCTGCATTACTCACAATAGCCAAGTTATAGAAACAGCCCAGATGCCCTACAACAGATGACTAGATCAAGAAAATGTGGTATATACATACATTGGAATATACTCATCTATCAGATCAAATACTATATTATGTCATTTGCAGGCAATTGTATAGGCCTAGGAAAAATATGCCAAATAAAGCCAGATTCAGAGAGATAAATTGTACCTGTTTTCTTTCAGAGAAAACAGCTAGATGTAAAATGCAACCATGCATAATATATCTGGGGTTTTATGCATGTACTCATTAACTAACTAAAGGATGGTATATTCATGGGAGGAGCCCAGTGGTATAACTCCTCTGAACTGCTAATGGACTATTTAACAAAGTGGATATCAGGAAACAGAAATATGGTCAAGAAGAGGAAGAGTGAACAAATGCAATCCTTATATTCAATGGACTTTATGCAAAAATTGAACTACACAACTTGAACATGGGGATAGGAGAGGGAACTGAGAGCAAACCGTGGAAGGGATGACACTGGTCAAGATGCATTATACTCATGGGCTCTTTATACAAATACTTAATAAAATAAAAGAAAATAATAAAATCTAGGTGCCTGTGGCTCATGCGTGCAATCCTAACTACTCAGGAGGCTGAGATCTGAGGATCGGTGATTCAAAGCCAGCCCAGGCATAGAAGTCCATGAGACACTTAACTCCAATTAACCACCAGAAACCTGGAAGTGGCACTATGGCTCAAGGTGGAGCATTAGCTTTGAGCTGAAGAGCTCACGAACAGAGCCCAGGCCCAGAGTTCAAGTTCCATGGCCAAAGAAATAAATAGAAAGGCAAAATGTGTGCATAACAAAAACACAACAAAGAGGGTATTGGCAGATAATGCCTGACCAAAACACTTTGTAAGTGGACCCATGAGGATGAGAAGGAATTCATCTGAGAAATGATCATGGAAATTTCAGCAGATTCTGAAGCCTGATATGAGGTGGCTCAGTGTATTCAGGGCATTACGAAGTTATTCAGAGTACCAGCAGACATATTTATGAGAAATCTCCAAGGCTATGGAATGTGAAGCGAGAGGGATAGTTGAACAAACACAGTCTCAAAAGAGGAGAAGAGAGGAGAAACACAGAATGAAGGAAGCCTGCTGTGTGAGCAGGCTGACAGAGGGCTGTTGTCTTGAAGGGGAAGTGGAGGCAGGCTTCAAAATTCAGATCTTATCTAAGTAATTAATGATCAGGGAAGCTACTGCAAGTGCTTTCTGCTTTTCCTTTGCCTTAGACATGAAATCATGTAATTAATTTGTGAATTGATTTGATTAGGGTTTGGAATTATTAAGTTTTATAGAGAGGTGGGGGTAAATCTATCTATAGGCATATTTATTCTTTTTATCAAAGGATCGCCAAAATGGAATCAGGTAACTTGAGGGGAGTTGAGAGAGATGGGGGCGGGGAAGGAGAACTACGGAAAGGATGACATTAATCAAGATGTATTATATGCAAGATAATCAAATTTATATATAAATGAAATTTAAAATAAAGAAACAATTTCATTAGAGTTTTCTTCCAAAGGTGAAAGAAGCTAGTGAGAGGATTTAAACAGTGTTACAGCTCTTACAATTTTTCACTATACTGTAGACTGCTCAAAACTATAGATTACTCTTAAAAGGAGTGTGCTTATTTCTCTGTATCTTGACAAAAATTGAGATTTACTGGGCCAGGAGCATGGCTTCGTGGTAGAGTACCATGCACAAAGCCCTGGGTTCGATTCCTCAATCACACACACACACACACACACACACACACACACACACAAACACGAAGTAGTGCTGTGGCTCGAGGGGTACAGTGCTAGCCTTGAGGAAAGCCCAGGGACAGTGTTTAGGCCCTGAGTCCAAGCCCCAGAACTGGCAAAAAATATTGATATTTATGATTTGTACTTATATTAAAAGGTATCTTATGATATTTTACATTGTTGATGGTAACAGAGTTGTTTATCAGTGTGATGGCAGATTCCACTTTCTCTTTTTTCTGTACTAGTCCTGGGGCTTGAACTTGGGGCCTTGCACTTCTCTGTGCTTTTTTGCTCAAAGCTAATGTTCTACTACTGGAAGCACAGCTCTGCTTCTGGCTTTTTTTTTTTTTGGTAATTAATTGGAGATTATAGTTTCATGGACTTTCCTGCCCAGTCTGTCTTCACAGGTGTGATCCACTGGAACCCAGCAGATTGCACTATTTAAACTAAAATATCTTGGTTGCTGATAAAAGACCAAGGACAAGTGTTTCAGGAAAGGCTCCAGGAAGATCAGGCATAAGGGTACTACTGTACTTCATCTGAGTCAGTGTACACATAGTCATTTAAGCAATAAGTTACTACAGATGAAAAGCATGAATGAATGAATCAATGGATGAATGAATAAAAAGGACTCCCTAGTGGAGGTTCTCAGGCCTAAATGTACATGTGATTCATGAGTAGGTCTTGTTGTAAAGCCGCTTCTGACTCATTAAGGCCTGTGGTCAGATCAGCAATTCTGAATTAAGATATAATAAATTCCAAGTGATCTTAACACCACTTGTCTGGCGAACACCTTTGTGAGTAGGAGGGTTTTAGAAGATCTAATAAGGCAAGCTGTTAAGTACCAATTAACCTAAAAGTCCAGTTAGGAAGTTTTTAATAGATTGCGGTTACCATATACTTAGTTTTCCATTTCTACTTCATTTAAATATTTCTACATTTGACTTATAAAAATATCTTTCATCCAAAGTAGTATAAATGCCCCATTCCATTTCCTTGTACACTCTAGAGAGTAAATATTTAATTCTTTGACCTCTATAAATATTATCTTAGAGTTTAACATAAAATTATGTGATATTCTACTTATCTGCTCAATCATACATGCAATTTCCTTTCTTTTCCCATCATTAAAATATTTTACTTAAATCATTGGGCTCAAGATATATATATATATATATACATATATATACATATATACATATATACAGTATGTATGTGTGTGTGTGTGTGTGTGTGTGTGTGTGTTAAAGAGAGACTATATAAGGGGATATATGCAGGAAATATAAGCCTTGTTGATCATGAACAGTAAAGTTTAACGCAAACTCACATGAGGAGTTCATCATCAAATACCTTATTCTATTACCACACACTTAATAATTAAGAATTATTCCTGGTTTTTCAATATATACTAGCAAATTTTTGTTGTGTGAGTTATAAAAAGGGTGACTAAAATAGTAAAGTCTTTGCAATGACGAATGTTTCTAATTAGGCTATAATAGCAAACTTGCATATGCCTATATTCATGAATCAACAAATAAAATCATGATGTTATTTCTAATTTTAAAGAGAGACTATATATACATATATGTGGTGTGTGTGTGTGTGTGTGTGTGTGTGTGTGTGTGTTAGTCCTGGGGCTTGAATGCTGTCCCTAGGATTTTGCATTCAAGGCTAGCATTCTACAACTTGAGCCACAACTTTTGGTTGGTTTTGTTTTATTATTTGCTTTTGATATTCTTTTTTAAAATTGGAGATAAGAGTCTCATAGATTTTCCTGCCTGTGCTGCTTCAAACCATGACCCTCAGTTCTTAGCCTTCTGAGTAGCTAGAATTCCAAGCATGTGCTACCAGCACCTAGATTTAACATATATTTTTAAGTATTTAGTAATTTAAATAATTTCTGAATTGATCATATTTTGAGCTCCTTAGGGGTATTAGTTTCTTTATATTATTACTCCCTCCTAGGAGCAGAGCAAAACTACTTTCTGTTCTTACTTTCCTTTGCTCTTCCATGTAGTTTACATAAATTACTTCTATGAGAAAAAAAGCTATTGTATTTTATGAAAAACTATAAAGTGGAAATATAGAAGTAAGAAGGAGGATATTGGTCATAAAATGAATTTTTCTCCATAAGTCTCAAGCTCTGTGTTATTAGAACCTGGATGCACTAGATTTTCACAGGTTTGTTATACATCCTGTAGTTCCTACGAGTTCCAGTCTCATTGATATCAGTGATCATGGCTGAATGCTTAGCTTTCCAATAAGAAAGCGAGGCAAAAAAATAAGTTATCCATTTCTTGATTTCTTTTAGTAAACTAAGACATTTTATGAATAACAAAATGAAAGCAGTTTATGAAGTACACAATGAATTCTGGACACAGATGGCTACACACATGATCTGCTAGGCACAAAAGACTCCATGACAACAATAATAAAAGGTGAGTCCTGGGGCGAGGAGTATGGCCTAGTGGTAGAGTGCTTGCCTAACAAGCAGCAAGATCTAGGTTCGATTCCTCAGCACCACAAACACAGAAAAAGCCAGAAATGGTGCTGTGGTTCAAGTGGGTAGAGTGCTAGCCTTGAAAAAATCTCAGGGACAGTGTCCAGGCCCTGAGTTCAAGCCCCAGTACTGGCAAAAAAAAAAAAGTGAGTCCTTTAGAACCTCAAAGAGAAATACAAATGCCAGCCAGTGACTGTATACACAAAGTGATATGGACAGTTGTCACATACAGAAGGCAGTATATCATTTGCAGCAAAAGAAACTGCTAGGTCTTCTAAGGTGAGCTTATCTACTCTATCAATCCAGTGGATCTGGGCAGCAGCAGAAAAGCCATATAATCAGTGATTGTTGTCCTTAATGTACTATGTTATCTCTCATCTGTTTTGCTGTCCCTTGGCTATCTCATATTGTTACAGTATCTCACCTGGTTATTTGATATATTGTATATATGCATAATTGGTTATTTGAAGTTGGATAGGGAAGGGGGGGAAACAAGATGAGGGGCGGGGTTGGGGAGAGGGACATGAGAAAGGGTATCAATGTGTTTGAAGTAATGCACCTTCTATTACAATAAAAATATATGGAAAAAAAAGACAGCCTGCACCTGAGATATAGCTTCAATGTCTCCTCCTCCCAGCTGTTGGGAGTAATGTCTGCTGACAGTTCACTGTAGTCTTTCCCCTAAAGTGAGCTGCCTCACCCATGCCTTCCCACCTCTTCACAGCAGTGACTGGAAGGATGGTTGATAGTGTAAAGAAACATGTAAGACGCGTACTTGGAATAAATATAGATAATATTGTACCTAAAAGGCACAGAAGACACAAAAGTGAGGCCTTGTGGTATGACTGGTGAACGTGGACACCTAGTAAAAAGGACAGGAAAGATATAATGGAGAACCTGTGACTGGACCATCCTCGCTCTAGAGTACCTGATGCAATAAGCTAACACCCACTACTTCTCCACTCCCCTGAACATAGCTGAACACAAAGGAACATCCCTTCTCCAGGTTCCAGGAACCTGGCCTACCACAGCAAAGTTCTTACTATTGCTTTTCATTGTTTGGGGAGCTTTTGTTGTTATCCCCTCTGGTATAGAAGTCCCAAGTAAGCTTTAATTATAGTTCTGTATCATATCACACAGTACTCCACACGAAGTTGGTACTCAAACACCACTTTTTGAACAAATAAATCCAATCAGACCCTCATTGCTGCTCCATCGTGTTTTCTTTTTCTTACAACAAAGACTTAACACGTTGTCCTAGAATCACTGAAGGCAGCTGAAAATCGGTAACAGGCCTTCTGTGCAAGTCTCTTGATAGTTCCTAGATTTCCATTGCTTGGGACATTCCTTTGTTTGAGAACCTTACAATACAGTGCTTCCTGTGTGTCCTCCTTGTTTGACTCATTGCCTTTATCTAAAGTTGGTAGCCTTTTCTCCAACTCCCTCTTTTCCTGCTTGTTTGTACCCTAGTCCATGACAAGAGTTCACTTCTTTCAAGTTACAGTGAGTGGCCTGCCACCATTCAATGGCTGAGCCAAGATCTGGACATAGAGAAAAATGATTTTAGAATGAGATTCTGATCACTGTAATGTGTCTAAGAAACAACCATTGCCATTATATTAACTATAAGCATGCACATGTCACTTTCCAGTTTGTGAGCACTTGTCATTTTAGAGTCAGTAATGTTAATTACACAGCATGTGACATTTGATGATCACACAACCTCCTGGAAATATGTGAAATGTAAGGTATCTAACTAGAAGTTTACCTCAAGACAAATGAAATTAAATCATTAAGTCAGAAATCTCAATTAACAATAATCCAGACACACACCCACACACACACACACAGCCTCCTTGATAATACAGTCTGTGGTGTAGTTCCCGATGTGTGAGCAGTTCCTTGAGTCATTTTAGAATATGCCATTCTCCATTTGTGTTCTTCTTGTTAATGAAATGGGCAGCAATTGAAGTCCTTTCTCCTTCTGGATGCATTCTGGTTGTTCTTACCTCATTACCATCTTCTTTCTCCACAGCTCTTCCTCTGTTTGGTACATTTTTCCACAGTAATATTTTCAGCCCCTCTGTCCATAACTCTGAATTACAGCCATGATACATTGTACCCCATGCTCGAGAAACTCCTCCAACTCTCTTGATAACCAGCATTTAATCAAGGCAAATGCTGCATCAGTGATGTGTCCACTTCTCTCTGACAAAAAAATATCTTAATCCAAGATTCTCCAACTCTTCTGCTCAACTATAACCACATCCTAATACGCAACAACCATGAACATAGCTATAAATTTCACTGTGATGTTATGAGCACTATCCTAAAATGCTCTAATACCATCTCTCTTTGAACATCTTGCATTTGACTTATGAGAAAAACAATGCTTGGAGACGTTGTGTGCAAAATTATATGGCACAAATATTAATAGTTGTTGTGAAGGACATTCTCAATTCTAGAGATGACCTTGGGTTGAGATCTGACTTAGTTGTAGGCGATACTCCATCGTGGTACAAAATTTAACCATTCTTCTAATAGAAGGCAATCCCAGTCATTGGCTTTATTCATGGTATTATGCTAACAGAATGACTGTCCATAGCCACCATACCTCACTTGATATCTGTCTCCATGCTTCCACCCTTATATCAGAAAGAATGACATCGCCCCATTTGTTAGGAAATGGAAAGACTTAGAAAAAATCATATTAAGTGAAGTAAGCCAGACTCAAAGGAACTTAGGCTCAATGGTTTCCCTCATTCGTCATAATCAGTAGAAACCTTGGGCTCTACTAGCAGAGATCTGCAATAGAGCAAAATCGTGATACATAAGGACATATAATGTGAAGCTAATTGAAAGGACCTCCAGGATAGTGAAACAAAAGCCATATAACGAATGATTGTTGTCCTTAATGTACTATGTTGTCTCTCATCTCCTTTGCTGTCCCTTGGTTATCTCATATTGGTATAGTATCTCACTTTGTTATCTGATATATTGAATTTATTTGTATTTGGATATTTGAAATTTGATAGGGAAGGGGGGAAAACCAAGACGGGTGGGGGGTGTGGGGGGGGAGGGAAACGGGTACCAAGACATGTGAAAGGGTATCAATGTATGTGAATTAATGCACCTTCTATCTGGCAAATATCATGTAACCCTTTTACTAATTACAATAAAAAAAATAATAATTTTGAAAAAAAAAGAATTTAATTGACCTTATGAAAACAGCATAACCTCTGTCCTAGCCCTTGTTTTCAAGTAAACATGAACATTTATTGCCTACAAACTATTGCTTGAAATTTTCATACAGTCATCGTACACAAGGGTCTTCTATAATATTTTTGCTCTGGCAATGTATTCGAGAGAGGAATAGATCTAGAATCTGTAGCATATTTGCCTGGAACCAACTACTTTCTTTGGCTCATTTACTTCACAGAACAACTCTGTAACAGAGGTATCACAAACGCATTTCCTAGATGAATAAACTAATCTTCAGGAGATTGAAGTAACTCACCTCGTAACTCACAAGATTTCCAAATGGCAAGAAAGAAATCCAGATTCAAATCTGCCTAGCCCCAAAGTAAATTTCTCTTCCTATTGCTCTACGTGATTCTAAGACCACAGTGCACTGTGGCAGGAACTACATCTTTTAAAGAACACTACAAAATTTCCAGAATGACAGTCATTTGCATCGCATCAGGCATTTCTCCCTTGACTTTTTACACACAACATCACTTGGACAATTACTCCTTTAGAACAGGAATGTGAATAATAGTAACTAGTAAGGAGGATCATTATTTCTGGTACCACAAACTACCAGAAAGCAGACATCACAATTCATCTAATTTGCCACAAAGATTATTTGTTACCTTCTACTAAGAAAATCGTGTTTACTGTGTATATTGCTGGGGGCAACCTAAGACGATTTCAAAGTTAATTTTCCCTCATAAATAATGTATTGCCAAGCCTAAAATATGCAAGCTTTGGCTTCAGGACTTCATCTTTGGACTACTGTCGCCATCTATTGGCTTTCCTGCTGCCTGCAGCCACAATCAGAGTTGGGGAACAACATTGCATCCCAACATACTGGGAGCTGGTGCAGTCGTGGTTCTCTGGACCCAAAAGGAATAAAGCTTAATGCAATGCCAGATGTCCTTTAAAGGGATCCGTTTCAAAAGACTGCTCTTGTATTTTTTTGTTGTTTTACTTTGTTTTTTGGGGGGGAGGGGTGAAAAAGAATGACTTGTTCCTAGCAGAGTGTCCATAAGGCAGGGACATCTCCCCGTAGAGAACAAATTCAGTGAAGATCTGTTTCTACCATGAAAATATTGGCAGGAAAAAATAAAGCCAGAAAATAAAAGCAAGAAGTCCTTTGATCAAGACAATGTACAAAATTAATAAGAAAGGAAAGGCAGCATTCTCCGTTGCATCTATCACAAAGCTAGTAAATCCTGACTGAAAACCTTTTCACCTCTGGCAATAGATGAACTATCTCACATCTTCAGCATGTTTAAGGGCTCTGTGACCCCTTTGAAGTTTGATGCAAAATGGTTTTAAAGTCATTGTGTTTTTTCCTCTGTGGCAGACTTCTGTGTTCACTACTTGATCTAAGTCCCAATATTATAAGGGAGCAGAGAACCACTGACATTCATTGAAAAGGTTAAAAACACAAACAACAGACAAAACGAAAGAAAAAAATCGCTTACTAATGGAGTTTCTCTTCTGACACTGTTTTAGTGGCATGACCTTGAACTTGCTCACAGGGCATATGGAAATCCTCAGATTCTCCAGTTGAGAGTATACCAGTAGGAAGGATACCCATTGGCTAAGGTGTATTGAGTCAGTGCTCCAATCATGAGTGGTTTTTCCAAGCTCAGCAACTGCTTCTCTGGGTGTCATTGACCCTGCAGGACAGCTTCTCAACACAGTCAGATTCTGTGTCAGTGTTGAGCTCACCACGACCATTTTATATGGCAAGCACTATCCTGAAATTCTTCATACTTTTTGGCTTTGCACTGGCAGAAGTAAAATCTAATGCAATCATGGATCACGAGTGGGGAGAAGGTATCTTGGCACCTTAGCTCACCCATGGTTCCATCTCCCACTACCAAAGCTTCTTGGCATCCTTCCCCAGCCCTGCATTCACAGCACTTTCTCCAGCTCTCTTCCTCCTTTGCTGTCCAACCCAGGCAAACTCAGGAAACCAGAGTAGAATTCTCCTATGTTCTTCTCATGCCTGCTGGGACCTGGAGAATGTCTGGAGGTGGGGCAGGGCAGTAGTCATCCCTACACTGGATGGACAGAATCACAGAGAGTGAGTCTGGTGGGCAGTTTCTTACAGGGAGCGCCTCTCACCAGTTCCACTAATAGATCCATCTCTGCATGGAGTCTACAAGCCCTGAGGCACTTCTCTTCATTATGGATTCACACAGGGAAGACAGGATTGACTACTCTGCCCTAACAGGACCTCACATTTTCATTTTCCATGGGGCTCTACAAATTAAACTGCTAACAGTGTACTTAATATGTGTGTGTGTCTTGGGCATATATATATTAATATTGAGAAAGAAATTCTAAGCCACTATTAGATAAATTTGCTTTAGATTTCTTCCAGTTAAATCCTCTGTCTGCTGGCACTAGCACTCTGGCCTCATATTTATACATCATCTCTTTCTTGGAGATGAAAGTGCAAATAAATAAAAAAATACCTATAATTGTATAAAAAGACACTGTATATAACAAATACTAAAGATGTCCTATCACATGGAACCATATGGCATTTCTATTTGAGAGGATAGAAATGGGCAAGCTGGGATAAATATTTTTTTTCCTTGTCCTCACAGTCTCTTCTTTACTAAAGTTGTGTTCTGGTAGTTAGCAAGGACAGGAAAGCCTGTTGGGGATTGGGTCATTTTGCACACAAAACAGCTCAAAAGCTTTCTTTCTTCCCAGTATTTTTTTTTCTTTAGGAAATAGGCTGCACACTATATTTTCTGCCTCAGCAAGAATGCTCAGTCTATGGTACTTAAGCACTGCCATCGGTTCTTTCCTACCTCTGAGGAAAGTCAGGCTTACCTATTTTTTCCTCATCTTTCTTCCATTCTCTTGTGCTCAGCTGAACTTGTTCAGGCAAACTAGAAATAGGGGAAATTGTTTTGAGAGGATCTATTCTTCTCGTTCCCAACTAGGCATTTTTTAAACTTCTGCTAAGCCTCTCTCTCTCTCTCTCTCTCTCTCTCTCTCTCTCTCTCTCTCTCTCTCTCTCTCTCTCTCTCTCTCTCACACACACACACACATACACACACACACATACATACATACCATAGGAACCACCCAAGGTCATAGCACAAACCTAATGAAAAGAAAAAGGCTTTCACAAGTGTGTCATTATCTGTCTGCCCAATTTTGTGCTCCATATTAAAAAAATAAATGACAGGAAAACAAAATTAGCTCTATTGGAGAGCAGGAACTAGTGAGAGCAAGGAGAGCCAATAGAAAGAGTGAATGACCAAAATACTTATGTCTGTAAGTACAGCAAGGAAACCTATGCAAATTGTTTTATGAATAAGTTAAGGGAGAATGATGGAGTAGATGCAAAGTACTTTGCATGCAAGTTAATACTACATTAAAAGCCCTTTGTACAAGTAATGGGTGCTAATATTTTTTAAGTCAGAAGGCCATCAAGCCTTCTCAAAGGCCATCAAAGCCTTCTCTCTGACTTCTCAATGTCTGAGAGTTTTAACATCTTGATTTCTTCTTTTATTTTTGAAAGGGAAAATAAGCTTTAAGTGTATACTTCAGTGGAAACAGTCCCTTAGTAGGGGTGCTAGAACTAACATAGGCCAAGAAAGCAATCAAATGGCACAGAAGACAGGATGAAGAGAAGCTTCATTTGGTCCTTCTTTTCCAGTCCTGGGGCTTGAACTGAGGCCTGGGCACTATCCTTGAGCTTTCTCAAAGCTAGAGCTCTACCATTAGAGCCACAGCACCACTTCCAGCTTTTTCTATGTATGTGGTCCCAAGGAATCAAACCCAGGACATTGTGTATGCTAGGAAACACTCTACCACTAGGCCACACTTCCAACACCAAAGAGAAGCTTTTTTATAGAGGTCTAGCAAGGGAATTCTCCAGAAAAGAGAGCATGGCAAGGACATTTGGGCAACACACCATCAGAACTCTCTTTAGCAGTTCCATTCTAACAGTCATTTACTCTATTGTACTCACGTATTTAATGGTGTTTCTCACTGATGGACTGTGAATGCCTTCAGAGTGAAAACCCTGATTGCTTCTTTCTGCCCTCATGCACAAAGTAAGGACAAAGCCTACTTCCCTAATTGTAATTGGAAAATGGTAAGGCCTTGAGACTGTGGGCTTCATTGTAACACTTCCATCCATAGAATTCACTTTGATCGTATTTGCTATTCCTTATTATCCCCCTTCCTCCTGTTTCTTTTTACATTTGATGAATTTCATTAATATAATCTCATACATGCATATATTGTAGTGAATTCCCCCTGGAGAATCTTGATAATATTAATTGTTCTTTCTCTTTCATAGTTTTCAACCAAAGAATAATACCAGTTTCTCACTGGCCTTTAAACAGAGCCTGATCCCTCTTTCCTTTGAAGAACCACTCAGATGGAAGGAATAGCATTATTTTCTCTTCATTAGGACTACATTACAAATTTACCAAATTCAAGATCCCTCTATCCAGGAGGGCTAATGACCCCTGAATTGATCAACAAGTTCAATGACGGCCCCCACTACAGTGCGTAATCCAGTATTGGCAGTCTTCTCAATTCCTGATTAACAAGATGACATATTTTACCATCAATCATCCTCCAACAATCTCATTCCACCTTGAGACAGCCTATTTTGAAGAAGAGGATGGATGGGGCTTCAGGGTTCAGCTCTCTCGTTCCCATGATTTCTGCCAGAAATACCAATATAGAGCAACTGTCCAATTTTCCCTGATCCACACCACAACTGGGAAACATTCTACCTGCCATCTGTCACCTTTTTTCTGTCAGATTTCTTGCAAGGCAAAGGAAAGTGGCTGTGTTTTTACATATAAATTACACTGATGCTGGTAATAAAACACCTGACTGAGACATGTGACTTTATCAATGGCAGCCTGTACAGGAGAACCAAGTAACACAAGACAGAGTAGCAGAATCTATCAGGAATGGCAGATCCTGCCTGCCTACACCCAACTCAGAACCCATATCAGTAGCACTTGGTGTTTACTTGGGCCTTTCATTTGTATACTTCTTTCCTTTGGAGAATGAATTTTCTGAGGATGCCAGGTCTGTCCTTTCAGAGAAAGTTAACTAATGCAGTGGAAAGACATTCCACTCTAGAGCCAGGCAGTCCTAGAGAAGGATCTGACTCTGAATCTTAGAAGCATGCATTTAGGCAAGTCAATATCCTCTCGAAGCCTCAGCATTTTCAATGTTGTGGCATATGTTTTACAATAACCACCTGGCAGCTTCTTGGGATATTAGAAAACATTATGTTGTAATATTTGATATACATATGTGAAAATGGACCTGGGTAACTTGAAGGGATGGGTGGATGTGGATAAATAGGAGAAAAAAGGATGGAACGAGTGACATTGATCAAGATGCACTGGGGTCATATATTGTCATGCTGAACTGAAATTCTTTGTGCAACTGCTTAAAGGTATTTTTTTACTTTTTAAAAGAATTATGTAAAGTGCATACATACTATACAAACAACAGCCAGAAACATAACTTAAATAATTTATGCCAACCCACTTCCCATTTCCTTGACCAAAAACTACAGTTGGGTTATTATCGTGTTTACTGTTGCTTTATAACAATCCTAATGCATTATTTGAGAAGGTTTTTTTCCTTCAGAGGCAGCTTTAGAATTCAGGAGGAGCAGGCCATAAATAGCCTATACCTATAATCCTAAACTGCTCAGGAGGCTGAGATCTGAGGATTGCAGCTTCAATACAGTCCAGACAGGAGTTTATCTCCATTTAACTAGGAAAAAAGCCAGGAATAGAGTAATGGGTCATTTGGTAAACTACCAGAATTATGTGAGAAAGCTAAGGGACAACACCCAAGCCTCAATACTGCCATATTGTAAAAAGGAAAACAAAAGGAGAAAGAAATATTTACCCATAAGAACATAGAGCAAATCCTCTATGTTATCCATATTACCTTATCTACAAATGGTAATCAGAAAAAATAGAAATTTTATGGGCCAGGAGTGTGGTGGCCTAGTGGAAGAGAGCTCGCCTAGCATGTTCAAAGCCCTGGGTTTAATTCCTGGGTACCACATACACAGAAAAAGCCAGCAGTGGTGCTGTTGCTCAAGTAGTAGAGCATTAGCCTTGAGAAAGCCCAAGGACAGTGCCTAGGCACCGAGTTCAAGTCCCAGGACTGGAAGAAAATTAAAAGAAATTTTACTCATTGACCCAGACCTCATATAGATATTTCTACAAACCCATAACATCATTTGAGTTCAACAGAATCCTAGCGATGAAATTTTCCTGTCCCTCTTTCAGTGACCAGTTCTACTGATTCCAGTGCTCAACTTTTCATGGCCACTTCTTCGGCTGCTGATGTGATCATTGATACAAGGTTTCTGCTTCAACATCACTTCTGTGTATTCACAGATTTTTCCAGCTTTGAGATCTCCATCTTCCTTCTGCTATACCATGTTCACATGTCTCGTGATGGCCTTTCCCATTGTCTGTCAAGTGCAGACTCTGTGTTTCATGTTCAAATAGCCCAACGGAAAGGGCTCAAGAGTTTAAGGATAATCAGTGTCACGACATTTGGAAATAATTCTTACACTAGTCCAGATTACCTGCGAACCTAATACTTGTCCAGTCAGTTGTAGCCAAGACCTCAGAGCCAAAATCTACCTGTGCTTTAAAACACCTCAGAGTTGCCTCCCCATCAGCAGGCTTGGCAGGCAGTCAACACAACAGACTCTTCTCCAAAAACGTGTCTTTCCTCATTCCAGGAAGGGCTTGTTATACAAAACAGAATTGATTACTGTGCCAGAAATGGTACTTATTATACAGGATTGCTCATTTCCAAAATTTCAGAGGATTCAGAAGAACAAAACACCATGGCTAAACAAGGTCTTTCAAAACAGAGTGTTTGTGTTATAGAGGACTTGGAATTCATTTCCAAGTGCAACGAAGTTAATAGGGCGTTCATTTGGAGTGTTTGGATAGGATGTACACAGCAGCCACAGAATAGCTGGGAAGATTTAAGACACCCTCTGAAATAACAATTGTGAAATTAAAGCAGGGTACAGCATCTGTTCTGAGTCTGACTCTTGATCCTGTTTTTGGTAGCTTCTCAATTTCATTAAGTACTTATGGATCATACACTAACAAAAAGTAACTGCCTGCCGATTGTTTTAATACTCATGGATGATGAGGAATTGTTTCAAAATAGCTTTGACAAATGCCAGGTAGTGAGCCCTGTAAAAAACCAGTAAAACAATTGCATTTCTTGCCTGAAAATCACACCTCTAATTGTGACATTCCACTGTTTTATGTTTTGGCAGCATCTCCTCAACTCATTCCCTTGAAACACTAAAGACTAACAATTCAACATAGCCAACTCTCTTAGTTTATAATCAGGATGAATTTCTATTTTTATTCTATCAAGAAAGAGATGAGAGAGGATAAACTTGGCTAAGGCAGGAGTCTTCTTTGTTAATGTTTGGGAGAAATGTATCTCATTTTATGGCAGTCTAGGATCATTTGCATGACTTATTCAATGATGCAGAGCAAGGTAACATTGTTGTGTGAATGATCACAAGGATATACACGCAGCAACAATGTCACCTCTGAGATCTTATTGTGGTCAGTTAGCCAGACGTCATGCCTGAAAAGAAATCAGCCCAACAATTACATGTCTCAGCTTGGCTGGACTGAGAATATCTGAGCCAAACCAATAAGATACTTTAATAATGTCTAAGTTAGTGAGGGAACATAGTCATTTTTTTAAACAATGTTTAGTAAACAAAAAAAAAAAAGCTTAGTAGGTACCTCCATGATCCTTCAGGCAAAATTAGAATATGTTGGCATGTGCTACGTAAGAATTTTGTCTCTCCAGTTAGAAGGAGAGACATGCTTCAGAATTAAGTATGAAGAAGTTCACAGAATGCTTGTGGGGTTATCCATCAAGCATGTGGGTGGGGAAGATGGGGGCTGCAGCTGATGGTCCAAACCTGAAATCCTAGCTACTCAAGAGGCTGAGATTTGAGGATCATGGTTCAAAGTCAGCCTAGGCAAGAAATTCCATGAGATTCTTTTTTATTTTCATGAGATTCTTATCTCAATTAACCCTCAGGACCCAGGTCCTGAGTAATGGACCAAGTAGCAGTGCCAGGAATATCTTACTGAGTTAAGAGTGATCAACTTAGTGTCATGGCATCTTACTAGCTTGAGAGTGCTCATATATGGTATCATGTTTGTCTGTCTGTATATATACACACATGCATTAGCTCTGATAACACCACGTTGAGTGAATCTATTTGAAATCAGTCAAAAGTGTCACTCCACTATTTCATAGCTAGTTTCCTTCTTCTATGTATGTGGTACTGAGGAATCAAACCTGAGTCTTTGTGCATGCTAGACAAGCACTCTACCACTAGGCCAAACTCTTGGCCTGCTGGTTTCCTTCTTCTTGAAGGCTGTTCTATACTAACATTGCCCCACATTTGCTTAAATTTGTATCTGAGTCATCACTATGGACCCTTGTCCCAGGCCTCTCTAAGACATGGCACTTTTGACCTAACTTACTGCCCCCCAAAAGTGCTGCCCTATGCTGAATCTTTGCAAGTTTCTGCACTTTAGGAAGTGATGTCAAGGGTTGAAAAGAAAAGGGTTCTGTAGTTTTGGAATTGTGTCCAACATGTCCCGAGTTAATTGGTTTTTCAAAGACTGAAATGAACAGGATATTCCTACCTATCTGGCAAGGACATTATATATAATAAATGCGTAAAGAGAATAAGGATATATAATAAGAATAAATGAGGTGATATAGGCAAATAGCTTACTATACTTTGAGACATACAATAAGCCATTGAAAACTAGTAGCCACGTTCCATTAGAAACAATCATATTGTATCATTTGTAAACAAATAGAACAATCTGAAAAAAATTCTGTAAGCAAAGTAGTTAAGCCCAGAGGAACAAAGGATGTATGTTTCCCTTTATATGTAGAAGATAAATTTAGATTATAAAAATATAAGTAAATATGTTGGGTGGTATGCAAATGTATACAAATGACTAACTGAAACATCATGGATTCAAGAAAGAATTCATAATAAGGAATAATAAATCAAATGGAATAATAGAAGATGCACAAAAGCAAGTCAGAAAACATATTTTACAATAGGAAGACATTTAATAAATTATAACCCTCATATTTTACATGATATACATTTAATATATACACAAAACTGCCTAGATATTTATTCACTGGCCATCAATGATCATTGTTCTTGAGGATAGGATTAGTTGATTAGAATGGATAGTTAGTGAACCATTGTACTAATTCATTTTAGCACTCATGTATTATTTTGTCATTAATAACTCAAAAGTATATTGAGTTACCTTGTGTAAATTAAAACTCTCATACAAATGAGAAATAGAAGACTGAAATCCAACAACATGTATTTGTGGCAAAGACATGAGAAAGGATATCAATGTTTGTGACGTAATGCACCTTCTATCTGATGAATATAATGTAACCCTTCTATTAATTACAATAAAAATATATGAAAAAAAGAATTATAGAAATCACATATAGCAAACATACGTGATACTTAAAAGCCAGTTCAGAAAGCTGAATTAAGCAGGCTTACTTGTTGAGAGGGATATGATGAATTTAACCTCCAGAGTGGAAAAAAAATGTCAATGACATAAACCACAGAGAAAGGAGTATTATGTTACCAAAGTGATATATCTCATAGTTTTATAGGGTATATGCATGCCAGTGTCCATGTGTAATAATAGACACTGCAATCTATTTAGAAATATACCCATTAAGTCTGAGGAATGTAATAATACAGTGTCATATCTGCCCTATCACCTCTTTAGCACCAAAATAATGATTTTTCCAAAAGGAAGTACTATAGCACTACTTAATGCTCTTTTTAAAATTTGCACAGTGATCAAACCACACTGCTTATTTCATGTAATGAACAAATTGCTTCATCTAACATATTAGGAAATAGTTATCAGCTTTATAAATGTTTAATTTCTCCTGTGAATTTTAATGTAGATTCATCTGTGTTTCAGAATTTATGTCATTTTTTATGCTGGCATAAAACTTGTAAATATAAAATTTGTTAACAAAAAAATTATCCTCATATCTTTCCCACTTTCCATGGATTATCTTATTCTTGGTCAAAGGCCATGAATAAAAGACTATTTGTTTGCCTTTAAAAAAGAGAGAAAGAGAATCCATGTAGTGTAATTCCTTTGAAAGGCAAAATCAAAGTTCAGCAAAATAAAGCATCAGGAAATGAGTAATGTAAAGGGGTGGGGTAGGGCTAAAGGGAAAGGATTGGACAAACAAGTTAAAATTATCAAGGTACAACTATATCATTCTAATGATACTTAAACTAAGTTTGTCAATTAGCCAAATAATAAGCGATATAAATCAAATAATCTCATATTGCCTTTGTTATACAATATATTCCAAATGCAGCACACTAGCAAAGGGAAAGAAAAGAAAAGGGAAGGGAAGGGAGAGGAAGGGAGGGAATGATTTAATATTTATTGAGTAACTGAGTTATTTACATGGAATTCCAGGTCTTAGGCTGCAAAAATGGTAAAGAGGAAGCAATATATCTTTAATATATTTTATTGTAATTAATAGAAGGGTTACATTATATTCACCAGATAGAAGGTGCATAACTTCACAAATATTGATACCCTTTCTTATGACGTAGTCCCCATTTCTCTCCCCCCCTTCCCCCGTTCATCTTGATTTCTCCTCCCTCCCTATCCAATTTCAAATAACCAATTAAGGACATATAAAATATATCAGATAACAAGGTGAAATATTGTAGCAATATGAGATAACCAAGGGATAGCAAAAGAGATGAGAGATAAGATAGTACATTAAGGACAACAATCACTCATTATATGGCTTTTGTTTCCTTATCCTGGAGGTCCTTACATTTAGTGTCATTTGACCTTATGTCTCTAACATTCTCATGTTTTTGTCTCCATTTCCCTCCCCCACCCCCACCCCTCATCTTGTTTTTCCCCCTTCTCTATCCTATTTCAAATAAACATATATACAATATATCAGATAACAAGGTAAGAGACTAATAATATGAGATAACCAAGGGACAACAAAAGAGATGAGAAATAACATAGTACATTAAGAAGGTGAGAATAAGGATTCTGTCTGCAATGGGAATATATATATACATATATTCCAGATCAAATTGTGTCTTTCCTGCTACTGCTAAATTCATTATACAATCCAACTCATAAGAAAAGTAAATTATTTATGCCTGTAAGTCTACTTCCTTTCTTACATCTAATATATATGGTGTTCTTCCGATCTTTTGTAAGTGAGCCCACCATGTGTAGAAATGCCAGATTACTCTTCAGTTCACAGTCAAAGCAAGGTGAGAGAACATTCAGACCACAGCTTCCAACCCCAAGTGTGTCTGAAGGCTGGAAAGTTTCCATTTCATGAAAAAATGGATAGGAAGACTGGAAATGATGAGAAGATAGAAAATGAAGGAAAAAGAACATTGACTCAGCCCCACCATGGGTCAGACACTGCATTCAGTCCTCTCAACAACCCTGGGAGGAGGCTTGGGTATTCGGCCTTCATAAGTGATGGAAACTCACAGCAGGCAGACCATTTGCTCAGGATCCCACAGCTAGGAAACGCTGGAGGCGCCTGTACCCTCCTGTGTGTCGAGTCTCTCCTGAGCTGTATGCTTGTCGATGTGTACAAGATAGAATTGGTTTGTCTTTATTAACTGTTGAGCCCACAGGTTAAGAACTTCACATCCACATAACTGCAAGCAAAAACCTCAGAAAGAGATGACTGACAAGACCCTCTGCCTCCATTCTCATCACAATGCGAACAGTGTAACTGTCTGCCACTCCACATCATGCAAGGCGTTGAAGAAACACTTGAGTACACTGGAGGGCCCTTGGAAACATTTGAGTAATTAGGACTGGGATTCTTCTAACCACTCATTGACCAAAACCATTCCTCCTACAGAAGCTTCTGCTCACATTTTTTTCACTTCAGGCTGCAGGAAAATCATTTCCCAGAGAAAGAGTTCCATCTGGAGGATGATAGAGAACCACAGCCATGCTGAAACAAAAATAATCTGCACCACATCTACAGAAAGATTCTCGAGAGGCAGTGCATAGATAGGTGGCAATGGCTCACGCCTGTCATCTCAGCCTCTATTTAGGAGGCTGAGATCTGAGCATTCAGGTTCAAAGCCAAATCAGGCAGGAAAGTCTGTGATCTTATCTCTCATTGTAGTTTAGTTGGTAGGGCATCAGCCTTGAGCAGAAAACGTGCAGGGACAGTGCCCAGGCCCTAAGTTTAAGCCCCCATACTGGTGTGTGTGCATGCATGAGTGTGCATACACATACACACACATACACACAATTGTTTACTAAATATTAGGCTCCAGAAACTGTGGAAAGTATGAACTTTAAAGCATCATCACATTTAACCGTCCAAAGTTATTAGAGACATACTATTATTCTTTCTACTTTAGAGATAAAATAATTGATATGTCAGAGCCAATTTTTTTAAATTCATTCAGCCATCAAGGAACACAGGAATTAAACTGGATGCCAGAAGCTCACATCTGTAATCCAAGCTACTCAGGAAGTTGAGATCTGAGGATCATGGTTCAAAGCCAGGCAGGGCAGTAAAGTCCCCATGAGACTTTTATCTGCAATTAACTACTCAAAGAACAGAAATGGAGCCACGGCTCAAAGTCGTAGAGTACTAGCCTTGAGCAAAAGAGCTCAGAGTCAATACCCAGTCCCCAAATTCAAGCTGCACCATTAGCCAAAATAAATAAATAAATAAATAAAGTAATTAAAATTCAGCTTCTCATAATTTCATGTTAGCTACATTAGTAGCATTGCATCTTATATCTTTAAATAATGAAAAGAATCAAGAATTAACCCAAATATTATATTTTAATCTTTTCCACCTTACCCCAAACACCCCACGTTTTAGCCTCCTTCATGCCTTTGTGTCACTGGGCCCTCCCTGAGAGCAATTAGACTTCTGTCAGAAGCAATTGGGCCTAACTCCATTCATGTTCATGTGTAAATAAAGCTTAATCAATAAGGCTTCAGTCTGAATTATTTATATATTCAAATTGATTATTTAAGCTTAACAAACAAGACTGAAGAAAAATTCATTATTTTTAACTGAGAAATTAATTATTCATACCTAAATTAAGATAAACAAGGTTTAGTATATCTACTTTTATTAGAAAACCCTAGTCAAGGTCTGCGCTGGCTCTGGTTTCTCCTTCTTCATCTCTTCTTGGTCTTTATTCAAGCACAAGTCCAGAATAAAGCAAAATTATCATCCCAGGTACCTTTAAAGGTATAATTAGGAAGGAAGAAATACCTTAGGCTGTAAGGATCCATTCTAAAACCCCACATGGCCTAAGTTCTGGACCAATGATTGACATAATGGCTCTGTTTATTTCTCATCGAGTTCACTCCCTATATCAAGCACATCCATGTAGACTGAGAGTTCAATGGCTGCCATAGAAAAACTTCTACAACTAAACCAGTAGGCAAACAAGGCTCAGATGGGAAGGGGAGGAGGCTCAAATGCTCTGTGAGGTAGACCCACAAGAGGAGGACTTCACTATTCTGCCACCTAGTAGCCCCACCCTACTGTATGAAACTCCAAGTCCTGAGACTTTGCATGCAATTGGTCCTCATGCAAATGCGTGCTTACTCTGAGCCATTCCTTACTGGAATTGTTAGCTCACCTCTAGCAGGGTAGAATTCTGCTTTGCTAAGAGCTCCCTCTTTACCACCTTCATAGTCTTTGTGTTGTTCTTTCACTGGGTCTGAAATAGAGTCCTAATTTCATATCCAAGAATCAAAGACTAGAACACCCCCAAACACTGGTAACTTAATTACTCTTGCAACCTAATTCTTACAAATTTTGCAAAATGCACATTGTGCCATGTTTTAAAATTTTTCTTGCTGCATGCATCTGTAATCCTGACTACTCAGGAGTCATTGAACGGAGTTATCAATGTAAAAAGACCATGAAACTTTCTCTTAAGTGCAATTAACTGGCCAAAAGCCAGTAGTGGAAATGTGACTCAAGTGGCAGAGCACCAGACTTGAATGAAAAAATCCAGGTAGACTCCATAGACCTGAGTTAAAACCCTGGTACTAGTACACTCACCCCACGCCCAAAACACACTCAAAAGAGTTTCTTGTACAGTACTGGAAGTAAGTGCATGGAGCACAGGATAGGGCTAAATGGCTATTTATAATTCCAGGATGGCCACAGTGTGGTCACATTTCTCTTGAAACCTCAGTAACTTTTCCAATACATCCTAGAATCTGAGCCTACTTCTCAAACCTGAGCAGATGTCAGCCAAAACCTCCCAGTAGAGCTGACGGGATGATGGTACCATGTGATCTCATGTTAAAAATGTCATGGGATACTTTAAAACCATGAAAAAGGAAATTAAAGCAGAACCTCCCATGCTCCTGGATTGGAAGAATTAATATCGTGAAAATGGCAATCATCCCTCTCCAATGTGGGATCGGACCAACTGGACAACTTATCACAGTAATGACCAAGAAACACCAACTGTGACATTATCCCAGGTACAGAGAAGGGATATGCCAGACCTCCCCAGAAAAAGCTCATCCTAGCAAGGAGAAACCATATAGAGGCAGTAGGAGGGGAAGTTGTCAGATTCTGAATGCATTCACCCTGCTTGCCCTTTCAACAGTAGCTAAAGCCAGGAGACCAAAAGGAAATAGTTCATAACCATGCCTACCTAATGTCCATATCTGTCTACCTTCTGACAAATTGCCAAGAGGAAGGAGAGAAAGATAGGACAGAATAATACAAAACAGCTGGTCCTTAGCCAATATGTGAACAACTAGTTCCCAGTTCCACTGACCTTTATTTCCTCTTTACCAAATAAAATTGTTACAGTGAAAGAAAATGCCATATTACTAAATCCACTAGCACAATGATGTTCATTGCAGCACTATTTACCATAGCAAAGATATGGAACAAACTCAAATGTCCCTCAGTTGATGAGTGGATCAACAAGGTGTGGTATTTATACACAATGGAATTCTATGCTGCTGTCAGAAAGAATGACATCACCCCATTTGGAAGGAGATGGAAAGACTTAGAAAAAAATCATATTAAATGAAGTAAGCCAGACTCAAAGGAACATAGGTCCAATAGTCTCCCTCATTTGTCATAATCAGTAGAAACCTTGGGCTCTCCTAGCAGAGATTTACAATAGAACAAAATCTAGAGACATTAGGCCAAATAGTATGACACTAAATGTAAGGACCTCCAGGATAAGGAAACAAAAGCCATATAATGAGTGACTGTTGTCCTTAATGTACTATGTTATCTCTCATCTCTTTTGCCATCCCTTGGTTATCTCATATTATTACAATATTTCACCTTGTTATCTAATATATTTTATATGTGCTCAGTTGATTATTTGAAACTGGATAGGGAAGGGGGAAATCAAGATAAGCAGGGGGGAGGGAGGAGGGAAATGGGGACCATGTCATGAGAAAGGGTATTAATGTTTGTGAAGTTATGCACCTTCTATCTGGTGAATATAATATAACCCTTCTATTAATCACAATAAAAAATTATTTAAAAAAGAAAATGCCATATATTTTCTCCTTATCTTCTCAAAATACACATTGTTTGGCTTCAGACACCATGTTACGAATAATCTTAAGTTAGCCTGTGGGGCAAGAACATATTAAAGAAGCTAAGGTTGGTACTCTGGTCACCAGCTCGTCCATATTCCCACAGCACTTTAATAAACCACACAAACTAGATATTATTGCCTATTTCCTGTTTTCCAATGTGACTGAGTTCATTGCAAATAACCAGTTTTGGACTCCAATCAAGGACCTGTATAGAGTAGCACATTAAGATTGTGCTTTATGATTGAGCTGAAATTAACTTTAAAATGTGCTTATTTATTGAATAGTTAGACAAAATGCTGATTCCTTATGGTTAGATCAAGGAAAGGCACCATGGAACACATACCTTTTGAATCGAATATCTAAAATGGGTTAGATTAGAACATTCTAAGTAGGCAATCTTGTTGGAATAAAGACTCAAAGATAGCAGACTATAGATGTTTTATCAAATGAGCCATACCTCCACCTCTGGCTTTTTGCTGATTACTTGGAGCTAAGAGTCTTAGAAACTTTTCTGTTGGGCTGGCTTCGAACCACAATCCTCCAATCTCAGTCTCCTGAGTAGCTAGGATCACAGGTTTGAGCCACCAGTGTCCAGCTAACGTGCCTCTGAATTTTAAATATGCTCATAACCTAAATGTTGATGTGATTTTATATATATATACATATAACAAACATTTGGATACACAGATGCCATATCTAATGTCCAGTGGGGTTAAAATGTGTTCCGAAAATTCAGCTGCTGGATGAACAATGCCATGACTTTCACTTTCTCGAAGAGCCAGGGGTAAGATCCCCCATGTCCCCAGTGCAATGGAGCTGCAGGTGGAATCAACAGTCAGGCCTCTTGTAGCTCTCCCAGAAAAGCTACTATGGTGAAAAAGTGTCAAAATCCACAATTAACTGCAGCAGCACCTCAGATAGAAGTTTGCAAAGCATCTTTGCGAAATAGCCCAAAGCTGGTATTCCTTTGACAAGTACAGCCTGAAAACAGTTTCCTTTTCTTGAGGCTCCAAAGGAGCATGGTATGATGCTTTAAATAATTTCTAAATAATTTATAACATTGCTACTAAAAATAGATTCCTGTACTAAGGCAATTCATTGTCATTCATCAAGCGTGTAGTAGACAGCCTAGGTGCCAGCCATTTTGTAAATAGTTTTGTTTAATCTTGTCTTCATAATTATGCAAAATGGGGAAATTATAATACCTCTTTTAGAAATGGTAAAGTCAAAGTTTAAAGTCACTTGGTAATGAAGCCAAGGTTTTAGTCATTAAAAGCTAATGTCAAACATTACCTACCTACAGTTGTTTCCTCCTCCATGACCCAATCCTGTGTCTGTATATGACAGATGCTGACACTAGAAGTACAAAAATGAATACATGATTTTTTAGAAAAACTCTTTGTTATGTAAAATTTAATATATTCCCATGAAAATTTAATTTTGCCAGGCATGGCTATGCATGTATATAATCTCAGTGACTCAAGAGGTAGAATTAGGATGATCATAGCCAGAACAAAAGCAAAAGGCCCTAGCTCAAATAGTAAATGCCTGCCCAGTAAGCTCAATACTTCAATTCCCAATGCTGCCAAGAAAGTAATTTAACTTTTAAAAGTGAATAAATTGTCATTTTCCTCTCTTTCTCCCTCTCCCTTCCTTCCTCCCTCTTTCTTTCTGTCACACATATACACATACACATACACACACATCCCATAAACTGTGGTTAAAAAAATAAATAAAAAAGAATGAATTAAGAAGAAAATACAAAGAGTAGAAATATAAAAGTAATTATATCTAGCCCCAGGATTCTGGATAGGCCTTACAAAGGAAAAAAAATCAAAATCAGTTTTCCTGAAGAAAGAGAATTCTGATTGCATATGAACAAAAGAAAGACTGCCACTACTAGAATTACTGGCTAGAAGTGGAGAATTAGACAGACTAGAATACAACAAAAGTCTCACAATCAATTTTAGATATTAGAATTATCAGAATGTAAGTTAAATATGAAACGAAATTAAGAAAACCTAACAACTAGTTACCATAGAAACTAAAATCAAACAAAACTAGTAAATGCACCAATTTATATAAAAGATTGAAAGAAAAGAGCCTGTCATTTTCTTTTGTGCCAGAAATGAGAAAAAAATCCCAAATATAATTACAAAACACCCACAACAGTAAAATTTATATGATATTAATATATACCTACATATTTATATGTATATATATGTATATATCTTTTACAGTACTAGAGTTTGAATTCAGGGCCTTATATTTGCTGCCTCTTAAGCCATACCCAGGATTATTCTTTTAGTTATTTTCCAACTTGGGTCTTGATTTTGCCTAGGGTTGGCATCATACTGAAATCCCTCTTAACTCTGTCTTCCATACAGCTGGAATTACAAAGATGTACCATCATACCTGACTTGTTAGTTAAAATGGGATCACAATAACTTTTTACCCTGGCTGATCTCAAACCATTTTCTCTGCCTCCCAAGTAGCTGAGATTACATATATCTGTTACCACGCCCAGCTGGGAAGCAATTTTAAATACATTCAATATTTCTTCTTGATTAAAATGCTCAGTAAATTACTGAAAGGAAGAACATTCATTAAAAAGAAGGAAGGAAGGAAGGAAGGAAGGAAGGAAGGAAGGAAGGAAGGAAGGAAGGGATGGAGGGAGGGAAGGAGGACCATTGACATTCCTAAGTAACACTAAACTAGCTAGAATTGCAAATATAAGTAATGCTTAATTTAATCCATTTCTCCTAAATGATTATACTAGAGAAAAACTAAATCGGAATTTTTCTTATCAGAAGCATTCAACAAACTTAGAATTATGCAAACCAAACCTAGGCTCATTTAGTCAGAAGCATCCAGTAAAGTTACATAACTGAACACTTTCCACTGCAACAGACCAAATAAACTACAACTGCAACCAACTGAATGTTTTCTTTGCTTTACTTCTGTATTTCTACTGCACAAAGCAAACTACATCTGGTTTGGAGCTGTCCAGTTCACAAATCATCATTTAGTCAAATAAACTCCTTAAAATTTTATTGTGGTGCAGTCTACTTTTCAACGATGTTAAAAATGTTCAATGCATTCCTTTGAAAATTCAAGAATCCAATAAGGACAATTGTTATATCTGCTTGTCTTTTACACTACACTCAATGTCTTATATAACATGATGAAATAAGAAATATATAATAATATATAAAAGAGAACTGAATTAGACCTGGAGTTTGGCCTAGTGGTAGAGTGCTTGCCTAGCATGCACAAAGGCCCGGATTCGATTCCTCAGTACCACATACATAAGGAAAAAAAAAAGCCAGAAGTGGTGCTGTGGCTCAAGTGGTAGCGTTCTAGCCTTGAGAAAGTCTGAGGACAGAACTTAAGGCCTGGGACTGGCAAAAGAGAGAGAGAGAGAGAGAGAGAGAGAGAGAGAGAGAGAGAGAGAGAGAGAGAGAGAGAGAGAGAGAGAGAACTGAATTAAAGCTCTCATACATTGTAGTGGACATGATTATCTATTTAGATAACTCAACAGGAATTTCAGATAGATTAGCAGAAATAATATTCTTCAAATTCTACAAAAATAAAAAATAGAGCTATTCTAAACTCTTTTAATTAAAACCTATCTTGTAAAGTAAATTTTCTCTGAAATTAAAATGCCAGATTTCAATCAAATCTCAACAGGATGTTTTTCATGTTAAGTTGGCAGTGTAATTCTTAAATGCATGGGAAAACCAAAGGCACAGAACAATTACCCAAGACTCTGTGGAAGTATACACAATAGCTAGCTTTCCAGATCAGTGAACAGATAGCACAGGGGAAAATTCCTTAAATAAGACATGTGAGCTACTCATCTCATAAGATCATGTAGGAAAATTAGATTCCACTATTAATTAAGATGTATTTTTCATCGAACTATTTGATAATGGGATAAAAACATAAACCATAAAACTAGAAGAAAATGTCTGTTAAATATTTTACTTGGACTACAAAAGGTTGAACATTTTAGAGCTCTATTAAAAATATTTTATAATCAGCTTTCTAGAATCCTAACAATTCAGTAAAAAAAGTATGTAGTGGAACACCTTAATATTTTTAAACAATGAAACTAAATATTTAGGAAAGTAGAAAGAGAATTGTTTAGAGGATTCTAAAGGGATTTTACAAATATAAATTCAGGCTTCCTCAATGAGAACTAGAGGACCAATGGGCACTGGTAGTTCACACCTGTTATCCTAGCTGCTCAGGAAGCTGAGATCATGGTTCAAAGTCAGCCCAAGCAGAAAAGCCTATGAGACTCCAAACTCCAATTAACCAACTAAAAGCCAAAGTAGAGCTATGGTTCAAGTGGCAGAGCACCTGAGTGAAAAAGCCAAGTAAGAGCAGAAGGGCCTGAATTTAATTCCCAATGCTAGCACCAAAAAAAAAATAGAAAGAAGAAAAAAAGAGTTAGATGACAATATACTCCCCACGGGCAAAATTCCAATGTCAAATAACCACTTATAGTAAGAATTGTACATCTATTTGTAACTTATGTGGTAAGAACAAAAGGTATGGAAGTCCATTCCATTTATAATATTTCCAGGGATTGTCTAATCAAATAAACAGTTGAATATAAAAGAACAACCACACTTGGCCTGTGCTGTTGTCTGGTTGTTGTTAATCCTATTATCTGCAGTCCAAGGATAAAAGTTCCATGCCCCCAGCTTGTGTTGTCCCTTTGCAGAGATAAGAAGTAGCTACTAGGTTTTCATTTGTTCTCCCTCTATTCTTAGTTTTCACTGTGTTCTGAGCAGAACAATTAAAATCGCAAGTAGAATGTAATCAAGGAGAATATTTCCTTATCTGACCCGAAATGCCATGCCTCTTCCAATTCCTTGTTCCTACCCTGAAAAATGCATGTGTTTAAAAATCATTTCATTCTCCTGAGACATTATGCACATTCCAATATAAAGCATACCAAGTTCAAACACCTGTCAGCTTAAAGAATGAACACATGAAAATTAATATGATTCATTGTGAGAGAAAATCATGTTTTCACTTATTTTCGTAAGAAACTGATGATGAGTGCATGATGTAAAAATGAAGTTTGCAAAAGCCATATAATGAATGATTGTTGTCCTTAATGTACTATGTTATCTCTCATCTCTTTTGCTGTCCCTTGGTTATATCATACTGTTACAGTATCTGATATATTGGGTATATTTGTATTTGGTTATTTGAAATTGGATAGGGAAGGGGGGAAAACCAAGATGGGGAGGGTGGGGGAGAGGGTAATGGGGACCAAGACGTGTGAAAGGGTATCATTGTATGTGAATTAATGCACCATCTATCTGGCAAATATCATGTAACCCTTTTATTATTACAATAAAAAATATTAAAAAGAAAAAAAATGAAGTTTGCAGTACTATCAAGTACTGGCAAATGTGATACAAATAATTCCTATAAAGGAATGAGTGGAGCTGACATAAAAGAGCACCTCATAGAAGCGGCCACAGCTGGACAACCACACTGAATGGACAATAAGGAAAGGGGGCGTTCAGCTCAGAATGAGACACTATTTCATAGCCATTAGACTGAGGGAAACGTTACATTCTCGTGGTGCTGTGAAAGCCAGAGTAGTCCAAACATTACTGAAGGATACAGAGAAAAACAAAAATCTTTCCACTTGAAATTCTGGTTCCACCTTGGGACTGGCCACATTTAACCTTCGGGCCTTCTCAATTCTGACATTCCAGAACAAAAATGCTGGCAGATGATCGGCCTGGGGTGTGCTAATCTCCCGCAACCAGTATAATGTCCAATTTGTGTTCAGGTTCAAAGAAGAGAGTGGCGCTCAAAGTTGAGCCTATCGCAGCCTCAGAGGACTCAGAGGACTTCTCACAGTATATGGCTCCACCACCAGTGGTGCAGGTGAGGCAGCGCAAGAATTTCCACTCCCACCAGCCCCAACGTGATTCCATGCCACTGGTCGAGGGACTATATTTTGAGAGTTCCTGCTCTGAAGAATGAATTTTGATCTAGTGTAGGCCAAGAAGAAGCACTAATATAACAAAAGAGAAGTTGGCATTGATTTAGGGTCTGTCTACAACATGTCAACTAGCATGTTGACCTCCTTTAGAAGTCCCAGTTCAGTGGGCCCCAGTGGCTCAAGCCTGTAATCCTAGCTATTTAGGAGGTTGAGATCTGAGGGTTGCAGTTTGAAGCCAGCCTGGGCAGAAAAGACCCTGTGAGACTCTTAGATCACCAGTTAACCACTCAAAACAACAAAATGTGGCTCTGTGGATCAAGTGGTAGAGCATCAGCCTTGAGTACAAAGATGCTCAGGGACAGTGTTTAGACCATGAGTTCAAGCCCTACAACTGACCAAGAAATTTAAAAAAAAGTTCCAACTCAATACCAGTCATGAAAATAAGGAAATCCTATCACTTAGGACTTGAATGAACCTGGAGGAACCTATATTAACTGGAATAAGGCAAGCCCAGAACAAGAAATACTGTGTAATCTCACCCATTGGTGCTTGGGCTCTAAATAAGTTAGGCTCATGGATGTGGAGAACAGAATGGAGGTGACCTGAGACCAGGGACAAGGGAAGGACTGGAGAGACAATATTCAAAGGATCTAAATTTCTCTTAGGAGGAAAATGTCCAAAAGATAGGTGTCCTAGCATAGTGATCTGTTATTTTTTGAAAACCAAGAGAGTAGACTTTGTGTTCTCACCATGAAATGTACCTTTGTAATGTAATATACACATTAATTAACTCTAGTGAATATACAATATGCACATGTTCTCCAATGTCATGTTGTACTTCATAACTGTATCTTATTTGTCATTTTAAAAATAACAGGAAGCCAAAGCACTGGTGACTCACACTTGAAATGTCGCTACTCAGGAGGTTGAGATAAAAGGACTGCCATTCAAAGCATGCCATTTGAAGCCAACCCAGGAAGAAAAGTCTGTGATACTCTCACTTCCCAGTGAAGAGCAAAAAGCTGGAAATGGGGATGCTGCTCAAGTGATAGAATGATGATCTTAAGCAAAAAGCAAAAAGCCAAATAAGAGCACAAGACCCTGTGTTTAAGTTTCACTACTGACAGAAAATAATCATAATCATAGTCATGACATGAAATATTCTTAAAGATACAACATACCTTTAAAGTAGATTTTATTATTCCCATTTCACAAGTAAAAAAAAAAACTTAGTCTCTCAAAAGCTAAGTAACCTGCAAACCGCACCCCCATAGTACATGAAGAGATGACATTAACACAGACAGAGCTCTAACTGATCCCAGCACTACATGCTCCACATCCCATTATTTCAATGATATAAACATCCTCTGCTGTTCGAACCACTGACCTACAATAGGTCCAGTTGTTTGGAATGAAAAATGAAATCAGTCCCTCATATCCTAGTAAAAACAAAAGTTCAGATACATTATTTGTATTTATTCTTCCAATTGTATAGAGAACTATACACTTGTTTTCTCAAATTCTACATATG
This sequence comes from Megascapheus bottae, assembly GCF_031878675.1. Classification (NCBI taxonomy): domain Eukaryota; kingdom Metazoa; phylum Chordata; class Mammalia; order Rodentia; family Geomyidae; genus Megascapheus; species Megascapheus bottae. The sequence goes on from NC_143524.1 coordinate 51,076,356, forward strand.
TTGAAAATAACTCATTTCAGCATATGTTAACTTCTTATTAGCAAAGATTTAAGCTAGTCCAATAAGAGAGCAAAACAAACTCTTCTGACTGACGTTATTATTTAGGCATTCTCAAAAGAATGAACCCAATATCTTCACTCAAGCCCTCTATCATTCAACTTGGCCAAATCAGAAAATTAAATACCAATCGGACAAAATCAACGGATGTTTCTGAGACAGGAGACACTATGGAATTCAACAGGAATAGCTTTATGCCAACTCCTCAGATTCTCCTAAGAAATTCCAGATATTTGAATTTGAAATAACAAGCAAAACGCTTTACCATGCTTTCATTTCTGAATGGGCATATCCAGAGTGGGTGTGACATTTCTGAACAGGCAAGGCATTAATAATACACAAAATAATTACTATTTAGGCTTTAGCTCAACATCATTTATATCTCTGAAACTCAATAACTCAGAAGAGCTAAAAACACCTCTTATATGATTATAGGGCTTATGATCATATGTTTTTTTCTGCTTTAAAAACAGAAAATAAACAAAACTGCCTGCGTGAATAAAATACAGACTTTCACTGAAGCTCAAAACAGCAAATGGTTACTGAGCACAATTACTTTAGCCTGTCATAAGCAATTTCAGATCAAACAATAAGCTACATTTGTCAATACTTCTTTCTTCAGGGACTTAGTCACGTAAGTGACCTAGTTTGATACTTAAGTTTTAGATTTTGGATAACTTATGATCAAGAAAGTGGCCTTTTGTATCTTCAGGATTTTTGACAATCAGAAGAACATCAATATGTCATCTTCAGAATCCTCTTAGCTTTACTCTTTTTCTTAACTGAAGGACATATTTCAAAAGTTAGTCAACTTCTCTTGAAAGTCAGCCAACAGCTATTTGAGAAAGAATTCCTTGGCAACCATATGACAGGCCCTCAACCACATAAATTGGTCACCCTAACTTTCCACTTTAAATTTTTTATGATCTATTCTGAGAAATATAGCAGTTTCTATTTCCTTTCCTGGCACCACCTGGCATATGTCAGTCATTCTTCTAGAGATATAATTTAAAGACATCTGAATAGAGTGTTTTAGTAGATCTTAAATCAGTAATTAGAAGTACAAATTTAAACAAAATTCAACCCTGTAGTAATGATACTGCTATGAATGATTCAGTAGAGCTGAACAATGAAGTGAATATATGAGCTCTGTGTATGGGAAAGCCTCACATGTCTTTAGGCAATGTGTGAGCCCAGAAATGGCCTCTTTGAGCATGGCTGCTGGCACAAATGCCTTAATTTTAAGGAACATGGCACCCACAAAAACTGAATGTTTAGGGGAACATCTGAGAGCCAAGATAATACCATAATAATCATGGTCATCCATTGGTCACTTACTACATGAAATATAATTTATAATCCTGTAATTACAATGATACTATTTATATTATGATAAAATCCATGTCCAGAAAGATTGAGGGATTTTTCTAAAATGAAGGAGCTCAGAAACAAGAGTTCTCTTTCCCTTACACCTTTATTCTTAATTTGAGCATTTGTAAGATAATCACCTGAGAATAGGTTTTGTTCAAGTGAAAAATATAATACTGCTTTCTGTCCAGCCAGTAAGCAGCAGATTAGGGTTTAGAACCCACCAAATCGCATCATTCTAGTCATACTCTGCCTATACATTCTCTACCTACCTTACAAGGTTGGTACTTTAGAACATACAGTAAGCCTGAAGTTGATGGCTCATGTCTGTAATCTGAGCTATTCATGAAGCTAAGATCTAAGGATTATGGCTCAGATCCAGCTGGAGTAGACAAATCTACCCATAAGACTCATATCTTGGCCAGAGTTTGGTCTACTGGTAGAATACTTCCTCGAATGCACAAAAACCCAGGTTTGACTCCTTGGTACCACATACATAGAAAACATCAGAAGTGATGGTTAGCACACATCTGGGACTCTCCTAGCAGAGGATAACAATAGCTAAAAACCTAGGTACAAAAGGTCATATAGGATGAGACTAAATGAAAGGATCTCTAGGATATGGAAACAAGAGCTTTATCTTGTGTGATTGTTTTTCTTAATGTACTATGTTACTTCTCTTTTTTGCCCTTTGGTTAATCTCATATTGTTACTGTATCTGACTTTGTTACCTGATATATTGTATATACATTTTATTTGTTTATTTGAAATAGGAAAGGGAAGGGGATAAAACAAGATGATTGGGAGGGGGTGGGAGGAGGTAAATGAGAAAGGGTATCAATGTGTGAGAAGTAATGCACCTACCACCTGGTGAATGTAACTGTGACCCCTCTATACATTACCCCTATATTAAAAAGAAAAGAAAATGACAGAAGTGATGTTGTTGCTCAAATGATAGAGAGCGAGCTTTGAGAAAGCCCAAGGACAGCGCTCAGGCCCTGAGTTCAAATCCGAGGACTGGCAAAAAAAAATCTAATTAACCAGCAGAAAGCCAGAATCAAATTAAAAATAAAATGAAATAAAAATAAAATAAAGCTAACCCTGAATGAAAAGCCAAAGAGACTGTGAAATCCTGAGTTCAAGCCCTGGTACTGCCCCCCCAAAATTAAGTAATAAAGATGTTGTCATGGTATTGAGGTATTGAGTATGATGTGTTTCTATATGAATTGATCTATAAAGTGAGTCATTCAATTTGTTTTTCAAAACTGGAATAGTAAAATTTAAAAGAACTTTCAGAATTTGGTGTTTAATTGCATCATATCATTTGAATGGTGTTTTCAAAATGAATATACAAAAATTTAAATAGGTAAAAAGAGGCCAGGAGTTTGGCCTAGTGGTTAAAGTGCTTGCCTAGCATGCACGAAGACCCGGGTTCAATTCCTTGGTACCACATATGTAGAAAAAGCCAGAAGTGGTGCTGAGGCTCAAATGATAGAGCTCTAGCCTTGAGAAAGCTCAGACCCTGAGCTCAAGCCCAGGACTGGCTAAATATGTAGATAGATAAATAGATAGATAGATAGATAGATAGATAGATAGATAGATAGATAGATAGATAGATAGATAGATAAAAAGAACTCTGTTTTAGTCTTGTAACTAGAAAGTGGAAGATTCAAAACCAAGTGGATCTCACAAAGGAGCCATGAGCTGACTTGTGGTATCTACTGTAGTTAATCATTTTTGTGAACATGTATATAACAATACAAAAAAAATCATAGCCAATGTAATTCAAGATATGTCACAGTAAAGGAGACTTTGTATAAGAAATGCAGCAATAAGCTCAGCTCATGCCTGTAATTCTAGCTACTCAGGAAGCTGAGATCTGAGGGTGAAGGTTCAAAGCCATCCCGGGCAGGAAGGTTCCATTCATGACACTCTTATTTCCAATAAATTACTTAGAAAAAGCCAGAAGTAGCACTGTGGTTCAAGCGGCATAGTGCTAGCCTTGAGCTAAATAGAGGTCAGGGACAATGTCTATGCCCTGAGTTCAAGCCCAAGAACTGGCAAAAAAAGAAAAGAAACAAACAGAGAGAGGGGGGGGAGAGAGACAGAGACAGAGACAAAAAGAGACCGAGACAGAGAAGGACAGAAAAAGACAGAGAGAGAGAGAAAGAGACAAAAAGAGACAGAGAGAGAGACAGAGAGGGACAGAAAAAAACAGAGAGAAAGAGAGAGAGAAGCAATAACAGTTTAAAATCAAGAAAGTCATTACTGCTAGGCATAGTGGCTCACGCCTGCTATGGTAGCTACTCAGGAGGCTGAGATCTGAGGATCAAGGTTCAAAGCCAGCCCGGGCACAAAAGGACCTGAGACTCTTATCTCTGATTAATCTCTAGAAAACGAGAAATGGGGCTTGGCTCAAGGGTATGATGGTACCCACACACAAAAAAAGTCATTACTGTAGTTAATTAGTTTTACTAAAAAAGAGATATGCCAGCAGAAGAGAGTTCCAAGTTTTGATAAAAATTTAGAATTTCCAGCCAGAACCTGAATGTTCAATGATAGGGAAAAGGTTACAAATGTTTACCAAGCCACTCAGCAAGCATGGGGAAATATTAGAAATCATTTTTATGAAAACTATGTGATAACCGAGAAAAATGCTCAAGGTATCACTTTCATTAGAAAAGAATCACCTTATGAAATCATACATAATCTTGCAATTGTAGGAAAGAGTAAGCAAAGAAGACTCTGGGAAACACATATATAAGAATGCTTTAAAAAAACGAGGACAATGGGTCAAGCATTCTTTTTTTCATATATTTTTATTGTAATTAATAGAAGGGTTACATAATATTCACCAGATAGATGGTGTATTGCTTCACATACATTGATACCCTTTCTCATGTCTTGGTCCCTATTTCCCTCCCCTCACCCCTACACCTCATGGGTCAAGCATTCTTTATGGGTATTTGTTCCTTTTTTCCAATTTTTGAATCCAAATATTTCTAAATAGAAAACATAATCAAGTAGGAACAAAAGACTTTTTATCCTAACATTTAAAAACAAGTATCCTGATGCCACATTTTCCTCTTTTAGACTCTTTGTATTCTTTTTGCTTGTTTCATGCTCAGGACAATCTAGTATATTCAAGAAACCCTGTGTCCTAAGCATTTCAAATATTCCATTCTACGCAGTGCTTGTTTCATACTCCACCAAGATACTGCATGACACTTAGGCAGTGTTTATATAGACACTGAGCTTTCAACAGTAGCTCCCTACACAAAACCATGTTATCTGCTGACATACTCAATCCATTTTGGAAATAATTGGAAACAAAATTGAATTCTAATTATAAGATTTGCCAACTTTCCCTTGGATGAGCAAAAATTTTCATCACAGCACAATAAATTAATTTCCTTATTAGTCCACAGCTCAAATCATCCCTGGTGATATGACCTGAAAGAACACAAGCCAACATAGCATACGATTGCCCCTGTTGCAGTTAGTCTGTCTTTTCTCTTGCACACATGAAAAGACTTCTTTTTAATTCTATGAATCTACTTTAAACCTGAAACAGAAAATATTGTCTATTACATATTTTTGCAGTTGAGGATGAGAACCCTATTTTTCAGCCAAGATCATTTATAGGTCATACAAAATTATCAGTACAGGCAGACCACCTGAGGCATCCAGTGAGAAGTTTACAAGAATCTGTTTTGTCTATCCTATCATGTACTAAATTATTAGAATGAAATGATTTTAAGGCCCTAATGCAATCCATGGGTCTGAGTTTCCTCACCATGATAAATGCCCAAATGGCTTCATCCTGCAGGCTTCCAGGGCTACTCACAAGCCGCCTGTAGCCAGGACTTTCCATCTGCCTCACTCCAGCCTTCTGTCTAGGTCCATCCAGTTTCTTCCCTTGTATTCTAAATTTTTTTTATCCAAAAATCTGAGAGATCTCAGAGAACAGTCCTCAGAGGTATCATCATCATATCTTGGAAAGTAAGGAACTTTCTAAACACAGAAAAGAGGTTTGGATCAGTTATCAGTTATGTGACTGTGTTTATTTATACTGTGATTCTTGTGCCACTCCTGGGGCTGGAACTCAGAGCTTAGTCTTCTCACTCAGTGTTTTCACTCACAGTTGACACTGTAACAGTTGAGCCACATCTCCAGTTCTGGATTTTTGCTGGCAAATGAGAGACGGAGTCTTTCAGATTTGCCTGTGAAGGCTAGCTTCAACCACGGATCCTCAGAGCTCAACCTCCTATGTAGCTAGGATCATACATCGGAGGCACCAGCATCCAGCTAATGTATTATCCTGTTTCTTCTCATGTGAATAATGATATTAGCAATGTAAATGGAAGAAGGATTTATTTTGGGTCATGGTTTCCATTCATAGTTACTTGGTTCTATTGCTTCCCATGATGAGGCACATCACTGCGACAATCATATGGAAGAGCAAAGCAGCTCACCTCCTAATGGACAGAAAGCAGAGAGAGGAGAGGCAGAGACAAGATACATCAGCCAGAATCCTCAGGATCCAGTCATTTCCCACCCACAACAATGACCAGAGGAGGAGGAGGAGGTGGAGAAGGAGAAGGAGGAGGAAGAGGAGGAGGAGGAGGAGGAGAAGAGAGGGAGGGAGGGAGGGAGGGAGGGAGGGAGGGAGGGAGGGAGGGAGGAGGAGGAAAATTCGTTAGAGACTGGCACACTATGAGGACTTTAATTACAGATGCATAATAGTAAAACTTTCCTTAAATACTTAGATGACAGAAGTCAGGCTCCAATGGCTCATAATTATAATCCCAGCAACTCAGGAAGCTGAGGTCTGAGGATTAAAGTACCAGCACATGCAGAAGAATCATAAACACTTCTTTTTTTCTCCATATATTTTATTGTAATTAATAGAAGGGTCACATTATATTCACGAGATAGAAGGTGCATTACTTCACATACACTGATACCTTTTCTCATGTCTTGGTCCCCATTTCCCTCCCCTCACCCCCGCCCTTCATCTTGTTTCCCCCCTTCCCTATTCAACTTCAAATAACCAAATACGTATATATACTATATATCAAATAACAAGGTGAAATACTGTAACAATATGAGATCACCAAGGGACAGCAAAAGAGATGAGAGATAACATGGTACATTAAGGACAACATTCATTATATGGTTTTTGTTTCTATATCTTGGAGGTCCTTTCATTTGGCGTCATCCTGTATGGTGTTATGTATCTAGGTTTTGCTCTATTGTAAATCTCTGCTAAGAGAGCCCAAGGTTTCTACTGATTATGATGAATGAGGTAATCCATTGAACTTATGTTCCTTTGAGTCTGGCTGACTTCACTTGATATGATATTTTCTAAGACTATTTCCTTACAAATGGGGCGATGTCATTCTTTCTGACAGCAGCATAGAATTCCATTGTGTATAAATACCACATCTTGTTGATCCACTCATCAACTGAGGGATATCTGGTTTGGTTCCATATCTTTGCTGTGGTAAATAGTGCTGCAATGAATATCATTGTGCTACTGGATCTTAGTATGTCCTTGTTTCTGGGCAATTGGGTAAATGCCAAGTAGTGGAATTGTTGGGTCATAGGGGAGCACTATTTTTAGCCTTTTGAGGAACTGCCATACTGCTTTCCATAGTGGTTGAACAATTTCGCACTCCCCTCAACAGTGTAGTAGTGATCTCTCCTGGCCACATCCCCACCAGCATGTGTTGTTATTAGATTTCTTGATCTTGGCCATTCTAACTAGAGTGAGGTGGAATCTTAGAGTTGTTTTGATTTTCAGCAACACTTCTGTCTCCAATTAATCACCAAAAGCTTTCCATCTTTTTATGGCTCATGTGGTAGTGTGCCAGCCTTAAGCAGAAAAGTTAAGGAACAGCGCCCAAGCTCTGAAATGGAAAAGAATGTCAGAAAAACCATTTTTCTATTTGCCTAAATATGTGTTCTTGCCCCTTTCTTACCATCAACTGGATGGGTGATTCTGAAACTAAATCATTTCCTCAGGGACATTGTAAGGAATCAAGATTCTAGCTTCTCTTAGAGTCCTTCCTGCCTTGTGCACGCTATTATTTTTGTTTTCTGTCCTTTTTTTCATCGTGGCAAGTACACAGCTTTCAAATCCTGTTCACTCCCTTGAAAGAAATCCTCTGCCCTTTTCTTCTTTCTCAACAGCTGTCACTTCAGTTCACCTAGCTACAGAAAGAACTTGTCATAGCCTGGAGCAAGCAAGAGGTTTTTAGCAATCAAGGTGCAGAGCTGAGTGAACAGGGCAAATTTGCTCACCTTCCATACTTGAAAGGGGCAGAAACATACACGGCTTTGATCAGACATGGCTTTCTCTAGCCCTTCCATCTGGAATCCCTCCCTGCATTCACCCAGTCACTCATCTTCTCGTTACAATTTCCCCACAAGCCAGCAACAAATTGGAGCCAAAGGGTCTGAGTGCTTTGTGCTTGTGGGAGTTTCACTGCATGGCAAACCCCAGCTGTCCTGCCACAGTTCATCTAAAGCAATTAACGTGCCTCGTCAAGGCTCACTGGGGAAACTGAAGGCAATACTTAATCTGAGAAGGAGGGAAGGGAAAATCCTGCCTGCCAAAGCAAAGGCTATTTCCAACAAATGGCTTAAAAAGTCTTTCATCAAGGAGAGTGTGTGTTGGGCAGAGCCCAGAGAAACAAGCCCATGAAGGGCAAGGGCTGGTGGTAGAGGCACAGAACAAGCAAAGAGAGATGAATCCTGGAATTTAAAGAGCTGGGTGCTGCCAGGGTTTCATGCCTGTAATCCTAGCTAGTGAGGAGGCTGAGATCTAGAGGATCAATATTTGAGGCCAGCCTGGATAGAAAAATACACAGCAAAAAAGCAAAGCAAGAGGTATGTCTCAAGTGGCAGAGCACCAGCATGAGGCTCGGCATTCAAACAGTACTGGCAAAAAATAAATAAAAAGGAAAAGGAAAGAAATAGTTAACTATAGAAAGAGCTAATCTCAATATTATCTTTAACTGGTCAGCCTGGACTACTTTGCTACATCATAAAATAAAGAAAGTACCACACATGGTTGAATGCAGAAGGTTTTACAGTATAATAAGAATTAACTGTTAACCATTTGCTGAATAACTACAATGATCCAAAAACTTTACTGAGCAAGTTTCTTATGAAATGTATCTTCATAAGAAGTTATGCACTTCGGTAAAAATGTTCCAGATCAAGTTTCCACAGTTTGAGATGAAAATTTAAAAGCAAATGATTTATTAAAGAAGAGCTTCAGGAGAAAGTAGTCCTGAATTACAGAAAGCAAAAGACAGAAGAGAAAGGACCTAAAGCAAAAATGAAATTCCAGGCACAGTCCTGATTTAGCTGTGGAAGGAAATTCTGGCTGCCCTGACGAGGTGAGTGGCTGACACCCCAGCTATTGACTGAGAGCCTTCAGAGGGTTGAAAATTTCTACCACATGCTAACAAGACAATCCTTGGATGAAACGGCAAAGGTGCAGGCCAATAGAAGCAAAAGAAGACCACTCAAAAAAGACACAGAAACTACAAATCACAGGAAGGATACAACCTCAAGAACATCTAGTAGTATACTCCCCTAATAGATTACTTTCATGAAGAGACAAAGAAAGGCTCATCATGAAAGATGGTTTCCATCTGGAGCCTGTTTGACCACAATTTCACATCTTCTTTATTCTTGACACAATTAAGAGGTAACGACTGGGCAAATAAGCATTATTTCACAACTTAGCAGGTGGAGAAAAAGGAGATTCATTCATCAAACCAAGGTCATATAGGTGCTCTGTCCATCCAACTTTACCCTCCCCCATCCACACACACACGCGCGCGCGCGCGCGCGCACACACACACACACACACTCCAATGCTCTGAAAACAAATCTTCTCTTTTCTCTCTGGAGCAAAGAAAAGTCTAAGATAATGTCGCATGAAGGATATTTAAAGACATACTTACCAAGCATCAGTGGTTCACACCTGTAATCCCAGATACCTAGGAAAGCTGAGATCTGAAGATCAAAGTTCAAAGCCAGCCTGGGTAGGAAGTCTGTGAGACTCTTATCTCCAACTGACACCAGAAAGCCAGAAACAGACCAGCAGCTCAAGGTGATAGAGCACTGGCCTTGAGCATAAAACCTCAGGCATGGTGCTCAGGTGCTAGATTCAAACCCTGGAATTGGCACAAAAAAAAGCTTGCTCCCCAGAATCACCGCTCCCCAGAATCACCATTCCGGGGTGCTTATGTGCTCACAATTAATTAGAATATGTCCTTTTAGAAAAGCAAATCAGAACAACACTGAGATTTTACTTCACCTCAGAGTGGTGATTACCAAGAAAAGAAATGATAACAGATGCTTGAGAAGGATGCAGCCAAAAGGGAACCCTAATATTCTGCTGAGTGGAATGTGAACTTGTTTAATCACTCTGGAAAGCAGTATGGAAGTTCCTCAAAAACAAATACAAAGTAAGCAGAGAACTTCTCTATAATCCAGCAGTTCCACTCCTGGGCATTTAGTTTAAAAATCACAAACCAGATTACACTAAAGCCAATCACACAATCATGTTTCTTGCAGCAGTATTCACCATAGCAAAGGTTTGGGATCAGCCTAGATGCCACTCGATGAACAAATAGATCAAGAACAGGTGGTATATATGCACAATGGAATTTTACTGACCCATTAAAAAGAACTATATTGTACTATTTGTAAAGAAATGGAAAGACTTGGAAAAATTGTGTTAAATAATGTTAAGTCAGGCCCAGAGAGACAAAGGATGCATGTTTTTCTATATATGTGAAAACTAGATTTAGCTTACAAACTCATCAGTAAATAGTGGGTGGTATGCAAGTGTATATAAATGTATTAATAAACATACAGTAGAATCAAGGGAAAATTCAAATAGTGTAATTCTTTAGAAAGGTAAAGTCAGCATTCAATAAAACACTAGGCAGTGGGTATTCCGAATGGATGGGGTAACCCAGCCAGATTTCTTATGTATAAATACGATTTTATTCAAGTTTAATACATATGTAGAAATATCTATGCAGTTATCCTTAGTAATATCATTACAAATGTTTACAAATGCTAACCAACCAGAACAGGAACCATTTCTTGGAATGATAGCAGAAAACAGTCTGAGAAAATGACTGCACTGGTACAATGTAAGGTGTACCAAACACATGATGCCAACGTAGTACAAAAGTAATTCCATAAGGGGCTGGGAGTTTGGCCTAGTGGTAGAGTGCTTGCCTAGCTTGCACAAAGGCCTGGGTTCAATTCCTCAGTCCCACATACACAGAAAAAAAAAAGCTGGAAGTGGTGCTGAGGCTCAAGTGGTAGAGCTCTAGCCTTGAGAAAGTCCAAGGACAGTGCTCAGACCCTGAGCTCAAGCCCAGGACTGGCAAAAAAAAAAAAAAAAAAAAAAAAGTAATTCCATAGTTTACTATCTTTGCCACACCGGAAACCCTTTAGCCTCTTTGAGGATCAACCTCTTTTGCAAAAGAAGGTCAGAGAGCTGGGCGCAGTGGCTCACACCTGTAATCCTACTCAGGAGGCTGAGATCTGAGGATCCCTGAGTTTCAAAGCCAGCCCAGGCACTAAAGAAGTGAGATTCTTCTCTCCAATGAATCATTAGAAAACAGGAAGTGTCTCTGTGGCTCAAGGGGTAGGGTAGTAGCCTTGAGCTGAAAAGCTCAGGTACAGTGCCCAGGCCTAAAGTTCAAGCCCCATAACCCCCCCCCCACACACACACACACACACAAAAGGTCAGCTAGTTGCAATTATTAGGGGAAAAATGTAAAAATGCTGTATAAATTTGGAAATGCGTGGAATGTAAAGGATGCATCACTGAAGTCACAAACTGCCTCAAGTAATAATCCTTTGCTGTAGCGTGTGTGCACATGTGCAAAAAAATGTGCTCTGTGCATCAAATAATAGTGTTTCATGACGACTCTCTCTTGTTGAGCTTTAACTTTAATGGGGTGAGTACTTTAAGGTAGCTTTGTTGGTGTTGTTTGGTTTACATTGTATTTTCCTGGTTGATTTCCTTCACTAAGCATCATAGCAGGAAAATACTAATGGACTTTGACAGACTTGAATCGAAGCTGTCTGGCCTGCTCAATACGAAACTTTGCTCTCTGTGTTCCTTTTCATCCCTGAATGCAAATGCTTCTGACAGCATGTCCCAGTCACTCTTACTAGCCCTGCAAAATGCATGAGATCTGTTAGTCTCTGCCCTTTTGAAATCAAAGTACTGAAACCAGTGGTTAAGGAGTGTTTCTCTCTTCTTCAGTCCTGTGTCCCATCAAGCCACCAGGTGAGTGGTTCAGCAGGGTCTATGGCTTTGGTGATAAATATTTATAATTCATGTAGCACTTTGACATTTTTCCCTAATAATTCTTGCAAGGCTTGCAATGTCTACAACCATCATCTCTCCTGTCCCATCTGTGCTGCCATTTTCTGAACTCAATCTGTCATCTTTCCACAGTGCCAACATCAGGATGACAGATGCTGATCAAGATACGTTGTACTGCCGGGAGTTTGGCCTAGGTAGAGTGCTTGCCTAGCATGCACATAGACCCAGGTTTGATTCCTAGGTACTACATACATTAAAAAAAAAAAGCCAGAAGTGGTGCTGTGGCTCAAGTGGTGGAGCACTAGCCTTGAAAGAGCCCAAGGACAGTGCTCCGGCCCTGAGTTCAAGCCCCTGGACTGGCAAAAAAAAAAAGGATACATTGTACTCAAAAAGATATTGAACCAGGTGCATTGTACCCGCTAACCCCTAGTTAACATGTTGAATTTAAATCCCCGTGTATGACTACTTAAAGATAATTATACAAAAATTACAAGATGCCGGTGATTGTATATAGAAATTCCCTTCTTGAATACTTGTTTGTTAAACATGACATTTGAAATATGATATAAAAATCAATGTTAATAAATTCTTTACTAAAAAATCAGTAACAATTACAAAAATTATAAGAATGACATTTTCAAAAACTAAAACAAATATCTGACCATGATTACTGCTGCTAACAACTTTCCTAATTCCCTGTGATTTTTCTTACCAAATCAACTAATAATCCCTTAGCTTAGTATCAAGGTTTTCTGTGACCTTTATTTCCTCAGCCTGTTTTGCTTCTTCCCCCATGTACCACCTGTGTTCCAGCCACATCAAACGATTATCCCTTTCTAGACTACCAAGCTCTCTGATGCTCTTGGACTTGCTATTTCTTCAGCCTGGAATTTCATAGACCCTTATCAAACACACTTTCTCTGCTTGAAAAAAACTTTAAATTACGCAAAAAGAAGAAACTCCAGCATCAGCCTCCTTCTAAAGATTTTCCTGTGCAAATGACTTCTCCACTCTAGCCCTTTGAAGCTCAATTCTCTACCTTACAATCACATAGAGGATGCTTACCTTGCTCTGCCTAGACTATCCTGTTAGGAATATTACATAAACTAATCTCATTTAATCTACTCAACCAGATGGTAAAAATATATTACTTTTATTGCCATTTTACAGATGGGGAAAATAAAGCATAGAAACATTAAGTACTCAAACTTAAGCAATAGGAGATAGGTCAGTATAGAAAAAAGATATAAAATTGGTTTTGGATATATACCTCCCCTAAATATAAATAACCTTTAAAGTAAATAGAATTACATGAAATTCCAAGAAACTCTTTCCAAAATTCCAAATTTAAGAAATTATCTTTATTATGATATTCCTCAATATTTTCTCTCAGCACGAGTAATGATGAGACTGTCTCCCTTACTTTTAAGCTTTTAAATTTGAAAGTCTTATCTAATCCAGTACGTGTATTTAATTGAAAGTATTTGTAAAATTCATTTTGAAAAGACAAATAGATGGCCTAATTTCAGATATGTCCTAGGAAATGAGAATTAGTATTTATTAATAAAGTTGAGATAGATACTTCTAGAATTATAAACAGGAATGCAAAGGATAGTGATGAAATAATCATTTGGTTCAATTCAACCCAATTAAATAAACTGCTATTGAACACCTGCTTCCTACAGGGCATTTTGCTAAGTAATGAGATTACAGGAAAGCAGGAGATAAATTTCCTGTCCCCTACGACTCAGAAATCTGTGTTCCTGCAGCAATAACTTGCTTGGTTTTCCATCCACACCCACCTGGCTTTGAATCTTGGCCGTTTTATGGTAGTTTCTGTCCTGAGGCTTATCACTCAAACTCTTCCTCCTCTCTTAAAAAAAAAATCAAAGTGTATCTCCCCTGAAAGCTTCCTACTGGAATTTGTACCACTGTACATAAATCAATAAGCCTGATAGTTATCAGCATTAACAGATAGGACCTCTTCAGATACAGCCCTAACAAATGAACTTTCTTCTAGTAGGAAAGTTGTATTAGTGAGACAGCCAAGTTATACAAGTTTCGGTCTAGACACTTGGAAGAGTGTTCTTTCCTCTCCAAAATACTTTTATTTTTTAAAATACAATTAAGAGACTGAGAGAAAAGAAAGAAGGAACAAATGAACAGGAGGAAGGAAGGAAGAAGGGAGGGAGGGAGGGAGGGAAGGGGGGAGGGAGGGAGGGAGGGACCTCTGTCAAAGAAGAGCAGTTCTGCTTGGAAGGATAGAATCAGGCTGGTGGCTCCTCCTCTCTCAGAGCAACCTGTTTCCACCACGCTGGCAATCCAGCTTCAACCTTTCTGAGTCCTCTGTGGTCACTAGGGAAGAGGGAAGAAAACCCAAAGAAGTGCAACCATGCCAATTCAAGAGTCCCGTCAACAGAGTCTTGTGTTAGGGCATTTGGAGCAGATAAATTAATTCAAAAAGAGTCACCTTCACAGAAGGCTTTAGTAACACACACACACACACACACACACACACACACACACACACAAACACACACACACATTCTTAGAGCCCTCAAAGTCCATAACCTGCTGCAAAACCCAACATTGCACCATTCCCCAGCATTTGGGGCCTTATGATTCCTCAGCTCTGATTCTCTGGGTGCACTGAATGATCAAGATCTGAGCCTCACACTTCTCATACTTGCTTGCAAAGCACTGTGAAGCTTCTAACTCAGCTTGTCTGGGAGATCCATACTCTCCTTTTCCAACCCTTTGCCCCAAAGTTCCATCCTCTGCTTCTCTAAAGAGTCTAAATATCCTAAATTACAACTTTAAACTCTCTCCTACTAAACAGTCCCTGCTTCACTGCCCATCCTGGATCTCAAACTCAACCTCTAGTCCTCAACTCTCCAAACCGATCAGCTTTAATCAACATCTTCTTCTCTAGCCTGAAAGGTTTCATAAAGGAGTTATTTTTTAAGACAGTGGCAGAAATTGGAAAAGGATTTTGTTCTACTGTCCAATAAATAATCTAATGACAGTCCAATTAGATAGAGAAGCTGGCTGTTCATCAAGCCCATCACTTTCTCATATTATTTAATCCTAATACCCTATGAATATATTGCTTTGTTTATTTTACAGATAAGGACATAGACTCTTGAGAAGAACTAAATCATCTCCTAGACCACCCAGCTAATATATAGCAGAACTAGAAATCATTAAAAATACATGAGATTCTACAAAATTCCCAAGAATAATTTTTCTAGAAATTTTCATTGATAGCTCTTGGCACTATCAATCTTTCCACAACCTGTGCTTTGTGCCCTTTGTAACATCCAAAGACACCTTAAAGAAGATGCTGCACAAACATTTGCTAATCTCTATAAAACTCCAGGAACATGTGGTATGTAAATGTAATACAGAAAGGCTGTTTGGCTGGAGGGAGCTGTGAATTCAGCATGATTTAAGCATCTTTAGAATAGAGAAAACACAGTTGGAAGGAACCTTAGGTGGAAATGAACGGAACTCCCCAGGCTCCAATTCCCTTCCACAATCAACAGACTCAACAGTAGGAAGAAGGTGTCTGTAAAGCCTCTTCCAAAGGTGGAGGGGAGGCGGTGAGAAACAAAGTAAGGTGTTTGGGGCTTTCTGTTTAATAAACAAGTCTAGTTTTGTCTTAATATTTCTGAATTTTACTTTCTGAGCCCTCTCCACATCTTCTGATCAGCCACTGAATGGTTTTCATGCATAAAGTATAGTAACTCATTGCTGGGTGTCAGGGACTCACGCCTGTAATTCTAGCTACTTAGTTGGCTGAGATCTTAGGACTGAGATTTGATGTCAGACCAGGCAGGAAAGTGAGACTCTCATCTTGCCTAGTTGCTCAGTTGTAGCTCCAGTACGGACACACACACACACACACACACACACACACACACACACACACACACACACAACTTAATCTTAGTATTACCCAAAGTTTTTAAGAGAAGCCCAATAGGAAAGTTTTTATATTTCAGATCATGACCAGAGGTAAAGAGGTTTCAGAATCAAATCACTGTCTCCCAAAGAGAATGACAACTAAAATGCTTTTCTTTTCAATGATTCATAAGGAATTGAAGAATAAATCCATTCTCCACATGGCAGCTCTTTTCTTCTTCATTTGGTTTCATTCTGTCTACATCACAAATTGAACACAACTTTCAGTGGCAAGTATTCTATGAAAGAAAACTGATTAAGACAGACAGTCTCCCAGGAAAGGAGTGTTTGTATTGGGATCATAATTTTTGAAATGAAAAGAAATGAATAAATCACTACACTCCATGGATCTCTATTGCTAGCTGTATTTTTTCTGTCGGTTTTGGGGCTTGAACTGTGTGCCTGGACACTGTCCCTGAACTCTTCAGCTCAAGGTTTCCACCCTACACCAGGAGCCTCAGGACCATTTCTGGTTTTCTAGTGGTTAAAGGGAGATGAGTCTCAAGGACTGCTGTGCCCAGACTAGCTTTGAATCGCAGTCCTCAGATCTCAGGCTCTTGAGTAGCTAGGATTACAGGTGTGAGCCACCATACCCTGCTTAGCTTTGTATTTTTTGAGCCCATGCTTTGGGAGAAGATATTGTCAAGGAAGCCTTGGATATATTAGAAAAATCCAACAAATAGAGACTAGGGTTTCTTCCCAGGATTCTGCCTTAGTAACAGAGTGAAGTGCTCTTTGTCTTTAATGGAGATTTCCTGCAAAAATACACCAGCACTGCAAAGAAGATTATCTTCCATAGATGTATGAGGAAGCATCTAAATGAGAATATAAGCAAATTAATTACAGATCCTTAAAAAGCAGGAAAGGGCGTGACTAAAGAGGCAAAGAGGGCTATTAATGAAAATATTGAAGACCAGAAATGAACCCATAAACCTATAGCCACCCAATCTTTGAAAAGGGAACCAAAAACACAGAATGGCAAAATGATTTTCTCTTCAACAAATAGTGCTGACAGAATCCGCTATACACATGTAGAAAACTGAAATTCGATCCTTATATATCACCCTGAACCAGAACCAACTCCAAAAGAATGGAAGACCTAAATATAAGACTAGATACCCTTAAAATATTAGAGGAAGGGATAGAAGAAACACAAAGGCTCCTTCACACAGATTGAAATTCCTAAGTACAGATCTAGGAATGCAACTTCTCATGGCCATGAAGTAGTAAAGTATTGGGAATAGCAAGAAAAATAAACTTCTTTCATAGCAAGGAAAAAATGAACTTCTGGACATCAAGTAGCTCTAACTTGAGAATGACAAATTATGACATCAAATAAAAGAGCACTATTGAGACATAGATGGTGTACATAGCATGTGTGAAGCCTTATGTTTAATCTCCCTCCTCTCAAAAAAAATCATGATAAGGAAATAAGTGTAAGCAGCTACTTGATGCCTCATTAATAACTCCCTTCTTCCCCAACCCATACTTTGGACCCATTTGTCCTTCTGAAATAATCCTACAAATTAAGATCAAACTACCCATCCATTCCAGCCCTATCTTGAAGCTCCTCTAAGAGACACCTCCCATAAGTATAATACTAAGGTCCTGTGTTATACAGACCCTGGGGGACCTTCATTATATACACACTAAGCATTTCACTATGGACTGTTTCCCAAGTGAGTCAAATGCAGCAGCACAAGCATAAAAATAATAATAATAATACAAAGAAATTTGCAGCTTATGAATTATACATGGCACTGTTCAAATGAGACTCATGAATCACAGGGCAAATTAATTTTAATTTTTAAACAAGCAACATTCTAAACTGTTCATTTCCTTGAAATGTATCCATCCTGCCATTTTTTTTTATCATCAGAAGAGTAAGTAAAGCTCACAGTGGAAAAAGAAGAAAGAGTTGGAATGTTGCTAAACTGGGAACCTTTTGAGGGGTGTCCCCCTAGAATGACCAAGAGCAACATCATCTATTCTTAGAGAATGCGCACCTAGGAAATGCAGGGTCTAAGAGAACCTGTGCTACAAAATTCTCATTCTGTGTTTGTAATGGTCACATGTCATTACCTGAAATTCCAGCATCGTTAGCCAGTGCTTTCTCTCAGTAAGATAAGCTTTCCCCTTTCCAAATCAATCTCAACAAGCTCCAGCATTCCATTTTCACTCCTGTTCATTAAATATCTCCTCCACATTCACCATCCTTCACTCATTCTATTTGTCCTGCCACCAACCCCACAAAAAAGAACCTTTGACATTCTTGTCATTCACTCATTCTTAAGTGTTTATTAATTGCACAAAAGAGTTCCACCATGGAATAATGCACTTGTGCACGTGAAACTTTTACTAGATTGACCTCCTCACCCTCACTTCCTCACATCCTGATCAAGTTGTTTTGATTTGCATTTCTTTTATGGCCAGAGATGTCAAGCATTTCTTCATGTGTCTATAAAGCCATTCTTACTTCCTCTTCAAAGAAGTCTCTCTTTAAGTCTTTAACCCACCTTTTAATGGGATGATTGTTTCTTTGAAGATTTGTTTTAGAAACATTCAATTTTTTGAGCTGTAGATATATTTTAGATATGAGACCTTTGTGTGTTTTATGGCTAGTGAAGAATTTTTCCCACTCTGTAGGCTTTCTACTTAACTTGCTAGCTATGACCTTTGCCATACAGAAGTTCTGCAGTATAATTCAGTCCCATTTGTCCAAACTTTCTTTAATTTGTTCTGTTTCTGGGTCTTACAGGCAAGAAATTCCTGAACAGAATTCCAGGGTCACAACAGATGTGGGGGAGACTCGATAAATGGGACTATCTAAAAATAAAAAGTTTCTGCATAGATAAAAGCATAGCTACAAAAGTAGAAAGATAGCCAACTAACAAGAACAGGCGTGAAGACCAATGGAATAGAACTAAGGACCTAGATATTAACTCATGAACTATGGCCACCTAATCTTTCATAAGGGAGCCAAAAAATAAATAAATAAAAGAAAGACAGCCTCTTCAACAAGTGGTGCTGGCAGAACTGGTTAACCACCAGCAGAAAACTAAAGTTGGAACCTTCTTTGTCACCCTGAAACAGAATTAACTCCAAATGGATAAAGACCTCAAGGTAAAAGCAGATACCCTGAAAACTTTACAAGAAGGAATAGGAGATACACTAGGTCTCCTTGGCACAAGTCAAAACTTTCTTAATAAGGACCCAGAAACAAAACAAATCAGAGAAACTCTGGATAAGTGGGACTACATTAAACTGCAGAGCTTCTGTATGGCAAAGGACATAGCTAGCAAATTAACTAGAAAACCTACAGAGTGGGAGAAGATCTTCACTAACCATACAACAGACAAAGGCCTCATATCTAAAATATATCAACAGCTCAAAAAATTGAATCACTCCAAAACTAATCTCCAAAAAAAACAACCATCCCATTAAAAGATGGGCCAAAGACTTAAAGTTTTCTCTGAAGAATAAATAAGAATGGCCTATAGACACATGAAGAAATGCTCGACATCTCTGGCCATAAAAGAAATGCAAATCAAAACAACTCTAAGATTCTCCCTCACTCCAGTTAGAATGGCCAGGATTAAGAAATCTAATAACAACACATGCTGGTGCGGATGTGGCCAGAAAGAATCACTACTACACTGTTGGTGGGGGTGCAGTATTGTGGATCCTCAAAAGACTAAACATAGAGCTCCCCTATGACCCAGCAGTTCCACTACTTGGCATTGACCCAATCATCCAGAAACAAGGACATACTAAATCCACTAGCACAATGATGTTCATTGCAGCACTATTTACTATAGCAAAGATAGGGAACAAACCCATATGCCCCTCAGTTGATGAGTGGATCAACAAGATGTGGTATTTGTACACAATGGAATTCTATGCTGCTGTCAGAAATAATGACCTCACCCCATTTGTAAGGAAATGGAAAGACTTAGGAAAAATCATATTAAGTGAAGTAAGCCAGACTCAAACGAACATAGGCTCAATGGTTTCCCTCATTTGTCATTATTGGTAGAAACCTTGGGCTCTCCTAGCAGAGATTTACAATAGAACAAAACCTAGATACATAAGGCCAAATAATATGCCATTATATGAAAGGACCTCCAGGATAGAGAAACGAGAGCCATATAATGAGTGATTGTTGTCCTTAATGTACTATATTATGTCTCATCTCTTTTGCTGTCCCTTGGCTATCTCATGTTGTTACAGTATTTCACCTTGTTATCTGATATATTGTATATATGCTTATTTGGTTATTTGAAATTAGATAGGGAAGGGGGGGGAAACAAGATTAGGGGCGGGGTGGGGGAGGGAAATAGGGACCAAGACATGAGAAAGGGTATCAATGTTTGTGAAGTAATGTACCTTCTAATTAGTGAATATAATGAAACCTTTCTATTAATTACAATAAAAATATATGAAAAAAAGAATCTAATCCCCCCAAACCTAATAAACCATTCACTAAATGGGCAAGGGAACTAAAGAGAGACTTATCAAAAGAAAACATTAAAGTGTCAAAAGCATATGAAAAAATGCTCATCATCCATGGTCATAAAGGAAATGCAAATAAAAACAACTCTAAAACACCCTTTACCCCAATTAGAATGGCCAAGATTCTGAACTCAGACGACAGATGCTGGCGGGGTTGTAGTGAAAAAGGAACCCTACTGCACTGCTGGTGGGATTGTAAGCAAGTTCAGCCACTCTGGAAAGCAGTTTGGAGGTTTCTTAAAGAAATGAAAATAGACCTTCCATACAATCCCACCATACCACTCCTGGGCATCTATCCTGAACATCATAACCCAGGATATGATAAGGACACCTGCTCAGCCATGTTCATTTCTGCATTATTCACAATATCCAAGTGATGGAAACAATCCAGATGCCCTCCTGCAGATGAATGGATACAGAAAATGTATATGTATGTATGTATGTATGTATGTATGTATGTATATATATATATATATGCAATGGAATTCTACATAGCCAACAGACAAGATAAAATAATGGCATCCACAGGGAAGTGGATGAATCTAGAGTGAATCATGTCGAGTAAGACAAGTCAATACCAAAGGAACAAAAGGCACATGATATCCTTAATATGTGGCTATTAGATCCAAAGAGTACAAGAGCAAGGATTCAATATTTGCATACCTAATGCTATGGACATGGTACTGGAAATATAAACACAACTACATAAACATAAAAATTTATGACTCTATAGACATGTTTTATTACATAGATTAATATGTATCTATGACATAGGAACCCTCAGCCTAATTTTAATTATGTTCTAAAATCTAAGTGCCAGTGATTATATATAGAGATACCCTTCTTGAATACTTGTCTGTTAAATATGTCATTTGAAATATGATTTAAAAATCAATATTAATAAATTCTTTAATAAAAGAGTGAAAAAAGAAATTTTCGACCTGTGTTGTACAACAACGAAAGTCTTGTTTCCATATCTTGGAGTTCGTTTCCTATGTGTTGCCAAGTGAGCTGCTGGTCTCATAAGGATTTCACAGCCTCTCTGCCATTTCATCAGGGATGGGATAATACCCATTTTTGTGCTTGAAATTATTTTATTTGCTGTCTTTGGGATCAAATGCATATCTATGCTGATAATAAGACACCTATAAATCTCTTTTCCATTTTACCAAACATTATGAGACATTCCCTTATTAATTACTAAGATAATTAAAAGGAGTAAAGCAAAGTGGTAACCTTTACTGTTTCTTTCCTATCAAGCCTATTGAAATTTTCAATAATACACTTTGAAACATGGCTTTGAAAACAAATTATTCATGTTACGTTTCTCTGAGGACATACCTACAAAGGCAACTGTTCATAGTCTTCAGATTCCATTTGTTCTGTGCACAATTGAATAGTGACAAGTGATAATTACAAAGTTGGATAGAAAGCATTATGATTTAATTTGTATCTTATGATTGAAGTATAAGTCACAGCCTGAGAAGAGAAGAACAGGAAATATGTTGTAAAGCACTGACAAAAAAAAAACAGAACTCTTTAAAAAAAAATCTTTCATGCTTTCACCATTGCTCATTGTTCCTTTGCAACAGGCTTAGACCATAGAGCCTTGAACATTACATACAAATAGGCCAAAATTCCTTTGAGCTTTTTAATTCAGAGTTCTGGGTGATCCCACATCTCTCATATGTATTTGAATTCTCCAGATAAATCTGGCATACTCTTCCAGGGAAGGACTACTGGATTACTTGGGAAAGTTGAGCATCCTTAGCCTGGATGTTAGAATATGATGCTTAAGTAACACCTAACAGCCTTGTTACATACAACCTCAAGATAATGGGTAAGCATACCAAATTACTCGTGGTTTCATGAGAACTTACACTGTTCAGTTCTCTAGAGAAAACTTTTCTGCTGCTGTAAATGAATGGTTCTATTCTTTTAAAAAAGTTATTGTCAGGGTAATGTATATAGGGGTTACAATTACATTCATAAGGTAGTGAGTATATTTCTTCTCGAACATTGTTACCCCTTCCCATGTTTTTCTCCTACTTCTCCTTCCCTCACCCCTTCCCAAGTTGTAAAGATCATTTCCAACAAATTGTCCTGTGAATATTGCAGTTACACTCATTCACTCTTTGTCCTTTGTCTCATCATCTTGTCTTTCCCTTTTCCTTCCCTAATTCAAAGAAACAAATAAATGTATACATAGTTCACCAGGTGCCAAAGTCCCAGACAATAACAACAGGGGAAAAAAGAGAAAAGAAATAACTTCACATAGTACATTAAAATAACAACCACAAAAATAAGTAAACCTGTTTCCATATCCTGGAGTTCATTTCACTTATTGTCTTATGGTCTTAGGCTTATAGCTATTGAGCTATTGTGGTCCTATACTAGGAAAGTCCTAGACATATATTAATTATTATAAATGAAGGAGACTGTGGAGCCTATGTTTCTTTAGGTTTTGGCTTACTTCACGTAATAACTTTTTCCAAGTCTTTCCATTTCCTTATAAATGTGGTGATGTCATTCTTTCTAATGAGAACATAGAATTCCATTGTGTATAAACACCACATTTTCTTGATCCTGAATGGGTCTGTTCTTAATACTCATCTAAGAATCAACATTTCCCTTGTACTTTCTACTTATCCCCAAGAAAAATTAATCATATTGTTCTGTCTCCATATTTCCTTTTAACTAAAAAATAGTCACTGTAATTAAAGCCCTAGAATGCCACTATTTTTCTACATCTTTGCCTTGACTGTGAGGCTGTGAGTTCCTGGAAGTAAAGGCACATTACTTGTTCCTCTTCATATTCTTAATGTTCAGAGACCTATCTGTCCATGGCTGGTGATAAATTAATATTTGTTAAATAAAATTATAAACAAAGTAAGTGAATGGCTCCACCACTTATGTAGTCATTCAAACCAAAAGCTAGACTCTTCTCTGTTACTTAGCTGCCATGTCACAAAGCCCTGCTGATTTGGAATTTCTCCTGCTGTGGAATTTCTTTCAATAGTTTATTTCTCTCATTGCACACAGCAAATCCATAACTTTTCTCCCATGAACTGGTGTAGCCTTTGTGATCTGCTATGACACCACACAATCTTCAGCAAACCTTAAGATTAATCTTATTGTGCTCCGCAAGACCTATTCTGCTCTTTGTCTGCTTTAAGGGCTGAATATGGAGCCCCAACATAGACCATTCTCTCTCTCTCTCTCTCTCTCTCTCTCTCTCTCTCTCTCTCTCTCTCTCTCTCTCTCTCTCTCTCTCTCTCTCTCTCTCTCTCCCTCCCTCCCTCCCTCCCTCCCTCCCTCTCTCCCTCTCTCTCCCTCCCTCTCTCTTCCTTCTCTCTCTCTTGTTTTATGTGTATTTATTTTTTAATTTATTTTTTATTGTGATTAATAGAAGGGTTACATTATATTCACCAGATAGAAGGTGCATAACTTCACAAACATTGATACCCTTTCTTTTATGTGTGTTTCTTACATGTTTAATAGAAGTGCCTCCTCTCTGCCTCCATTGATTTTCTGTATAGATTCTTTTTTGCTCAGCTGTTAGCTACTTTGGAAAGACTCAACAAATTCTCCTTTCTAGGAGAATCTCCTTTCTCAATGAATCCTTCCAACTTTACTTGATTGCCTGTTGCCATCTATTTTCCTTCCTAGGTAATCTAAGGAGCTGAGAAAGATATATGACACCTAAATATGGGACTATTTCCTGAGAAACAAACCTGCAAATTGTCACAAACCCAAGAGTTACCTTACATCAACTCCTTTAAAATGCACCTAGTTTGAGAATGTACATATTATTTTTCTTAAAATAATGTCATCTGGAAAACATTTTTAATGAGAGATATTTATATTGTAATAAGAGATCATATATGAGAATTAAAAATAAAGAACAATTTTATCAGGGAGTAAGTCTTCTTGGGAATTTTTGCAAGAATACGTCTACAAGCAGCCAAAGTAAATTTGATCATCTAAGATCAGTGCTAGATAGAGAAGATCCAGTTAATTCCCAACATGAAACAGTTGCAAGCTGAATTTAATTTTTAATTAATTAATTGGTATCAATCAATTATTGTTCAGGCACAAGTGTACTTTGAAGCAATTTTGCACTGAATTATAGGTGATTAAACAAACTCATGTGTTCCCTATTTCCCTTTGTCCAATTGCTAATCCTACTAGATTAGAAAAGCTACCTCTTTAAATGTCTTTAATTCATTCATAATAATTCATTCATTAATAATTCAATTTATTAAATTATTAGCTAATTTAATAATATTTCATAGCCATGCCTCACATAAGGAACTTTGTCAAGCACAGATGGCACACACACATACAAGACACATGTATACACACATGCAAACACATACGTATACACACACACTATTTTCCCTTAGAGTATTTCTAAATAAAAGAATTAAGTATGATAAACATAATAAACCTAAAATTGAAGTAAAGTTAATATGAGGATCACAAAAAGTCTTCAATGAGGACAAATGAGTCTGGAAAATAAAGAGCATTTGTGAGAAACCTTACTGGAAGTGGTGATTGAGCCAAACTAGAAAGTTATATTTACCATGCAGCTAACCAGTAATTGTAAAAACACAATTAATAACTTAGAGTTATTAATTGAGTATAGTATCGTAGAGATAGGTGTTATAACATTTTCCTGACTGAAATCCTCTTGGTAATTTTCCTAGGCCTTGATCCATTATTTTTTCATTTGTAACATAAATAGACTTATGTGGCATAACGTCATATTTTTGACACCTATATTGATTGCAAAAAAATTAATATGACCTTCACCTCATCTGCTTTTATCTTTTTTAAATGGTTAAATTGACAAAAATGACATAACTGTATCATGTACAACACATTGTTTTGATTAATGTATAAATTACATAAATACTAGCTCATGCTAATGAACCTATATATTACTTAATATATATTATTTTCAACTTAAACATTTAATTGCAGTCTACTAGCAATTTCAAAAATACAATATACTGGCCTGGGGGTTTGGCCAGCTGGTAGAGTGCCTGCCTAGCAAGTACAAAACCCAAGTTCTAATCCTTGGTACTATATATACAGAAAAAGTCAAAAGTGGTGCTGTGGCTCAAATTGTGGAAGTCTAGCTTTGAGAAAGTCCAAAGACAGCACTCAGGCCCTGAGTTCAACCCCTGGGACTGGCATTGTTCTGGATTGGTTGTACTGCTTTCTGAAAGAAAGACAGCAAAGTTGCTGCATAGTCTACAAATAAGTCTTTGAAAATAGGTGATTTCTTCATGGTCCTGAAACTTGGTTTCTGTCCTTGTGAAGAATGAAGAAGTGAATTTGCTGTGAATTTGTTGCCAGCACTGGGTTTTGTTTATTTTCTGCTTAATTTCAATGATAAAAATGCCGTTAAATTTTTTTGGGGGGATAGGGGTGAGAGGCTCATCTTTTTGAAAAATGAGCATTAAACATATTTGAAACAGCAAAATGTTAAGTAACTTTTTATGTATAGTTAAACTAAAGTTAAACTAAGTTTTATATATAGTTAAACTAAAGTTAAACTAAGGATAGTGGGATTTACAAGTTTTTGTCTTTGTTTTTCATCACTGAAAGAATTTTTCTTATCCCTGGATTGTACTTGGCAATTATTGCAAGTTGTTCATAGACAGGGCCATGCTACTGTGTTTGGAGCCACAGAAAGTTGTGTGTGTGTGTGTGTGTGTGTGTGTGTGTGTGTGTGTGCACATGCATGCGTGAATGTGTATATGTGTATTTGTATGTGTGTATATCTTTCTGGAAATCCTATAATTAGGTAGCTGATTTTGCTGATTAATTAGGGTGCTGGATGGTAGAGACTTTTGTCAGTCAACTATATATACACAGTAAATATTGTTTCTTAGGCAAAGGTAACTTTTTATATAGTTGTAAAATTCCATTATATTCCATTGCCAAAGAAACGTTAAGAACTTTGAATAGCTGCATAAAAAGCAACTCATTTTAAAATAATAAATATTTTATATAGAAAATGTGGTATATATATATACAATGGAATTCTACATCACCAACAGACGAGATAAAATAATGGCATTTGCAAGGAAGTAGATGAATCTAGAGTGAATCACGTTGAGTGAGACAAGTCAAGACCAAAGGAACAAAAGGTGCATGGTATCCTTAATATGTGGCTATTAGATCCAAACAGTACTACAGCGAGGACTCAATATTTGCATACCCAATGCTATGGACATGGTATTGGAAACATAAACACAACTACATAGACATAAAAACTTATGACTCTGTAGACATGTTTTATTACATAGATTAATATGTATCTATGATATACAAATCCTCAGCCTAATTTTGACTATGTTCTAAAATCTAAGTGCCAGTGATTGTATATAGATTCCCTTCTTGAATATTTGTTTGTTAAATACGTCATTTGAAATATGATATAAAAATCAGTTAATAAATTCTTTAATTAAAAAACAAACATTTTAAAGTCATCAAAAAAAGAATACAATATACTGCCATTAATATATCACCAACATGGCACCTCTTGACCAATATGTATCTAAACTATCCACGCCCACATCAGATGGGAAGTCACAAGATATTCTCTACTTTGCTTCATTTGGTGCTTTTAAATTCCCCTATGTAAGTAAGTGAAAGATTTTCTCACAATATTATGGATCTTAAAAAGATTAAGTGCCTAATTATTTATTATTTGTTTTCTATATTAAACACATTTTGATCAGTAGATTTTCAATAACCCTTTCTATGAGTGCTATGTGTGGAAAACACAGCCATCTATATTTTTTCTATGTCATAAACTCTATGAGTTGAAAATAATTTCAGTGTCTCCATGTTTTTCAGACATAGGCTTTCCAGTGCCCTACAGACTGT
Organism: Megascapheus bottae; assembly: GCF_031878675.1. Taxonomy (NCBI): domain Eukaryota; kingdom Metazoa; phylum Chordata; class Mammalia; order Rodentia; family Geomyidae; genus Megascapheus; species Megascapheus bottae. The sequence goes on from NC_143524.1 coordinate 51,103,537, forward strand.
ATAATGTAGGGCTTCACAAAGGAGGAAAGAGTTTCACAATGTATTCAAACCACATAAGACACCTTAGTGACTTGATGGTCAACATATTTGGAACCAACAAGTAGGACGACTCATGCAATATTACATTGTTTTCTTCTCCTCTTCCTTGTCCTCTTCCTTCACCGTCATTGTCTTCTTCAATTTGGTTTTTTAAACCATAAATGTAATAGATCCACATTGTAGAAAACAAAAAAAAAATACAAAAAAGGGACCCACAGTGGCTGTCATTTACTAATAGCCTTATATACATTGCCTCATAAAATTCACATCACAACTCAGTGAGGCATGCATCAGAGACTTAGAAAATGCTAGTTATGTATCTCCCATAAACTCCAAGGAGACAAGACAGGGACAGATAGACAAAGTAATTAGCCAACACTATTTAGAAATTTCAACAAATCATTTGAATGTATCTCCCAGATGTCTGGTTTATGAACACATAATCCTGCTTAACTGTAAAGGTAAAGCCCAAGTGACAAAAAAAAATGGTTGGGGGTTAATTTGGCCATTTTTTATTCTGATTGTTTTATGCTTCTTCTCAGGATTACAAACACGTTTTCCTGGTTGCTTTACTCTGCCAAAAAGCAGTGCCTGTGACACCATCAGAAAGATTTTATGGTTTTGGTTTTGATATTTTATGATTTGAGTCATGGAGCTTGAACTCCGGGCCTCGGCACTGTCCCTGAACTTCCTAGCTCAAGGCTACTACCCTACCCCTGGGCGTGGGTGTTGCCCATGAGCTCTTCAGCTCAAGGCTACTGCCCTACCTCTGGAGCTACAAATTGGAGATAAGAGTCTCATGGACTGGCTTTGAACCATGATCCTCCATCTCAGCCTTCTGAATAACTAGGATTACAGGCATGGGCCACTGCGCTTGCCTGGTGGTTTTTTTAACTTGAGGAATTTCAACATCTCTTTAGCAGTAAACGAACTCTTCACACTAAAATCCTCATCAAAGGGCCTGGCATGCCATCCTATTGAGATATCAACCTTATTCTTCAGGCAAAATGAAATTCTCAAATTAAAGTTAGCTAAACTTAGAAAAGCATCTGGTCTTGATTGGCAAGGTTCTCCTCTTAGCATTAAGCTAATAATATCAATTCACTTTTAAATTCATAGATATCTTTTCTTATCTTAAATAAAAAACAAACCAGTTATCTGGAAATGTAACATATAGCTTTAGATTCCGCTCTGAAAGTGGAACTAAGAAGGACTTGTGTACTATACTCAACAGATAACAAACATCCCTCTTCAAAGTTCATACAGCAATACTCACATAACCTGAAAAAAAGTTACCCTCTGAAAGATATCAGAAAAAGACATCTGCAAATACAAAAGGTTTTGTTTGCTTTTATTAACCATTAGCATTACAGTAACAGACCAAGGGTGGATCCTTGATCTATGTCTTAAGCTATCCCAGCTACAGACTTCAAGCTGAAAGTTCCTAACTTCCAGTAATAGGAGGTCTTCAAGAAAGAGAATGCCAACCCAAGGTTTATAGATCTAGCAGCTAGCATCATATTAGGTAGTTTCCACCCAAAATCTTTGAGATAAGATCATCTAGATGCCCAGAGGCAGAATAAAGCACTGCCCTTTGTCTAATACTCTGATTTTTGCTGGTTTATTCAAGTGATTGATTTTTAGTCATATATTTCCAATAAAACCAGTGTCCACATCATAGCCATGTTAAACAGATTTCTTTTTGCATATATGTGTATCACTTTGTTCTATATTGAATCATCTAATTCTATTGTAAGATTCTTTCAGATTTAGATAATATCCTTAAATCACATTGACTTGGATTTGCTATATACTCCCCAATACTTCAGAAAGAAAATTTAATCACTTTATCTAAACATTCAGAGAGTTATTCCACTCTACCCTTTGGTGCCTAAAATATGACCACAGTGTTAACACTATAATACAAAGTCTTATGAAAAATTGACTGAATTGTATAAGAATAAAACTCTTCTGAAAATCAGAATTTCTCTTAAATGCAGTCCCTAGATTTTTTAAAGACATGAAAATATAAGAAGAACTATTTGGAAAGAAGAAATGGCAAGGAGTAAGAAGAAGTGACAAAAGAGGGTAATGAGAGAAATTTAAATATGTGATATACATGTAGGAAACCCATGTCACATATAAACTAGAAAAAGTGATAACACTGTTGTCAAGTTAGATAGGGCAAATTTTCTTAGATCAAGCAGAAACAATTAAGTGGCTTTCCTTTTTAATAAACTAATGATGCATCTATGCCACTTCAAATGTTCAATGTTGCGTTTTGATGAGCACAATTGTCAAGGTCATTTCCAAGGTGAAAGAGATGACAACATGCCTTTTCAAAGTAAATCAATCAGCACATGTTATTCTTCTTCTGAGTTGGAGATTTGGAGATCATGTCTTCAAAGTATTCTGGCTGTGATCGTTCCTGGGTATTGCAGATGTCAGGTGTGCTTTTTCCTGATTCTTAAACACTACTGCACAGCCATGGTCATGTTTGGTAATCTAGACAGATATTCTCCCATGAAAGGAGCATGAAGTTCAGACTCTGGCCAGACACTGCACAGCTGTGACTAGATGCTGTCACCTATGGAGCAAGGACTCTGGCAGAGATGCAAAATGAGACTACTTCTGTGCATAACAGACAGAGGAGAGAGCAGTAAACTTATATAATAAAAAGAACCAGGAAAATTATTCCATTAATTATTCTACTATTCCTTGCTCAAAGCTTCTTGTCACTTAAGAATCAAATACTAAATAAGATCACATGCCTGTGATCCCAGCTACTCAGGAGCCAGTGACAGCAAATAATGAGGTCAAAGGCAGCCCAGAAATTACCAAGTTCCTCTCTCAAAAGCAAAACTTAAACATAGCTATAGGGACCAAAACAGCTTTTTACTGGCATAAGAACAGGCATGAAGTCCAATGGAATAGAACTGAGGACTCGGATATTAACCCACAGACTTGTAGCCACCTAATCTTTGATAAGGGAGCAAAACAAAAAACAAAACAGAAGAAAGACAGTCTCTTCAACAAGTGGTACTGGCAGAACTGGTTAACCACCAGCAGAAAACTAAAGTGAGATCCTTCTTTGTCACCCTGAAACAGAATTAACTCCAGATGGATCAAAGACCCCAGGTAAAAGCAGATACCCTGAAAACTTTACAAGAAGGAATAGGAGATACACTAGGTCTCCTTGGCACAAGTCAAAACTTTCTTAATAAGGACCCAGAAACAAAACAAATCAGAGAAACTCTGGATAAGTGGGACTACATTAAACTGCAGAGCTTCTGTATGGCAAAGAACATAGCTAGCAAATTAACTAGAAAGCCTACAGAGTGGGAGAAGATCTTCACTGACCATACACAAAGGCCTCATATCTAAAATACATCAATAGCTCAAAAATTGAATCATGTCAAAACTAATCCACAAAGAAACAACCATCGTATTAAAAGATGGGCCAAAGACTTACAGAGAGACTTCTCTGAAGAAGAAATAAGAATGGCCTACAGACACATAAAGAAATACTCAACATCTCTGGCCATAAAAGAAATGCAAATCAAAACAATTCTAAGATTCCACCTCACTCCAGTTAGAATAGCCAGGATCAAGAAATCTAATAACAGATGCTTTGTAGGGATGTGGCCAGGAGGGATCATTACTACACTGTTGGTGGGAGTGCAAACTCGTTCAACCACTATAGAAAGCAGTATGGCAGTTCCTCAAAAGTCTAAACATTGAGCTCCCCTATGACGTAGCAGTTCCACTACTTGGCATTGACGCGATCATCCAGAAACAAGGACATACTAAATCCACTAGCACAATGATGTTCATTGCAGCACTATTTACCATAGCACAGATATGGAACCAACCCACATGCCCCTTGGTTGATGAGTGGATCAACAAGATGTGGTATTTATACACAATGGAATTCTATGCTGCTGTCAGAAAGAATGACATCGCCCCATTTGTAAGGAAATGGAAAGACTTAGAAACAATCATATTAAGTGAAGTAAGCCAGACTCAAACGAACATAGGCTCAATGGTTTCCCTCATTTGTCATAATCAGTAGAAACCTTGGGCTCTCCTAGCAGAGATTCACAATAGAACAAAATCTAGATACATAAGGCCATACAGCATGATGATAAATATAAGGACCTCCAGGATAAATAAACAGGTATGATAAATGACATAAATAGGATGCCAGCAAAAATAGGATTGCCGTCCATCCTTGCCCAAGCCAAAAGTGATTTTAAAAAATAACCAGAGCTAAAAGAACTAGAGACACAGATACATATCTGGAGAAGCAGATTGTCTTCCTTTTAAGTATGAAGCCTTGAATACAAACCCTAGTATTTGTTCTTAAAGGGAAAAAAAGATGGCACTTCATCTTTTTCATAGAAAAGGAAAACAGAAGTCTTTCTTGTCTGATGCAGCCCTGATGCATCTTTTTCAATAGAAAAGGAAAAAAGAAGTCTTTCTTGTCTGATTCAGGCCTGTCATTCATAGGTATTCACTGTCCCAAGTCCTATGCTAAGCTAAAAGATGGCAGGAAATGTGGGTTGGTCCCACAGATAGGCGCTCCAATCCCTTCCAAAGCCACCTACTTTAGCTATGGGGGATTTTTCAGCTTTTCCTTCTGTGCCTCAGACAGGCTGAAACTACAGAACTTCCTGACTTACTCTGTTGCCTGTCTATTTCTCAGTGCTTTTTCAACTGTCCTATTCTTTTATAATTCCTGGAACTTTCCCTCTCTTTCTTCTTTCTTCTTTTTTTATTATCATGGTAATGTTTAAAGGGTTACAGTTATATTAACCAGGTAGTAGGTGCATTTCTTCTCACACATTGATAAACCTTCTCATGTTTTTGTCCCCATTTCCCTTCCCCAACCCCTCCCAATCATCTTGTTTTCCCCCTTCTCTTTCCTATTTCAAATAATCAAATAAACACACATACGATATACCAGGTAACAAAGTCAGATACAGTAACAATATGAGATTAACCAAAGGGCAAAAAAAGAACAGAAAAAACATAGTACATTAAGAAAAACAATCACACAAGATAAAGATCTTACTTCCATATCCTAGAGATCCTTTCATTTGGTCTCATCCTATATGACCTTATGTATCTAGGTTTTGAGCTATTGTAAGCCTCTGCTAGGAGAGTTCTAAATGTGTACTAATTATGACAAATGAGGGAAACAATTGAGCTATGTTCCTTTGGGTCTGGCTTACTTCACTTAATGTGATTTTTTCCAAGTCTTTCCATTTCCTTACAAATGGGGCGATTTCATTCTTTCTGATGGCAGCATAGAATTCCATTGTGCATAAATACCACATCTTCTTGATCTAGTCATCTACTGAGGGGCATCTGGGTTGGTTCCATATCTATGCAATAGTAAACAGTGCTGCAATGAACATCATTGTGCTAGTGGCTTTAATATGTCCTTGTTTCTGGCATTTGGGTAAATGCCAAGGAGTGGTATTGCCAGGTCATAGGGAAGCTCTATGTTTAGTCTTTTTTCATATATTTTTATTATAATTAATAGAAGGATTACATTATATTCACCAGATAGAAGGTGCATTACTTCGCAAACATTGATACCCTTTCTCATATTTTTGTCCCCATTTTCCCCCCCACCCCCTCCCTCATCTTGTTTTCCCCCCTTTTCTATCCTATTTCTATGTTTAGTCTTTTGAGGAATCATCATACTGCTTTCCATAGTAGTTGAAGGAGTCTGCACTCCCACCAACAGTGTAATAGCGATCCCTCCTGGTCACATCCCTTGCAGCATCTCTTCTTATTATAATGGCCACTCTAACTGGAGTGAGGTGGAATTTCCATTTCTTTTATGGCCAGAGATGTCCAGAATTTCTTCATGTGTCTATAGACCATTATTGTTTCCTCTTCAGAGAAGTCTTAAGTCTTTAGACCATCTTTTTAATGGGATGGTTGTTTCTTCAGAGATTTCTTTTGGAGAGATTCAATATTTTTAGCTGTAGATATGTTTTAGATATGAGACCTTTGCCTGTTGTATGGTTAGTGAAGATCTTCTCCCACTCTCTGGGCTTTCTATTTAACTTGCTAGCCATGTCCTTTGCCACACAGAATCTCTGCGGTTAGTGCAGTACCTTTTGTCCAAACTAATTTGTTGTGTTTCATGGTCTTTATTAAGGCAGTTTCTGCCTGTTCCAAGGAGATCTAGTGTATCTCCAATTCCTTCTTATAAAGTTTTCAGGGTATCTGCTTTTACCTCAAGGTCTTTGATCCACTCAGAATTAATCCTCGTGCAGGGCAACATAGAAGGATCCAACTTTAGTATTGTGCAGGTGCTTAACCAATTCTGCCAATAACCCTTATTGAAGAGGCTGTCTTTCTTTCATTCTGTATTTTTGGCTCCCTTATCAAAGATTAGGTGGCACTCCTTCTTTCTTTCTTCTGAATATAGCCTCTCCTTTATGACCCTGATTCTTGTCATTCCCAGAGACTGACATAGAAACTTCTATTCTACCACCTTGGCCTATCCCCAATCCAAAAATCTCAAAATCTTTAGACTTTTAACATCACAATTTATAACAACCCCAAAAAAGAGACAAACAATAAACTCATGAAATATTTGAAATATATCCCATAAACAAAAATTTCCAACTTCAGAATATAACATTTCATACAAATCAATATGGAGAAAAGCTAATTTCCAGCCGAATTATGAATGTGGAATGCAAAAAAAGAGTACTCCACATAAAATTTTTACAAAAAACAGTAAACATATTTAATGAATATTTAATTTACAGTTAATTGATGGGTAATCAAATGTGAATACACCATATTAGCAATCAGTGTGGAGGAGCAAGTAAATAATAAAACTGCCATCTTTCATAGAACATGAAGTAATAACACTCAAAATTTTTTTCATATATTTTATTGTTCTTAATAGAAGTGTTACATTATATTCACCAGATAGAAGGTGCATTACTTCACAAACATTGATACCCTTTCTCATGTCTTGGTCCCCATTTCCCTCCCCCCACCCCCGCTCCTCATCTTGTTTTCCCCTCTTCCCTATCCTATTTCAAATAACCAAATAAACATATATACAATATATCAGATAACAAGGTAAAATACTGTAGTAATATGAGATAAGGGACAGCAAAAGAGATGAGACATAACACAGTACATTAAGGACAACAATCACTCATTATATAGCTTTTGTTTCTATATCCTGGAGGTCCTTTCATTTAGCATCATCCTGTATGGTGTTATATATCTTGGTTTTGCTCTATTGTACATCTTTGCTAGAAGAGCCCAAGGTTTCTACTGATTATGACAAATGAGGGAAACCATTGAGCCTATGTTCCTTTGAGTCTGGCTTACTTCACTTAATATGATTGTTTCTAAGTCTTTCCATTTCCTTACAAATGGGGCGATGTCATTCTTTCTGACAGCAGCATAGAATTCCATTGTGTATAAATACCATATCTTGTTGATCCACTCATCAACCGAGGGGCATGTGGGTTGGTTCCATATCTTTGTATGGTAAATAGTGCTACAATGAACATTGTTGTGCTAGTGGATTTAGTATGTCCTTGTTTCTGGATGATTGGGTCAATGCCAAGTAGTGGAATTGCTAGGTCATAGGGGAACTCTATGTTTAGTCTTTTGAGGAACTGCCAAACTGCTTTCCATAGTGGTTGAACAAACTCAAAATTTTTGCAAAGCAAACACTTAAAGCTCCCAGTGGTTGGAGTATTGCCAAAATGTGAACTGAAACATTTCATAAGGATAAAGAAATAGTAATATTTTCCCTAACTTAGTTTCAATAATTTTCTTTATAGGAATATATTACCAATGATTATTTAAAGGCCAAACGTAAAAACAACATTCAGCAAAGCATGAATATCAATATTTCATTTCTTTCCCTTATCTACAAGTGCAAAGATTCAGAAGCAGCTTCAGTATCTAGCTATAGGAAAAGAGTTGCTCTCACTGTAGAGAACTGAGCATTTGCTTGTGGATGGTTGCCCTTTTTTTTGTTGTTGTTTGTTTTTGGTTTTATTTTTTTTTATTTTAGGAATTTTTTTTATTGTAATTAGTAAAAGGGTTACATGATATTTGCCAGATAGAAGGTGCATTAATTCACATACATTGATATCCTTTCACATGTCTTGGTACCCATTTCCCTCCCCCACCCACACCCCTCACCCGTCTTGGTTTTCCCCCCTTCCCTATCAAATTTCAAATATCCAAATACAAATAAATTCAATGTATCAGATAACAAAGTGAGATACTATACCAATATGAAATAACCAAGGGACAGCAAAGGAGATGAGAGACAACATAGTACATTAAGGACAACAATCATTCATTATATGGCTTTTGTTTCAATATCCTGGAGGTCCTTTCAATTAGCTTCACATTATATGGCCTTATGTATCAAGATTTTGCTCTATTGCAGATCTCTGCTAGTAGAGCCCAAGGTTTCTACTGATTATGACGAATGAGGGAAACCTTTGAGCCTATGTTCCTTTGAGTCTGGCTTACTTCACTTAATATGATTTTTTCTAAGTCTTTCCATTTCCTAACAAATGGGGCGATGTCATTCTTTCTGACAGCAGCATAGAATTCCATTGTGTACAAATACCACAACTTGTTGATCCACTCATCAACTGAGGGACATCTAGGTTGAGGAGTTTGACATTTTCTTATATAACGAAATCTAGGCCCAGAGCATGGTCCAGTGGTAGATTGTTTGCTTAGCATTCACAAAGACATGCGTTCAATTCCTCGGTACCACATACACAGAAAAAGTCAGAAGTGGTGCTGTGACTCAAGTTGTAGAATGTCAGCCTTGAGAAAGCTCAAGGACAGTGCCCAGTCCCTGAGTTTAAGCCCCAAGACTTACAAAAAGAAAGAGAGAGAAAGAGGGGGGGGGCAGGCAGGCATTCAAGCAGAGGGAGGGAGGAAGGAAAGAAGGGAGGGAGAAAGGGAGGGAGAGAGGGAGGGAGGAATTTACTTCCTATAGTAGAAGTAGGCCACAGTAAATGAAGAAAACAATCTTTAGCTCAGGAGCAATTACGTTCATTCCATTGGCACTGGCACCACTGGAGCATACAGAAGAAAAAGAAACAGCTTGAAAGGAAAATGTTTCATTTGGCTACATTGTTCTAAATGCCAGCTTCCAGAAACAGTGATTACAGCCCAGCTGGAAAGAAAACCTTGCCTCCTTCTGAACTTACTATGCCTATGTATCATCAATACCAAAAGAAAGCCGTTCACTTGCCTTAAATCTCTTTGAATTCTCACTGTAATTATTACTTGCTCAATCTATCATTTTCTACATAGGTAACTGAAATATTTCATGATGGTTTTTCACCAATGACAAGTAAATAGCTTTGACTTAGGTAAGTAACTTGGGAGAAATGGCAAGAGAATCATGAATACGAGTACCTACTATGTGGAATTAATTTTCCCATGCTCTTCCTTCCCCCCCCCCCTTTTCTCCCATGGAATTAATTTTTTTAAGTCTATGGTCTGCATTTTCTCATTAAATGCTCAAACCCAATGAAAAAAATTATACTAATAACTCCATTTTACAAGAGGCTGAAGTCTAAATGATCTGCTAACAGTCACCGCTTCATTAGAAAAGATGATTTTATTTCTTCTTTACAAAAACAATTACAGCCATTTTCCAGATGTCAAAAAAAGAAAGCCCATATCATCACACTATGATAGAGTAGAGCCAAGACTTCAGTCTGGGCTTGACTGATTCTCACCAGGGATTTCCACGATTATGTTATTTGTCATTACTTAGAGTGACATTCCTGACATTTTTATTATTATTGACCTTTAAACTAATATCTCTCTGGCTCTAAAGGCCATTGTTTTAGATTCTATCCCACTTTCTGCATTTTATTGAAGTTGGTAGAGCCACTCATGTACTCAGTAATAAAAATATTCAATAGATTTGATGTCCTTGAGCATTAATGTAGACTCATTCTTTGATTGAAAGCCTATTTATTCAGGATTATACTGAAATTGTAAATGAATTGCAAAATAATACTCTACAAAAGACCTGCTGTAAGCCATCTTCACCCCTTCACATTAAGTGAAATGCAAATGATTTCTAGCTGGTAATTTATTATTGTTAATTTACCTTACCAATACTTTATGAATATGTATTGAATAATCCTAAATCAACAACTTGCTGTACATAAAAGAATGACTGATATTCTGCAAAGCCACACACTCAATTTTTGATCTCCTGCCTCACATGCAATGTCACCGTGTGGCAGGTTGATTTGCATTGACAGTAAATAGTCACCATTGTGAAGTTGCACTGTGATGCATGTGAAACTGATGCCAGCTGAACAGCCCACACTTCGGTGTACAGCAATAGAGCCAGGCATGCTGGGAAATGGTTTTAACAACTCTGATAACACTGAAGTATGATCACTAATGTCATAGCTTATGGACCCAAACTGCTCAAATTCAAATCTCAATTCTGTTACATTACTAGATGTATAATCTTGAGCAACTTGTATAACATTTCAACCGTGAGATGAGACATTAATTGAAAGTCTTTCATAGGTTTATATAATTTTTAAAGCTCTTGGTAATGGCCCCAGCATACAGAAAATATTATACAAATGTTATATAATACAGCTTTCACTTACCATGAAAGGACTTTGAAAGGGTAGAATTTGTCCTGGTGCACATATGTTCCTTTTCTTCATATTAGAATGTTAAAATGTCAGAATATATGTTAGAATGTTAGTTTCAATGTTATAAACCTTGATGTACAGCAATAGCTGGCAGCTGTTAGAGGTGGCAATTTCAGGTAGGCAGATTAGTGCAGTGAAAAAAGTACAGGCATACTGGGACTTGAATCTCCATTTTTGTAAAGGTTATCTGTCACCTAATGCAAGTTATTTAACTTCCCTAAGTCTCTGTTTTTCACATATTTAAAATAAAAGTGAATAATACTTAAGATTTAAAACAGGGAGTGTTAGGGGAAAAAAACCTGACATGCTGAATTGAAACTCCTTTGTATAACTACTTAGGAATTATATATATATATGTAAAACCAACATATAAATGCATTAATAATTCACTTACTAATTAAATATATTTTCAATGCTCCCATTATGCTACATATTGGAAAAAATATTGTATACAAAGTTCATAATGAAACCCATTTCCTTTAGATTGGCAGGAAAAGTAAATCAAAGAGAAGCTGGAGAGTGGAGATAAAATATAAGTAATACAGGGGTGAATCTGATCCAAGTGAACTGTCTGTCTGCACATCTGAAAATACCACAGCAGAATCCCCCACATTGGACATATGAATATGTACTAATACGAATATGTACAAATCCCCCACACTGGACAATGAATATGTACTAATAAAAAGTAGGGCACTACTGGGTACTGGTGGCCTCTTGCCTGTAATCCTATTCAGGAGACTGAAGTCTGAGAATCATGGTTCAAAGCCAGCTCTGGCAGAAATCTGTAAACTCTTACCTCTGAAAAGCTAGTGCCTTCATCAAAAAAAAAAAAAAAAAAGCTCAAGGAGAAACAATGTTCAAACCTTGAGTTCAAGGCCCAGGACTGAAATTTAAAAAAAAAAAAAAGTAGGACAAAAGAAGTTTTTTGGCCAACAAAATAAAAAAGAAAAGGGAACTTCTTTTCTTCGGGAGTTTATGGTGTAGTAGAGAAGAAAGTAGTCTGGCAAGTCACCACACACCTACTGGCATAATGTCATGGAATCAAAGTCAAAAGTCTCAAGAACAGCCAGAGAAAGGGAAAGACAGAACATATGGAAAGCTAAGGAGAGACAAAACTTGATTTTTTTGAGGTTGAATGTCGTAACCTTGTTTCCTCAATCTGATAATCATACAAGAAAGAAGAATGGCCAGAAAGAATAAAGCCTGAGAAAAGAATTCACTTGGGAACCTGTAAAAATAATTGATGAACTGGAAAGAAGGGATTTGTCTATGTTGTTTATTGGTCTCCACAGACGAGGCTTTGTTCACTACTCTAATTGAGCATTAGCAGGTACTTGAAACCTAGATGTCTACTCCGTAATCAGTGCTCTATAGCTTTCTTTTGCTTATCCTAACTTACCTTAATCATCAGTGTATCTTCCTGCTAACATTAGCCTTATATAAGGAAATTATGAAATGGATCCTTAATATTCAAAAAAAAGGACACGGGCTACTTTAATCAACCACACTTGCTCCTACAGTTCTGCCACCTCAAAGATCTGTCCTTGGTTTGATATGACTGACATTTATGTAACTATTTGTCATTTAGATGTTGACTTAAAACCCTACATATAGAAAAAAATGCAGTTTTGAAGATAGAATCCATGCTAGGTAAGTATTCTACCACTAAGTTATACATCAACCAGGTTGAATTTTGGGGTCTTTTGTTTTGTTTTGTTGTTGCAGTTCTTACTGTGCTCTATAATTATGCATGTATACTGTTTATTATTTAATTATTATATTCATTCTGGGATCTGAGCCTTCTTAGGGCAGGAAAAAAATTATCTTTATAATGAATCATTGCTGGGAAGAAAGCCAGAAATAAATCTAACACTCAATAAATATTGTTCAAAGTCTGACCTTGTAATCTCATTGAATAAATTGTTCCTAATGCCTACAATTTTGTCCTTTATTTTCTTGTTCTTAAATTTTGTTCATGGATGATAAATATTTTATACCTCTTTAACATCTGAATTATAATGAGAGTGGTTTTGTTCTGTCACTATAACGGCTATTCATTTATCAAATTAAAATTTAACACAAGTTAACATTTCTAGTTTCTCTGCAAATTCATTCATCCTTGGATATTCTTCTTTTTTAATGTTTTTGTACCTTATATTTATTTTTATTGTCATTGTAGAGTTGATATACAGAAGTGATACAGTCACATGAATCAGGTAATGAATTATGAGCACAATTATTTTTGAACCATGTCTGCTCTTCCATTGCTCTTTTCCCAGTCTTTCCCTCCCATCTTCACCCACAAGATATTCAGTTAATTTCTTTTGGGGGATCATGGGACTTGAACTCTGGGTCTGGGCGTTGTCCCTTAGCTCTTCAGCTTAAGGCTACTACCCTACCCCTTGAGCCACAGTGCCACTCCTCATTTTCTGGTGATTAATTGGAGATAAGAGTCTCACAGACTTTCTGCCTGGGCTGGCTCTGAACCATAGTGTTCAGATCTCAGCCTCCTGAGTAGCTGGGATTACAGGCGTGAGCCACTGAGCCCTGCTCCAGTTCATCTTTCACATAGTGCCTAATGAGTATTGCTGTTGTATTTGTTCATCCTTGTTCCACCTTTGATGGGCCTCCCCTCTCTTCCCAAATACAAACAAACAAGGAAAAGAAAACGAAACAAAAACAGCAACAATGGCAACTAAAGAACGTCTCATGTTTCCTTTTTTGGAATTTATTTTACAGAATATTATTTTATATGATCAGCTGTGCATACATATTGAGCGTTTGTCCACCACTCCTCTGCATAGCCTCCTTTGGCCTCAGTATGTTAATCCCTAGGGCCCTATATAATTAATCATGTCCTGGTGTTATTTTTTTTATTGTTGGCATAATGTATAGAGCAGTTACGTTACATTCACCAGGTAGTAGATGCATTACTTCTCACACATTGATGCCCCCTCTAACGTTTTTGTCCTCATTTTCTTCCCCCCACCCCTTCCAATTTCCCAATGTTATTTATTTAAGTCCTTCAGTGTGTTTACTTGTAGATTTTTAGACACTTTCTAGTTACCACAAATGAGAGAAACCATGCAGCCTATGTTTATTTGGGTCTGGTTTACTTCATCTAATATAATTTTTTTCCAATTCTCTCCATCTGCTTACATATGGGGTGATGTTATTTTTTTCTGGTAGAAGCATAAAATTCCATTGTGCATATATACCACATTTTCTGAATCCATTCATCCACTGAGGGATATTTAGGTGGATTCCATACATTGACTATGGTAAACAATGCTGCAATAAACATGGTTGTGTTGGTGGCTTTAATACATCCTGGTCTGTGGTTCATTGAATAAATGCCTAGGAGTCGATTTGCTGGTTCATAGGGAAACTCTTAGTTTAGTATTTTTGAGGAACCTCCATATTGCTTTCCAGAGAGGTTGAACAAGAATACATTCCCATCAACAACAGTGTTCCATTTTGGCCGCATCCCTGCCTGCATTTGTTACTGTTCGTTTTCTTGATGATGGCCATTCTAATTGGCATGAGGTGGTTTCTTGATGTTGTTTTGATTTTCATTTCTTTTATGGGTAGAGATGTTGAGTACTTCTTCATGTGTCCATTGGCCATTCTTTTTTCTTCCTCTGAGAATTCTCTGTTTAAGTCTTTAGTCTTATTCTTTTTTAGCCTGCTTTTTTAGGCTATTACAAATAATGGAGTTGCTTTCCTAATTTCAGCATCTTTGCTCTTATTGTTGACATACAGGAAGACTACTGATTTTGTGGGTTGATTTTACAACCTGCTGCTTTGCCAGTGTTTTGAATCAATTCAAGTAGCTTGGGTGAGGAATTTATAAGATTCTTTAAACACAGGATTATGTCATCAGCAGACAGGGATAGCTTTATTTCTTCTTTCCTTATTCGGATCCCCTTTTTGTGTTTCTCTTGCCTTATGATTCTTGCTAAAAATTCCAGGACTGTTTTGAAGAGGAGTGTAGAGAGTGTGGGCATCTTTGTCCTGTTCCTGATTTTAGAGGAAATGGTTTTAACTTTTCACCACTAAGTATAATGCTAGCTGTAAGTTTGTCATATACAGCCTTTATTATATTGAGGAATGCTCCATGGATTCTTAGCCTCTCCAGAGCTTTAATCATGAAGAGGTGTTGGATCTTGTCAATTGTTTTTTCTGCATCTATATGAGATGATCATGTGGTTTTTTTTCCTGGCTTTGGTTGATGTGTTGAGTTACAATAATTGACTTGAATATATTGAACCAGCCTTGTGAGCCTGGAAAGAATCCTGTTTGAACATAACATATCATTTTTGTTAGTTATTGAATTTGGTTGACCAGAATTTTGTTGAGGAGTTTTGCATGAATGTTGATTCATCAAAGAGGTAGGTCTGTTGTATTCTTTCATTGATGAGTCCATACCTGGGTTAGGGATGAATATTATGCTGGCTTCATCCAATGAGTTTGCTAATGATCTTTCCTTTTCTATTTAATTGAAGAGTTTGAGGAGTATGGGAGTGAGTTCTCCTTTGAGATAGATTCAGCTGTGAATCTATCTGGTCTGGGCTTTTCTTGTATGAGAGGTCTTTTATTGCCATTTCAAGTTCATTTTTTGCTACGAGTCTGTTTAGTTGAGTTAAATCTTACTGGTTCAGTTTGGGAATATCAATATTCTCTAAGAATGCTTCCAATTTTCCCAGATTCTCAGATTTATTGGCATAAAGAATTGTGAAGTATCCCTAATAATATTCTAAATCTTGCACATTCCTATTCCATTTTCAACTCTAATTTAATTAATTCGGTTGTGTTCTCTCCTTTTCTTTGTTGAATTTGCTAAGGGTCTGTTAATTTTGTTAATTCATTTTTTCGTCAGTTGTGAGGCTTGAACTCAGGGCCTAGGCACTAACATGAGCTCTTTTGCTCAAGGGCTAGTGCTCTACCCCTTTAAGTTACAATTCCACTTCTAGTTTTCTGGGGGTTCATCGGAGATAAGAATCTCACAGACTTTTCTTATATCTCCTAAGGGATGGGTCCATAATGACCTCCTTCCCTCTCAGCTCCCATTGTTGGACAGGTGTGGACCCTGGGTCACTGTTAGTCAACGCCTAGGCTAGCCAGCACCCTCCCTCCCTCCATCTCTCTTTCCCTCTTTCTCTCTGTCTCTCTCTGTGTCTCTCTCTCCCTGTCTCTCTGTCTCTCTCTGTCTCTCTGTCTCTCTCTCTGTCTCTCTCTCTCTCTGTCTCTCTCTCTCTCTGTCTCTCTCTCTCTCTGTCTCTCTCTCTCTCTGTCTCTCTCTCTCTCTCTCTCTCTCTCTCTCTCTCTCTCTCTCTCTCTCTCTCTCTCTCTCTCTCTCTCTCTCTCCACAATCAACTCCTAGGCTAGCCAGCACCTCTCCCTCCCTCCCTCCCTCCATCTCTCTTTCCCTCTTTCTCTCTGTCTCTCTCTGTGTCTCTCTCTGTCTCTCTCTCCCTGTCTCTCTCTCTCTGTCTCTCTGTCTCTCTGTCTCTCTCTGTCTCTCTCTCCCTGTCTCTCTCTCTGTCTCTCTCTGTCTCTCTCTCTGTCTCTCTCTGTCTTTCTCTCCCTGTCTGTCTGTCTCTCTCTCTCTCTCTCTCTCTCTCTCTCTCTCTCTCTCTCTCTCTCTCTCTCTCTCTCTCTCTCTCTCTTCTCTCTCTCTCTCTCTCTCTCTCTCTCTCTCTCTCTCTCTGCATAGGAGACAAAGAAGCTGGGAATTCCCAGTTGCATATATACAAATGACTTTGTGAGGTGTTCCAGAATCCTTCTAATCATTTTATTTTTTAAAAAATCCTACTTAGAGTAAAATCTGCTAGAAATGAACTCTACAACTTCAAGGGTTGGTGGGAAGGAAAGTGGGAGAAAACATGAGAGGGGTGACAATGTCCAATAAAAATTGTTCTCACTACCTTTCATATGGAACTGTAACCCCTCTATACATCAACCTCACAATAAAATTTTAGAAAATAGATTCCTAATTAATTAAGGCAGATACATCATAAAATCAGATGGAAAAAAGAGAAAAGAATGGGTTCTGAAGAAGGCCCTGGTTGAAACCTGCAAGCTCATACAGGACTTTTGTTATTCCCAAATAGTTCATCCTACCTACTAGTGGACTCAATTCTCTTACCATTGGTATCAAAAATGTTACCCCAAGTTATTTAAGATACTCTAAGATTATAGGCTTCAGTGATACATAGATATCTTGTGAAGAACATGATATAGACCTTTGAGCTGACACATACACTGAAGTTTTTAACTAATAACTGAAGGCTTGGTGACAGGGAGAAATTATAGTCACATTTTTTTCAGTTTATTGAAATGTGGAGAACTGGTTCAAAGACATATTAGTTGTGACCCCTATCATTCCAAGAAAAGTGAAAGCAACAGTCAGTCTCCCAGTTACTAAAGAAGTAATGAATTTCAAACATCCATAGATCATTTTCTTCAAACACATATTTTGGGGGGATTTTATTTTAATTTCTTGAGCTCTATCCTCAACATCAAGATTTTCTATTATTTGGAAATACTATTTTCAGTCATACTTATTTAATGCCAGTTATTACATGTACGCACA
This sequence comes from Megascapheus bottae, assembly GCF_031878675.1. NCBI lineage: Eukaryota > Metazoa > Chordata > Mammalia > Rodentia > Geomyidae > Megascapheus > Megascapheus bottae. The sequence continues at coordinate 51,120,895 of NC_143524.1, forward strand.
CACACACGTGTAAGATAAAATTGTTGCTAAATATCTGCAAGAAACATTAATCAGGAAAATGTTTATCATACCTAACCTCTGAAGTTAAAAGCCCCACTAAGATCACAAAGCATATAATAAGTGGTAGATGTAAGTTAAATAAGCCATTCAAGAGAAAAAGTTTCAAATAACCAAATGTAACAAATTTTACTAAGTTAATTCTAGTTATAGCAATACAGTTATTCTTTATAGCAATAGCAAAGTATCATTTCTAAAGTTTTGTGCATCTTTAGAGATTTTCCAACTGCTAAATGATAAGGAATGAAATAGTTACTCATATATATATATATATATATAGATATAGATATAGATATATATATTACATACTGCCTCCTGCTTGGGGAAAACATTAGAAATCAAGAGCCTAAAAACAATTATATTGCCAATCAGTAATCATATCTCTAGAAATTCAAAATATGGAAAAAGTTAAATGTAAGAGGTTAATCATTGAATTACTTATACTGATGACAAAAATGCAAATAAGCTACTTAAATATGCAGCCTGGGAAATGATGAAGTAAACTCTAATATCAATTTAAGTAACAACTGCACAATCATTAAAAGTTTTGCTTTGAAAATCTTTTAAAATGCAGACCAAACACTAACTGAATATTGCTGGGTATAAAGTGTTGTGTAAGAACCACGAATGTGGCTGAGTGGTAGAGCGTATGTCTAGCATGCATTAAGCCCTGGGGTCAATTACTTGATATCACATACACACAGAAAAGTCAGAAGTGGTGCTATGGTTCAAGTGGTAGAGTGCTAGCCTTGAGAAAGCTCAAAGACAGGGCCCAAGCCCTGATTTCAAACCCTAGGACTGGCAAAAATAAATAAATAAAATAAAGATAATAATATAATTTTTAAAAATAAAATAGTGTGTGGATTTTTATAACAATAGTCTAAAATAAATATGCATGAAAATTTTCTGTACTTAGACATAACAATATTAATAAAAACATGATATCAAGCTAAGCACCTAGGGATTCATTGCATTCAAATTAATGCCAGCCCACATTTGAAGGTATAGAAAAGCAGTAGCCACCTCAAACAAATAAGCTAAACCTATAAATATATCTAAACCGATAAGAATTCTAAAGTAACCAGAGCCGGTGGCTCATGCCTGTAATCCTACCTACTCAAGAGGCTGAGATCCGAGGATCAAGGCTCAAAGCCAGACCAGACTGGCTGAGACCTTATCTCCAATTACCCTGAGACTCTTATCTCCAAATACCCTCTAGAAAATGGGGTGGGGCTTGGCTCAAGGGTAGAAAGGTAACTTTGAGCTGAAGAGCTCAAAAATAATCCACAAAAATAAATGAATAAATAAATAAATAAATCTGGAATTTTCTCTTAATTGGTAGAGAATAACACCCAACATTTATGTGTGTGTGTGTGTGTGTGTGTGTGTCTGTGTGTGTGTGTGTCTGTGTGTGTGTGTGTGTGTGTGTCTGTGTGTGTGGGGGGGGGTGTCTGTGTGCGTGTGTGTGGTCAATCATGGAACTTGAACTTTGGGACTAGGCGTTGCCCCTGAGATCTTCAGCTCAACCACAGTGCCACTTCCAGTTTTCTAGTGGTTAGTTGGAGATAAGAGTGTTGCAGACTTTCCTGCCCAAGCTGGCTTTGAACCGCAGTTCTCAGATCTCAGCGTCCTGAGTAGCTAGGATTACAGGCGTGAGCCACCAGCCCCTGACTACATAGCATTTTTAATATTTCTTTAGTTATTGGTTTTAGAAATTAGGTCAGTAAATGATAAATTATTATGACAAAATAGAATGTAAATGTACCTCCAACAGCAAAGTCATGAACCAAGCTAGCAACATCAGGAACTAAGAAAGTTGTTCAAATCTCAGTCAGTACTCCAGGATATGGAGATGAGAGGTTTATCTTTGTGATGGTTGTTCTATGTGATAACTATGTGAAGTTAGGTCTGCTCTCTTTTTTCCCCTTATGGTTTATAGCATGTTGCTACTGTATCTGACTTGGTTATTTGGTATATTAGATATATGTTTATTTGTTTATTTGAAATAGGGAAGGGAAGGGGAAAAACAAGATAATTGGGATGGAGTGGGGGGAGGGAAAGTGGGAGAAAAACATGGGAAGGGATATCAATGTTCAAGAAGTAATGTACTCACTATCTAATGAATGTAACTGTAACCCCTCTATATATCATAGCCCCAACAATAAAGTACAATAAAAAAAATCTCAGTCAGTGATAAAGTGAGGAAAACTTAAGAAAATTCAATTTTTCTAATCTCAAATTTTTCAATTTTCAATCTTCAAAACAGAATCTATTACAACATGCATGTTTGTGTGAGAGACTCGGAAATTCATAAAAGGTCTGTGCTCCTCATGCCAGTCAGTGGTAAGGAACAGATAAAGAAAATGCCGTGATACAGAATGTCACAGCTCTGTAACTTTGGGAAGGCTGGATCTGTGTCTCTTATTCATTAGTGCCAACACACTGAGGCCCAAATACTATGTGGATCTATAGCAAACATGCTGAGCATTTAAATAAATTGTACTATGGAGATGTAAAGCCCAAATACAGCAATCTGAGGACACAAGGGAAAAGTGTTTCAACTCTTCCTAGAAAGGCATGGGAAGAGACATTTCTAAACAGAGCATAATTGAGGACGTACATTCAAATGGATGAGAAAATATCCTTATGAACAGATTCTACCTGGAGAGGACATTGCACGTAAAGCCCAGAAGGAAGCAGCCTGATCTGGGGATTTTTAGCAGGATTTCAATCTCAGAGCTTCTTCCCATGGAATGCTGAGAGAGAAACTGAATGACAAGCAGACTGTGTGTATGATGAACTCTGAGATAAGGTTTGGAATTTTCCGACCAACAACTCTGTGTAATCGAAAAAAATGAAGCATTTCTTTTGTTTAGGACACCACAGTCTAATGATACAAATTATTAGTATAATATTTGACAACTTGAAGATAGACTTTTTAGTCCATTCTGCTTAGGGAAAGAAGCAAGTTTACCATTTAAGGAGGCTCGGAATATTCAGCTTACAAAACCTAAGCAGTAATGCCACACATTGTGAACTTTGAGGCAATCTCCTTTCCTGCGCATCTCGGTGGGTCCAGAGAGATCGCGTGACCATAGGATGAGCTGGTCTACCTCCCCACTCGGCATAAGCTGGGTCACACACAGTCAGGATTGAAATCCTAACACAGATAGGAGAAAAGCCTCATTAATATCATTACAGTGGAGCACAGAAATGTATAAAGAAAATAGAAGTGCCTCTAGGTCTTTTGATTATCAAATGCCTAAAATCTGCATATTCATGCTCATCTGGAGAGTTATCCTGAGCTACACGGCCCTCGAGCACCATCTGCAGTTATTATGTTCCTTCCCCCATCCTTTGATTCTCCTGCTAAACAGGTGTTTTGTTTTTAAAGTAAGAAATGGCAAAAGCAGACATGAACAATTTGTCACAGTAGTTTGCAGCCTCCAGCAAAATGGACAAGCCAGGCTTCCTTTCATGTGCTATTAATTTGTCCTACTATAAATAACATTCAAAGATATTTATGCTAAAGCTATGTGTCACTGAAGAAGGCCCAAAGGGTGAGTCAAGGGATCTTGTTAATAGGATAAAGGAAAAGGAAAAGGACAGGAAGTCTTAGGACAGGATCCAGGGACCAATAGTAGAAATGCAAGAAATTTCTGAGAACCAATATCTTACTTTATCACCAAGAGAAATGAGAGATGTGATTGGGTCAGAAGTGTAGCCTAGTGATAGAGTGCTCATCTTGCATGCACAAAGCCCTGTGTTCAGTTCCTAGGTACCATATACACAGAAAAAGCCAGGAGTGGCTCTGTGGCTCAAAGGAAAAAGCTCAAGCCCAGGATTGGTAAAAGAAAAAAATTTAAAAAATTTAAAAAGGAAAGAAAGAAATGAGAGATGTATCCACATAGCATTATACTTACTGCAAATGTGTTTGAAGATTACTTATTGCCAATCTGAAATATAATAGTATTAGACTCAACCTAATGACACTGAAATACCATCTTCCTATCTACAGATGTCATTCCAGCTGTATCCCTAGCTGTCATTCAACTCCTAACAGGGAAGCTATGTTTTCACAGTAGTCATCAAAACATGGCCAGTATTTCCAATGCACTCTTCTCTAATTCATGTCTGATTCATGCATACAAAGGTCTGCTTCATGTTAGTATTTAAATTAATATAATTTAGGCCTGGAGTTTGGTAGAGTGCTTGACTAGCATACACGAAGACTCAGACTCGATTACTCAGTACCATATACATAAAAAAAGCTGGAAGTGGCACTGTGGCCCAAGTAGTAGAGCTCAAGCTTTGAAAAAAACCGAAGAACAAGCTCAGGCTCTGAGTTCAAGCCAGGACTGGCAAAAAAAATATGTGTGTGTGTGTGTGTGTGTGTGTGTGTGTGTGTGTGTGTGTGTGTATATATATATATACGAATATATATATATACTAACCTCTTAGGCAATAGATTGACATGGCTGTACATATTTTAGGTGTTTTTTCAATAGACTCCTGGGCAACAAATGTCAACAATTTCCTTTCACAATAAGGCAAATGGGAGCAGTGTTAAAATTCAATGAACTTCTTCTGAAATTGCATAGAAATACTTAGCAACACATATCAAAATCCTGCCGGGCATGGTGGCTAATGCCTGTAATCCTAGCTACTGAGGAGGCTGAGATCTGAGGATCGAAGTTCAAAGCCAGCCTAGGCACAAAAGAACCTGAGACTCTTATCTCTAATTAACCTCTAGAAAACGGGAAGTGGGGCTTGGCTCAAGGGTAAGGTGGTAGTCTTGAGCTGAAGAGCTCAGGGACAGCGTCCTGGCTGAGTTCAAATCCTATGACTCACAAAAAAAAAAAATCTTCCCCCTAAATCTAGGATCAGGGATAGTCACATCCTTAGACAAAATGCAAAGAAAAGGGCAATTAAAAAGTAAAAAGGATGTAAGAACATTCCTTTCTTCTCACTTCAGAATCTCAAATAGTACTGGAGGAATGTCACTTTTTCTAGTGAAACAACAGCTGTCTGATGTTGTTATGAAAGGTGGGATCTCATAAAGAGGGTGGGAGGCTATGAATGAGACAGTCTCTATTTAAAGCCAGTCTGGGCATAAACGTTTAAGAGATCCCCACTTAATCCACTGCTGAGGGCAGTGGTGTGCACATATCATTCCAAGCTACACGAGAGGCTGACATTGGGAAGATAGTGTGTGGTGCCATTCGAGCCTGGGAAAAACCACCTGTGAGACTCCATCTCCACAAGGGAAACCAGACACAGTACTGTGCACCTATGGCCCCTGCAATGACAAAAAGCTGAGAAGTAGGTAGATCCAGGCTCAAGCACATGTCTGGGCAGAAAATAAGACAGTATATGCTTTTAAAAGTGAAAACTAAGACTAGAGGCATGGGGTACAATGTTATTGCATCACCTCAGTTAACAGAGACCCTGAGTTCAAATCCCCACTACCCTAAGAGGGGAAAAACAAACTTAAAAAGCATTAAGACTGCTATCTTTTGTGTCCAACAGAAATCAAATATGGAAGACAAATACATGTAGGACCTTTCAAGGTTTCTAAGCTTATTCCTTCTTTTGCATAATTGTTTAAAAGTATTCCTTTTAGTGGAAAATAGAAAGGAGGATATTACCAGAAGAAACACAAGCAGCAGTAGCAGGGGAAAGTGACAAGAAGCAAAAAAGTATCTTCCAAAGAAGAGATTCCTGAGACTGGTCATACACACTGTGAGCCCTTCCGTTAGTGGAGAAAGCAATGTTGTGCTTAGGGACCCTCTGTCACACTGTCTTTCTCATGACACTTTTTTTTCAAGCAATGTAAATCATTTATCAGTAACAGCAAGTAACATAGATGATCAGATGTTTGAATAGACAAATAACATTGGGTAAAATGCCATGGCTCAAAGAGGAAGTCAAAATAATTATGGGAAATTATGGAAAAGTGAAAGCATATCAAAATTTATCTGACCAGTATTTGACAGGAACATTGTAGCAAGACATTTTAAGGACATAAGAAATTTTGCAGAAAAGCTGTTGAGTATGGTTTCTATCATTGTGGCTGATCAATAAGTGAATGAAAGAACTGAACATTTAATGAAGTACAAATAAGGGAAAATTACATGATAATTTTAAACCATTGGGAAAATGCAAAATCTCAAAAGTGCATTAAGATTCTATCTCACTCAAGTTAGAATGACTATCATTTTAAAAAAAAACAGCAAATGGTGAGGAGGCTGCAGGGGGGGAAGTACCCTTGTATTATATATTGTTGATGAGAATGCAAATTAGTATAACCACTTATGGAGATAAATATGAAGTTTCCCCAGAAAATTAAAACTAGAAGTACTATATAATCTAACTGTACTATTTTGAGATGTGTGTATGTGTGTGTGTGTGTGTGTGTGTGTGTGAAAAATCAAATTCAACTTACAACAGATGCTTGGATGCCTATGTTTATCACCGTACTCATCACAATAGCCAAATTACAGAATCAGAATAGGATCTAATCAACAGATAAATATACCAGAATGTTTTGTATGTACATACAAGAGTTTTCTTCAGCCACAAAGAATGAAAACGTGTTGCTTACAGAGAAATCAAAGGAATGAAAATCACTCAAATAAGCCCAATTCAGAAGCAGTCGTTTCATATTTTCTCTCAGATGTGGAATTTAAAAACTAGAAAAGGACATGAAAAGAATATGAATCTTGTAGGATGTTGAAGAGGACAAAGGATGGAAGGAGATAAGAAAGGAAAAATAGATAAAGTAAACATGATCAAATTGCATTATATAAACTATGTGTGTTATGTAAAAAAAGCGCATTGTATTCTATGTCAAACACCCTATGTGTGTTCTGCAGATTCATAAATAAGAATTCATACTATAAATCCAAAGAATCTTTCTTCATGGTTATTAGGACTTAGTAGGACCCATTCTCAAGAATTTGGGGTCTTTCAAGGAAAAACAGTAGAGCAAGAGTCTCAACACAGAGCCATCCATGTGGTAGATATTAATTTTATTTAATCCTCAAGGAAATAATTTAAAAAACTATTACAATCCCAATTTTCCAGCAAACTAAAACTCAGAGAGATTAATTTTCTTGAATCCATATAAAACAGTCAAGGGTACTTGACTCCAACCTATTGTACATTATTGTGCTGTGCTATGCAAAATCATAAACAGAAACTCATACTATTGAACCAAAGCCAAACTTCTTAAGCTTTATAGGATCATTATTTTGGTTGGATTTCTTTATCTTCCTATGCTTCAGTCAGTTCACATGTAATAATACTCACTTCACTTAACACAATGCATTTGACACAATAAATGGACAGTAATTCACCAACACAGGTAAAAAAAAAACAAAACTCAGAAATAGAAGGTAACAAGAAACCAAAGGCATGATCTAGTATCTCACATAACTTGCAGAGCAGTTTAAGCCACTCAACTTCAGTTTTTTGGCATATAATATTCATATACATAAGAGACTTTGAAAACTACAAAAATGATTTTCTAATTTTAAATGAACTCTAAAAATGTTTACTGAGGTAGTATCATTATTGCATAGAAGGTACATATATGTATATATACATCTACATAGGCACATATATGCATATATGTAATCAAATATAAAGCAGGACATACTGATTAACATTATTTAGTAAGAACTTTTAAAGCAAAAACTAGTGATCTACTCTGTCTTCCTACTGTCTTAAACACACAAAAAAAATACAATGAAAAAAAGAAGAAAGCAAAAAAAAAAAAACTGAATGGAAACAGAACTCTGTGATTCACGCTTGTAATCCCAGCTACCAAGGTGAAGCCATAGGAAGGCCTGCCATTCTAGCTTAATTGGTCAAAAAATTTCAGATAGATAGACAGACAGACAGACAGACAGACAGACAGACAGACAGACAGACAGATAGATAGATTAGATAGATAGATAGATAGATAGATATTACATATAGATAGATGTATAGATATGTAATAGACAAGGCTCAAAATGGTGGTTTGTGTCTGGTATCCCAATTATAGGAGAAAGCATCAATGGAATCACTGCTCAGGTCTAAGCAAAAAGAAAAAGCCTGTATCAAAAATAATCAAAGGAAGTCCAGTGCAGTGGCTCACACCTGTAATCCTAGCTACTCAGGAGGCTGAGATCTGAGGATCAAGGTTCAAAGCCAGCCCAGGCACAAAAGGACCTGAGACTCTTTTCTCCAATTAACCTCTAGAAAACAGGAAATGGGGCGTGGCTCAAGGTTAGGGTGGTAGCCTTGAGCTGAAGAGCTCAGAGACAGTGCCCAGACCAAGTTCAAGCCCAATGACATATAATACATACATACATACATACATACATACATACATACATACATACATACATATATAAAATTACCAAAGGAAAAAGACATGAGGCATAACTCAAGTGGCAGAATGTCTGCCTAACAAGCATAAAACCTAAAGTTCAAACACCTGGCACTGAGTAAAAAGAAATAAATTACTAAAGAAATAAAGAAATGGCACCATCATATTGGTAATCAGTTCTCCACAATTGTGACAATACCTGAGAAGAACAACTTACAAGTTTATTTTGTCTTGTTGCAGATTCTGCCTATGGCCGTATAATCCCATCCCTTTTCAGCCTAAGGCAAGGTAGAAAGTCATGGTGGGAGCTTGAGCCATGGTGACACTCAGATTCAATTCCTCAGTACCACATACATAGAAAAAGCCAGAAGTGATGCTGTGGCTCAAGTGGTAGAGAATTAGCCTTGAGAAAGTCCAAGGACAATGCTCAGGCCCTGAGTTCAAGCCACAGAACTGGAAAATAATAATAATAACAATAATAATAACATGTTTAAGATGGATAGAATGTGTGAGATAATATACAAGATTGCTATTAATAAAAGAAAAGATAAAGAGACAAGCTAATAAAGTCTAATGATGTTAACTTTGGATTGCCAGCTGGGTTCTCCAAAATTTAGCATTATAACTATAACCCCTCTATACATTACCCTGAAAATAAATTACCATAAAAAAGAATAAAATACAAAAAAAATGTTTAGCTTTAACTATCACATCCTGGTGAATCCTCTGACAAAGAAACACAAATAAATCTATAACTGATAGTTAGGCCAATTAATGTGGTGTGCCCATACCATGTGTATTTGCTTTTCCATCTCTGAAAGATGTTTGGGGGCCTCAGGTACCTTCCGTTTCATGGAACCTTAAAGCCTTTTGCTCAAATTTAAGTTCTGGACATATATTTGAGACAGACTGAAGCAGCAGAGAGAGAGAATCAAATCTGTAACATAGACTATTTCAGGTCATGTGGTCTACACACCCAATTACATTTTAGACTTAGTGTATTAATCTACCTGATCTCTTTACCCGAGCTTCCCTTTTCCTTACTTCTCATCACATGTTTGAAGTTGATTTGATAAGCGCTGCCCTGCAAGCACCTCCATTTGGTCAGTGAACTCTTCTGTATCATGACCTCTTGTGATAGCTTCCCTGGTAGTGTAATTGGAGGCTGCCATTGCTTCAAGGTAATTTCCCACATGTCAAAAGTTGTGCATATTAGTTCCTTTCCTTCTTCTATCTTACAGGAAGATAATAGAAGAATAAATCTTAGTACCTTTGGGAATTGGCATGGGTGGATTTTATTTTTCTATTCTCCACTATTTATATAAAGTAAGCCTGTTGTCACATGTTCAACTCTAATTACTACTGCATAAGCTTCTACCTGCATAATAAGGAGCAGATTCTGGAGTTAGGAAATGTGATGGCTGAACAAAACATGGCTTGCATACCAATACAGAATCTTACCCTGGACCACTGACTTAACAGAATGACTTGTAACAGAGCAGCAGGGTCTGACCCACAGTCCTTGGAGCCCGAGAAACTCATAGACCAGTCTGATCATCACTGGCCAAGACGCCACTGCCCAACATCGAAGATGAACCAATAGCTCATAACCCAATTTCCAGAAGTTGGTTGTACATAAAAGATTTTTGTCTTTAAAAAATTGTTCCCACAGGCCAGGAGGATGGCCTAGTGGTAATGTGCTTGCCTAGCATGCATGAAGCCCTGGGTTTGATTCCTCGGGACCACATACACAGAAAAAGCTGGAAGTGGTGCTCTGGCTCAAGTGGTAGAGCACTAGCCTTGAGAAACCTCAAGGACAGTGCCCAGGTTCCAAGATGGAATGAGTCAATGGCTTATGTCTGTAATCTTAACTCCTCAAGAGGCTATGAGCTGAGGATGAAGGTTCAAAGTCAGCTACAACAGATAAACCTGAGAGATTCCTACCTACAATTAGCCACCAAAAATGCAATAATGGAGATGTGGATCATGTGGTAGAGTGCCATTCTTGAGCAAAAAAGTTAAGGGGCAGTACCCAGACTCTGAGTTCAAGCCCCAAAACCAGCTCATGCACACATACACACACACACACACACACACACACACACACACACACACACACACCACCAAAGATTGGAAACAGCAGACCAGAACAACCCAAGAGGACAAAAGCATATCAGAGGAGGATTGGGGCAGAATTATAATTACATATAACCATTTTTTAAAATAATAATGATTTTGTCTTGACAAATTTATAAAAGGCTCCAGGAAAATGTTGCCTTATACCCCAGTAAGGTAGGAACACAAAAAAACGTGTCACCAATCTCCTTACTGAGATGGTCCACTGTCTAAGGAAGCAGAATCTTCATTCTCCTAATAAACCTTGTTTTTTTTAAAATAAATATTATTTCTCTCACTATGTTTTGCATCTTTCCTGACATATTTCTTTCTTGGGAACACAAGAACCAAAGTCTAATCAGAACTCGCAGGGATGCATTGATCCAGCCAACCACTGGCCATGCAAAAACCTGAGATTTATGAAGTTTAGCTTAGAAAACTCAGCTGTACCATCATATAAGGATGCTGAGAATGTAGAACTGAAGAGCCAGTACCAGTCATAAAGAGGAATTAATAGAAGTGGGCAGGTCATGGTATGGCTATGTGCTGGTAAGGAAAACAGCCCTATCCCATCACACAGAAAGACAATGTTAATCTGAAAAAAAAAAAAAAGAGGAGACTCGTGAAGAAACAAAACTATCATGTATCATGAAGAGTGACTGGAAATTCCCCAACACCAAAAAAGTTAGGGAAATTATTGCCTAGGTTAAAACTTGCTATTTCTAGCTTTGAATGGTGTCCAGAAGTTTCCATCTGTATTCTCCCATTCCAGTATAATTTATAAGAAACTTCCTTGTAATAGTTTTTTTTTTCCTTAACTGTTTCTGTTTGGTTTCTTGCAGACAAATCCATAAAGCTTTTATTAAAACATTACTTGTTCATTTAATATTCCTATATAATCTCATTTAGATACCACTTTCACATCCGATGTTAAAAGCATATGCTGGTGGTAAATATATTATATATATATTTACATATATATAAACTCAATTCAGAGTGAGGCTGGTTATTTAAGCATCACACTAAGATGCTACATGAGTCAGCACTTTGCCAACATTGGCAAGTTGGAACTTGCCTTGTGGGGAAAAATGAAGGAATCAATACAATCTCGAAGCCCTAACACCTTTTCTATCTGCAAGAATTAATCCCAACAACCTTCGTGAACTAATCTCATGATGCTGGACAAGATAATCAGAGTGAAAGGTGCATACTGCCAAACTCATCTAGTTTATGGTAGCAATTCAAGAAAAGCAAGGATGGGGCCGGGAGTTTGGCCTAGTGGTAGAGTGCTTGCCTAGCATGCACGAAGACCCGGGTTCGATTCCTCAGTACCACATATGTAGCAAAAATCCAGAAGTGTTGCTATGGCTCCAGTGGTAGAGCCCTAGCCTTGAGAAAATCCAGGGACAGTTCTCAAGCCCTGAGCCCAAGCCCAGGACTGGAAAAAAAAAAAGAAAAAAAAAGAAAAGCAAGGTTGGCCTGACACAGAGGCTCACACCTATAATCCTAGCTACTCAGGAGGCTGAGATCTGAGGATTGAGGTACAAAGCCAGCCTGCGCACTAAAGTCCATGAGACTCTTATCACCAGTTAACCCTCAGAAAACTGGAAGTGGCGCTGTGGGACCAGGGATAGGGTAGATGCCTTGAGCTGAAAAGCTCAGGGACAATGCCCAAGCCAGAGTTCAAGTCTCATGACTGGGGGATGGGAGGAGAAAAAGAAAAGAAAAGTGTGATTATACTCACTTATACTCTAACACTCAGGAAACTAAGGTAGGAAATTGGTGCATTCAAAGGCATCCTAGATAACACACTGAGATCTACTCTCAAAACAGCCATGACACAACAGAAATGCTATCAAGATTTGCCCTCTGATAGAAAACTGAATGTGAGAGATTAGGGATATTGCTGCTCTGAAAAACATATTTGATTTGGTAGTTGAAATAGATTTGGACTTGCTATAATAATTTCCTAGGGTAAAATTAAATGGTAAAAATAAAAATAAAAACTAACCTACTTAGCTCATGATTTTATGTCATCCTAGCTACTCAGGAGGCTGAGATTTGAACGACTGTAGTCTGAGGCCAGGCCAAGCAGAGAGGTTCACTAGATTCCATCCCTAAAATAGCCAACAAAATGCAGGCCTGGACATAAAGGATGAAGCTAAATGAAAGGACCTCCATGATATGGAAACAAGAGCCATATAATGTGTGATTGTTGTTCTTAATGTACTATGTTATTTCTTATCTCTTTTGTGGTCCCTTGGTTATTCTCATATCGCTATAGTATCTTACCTTGTTATCTGGTACATTGTATATATGTTTATTTGTTTATTTGAAATAGGAAAGGGAAGGGGGAAACAAGATGAGGGGAGGGGGTGGGGGAGAGAAATGGGGACAAAAGCATGGGAAGGTGTATCAATGTGGATGAAATAATGCACCTATCTGGCAAATATAACTGTAATCCTTCTATTAATTACAAAAGAAAGAAAGAAAAAATGCAGGGCTGGAGACATGGCTCAAGTGGTAGAGCACTAGATTATCAAGTTCAAAGTTCTAAGTTCAAAGCCCAGTAACACCAATAAATAAAATATCCAGTAAAAAAAAATCAAGACTGAAATCATGACTCAGCAATGAAAGTGCCTGTTTAGCAAAATCAGTGACTTGAGTTCAAGATTTTTTTAATTATTTTTATTGCATTTTAATGTCAGGGTGGTGTAAAGAGGGGTTACAGTTACATTAGTCACGTAGTGGATACATTACTTTGATACCCCTTCTCATGTTTTTTTTTCACACTACCCTCTCCAATCATCTTATTTTAATTATTTTTAATAAGAGATTTTAATGTAGCTTTGGTGTCAGTGAACCTCTGACACCTTTCCAACACTGTTTCCAAGACTTTTGACATCTTTCCAAGGTGTTATTTCCATGTACAACATAGTAAACTGAGATTCAGAGAAATTATATTACATATATTACTTGCCCAAAGATACAGTGCCTATACTCGAATTAAATTGGATTTGCCTCCGAACCTGAATTTCCCCCATTCTATTATGTTATTTCATCTCAATACAATGTGTTCAATTGATGTTATTTAATCAATCAAGTGTGTTTTATTTCAATCATTTTATAAACGTGTTTGCTTGGCTCCAAACCTGATTTAAACACAATAAGCAGTTAAAGACTCTTGACTTAGAGACATCATCGAGATCACGGATACTTTCTAACAACGTGAAAAAGAAAGGAGGGGAGAAAAATCCTGACCTGTTACTCTCTGAGGAGATGGAACTTGTTTGTTTTCAAATAAATAGCCTTCCATTATCCTCACAAAGCCGCCTGTCAGAGGATGCCTAAACGAATAAACAACAGTTCGACAGTCCATCCCTCAGACCCCTGGAACTCAGCATCTCCAAAACCAAACTCACTTTCTCCAAACTTTCCTTCTTAAAATGTCCAGTAAGGAGTGGACCTGCCTTGTGCTGCTATACCAGTAATGGGGCCGCAGCTTCCCTATGCCTTACACTAGAACTCTAGAGAGACTCAACTCATACTTAGTTCTGATGCCCCACATCCAAAGTATTATGTGCTAGTCCATTACCTCTGCAGACCCATGCTCTTCTTTTCTCTGCCTTGCTCTGTGATTCAAGAAGCTGGCTCTGTATGAAGCCCACTGATAGATTTACATTCACAGAATGCCAAGAAGGCATCAGAGAGAGTGAAAATAGCAAAATCATGGCAGTCATCCATCCCCATCTCCATCTTCTCTCCTCTGAGCTTGACTCTCATATGGAGCCTGCTTGACTTGCTGTGAAACACTGTTTACAGGCTCTGCTCAGTATGCTGGCATCTAACCTGAGCAGGTAATAGCATCCCATTGTGTCTCTCTCCTTTATCCTTTATAATGTTTTGCACTTACCTCACCATTCAGAATGATGAGTTTCAAGTGTCTGCCTATTCTCTCTTTCTTCAGCTTTAAAGTTTGAACACAAGGCCTTTTGCTTGCTAAGCAGGTTCTCTGCCACTGGGCCTCCACTTCTAGCCCCTCTGTGTCTCTTTTTTGGTACTGGAGACCAATCCCAGGCCCCCCTGAACGTTAGGCAAGTGCCATATTGCTTAAATCACGTCCTCAGCCCTTTTCTTGCAAAGAAATAGGATCCCCTTACTTTTGCCCAATCCCAGCTAGCTGGAATTACAAGCTTACATACCGGTCTCCTCTATTCCTTATATTTTCATTGTCACATGATCTAAATTGGTATTTCTACATGTTTCTTCAATTTGACCATCCAATCCCTTGTATGTCTTGGCATTTATTTATAATTTCCTCTTTTATTTCCTGGATTTCAGTAATAGTCTCTTGACCAGTCACTAATTTGTTTTCCATATTCTAATTGCTTGGGAAATCTAAGCTCAACAGATCATGGTGCTGTTTAAAATCTCTCAATGAGTAACTGACACTCTATTGTTACCACTGGTAACTCCTGACTTCCCAGGATGTTCTAAGAGTTCTACATATTATCTAGACCATAACCACTCATCAGATGTATTTCTCAACACCCTTCCTATCCATTCTCTTGAATTCAATGTGTTAGCCATGCTTGCTTAGACAATCACCAGGTCTCTATAATACTTAATCTTCCAAATCTAGTTCTGGCCCACACAGTTCATTTCTTTCATCTAGATCAATGTTTTCATTCAACCCCATTGATGAATGCCTACTCCCACTTCAGCATGGGCTTTAGTGTCATTGTCTTTAAGGGGTTAATGAGAAGAACTACTCCCATTCTGCGTCAATACCTTCATCCTCTGTGGTCCTAGATAAATATCTTCATCATAATACTGATCTCTTAGCTTGCGTGCTCTGGACAACCATTTGCCTGAAGGCCATAACTAAGTTTAGTATCTCAGTATCCACAGTACTTGACACAGAATAGATATTCAATAAGGGACTATTGAATAAGTTAGTCCCCTGAAAAGTCCTTCCAGCAAAACACAAATCCTACAAGACATGTTTTTCTGTCTTTCTCCTATCAAGGTGTCTTTGGTATAGAAGGAGTTCGATAATAGAAGCTTCTGCAGTGTGCATGTTTATCTGAAATATGAGGTGATATTGATTTGTATGCATATTTATATTTCAGACAGTCATATTATGCTATGCTTTGGTAATAGCTGCATAATTCTCCCACTGGGAGAGCAGTTTCTATAATCGCAGTTGATGATTTCTTTTTATAGACTTTATATTTTGTGTGCTGTTTTTCTTATTGTCAGAAATCAAATTAAGAAAGAGAATACTTCTGAAGTGAAGATTCTGGCCTTGAAAACTATAAATCCAAAGGTAGGAACTTATTTATCAGAGCGAGGCACCACATAAATTACTATAAGAGATTGCAAGCAGTCTGAGAAAATGAAGTTCTCAATTCACCAATGTAGAATAAGATATAAGAATTAGAACTGAGCTGATACACGAAGTGGAAGTTGCAAAGAAACTAGAATCTTGAACTTTGTGGGTATACTTTCTGAAGTAACAGAAATTACATTGCCATCTATTATGATTATCAATATCATCACTGATTTTTTGTCAATATCAGCTCTTTTCTATCTATAGGCAGACTAGCATTGCCCTTTGCATGTCTTAGTCTTTCTTTCTGTATAATAAGATACTGTTTGCTACGTACAGATTCTGTCACATCCATTTTGCCCTTTGCCCCAAGATATCATAAACCTGTGGAAACCTTCCCATTGTTTACCATCTATTGTTACCCAACAGGCTACCACAGCTCAGTGGTTTAAAACTATCATTTCTTCGCATCATAATTCTGTGGGTGTGTGAGGCAGTCTTTGCTCAAGGGAGGAAGGGGAGGGGAGAAGGATGTAGGGGAGGTAATTCTTTTGCAATGCCCCTCCCTCCAGCATGTGTTCCATGGTGAGTTTTGGGTTGCTCCCATTGGAAGCAACTGGAAAAACTGCAACATCTCTACACACAGTGTTCACTCTCCAGCATGCTTTCTGCTTCATTTCCACATAACTATAAAATCCCCAGTGCAAAAAGAGACGGAAAAGCCCCAAAGTAAAAGCACTTTTCAAGCCACAGCTTGGGAATAATGCACTTTCCTATTAGCTAACTCAAGGCACCTTAGCCAAACCCAGAATTTGCATGAGAAAACATGAGTAAAAGAAGTTATGAATGCACAAGACGTAGACCAGCACCAAACACCGGCCGCACTATTCCTGATATTTCCTTTTCTGCAGTGGACTCTCAATGATGTGATATTCCTGGCTTCTGTGTCTCTGCTTTCCATGCATTTGCACACTGCACAAATGGTTTAACACAATGAACACCAGAATGATGAATTAGGTTTTGTTGATGGAGTTGCAAGGGGATTGTGGTGGGGCAGACAAAGGATAGAGGAAGGATAGGAAAATAAAGTCATCGCACAACCAAGTAGCTTGAGGGTATAGGTGAGACTGAGAAAGATGAGGAAGGATTATGACCTTGATGAAGATGTTTGTACTTATAAATTAGTACATCTTTTCTAAGAAAGAAAGAAAGAAAGAAAGAAAGAAAGAAAGAAAGAAAGAAAGAAAGAAAGGAAGAAAGGCATTCCTCAAAAGACTAAACATAGAGCTCCCCAATAACCCAGCAATCGCACTTCTTGGCATTTACCCAAATGTCCAAAAACAAGGACATACTAAAGCCACTAGCACAATGATGTTCATTGCAGCACTATTTACCACAGCAAAGATATGGAACCAACCCAGATGCCCCTCAGTAGATGATTGGATCAAGAAAATGTGGTACTTTATACACAATGGAATTCTATGCTGCCATCCAAAAGAATGGCATTGCCCCATTCGTAAGGAAATGTAAAGACTTGGAAAAAATCACATTAAGTGCAGTAAGCCAGACCCAAAGGAACATAGGCTCAATGGTTTCCCTTATTTGTAATAATTAGTTCACATCTAGGACTCTTCTAGCAGAGGGTTACAATACCTCAAAACCTAGGTATATAAGGTCATATAGGATGAGACTAAATGAAATGAACCCTATGATATGGAAGCAAGAGCCTTATCTTATGTAATTGTTGTTCTTAATGTACTATGTTATTATTTCTCTTCTCTTGTTTTACCCTTATGGTTAATCTCATATTGTTACTGTATCTGACTTTGTTGCCTAGAATATTGTATATATGTTTATTTGAAATGGGGAAGGGAAGGGGGAAAACAAGATGATTGGGAGGAGGTGGAAGAAGGGAAATGGGGACAAAAACATGAGAAGGTGTATCAATGTGTGAGAAGTAATGCACCTACTACCTGACGAATGTAACTGTAACCCCATTGTACAATATCTTGACAATAAACGAAAGGAAGGAAGGAAGGAAGGAAGGAAGGAAGGAAGGAAGGAAGGAAGGAAGAAAAGAAGGAAAGAAGGAAGACAGGCATACCATCAGCAAAGAGAAACATCGTCTTAAAATTCCAGGATGAAAGCTGGTCACAGTGGCTCACACCTATAATCCTAGCTACTCAGGAGGCTGAGATCTAAGGATGCGGTTCAAAGTCAGCCTGGGCAATAAGTTCATGAGACTTTTATCTCCAGTTAACCACTAGAAAACAGAAGTGAGGCTGTGGCTCAAGGGGTAGGATGGTAGCCTCGAGCTGAAGAGCTCAGGGACAACTCCCAGGCCATGAGTTTAAGCCCCACGACTGACAAAAAAAATTCAAAGATGGAAATAATACATTCTAAACAAATGGAACCCCAAAGTAAGTAGTAGCAGTAATAATAATCTCTAATAGTCCTTTATTTCTATGACTGTAGCTCTCTACTTTTTTCCATTTAAACTATCAGATTAAAATATAGAAAATAGATTTCTTCCCACTGAACACTTATATCTTAATTGTTTTTTATTATAGGTGATAGGGCCAGTAATGATCAGATATTAGTTTAAGAACATCTTAGCATGTTCAATGTGAAAACATGTTAGTTCTTCTGATCATATAACAATCCTATTGGTAATAATCACTAAGTCAAATAAAATCCAAAGGGAGGCAAAGACAAAGTTTGTACACCATGATCAAGTCTCTTGAGGTAGCTCTGAAAAGCTTGACATTTAATTTAAAAAGCATGGTGGCATGATAGAAAGGCATCTCTATGTGGAGAGTAGAGGGCACTGGTGCATTTTATTTGACATGGTGGATTTGCTTTCCTTTATTTTCATATTTTAATAAGTTCAACTCATGAAAGCATAATGAAAATAGAAAGATCAGCTATAATCAGGATGCGTGGACATTTGGGGATCTTGATTTAAAAAGCAGTTGCCTTCCTAAGTCTTTCAACAAAATGTAAATTAAACAGATGAAATTGCCTAAAACATCACTGATTCCCAAGGGAATGTAATCATGCTTAAATGCCAACACTAAATTAATCAGAGGAACAGAATGTGAAGATGAGAAATTTCATTTTAAGAAGCTTCATGTTTCATTAAAGTAAGTGGACATGGCAGGTCAGGTTAAGACTTTGCAAAGAATGATTTGAAAAGCAAAAGGCAAAGGTTTCTAGCTCAAAACTGTGCAGCACAAAGCTTATTCAAATAGAGCTGAATGTTAATTCATGGATGTGGTTTGCTTCTAGATGATCTTTTTTCCAAGACATTTCTTTTCTTTCAGTGAAGAATTCTGGGGAAAAGAAAAAAAGTATATTCACATTTGTGCAACTCTGTTTCTTTCTTCCAAATGCCTTCACTTTATTATATATTGTACTTGTATTGCTTCTAAATAATTATGTTCTGCTACAATAAGCTGCTCTACAAAAATAAATTGAGTTGCCAATTGAAACATGGTATGTATTTAACTTAGAATGGGCAAAGAAAAGAATCTGAATAGGACAGTGCTTGTATACACAAACACACACACAAAAAGTTACACAATTCATTTCTTTGTTTAAAACAAATGTTTTTTTGATTGCTTATTCAGTACTGAACACATAGAGATGCTTGATGAGTGCTAGAAACACATACACATATACACAGAGACAAGATCTTTAGATTTAAAAAAAAAAGCTAGGTAGCATTGCAGAATGCAGTAACTGTAATGGGCATAATCAGACTGCGCTAAGGGGAAAAAAAAAAGGAGAGAAGAGAAGTTGACAGAAGGAGACATGTTGTGGTATGATGGAGGATAACCCAAGTAGGCCTCATTATGAAGAGGATTTAAAAGTACTAAGAGAGGACTGGCTTTGTCATATAGTGCTTGTCTGGCACCTATGGAGCCCTGGGTTTAATTCCTCAGCACCACATGAACACAGAAACCCAGAAGTGATGTTATGGATCAAATAGTAGAGTACTAGCCTTGAGCAAAAGCTCAGGAACAATGTCCAGGCCCTGAGTTTAAGCCCCACGACTGGCAAAATAAAAAATGTACTAAGAGAAATGGAGAGATGGATGGGCATTTTTTAATGTACCAAAAGAGTTATCCACAGAGATCCTTGTGAGATCATCCCAAATAGTTCAGTGATCTATAGACAGTGGAATATTTCAGTAGGGTTTAGAAGTCCTAAGAAGGCCAGAATAGCTATGATAAAATCAGAAACATGGCCAAGATGACACAAAACATCTCATAGACCACTATCATTCCATAATTTAAGTAAAAGAATAAATGTAAGTTCACTCACTGTCTGGCTAATATATGGAGACTAGCAGAGGATAAGACAGAGTTTGAATCTGAGAGGATACTTAGAACACTTTTGCACTAATTCAAGTGCCTGGTAGAGAACAAAGCTGGTAAGAATAAATTCATTTCTATACTTACTCTGAAGGTAAAACCAACACAATTTCTGTTGGACTAAATGGAGAATGAATAAAAGGGAGCAGCCAGTCAATTGCTGGTGAATCATACCTTTAACTGTAAGTATTCAGGAGGCTGAGATCTGAGGATCATGGTTCAAAGCCATCCAGGAAGGAAAGACTATGAAACTCATCTCCAATTAGCCTCCAATGTGGTGATATAGCTCAAGTGGCTGAGAGCCAGCCTTGAGCACAAAAGCTTAGTAATAGCTCCCTAACCAAGAATTCAAGCCTTATGACCAACCCACACACACACACGCACACACACACACACACACACACACACACACAACCAGTCATAAATGACTTCAGAATGTTGGTCATAAACTTCTGAAAGGAAGATCAACTAAAATGAGGAAAACTGAAAAATATGGCATTTGGAAATAAATTTTGGAAATGTTGAGTTAAGATTATAAGAAGTTTGAAAGTTTATAAGAAGTTTGAAAATAATCTATTAGATGTGCCATTTTGGAATAGAATACAGAAATCTAGTCTCGGATTAAAAACTGGGCAGATCACAATGTATATGTGATAAAGGAAAAGAATTCCAAGATAAGGACTCTCATAAACTTTGTTGGATCTCCTTTTTTTTTGCCAGTCCTGGGCTTGGGCTCAGGGCATGAGTACTGTCCTTGGACTTTCTCAAGACTAGAGCCCTACCACTTGAGCTACAGCACCACTTCTGGCTTTTTTCTATGTATGTGTTACCGAGGAATAGAACCCAGGTCTTTGTGCATGCTAGGCAATCACCCTACCACTAGGCCAAACTCCTGGCCCCTCTCACAGACTTTGTAAGAAATATTCAACTTCCAAAATTTTAGTACTTGTTTGGGGCCTTTTTTAGTTTGACTTTTGTCCTCCATATCATATTCCATATGTTAAAACCAACTTATCGATCCAAGCTGTTAAGTCCTCAATTTCCAATTGTATTATAGTGTATCTCACAGCCTGAACCTTTTGTCACAGGTCCCTTCCTTGAGTATAAGAAGTGCCGAGGTATTTATTTTTGTTATTCATCTTAGTACCTGCTACATAACAAATGTTTAAGATAGTAAATGTATTGATTTAGTATACTGAATCAAACTTAATTTACTAAGCCTTTAGCTACTTAAGTGACTAAAGAGTAGGGAAGAACATATCTTCATATAGTTTTATACAGTATGAGATGGAACTGGGGAATTACAGAGAAAATTCCATCACACAAATTCAGCCCTAATTGGGAAGCATGCAAAATTACTTGCCACTTACTGTGTCTGAAATGCTTTGGCCCCATATTATGAGCACATTGAGTATTACATGAAGGACTAGAAATGTAAGCTTAGATGTGTCTGACTGGAGAGATCATGCCTTCACTCCTGCAATGCTATGGTCGAGCTTACCAAAAGTCTGTTAATTAAATCAAAAGTCCACAGATACCACATGATATCTTTAGACTTCTACTCTCCCCTTAACTGTTTTCAAATTAAAACATTATCAATCTCCCCTATTCTACCATCAATATCCACTTTGAATATCCACTTTCTTCAGTTTAGTATAACAATAGAAAGGGGGGAAAAGGCAAGGAAGAATGAAGGAAATATCCAGAGAACTGGGCCAGCTCTTTGATTTTCTCATGGCTTACCATGTACCTTGCTTAGGGTTCTGTATCCAGGAAACTACCAGTCCCAAAATATTAGTGTCCTAAATGTTTGGGCACCTAGTATGCAAAAATGTTACTTTGCAAAGTACTGGGTTAAATGATTTATATACTACAGAGGAAGAAAATTAGGTCTAATATCAGCCTAAAGAAAGCCAACCAGCTAGAAACAATGTGAGTAGTGAATCAAGAGATGGATTTATAATTTAGTTTACCTGAGTTCAAGTCCCAGCTCTACTACTTACAGCTACTGAAACTTATAGAATCATTTGAACTATCTGAACCTAAGTTTCTATGTCAGTTCAAAATGGAAACAATATCCTTCAGATTAAGATGGTACTTAGAATCTAGGGATAGTATTCTAGCTTAATTTACCTATCTAGGTTAATAATGATTTTTAGTCTACCTTGTTTAATAGCTCTGTTAGTATCTGAGAAGTTAAAGAAGAATCAAAGTTTGTTGCTAATCATCTAAGTGTCTGAGATAGCACCCAGGAATGATTCAGGAATGGAAAAGAGACTTAATATGATAACTTAATAGAGTTCTGTTAAGTACAAAATGATCTGATGCACTTCACATGGGTAGTAGAAAGTCACTAAAACATAAACAATTACAAAGTGATACATCTTTTGTAGCTTTCTTCCATCAAGTAGTAGAATATATTTCTCTGCTCTTAAATCTGTCTAGTCTAGTGGTTTGCTTTGGGTAATGGTATATCATGATCATGACATCATTTAAGTTCTAAGTGTGGGCCTTAAGTTCTGAGTGTAGTCTTTTTACACTTCTGAGCTGCTCTCTTGAAGCTTTGCCACAGCCACCTGCCTTGAGCCTTGGCTTGCCTGACTGTAAGAGACCACAAGGATCAAACTACTCATTCCCACTAATTCTGTCTTGGGAGATCCAGTCCTACAACCAGACATTACCTGAGAGGGTCCAGCCTGGGTCAACAAGCCCCATTTAGTGAATCCCAGTTAAAACTGTTGACCCCCAAAAGTGAAAGAGAGAAAAACAGAGAGGGTAGTGGGACTTGAACTCAGGACTGGAGCCACCATCCAGTAGCTTTCATGCTGAAGTCCAGTGCACTACCATTTGAGCCACAGCTCTACTCTCTAATTAGTTGCATTAATTGAAGATGAGTGTCTCATGAACTTTCCTGCCTGGGCTGTTTTCAGTGATCCTCAGATCTCAACCTCCTGAGTAGCTAGGACTACCCACATACAGACATAGTTCTTTTTTTGTCTGTCAGTTGTGGGGGCCTGGGTGCTGTCCCTGAGCTCTTCAGCTCAAGGCTAGGGCTTTACCACTTGAGTCACAGAGCTACTTCCAGTTTTCTGGTGGTTAATTGGGGATAAGAGTCTCACAGACTTTCATGCCCCAGCTGGCTTTGAACTTCAGTCCTCAGATCTCAGCCTCCTGAGTAGCTAGGATTACAAGCATGAACCACTGGTGTGTGGCTCCTTTTTAAAAAAATAGCTAATTTTGGGCCGAGAGTTTGGCCTAGTGGTTAAAGTGCTTGCCTAGCATGCACGAAGACCCGGGTTCGATTCCTTGGTACCACATACATAGAAAAAAGCCGGAAGTGGTGCTGAGGCTCAAGTGGTAGAGCTCTAGCCTTGAGAAAGTCCAAGGACAGTGCTCAGGTCCTGAGCTCAAGCCCAGGACTGGCAAAAAAAAATAGCTAATTTTGATGATAATTGATTACATAGCAACTACTAACCTAAAACTCTGATCATATAGAAATGAAAATTTATAGAAGTATCCAATCTGTGTTGCTCATATCATATCGAAATTTTAGACTTTGCTTCTGATCGAGAAAATTAACTTGGTAGTGTGAGGAAATTTGAAATGGCCATTGTATCTGCTCACAACTAAATCTCTAAAGTGGAAAAGAAGTAACCCAGTGGGGCAAGAAACAGGCAGGATGAAGCTAAGAGCATCCTGGAAAAAAACCAATGGTTCAGCCTTCAATGACTCTCTTAGTTCAGTTGGATGAAGATTCAGTGCAAACACTAATCTTGCAATGCAATGAGGCACAGCCCATTTTCTGCCTACCCAGTGGAAAGTGAAA
The DNA here is from genome assembly GCF_031878675.1 of Megascapheus bottae. Lineage (NCBI taxonomy): Eukaryota > Metazoa > Chordata > Mammalia > Rodentia > Geomyidae > Megascapheus > Megascapheus bottae. The sequence continues at coordinate 51,144,978 of NC_143524.1, forward strand.
TTGCAATCTGCCTCTATTGTAAATCAAAATGCCTTTCTAACTTCAGTTGCTAATAACAAATGGATATTGCCCATTTTGCCACCATCTCTAGGATTCACATATCAAGAGACTTATTTATATAATATATAATATGCAGCCTTTCAAGACTTCTTAGAGACTGCCAATCCCCTCATTTTAGTTGATTTGCATGAGTTATAAAATTTATATCACTAAAAACACAATCTAGAAATAAGATTCTTTTATGCCAGTCCTAGGGTTTGAACTCAAGGTCTGGGCACTGTCCTTGGGCTTTCTCAAGGCTAGTAGCACTCTACCACTTGAGCCACGGCACCACTGCCAGCATTTTCTGTGTATGTGGTATGGAGGAATCGAACCCAGGGCTTCATGCATGCTAGACAAGCACTCTACCACTAGGCCACGCTCCCAGTACTAGAAATAAGATTCTTAAAGTACTTGAGGACCAGGAATTTAGCCTAGTGGTAGAGTGCTCACCTAGCATGCACAAAGCCCAAAGTTTGATTCCTTGGTACCACATACTCAAAGAAAAATGGAAGTGTCATTGTGACTCAAGTGGCAGAGCTTGAGCCTTGAGCAAAAAGTGTCAAAGGATAGTGCCCAGCGTCTAAGTCCAAGCCCTAGGACTGGCCCAAAAAACAAGTACTTGAAAAATCTATTTTAGTTTTAAATAAATAATATTAGTTCAAGAAATGAATTTCTGGCAATAGAGTGGGGCAACAATAAAAATAAGAAAGAAATCAGGAATGGGAATTTGGCCTAGTGGTAGAGTGGTAGAGTGCTTGCCTAGCGTGCACGAAGACTGGAGTTCGATTTCTTAGTACCACATTCATAGAAAAATCTGAAATGGTGCTGTGGCTCAAGTGGTAGCCTTTAGGAAAAGCCAAAGGACAATGCTCAGGCCCTGAATTCAAGCCCCAAGACTGGCAAAAAAAAAAATATCTGTAAGACAGTGTCATCTTTCAGAAGTTTATATATATAGACATGTTGACTATTCTATTTGTAGGTCTTAAGACTTAATACAGCTTTCCATCTGAAAGGTGGCCCATCTTTCACCCTAAAATTTGTTCATTCATTTACCTCAAAAAGAAAAGAAAAAACACCATAGGGGGCTGGGAGTTTGGCCTAGTGGTAGAGTGCTTGCCTAGCATGCACGAAGACCTGGTTCAATTCCTCGGTACCACATACATAGAAAAATGCCAGAAATGCTGCTGTAGCTCAAGTGGTAGAGCATTAGCCTTAAGAAAGCCCAAGGATAGTGCTCAAACCCCACACTGGCAAAAAACAAAAAGGCATGGAAGCCAGTATCCCAAGCCCTGACAAGTGTTATTTGAACTATATACTTGTTAGCAATATTGCTTCTATCTTGGAAGAACTTAGAATTTCGTGAAGGCAGTACTAAATTAAATTATACAAATGAAAATACTGACAAGATATGGTATCACTTTCCTATAATCCCAGATATTCAGAAGGTAGAAATCAAGAATATCAAGCCCCGCCCAGATGTAGAAGCCTGTGTCTATAAGCCCGTCTTTGCGAGAGATTATAGATAGAAGGATTGTGTTAGGAAGCCATCCCCAACCTCCCTTGAAAGGGGATACCTTATCTAGACAATATCTAATGCCAAAAAAATGGCTGGAGGTGTGGCTAAGTGGTAAAAATGATGTTTAACTGAATTGAAACCCAAGTACACCAAAATATTTTAAATAAAATAAAATTCCAAAAGGAATTAGTAAGGCATTTACTAAGGTTAACCTACGTGAATAATATGTTACCAAAAAAAAACAATTCACCTAATCCTTCAAACAATTCTAAAAGGAAAATATTATAGCCTTTTAACAAGAAGAAACTTAAGGAAGACAAAAGTTGGAAAACTTCTCCAAGAAAACCCAGTTAATAATGACTTCATGTGTCTACCAAAGGCAGCACCCATAGTATCCTTCATGTACTGTATTGCCTTTCAGAAAGCTCACTATTAAGTTACTCTGAGGGTTTGGTGACATATAACATGAAAATCGACCCTCAAACACAAGACTTAAGAGCAAGTCCTGATTCCTCCTCAAAACCATTTATTTTGTCCTCGACAAAAATAAGTGTACAAGTGTCCAGAGGATTTCATATGAGACATGCCTTTAGAATCAGTCCATTTGAGCATGGACCCCTTCTGACATGGTATAATCTCTTGCCTGGTTTCTCACGCTCCTCATCACTCCTCTTGTTCCCGGAAAGCATTCTATCCTACAACCTTTTCCTTGAGCACTTTCTTACAGCCAACTGGAAAAATCATGCTTTCAAACATGCGGATGATTTTTAATACCCTGAATATTTGGTTTTTATGATAAGTCTGCAAGTTTGGTACAAAGGTACCATTATATCCACTTGGCAGACAAAGAATGCAGAGGCTTCTTGAATGTTAGTGATTGCCTGAGAACTCACAGCTAGTAAGTGGGCTTAACAAAGCTTTAGCATAAGCTGTTTGAGTGGAACATAGTGATCCATACCTGTATTCCTAGAAACTGACAGGCTGAGGAAGGAAGATTGCAAGTTCAAGGCCAGCCTGAGTTATATTCAAGATTGTATCTTGAAAAAATTATATACTGGGGCCAGGAGTTTGGCCTAGTGCCTGCCTACCATGCACAAAGACCCGGGTTTAATTCCGCAGTACCGCATACATAGAAAAAGCCAGAAATGGTGCTGTGACTCAAGTGGTAGAACTCTAGCTTTGAGAAAACTTCCAAGGATGGTGCTCAGAGCTGAGCTCAAGCCCCAGAATTGGCAAAAAAAAAAAATTATATATACAAATATCAAATATACATGCTATTTGATTCTATATTTGTCGGGGTTTTTAGCGCTTCTTCCTCCTGACCCGCAAGAGGTACAAGGAGAACACGCCCCAACTAAAGACCGAGAAAGGTTGCCCTCCCTTACCAGAGGACAGACAGACATGCCAGGGAGATCCATCACAGCAGAACTCATTTATTCCAGAAGTACATTGGGCTAAATTAGGATGCAGGAGCCTATCAGCATAGAGGTGGGCATGGCAGGGGGAGGTAGGTGCTGTCAGAGAGGGTGGCAGGGCCAATCCCAGACTTAGAGGTGGCCTACTTTACATCACAAACCACAGCCAAGCCTCCCAACGAGGTGACAGGCAGGTTGGATTTCAAGACCAAGAAATGTGACGTGCCACACATATATTTATTGCTTTTCACCTGTACTTCAATCATATAAGAAATCAAAAAGCAGCCAAATTGAAGTAAATACCATTTATGATGCTTTCTTATCTGTACAGAAAAAGAAGTGAGGGAGGAAGGACTGATAAAGGCAGAGAGGGGTGAGGGTTCTATAAAGTGACCATCCAAGGTCTCCATTATACAAATTCTGAAGCTCTCTGCTCTCTTAAGTGGGCCCAGGAAAAGTTTGACCCTTAGCTAAGAACTTAGCATGAGGATGACCTTACATACGCATACTCATTTAGTCTACCATTAGAGGTCAAAAGCCTAGTTGACATTCCATCTCTGTTGTTTTATAATTACATGAACATGAGAAAATTACTCTAGATCCTCTTTTCTCATATATTTCTAAAACAAAACTCCTAATATATACAAATATGCTAAAAAGACTAAATGAAAGTAAAAAGTGTCTCATGTTTCAGTAAAGGCTTTGGAATAATATCTGGTTATGCTATGCCCTCAGAAAGTGGAATTTACCCTCCAATATTCTAAAGCTCTCCAGAAGTCTGAAGCAGGAAGTCCAATAGAAAATGGCAGTAAATAACAAAATGGCATTTAATTCTAAATAGCTGGATATGGAGAACTATAGAAACTATAGGGACAGGATATGCTAGAGTCTCCTTAACTCTTCTTCCAAATCTGCACTTCTGCTTGAGGCCTAACTTATTGAATTCAAGCCAAATCACCCACTATCACCTAAACCAGAAATCCAGCAATCACAACTGGCTCTCCAGTTTGAAGTACACTTGCCTTTTTCAACGGTGTTTTGAAAAGTATTGTTCACTGTAGCAAGTTATTCCAAACACCGAGGTATATTTCAATGCATTTCTCCTCAGAGTGGGACATTCATCATTGCTTATGTAACATTTATAGAACTCAGTGGGAGGATGTTTTACCTAGCTTTCAGGTTATCATGGCTTTGCAGCTAAATTATTTCTTGTATTGTATATATTTGATGGTTCCACACAAGATGTTATATAGATGTCCAGTTTCACTTGTTTACATTTCATAGCATTAAATATTTTGTTAAATGCCTCAATTGCTTTTACATACTTACCAGCATTGCAAATATAGAAAGCTTTTGGCCTTTCAGAGTAGGGGAAATGTATGTATTATTTTTTCTAGTTGCACTTTCCACAGCTTTAACTTAGCTTCACACGATTCCATGTTTGAGTGTAGGGAGTGAGAAACTGGTTGGGGCTCTGAAGTTTGATATGCAGCTCTGAGAGATACTAGCAATATCCATTGTGAAAATAGTAGTCAATATGGCAAATATTTATATTTTTCTATTTTTAGCATATATCATTTGTACAAAGAAGATTCATTATGATATATTCAAACATGTGTGTAAAATTCTATGCTCATATTCACACTCTCTACTGTTCTCTTGATCCCACATACATGTATATCATGTACAGAATTATGTCATTATAGGAATATTTGATCAGATGTAGATTCTGCATGTAAAGAAAATATATGATATTAGTTTGTCTGAGCTTGACTACCCTTATTCAAGGAGAGAAGGCAGCTGAGCTCCAGGCACTTTATATAACCTATAGAAATTGAGATATAAAGTTATATTGTTTGAAGTTGCTATGTGGTGTTTTGTGGTATTTTGTTACCACAGCAACAAAATCTAATCTACATTTCTGATAATTATTATATCTATGTAACTTCTCATCCAAACAATGTCCTCTAATCATTGTTACTCCAAGTTGTTTCATATATTCCATCTTCAGAAGTCCTAAAACTGGCACACAAGGACACTCAAAATTTTCCTTCCAATTTATACAGATACAGGTTTTGACATAAACTACTGAAGTGTGAGACTGCTTCCTTACACAGGCTAATAGGTAAAACTGAAGAATAGAAGCATAAATAGTGCTATGTTGATCAAAGTATCACGGAAGGTATTTTTTAAGTTAAATGAAGATTTCTTTCCACTTTTACTTTAACAATTTTAATGTATCCAAATGTTTTTCAACATCCATGTACAGTTTTTTGTGAATATTATGATGATTCATTAGATCCTATGAAATCACATATTTTAAAATGAGGAAAAATGATTCCTAATGCATTGCAACTAATACTGTAAAACAACATTTTTGGCATAAAGAAAAATCGATTGCATTCATGCAGCCTGAAAAGGAAGACTGACAATATAATTATTTTGCCTTTTCTCTTTGCCTAGAGTTTCTACTAATCCAATCCTGTCAGAAATCTAAACAGTGATCTATCACTGACATGGAAATTGTAACTTTAAGCATTTTGGAATATAGGACAGGAAGTATGGCATGGATGCTTTCTAGGGCTTGAATGGTACCAGTCATGAGAGCTTTTCTTTCAGATAATGAGCTACAATGTGCAAGTACTGAACACTGCATGTTAAGTACTCTCTGATATGTTTTAACTAGGTATGTTTTCTGTGGGGCTCACAGAGTCCTCAACAGAAACCTCTCACTATAGTTTTAGAGTTATAGTCTAGTAGGATACCACTCTAATAGCAGAGATGCTAAGTACTTATATTGCTGATTATCATACATTAGTCAGGGTTAAAGAAGCATCTCTGAGATGATTCACTATCAAAATTTAAATCTGAGTTATTTAAATATGAATATCTGGAATCTGGAACATGTGTTGTTGCTGGGGGGGGGCTATAGGATAGGAGGACAGATGAATGAAGAAAAGAAGGATGAACGAATAGAGTCCTGATGTTCAATGTACATATGTGAAAATGGAACCAGGTAAACTGAGGGTATGGATGGAATTTGGAGAGGTAGGGGAGAATGATGAAAGGGCTAACGTTCATCAAGATTCATGGTGCTCATAAATTGGCATGTTGAATTGAAACTCCTTTGTAAATAAATGCTTTTATTGGGCATCTGTGGCTCACACTTGTAATCCTAACTACTCCAGAGGCTGAGATCTGAAGATCATGGTTCAAAGCCCACCCAGACAGAAGAGTCCCCGTGAGACTCTGATGTCCAGTTAACCACTCAAAACTCAGAAGTGGCGCTGTGGCTCAAATGGTAAAGCACTAGCCTTGAGCACAAAATGTCTTAGGGACAGTACCCAGGCTGAGTTCAAGCCCTGCAACTGACCAAAAAGTGTGTGAGTGTGTGTGCGTGTGTGTGTTTGCACGCACAAGCAGCACAGGTCCTAGGGCTTGAAATTAAAGCCTGGCAACTTCCCTGAGCTATTTTGCTCAAGGCTAGAGATCTACCACTTTGGCCACAGCTCAACTTCTAGAATCACCCTAAGTACAAGCAGGTTTGGAAGCACTATGAGCACTATGGTATTAGAACACCTTACATTCATGGCAGAAACACAAAGCTTGAATGGAAGATCTATTATGTGCTTTCAGGTTGATGATAAATGCTTCACTCTTCACTTTTATTGTCAGATTCCAATGATTAGCAGATGGCTTTAGCAATTAATTTGCATTCAGCATTCCAATAGTGAGCAGTTAACATGCACTCGCTGCATTTTTTTTTCCTCTGGTGCTTTCTCAATAAACTAAATGTGAGTTTAAATAATCTATGTTCTCTTTGTGTTTCCAAGAACTGACTTATTCTGTAAGTTCATCTTTCGTGTCATCATATCATCTTTGCCTTCTTCATCTTTGCCTCTTTTTCTCAAATAAATGCTAGAGTCAGGTGCTGGTAGCATATGCCTATAATCCTGCCAACTCTAGAAGCTGGGACCCGAGACTGGAGGTTCAAAGCCAGGCTGGGCAGACAAATTTGAGAGACTCATCTCCAATTAACCACCATAAAACTAGAAGTGAAATGAAGGTAGGGATCAAGTGTGAGAGCACCAGTCTTAAGTGAAAAAGCCAAGTAAGAACACAAAGCCCTGAGTTCAAGCCCCAGTACTGACTAAAGAAAATAATATTCTAATAAAAAGTTAAAAAATAATAGAATCCAACCTGAGTCAAAATTCCTCTGTCCTGTTCTCTAAGACAAAATGATAGGAAGAAATAATGACAATTTAGTGGCCAGCACTTCAAACAAAAAAAAAGGGTCATTATTCAATCTCTTGAGAGCCCAAAATAGAACATAAAAGCAAAGACAGGGAGGGCCAGCGTTATTTCCTCAAAATATAACATTTACCTTCTTCTGCGTTAGCCACCAGAGCCTTCAGACCCCAGAAATCATACCAGAGGCCGCTCTGGTTCCCACACCACCCTCAGACTACATTACACCAGTGGGTCTCCAAGACAAACCAAGTGCTAATGGCTCCTTCCTATCACCAGAGCTACTGGAGAGACTGATGTGGAGAGGACTGCAGCTCAAGGGCAGCCCCAGCAAACAAAAACTTCACAAGACCCCTTCTCAACAAACAGCTGGGTACAGCTGTGCATACCTGTCGTCCTCACTTCATAGAAAGCAAACCTATGGAAGCTGGTGATCCATGTATGCGCCTGAGCAAGACACAAGACCCTATCCAGAAATAGCCAGTAAGAAATAAACAAAGGGCTAGAAGTTTGGTTCTTCAGAACAGCAGCTGCCTAGCCCAAAGCCCCGAGTTCAAATCTCAGTACAACAAAAGGAGAATGTTCCAATAAGTAAGGCCACCAAGGATATGACACAAGCAACTATGAAGCCTAGAAGTAGAAAAAAAGATGCCAATACAGCTAAAGGTTCAAGGAAGCTCACCAGTGGAGACTTCACTGTCTTCTCATCTCTCCATTAATTATGTCACTCTGTTAAACTAAGACATGAAGGCATAGCATCCATTGCAGAAATATATGAAGTATGAAAACACATATTACTATAACAGGCAATTCCTAATTGTACATCCAGTGAACAGCTACTGTGTATTGCAACAATAGATAGGTAGGTCTAGTCCTGGCAGCGAGTGAAAGCTATTAGATGGAGGAAATGGAGAAATAGGAATTTCAAATTTTTAGTTAGATCCTTGCTATCATTCACCACACAGTAGAAGAATTAAATATTGCCCCACTGCCAATGGCTCCAACTTGTAATCCTTCTCACTGAAAGGCTTTTTTTTTTTATCAGTTGCAGGGCTTGAACTCAGTACCTGGGCATGTTCCTGATCTCTTTTGATCAAAGCTACCACTCTACTACTTAGAGCCACAGCTTTTGAGTGGTTAATTAAATGGCTAATTGAGTGGCTGGTTAACTGGCAATCAGAGACTCACAGGGACTTTTCTTCCCAGTCTGGCTTTGAACCTCTTCCTGAGATCTCAGCCTCTTGAGTAGTTAGGATTACAGGCGTGAGCCACCAATGCCCAGCCCAAGATCCCTTAATTTCCTTATTAAGAAAGATAAAACCAGAAAGAACACATGATTTTTTAAAAGAAATAACTAATATTAAATTCATAAAAAGTAAAAGATTATAAAAAATATTAAAGTGTGTATTCAAAGACCATGATAATTGGACATCGGAAAATACAAGAACAGTGAACAGCTTAATAAAAGATTGGAACACAAATTTGAGGCTCTATCCCAAAGAAAGAAAAGGAAAGACAAAGGACAAAGAAAGAGAAAAGGGGGTGGGAGTTTGGCCTAGTGGTAGAGTGCTTGCCTAGCATGCGCAAAGACCGAGGTTCAATTCCTCAGTACAACACACACAGAAAAAGCCAAAAGGCTGGGCACCAATGGCTCATGGCTGTAATCCTAGCTACTCAGGAGGATGAGATCTGAGGACCAAGGTTCAAAGCCAGCCCAGGCACAAAAGGACCTGAGACTCTTATCTCCAATTAACCTCTAGAAAAGGCGAAGTGGGGCTTGGCTCAAGGATAGAGTGGTAGCCTTGAGCTGAAGAGCTCAGGGACAATGCCTAGGCCCAGAGTTCAAACCCCATGACAAAAAAAGAAAGAAGGAAAGAGAGAGAGAGAGAGAGAGAGAGAGAGAGAGAGAGAGAGAGAGAGAGAGAGAGAGAGAGAGAGAGCATGCGTGCTGGAAGTGTGGTTCAATTGGCCTTGAGGAAAGTCCAAGAACAATGCTCAGACCCTGAGTTCAGTCTACAGGACTGAACTGAATAAAGAGATGGAGGGGGGGAGGAAGAAAGAGAGGAAAAGAGAGAGAGGAGAAAATAAGGAATTAGAAGGTTCAGCCAGGAATTTTGCCTTGTGGTAGAGTGCTTACTTAGCATGCACAAAGACCCGGGTTCGATTCCTTACCACATATATAGAAAAAAAGCCAGAAATGGTGTTGTGGCTCAAGTGGTAGAGCTCTAGCCTTAAGAAAGCCCAAGGACAGAGCTCAGTCCCTGAGTTCAAGGCCAGGACTGGCAAAAAATTTAAAAAAAAAAAAACAAGGGTTCTTATCTTACATCCAAATATTAGGAGTTCCAGAATGAGTAAACAAACAAAATTAGAATTAATGGAACACCACAGAAATTGAGGATACATTTGTAGAAAAATTCGAAGGTTTTTTATATTTTTAAGGAGTCATGAATGCCAAAAATGATGAATAAAGAGACCTCTCCCAAAGCACATGAACAAGGAGTGTCAGAGCTCTGAGAAAAGAAAATGTTAAAGATCTTTATGCATTTCCTAGAAGAAAACCCTAAAGAATATAGACAGTTTTCCGTCAAGGGATGTCAGGAAGTCATTGGAGCTCTTGATGAAGTCAAGAACTGAAAAGAAGCTTAAAAATGTATTTCCAGTGGAGAGTCTCTACCCTCTCTAACAAAGGGGAGCATTCTATGTCCTTCTGGGGCCTGTATGAGTTTGAAGTAATAACAGAATGAGAAATAAAATCAGTCAGTCAGGTGATGGAAGGGAATTCCATAGTAATAGCTCACGAACAGCCTGGACTCCATCGGATTTCATTCAGACCCTGAGTTAAACTTCTTCAAGAAGATGAAATTAATTTTTAAAATTACCTGAAGTGTTTTAAGGCATTGTGAAGATATTTACTCAACTTAGGGTAATTTGAGCGATAAATTACTTATAAATATCTAAAAATCAAAGCAAATAAAAATCAAGACCTTTATTAACTACATTTAAAAAAAGTCAATTGAGCTAGAAAGGAAAGGCTCATCTTATTTGGCTTAGCTCTGAAGAGAACTCACATAGTTGTCATTGTATAAAATGTGAATATTTACCTAACTAAAATGGAAGTTGGGTAGTTGTTGGTGGTGGTGGTTCAAGTGTATATGTGTGTTGGGAGGTGGGGAGAGAGAAAGAAAGAGAGAGAGGGAGAGAGGGAGAGAGAGAGAGAGAGAGAGAGAGAGAGAGAGAGAGAGAGAGAGAGAGAGAGAGAGAGAGAGAGAGAGAGAGAGAGAGAGGAGAGCCAGAATGGAGGTAAGAAATGAGAAAAAATGTCTAAAAAGCTAATTTTATGAAAAGTGCTACATCAGGATGAAGATGCTTAGGTACTGATAATGTGACTCAGGCCCAGTCTAAAGACCTCATAGCAAGAGGAGAGGATTCATCTCTCAGTTCAAAGACAAACTCAGAATATCTTAGAAAGAAGCCATTAGTGATAAGTTTTATAGACCAAATGCTGGTAGGCCCTTGACTCTAGAGGTTGTAATTCTGCCTGGAGCTAGTGGCCTGGAATCTTAACTGCTCAGGAGGCAGAGATCTAAGGATATCAGTTCCAAGTCAAACTGGGCAGTAAATTCTGCCCAGATTCTTATCTCCAAAGAATTACCAAAAAGCCAGAAGTAGGACTAGAACCTTGAGCATACAGAACTTAGGTCTAGCACTCAGGCCCCCAGTTCAATCCTCACCACTGACAATTATAATAATAAAATAAGAGAGAGGCAGCGGAAGATGGCGGCGGTTCTGGCGGCGGTTCAGTTTGAGTCTTTTGAGCTCTCACCAAGATACCAGTTTTGGCAGCATAGGGGACAGTACATACCTCAAATCGATCCTAAGTAAGCTTTAGCGATACAGAGACCTCAGTCACAGAGGAAAAAGGCAGAAATCCGGCACAAAGAAGACAGCAGGGACCGGTTCCAGCCATTGGGAGCAGCCTCAGAGACAAAACGGCTCTTCTGAATCTGAGCAGCAGTGCTTCTTGGCGCCGCAACCTGCCAGCTGCAGACAGAGCCACACAGAGCCTGCGCGAGCCCAGAGCCGACACCAGGCCATGCACGGACCTGCCAGCTTCCCGGAACCGGAGAATCAAGCACTTTGTGAGTACCTCAGAGGAGAAGTTTCCACTTCTGCTCCAGGATCGGCATTGGGAGGGAGTCCCTCCCCCACAAGCTGAGAGCAGCACCATCTTGACTACTGGCAACGACCTGGCCAAAGCAAGTGGAGCCTGAGAGGTGTTGCTGACAGCGCCATCTTTCTTACTGTCAAGGGATTTCCCAGAGATCCCTTAGCCGGAAATCCGGCCCCAGAGCTGTTGAAGTCCATCCTCCGTGCCAGCCTCAGACCTGGTAAACAAAGCCACCCGGGGATCTTTCAGCTTCATTTTCCCAAACAAACAATCGAATCCAAAAAACCTCATAGCCAAATCACAAGAGAAAAAGACTTTCTAAACTGTTCGGATCCCGATTTTAGTGGAGACACAAGTTTCCTATCCTGCCTTGACTCCCTCCCCGCAAAAAAAAAAAAATCTTGAAGAATACCTTTTTTTTTCCTTTAATTTTTTTTTGTTCTTTTTCTTTGTTTTGGGGGTTTTTTTCACATTTTTTCTTCCACCCCTTTTTTTATTTGCATTTATAAGTGTTCTTATTTTTTCTTTACCATCCTACTTACACTTTTTTTTTCTCCTTTCTCTCCTGCATCTGTCTGTCACTGCGGTTGTTCCTGGAAACACAGTGACAGCTCTGGGTACAGTCTGAATACAAACGATATCTATATTGATACAGTCACCTGCTTTTTAATCTCCTGGTCTCAACCCTAGTATTTCTTAAGTAAGAGCTCACAATAGTGAGGAATCTCCCCCCACCCTTTTCTTTTTCTTTTCTTTTTTTTGATTTTGTTTTTTAGTTGTTGTTTTTGCTTTTTTGTTTTTGTTTTTTGTTTCTCTGTTTTTTGTTCTGTATGGGTTTTTTTTTTGTTCTTTGTGCCTGTTGTTGTTTTTGTCTTACTTTGCTTTTTTTTTTCTTTCTTTTTAAAATTTTTCATCATTGAAATCTCCTATATCTACCTCCCTTTTTTCTCAATATATTCTTCTTATTACCTTCTTACTTTCATAAGTTTTATCTAATACTTTCCAAACTTTGTACTCAAATATGCTACCTGCTTATAAACTTACATCAGTTATCCTTACGCTATACCTTTTCTTCATTACTATAATAATCTTACACTCCTATGTTATTCCTCTTGTACCTCCCCTGTTCTCTCTCATACTATTTTTCTATCTCTGATCCTCTGTTCATCTTTCAACCCTTATAATGCATGGATATACACTTCATGGCTGTTGAGCAATATTGTATATCTAGTTGTTCAATTATACTCTAGATCCAAAGGGACTTAAATACAATAGAGATTGGATTGAGAGGCTTATTGTTTTGGTCATAAATCGGTTATCAGTGGTTGTATTAGACTGGTCTGTAAGTGCACAAAAAGAAAGAGTGATAATACCGATCAAAAATTGTGAACATCTAGTGTCTGCCAGCTAAAGAGGTGTAGGTTGGTTATATCTGAAACACTATAATTGTGTTTAGTATTAATCTTGCTCCCATTTTCAAATGGGCAGAACAAGAAACTCAAGAAAAATGTCAAATCAAGGAATAACATCCCCCACCCAATATAAACAGACAATGGAACAGTCACTGGCAAACCTAGAGGAGAGTCTTCCAAGTGCTATACAAATGCAATTGATAAACATTATTAATGAAAAATGTGAAAAAATAAAGAGATAAGGAGGAAGCCATAGCTAAATAAGAGGAAACCATAAACAAGGTGACAAATGAAAAAGGAGAAGCCATAAAGGAGGCCATAATAAAGGTTTTTCAAAGAAAAATGGATGAATTATAGAATCCACAAACAGAAAGGTGACTGAACTCCAGCAAATGTCCAAAGAGAATAAAGCTACTGAGCTAACCACTCAAATGGAAATCAAGGAGCTAAAGAAATCCATACATGATCTAAAAGAAGAGATGCAAGGCATCAAAAATGAGCAATTAGAAGCAAGGGAGATGAAGAATAAAGTAGAAAGCTTTGATAGCAGGTTAGACAATGCAGAAAAGAGAATTTCTGGGGCTGAAGATAATTTAGTTGTTATAGAGAAAGAACAAAAAATGAGTCAATCCAAACCTAGGAAATATGAGAGAGCGCTTCAAGAGGCCCAAGATACAATTAGGAAGCCTAATTTAAGGCTAAGTGGTATTGAGGAGGGTCTGGAGAAATAGGTCAATGGTACTGGAAATATACTTCAAGGAATCATCTCAGAGAATTTCCCAAATATCCAGAAGGGCAGGCCCATCCAGATACAAGAAGCTTTTAGAACCCCAAACAGACCTGACCAGGAAAGTACATTCGACCACCACGTTATAATCTGAACTGGATCAATAGAGACCAAAGAAAGGATCCTAAAGGCAGCCAGGGAGAAGGGATCAATCACCTATGAAGGCAAACCGATCAGAATAATCCCAGATTTCTCAGCAGAGGCCATGCAAGCAAGAAGAGAATGGAAGGATATATGTCATGCCCTAAAGTCAAATAACTACCAACCAAGAATACTATACCCAGCTAAGCTCTCACTCATAACTGAGGGAACAATAAAAACATACCATTCCAGGGAACAGCTGCAACATTATGTAGCAACCAAACCAACATTACAGAAAATTCTCAAGGATGTTCTACACATAGAAAACCAACACAAATGCAATACAGAGAAAGAAATGGCACCTAAACATCATACCATCTAAGTACCACAAGAACGGTCAAGACACAGGCACTAATGAAAGCTTTAAAAAATGGTAGGAACTAATAAATATCTCTCAATCCTAACTCTCAATATCAATGGACTTAACTCTCCAATTAAATGGCTAGACTATCTAGTTGGATCAAAAAGCAAGATCCATCATTCTGCTGCCTTCAAGAGACACATTTTACAAAAAAAAAAAAACATTTTTTTGAAAGTGAGAGGTTGGAATAAACTCTATCAAGCTAACGGCACCCATAAACAGGCTGGAGTTGCCATCCTCATATCAGATAAACTAAAATTAGTGAGAAAAGAAAAAGAAGGTTACTACATACTACTAAAGGGATCTTTCCTCCAAGAAGACTTAACGATCCTAAATAGCTACACACCCAATCCCGGAGCTCCGAACTTCATCAAGCAAACTTTACTTTACTGAAACCATACATAGATCGAAACACAGTGATTGTCGATGACTTTAACACACCACTCTCACCTTTAAACAGATCAACAAGGCAAAAACTCAACAGAGAAACCTTAGAATTGAACAAATATATAGACCAAATAGATCTAACACACATTTGCAGATTATTCCACCCAGCAACAACACAATATACATTTTTTTCAGCAGCACATGGAACATTTTCCAAAATAGACCACATCTTAGGCCATAAAACAAACCTGGACAGACTCAGAAACACTGAAATTATTCCCTGCATGCTCTCAGACCACAAAGGCATCAAATTAGAACTGAACACACATCTCCACCAACGAAAACCCTGTAACTCATGGAGATTGAACAAAACATTGTTGAATCACCAATGGGTCATCAAAGAGATCAGAACAGAAATCCAACAGTTTATGAAATTTAACAAAAAGGAGCACACAAAATACCAGCTCCTTTGGAACACAGCAAAGGCAGTACTCAGAGGAAAATTTATAGCTCTGAGTGCCTACAACAACAAGTTGGAAAAATTGCAAACCAACAATTTAATGTGTCACTTTAAGCTCCTGGAAAAAGAGCAACAACGCTAATCCCAGTAGAAGGAAGCAAATTATTAAAATCAAAGCAAAATTGGATGAATTGGAGACCAAAAAAAACTATAGAAAGAATCACCAAAACAATGAGTTGGTTCTTTGAAAAAAATTAACAAAATTGACAGGCCCTTAGCAAAACTTCCCGCAAAAAAAGAAGGGAGCATACTGAAATAAACGAAATCACAGACGAAAATGGTAATATCACGACAGAAATTACCAAGATCCAGAGTATCATGAGGGAATACTTCTCAAACCTTTATGCCAACAAATTTGAGAATCTAGAAGAAATGGATGAATTCCTAGCCAATGTTAACATACCCACACTGAACCAAGAAGAACTAAGCCAACTCAACAGGCCTATTTCAAGCTCTGAAATAGAAATGGCAATTAGAGAACTTCCACCTAAGAAAAGCCCAGGGCCAGATGGATTCACAGCTGAATTCTATAAGGTCTTCAAAGCAGAGCTCACACCAATACTCCTCAAGCTCTTCAACAAAATTGAAAATGAAAGTTCTTTACCAAACTCATTCTATGAAGCCAGTATAACCCTCATCCCCAAACCAGACAGAGATTCATCAAAGAAAGAGAACTATAGACCTATTTCTTTGATGAACATCAATGCAAAACTTCTCAACAAAATACTGGCCAACTGTCTATAACAACTTATCAAAAAATTATACACTATGATCAAACAGGATTCATCACAGGGAGGCAAAGCTGGTTCAACATACACAAATAAATTAATATAATTCAACACATCAACAGGAGCAAGGACAAAAATCACCTACCTGATTTTCTCAATAGATGCAGAAAAGGCATTTGACAAGATCCAACACCCCTTTATGTTAAAAGCTCTGGAGAAACTAAGAATCCATGGAACATTCCTCAATATAATAAAGGCTGTGTATGACAAACCCATAGCTAGTATTATACTTAATGGTGAAAGGTAAAGCCATTCCCTCTAAAATCAGGAACGAGACAAGGATGCCCACTCTCTCCACTCCTCTTTAACATAGTATTAGAATTTCTAGCCAGTGCAATAAGGCAAGAAGCAAGCATAAAGGGGATCCAAGTAGGGAAAGAGGAAGCAAAACTATCCCTCTTTGCAGATGACATGATTCTGTATTTAAAGAATCCTATAGACTGTACTCCCAAGCTCCTTGAGCTGAATCAAAACTTTGGAAGGGTAGCAGGCTATAAAATTAACCCTCAAAAAAAAATAAAAAATAAATAAAATTAACCCTCAAAAATCAACTGCCTTCCTCTATGCCAACAGTGAGAGGAACGAGGCAACAATCAGAAAAGCAACTCCTTTCGCAATAGCCTCAAAGAAAATAAAGCACCTAGGAATTAGCTTAACTAAGAATGTAAAGGACCTTTTTGACGAAAACTTTAAAACCCTGAAAAAGGAAATTAAAGCAGAACTAAGGAAATGGAAAAATCTTCCATGCTCCTGGATTGGAAGAATCAACATTGTGAAAATGACAATCTTGCCAAGGGCTATCTACAAATTCAACGCTATACCCATCAATAACCCAATGTCATTCTTTAAAGAAATAGAAGAGGCAATCCAAAATTTCATATGGAATAATAAAAGACCCCGTATAGCAAAAACACTTCTTAGCAGAAAGAACAGCGCTGGAGGAACTTCAATACCAAACTTTAGACTCTATTACAGGCTATAATTATCAAAACAGCTTGCTACTGCACAAGAACAGGCCTGAAGACCAATGGAATAAAACTGAAGACCTAGATATTAAACCACAGACCTATGGCCACCTAATCTTTGACAAGGGAGCCAAAAAAATAGAATGGAAGAAAGACAGCCTCTTCAACAAGTTGTGCTGGCAGAACTGGTTAAGCACCTGCAGAAAACTAAAGTTGGATCCTTCTTTGTCACCCTGCACTAGAATTAACTCCAAATGGATCAAAGACCTGGAGGTAAAAGCCGACACTCTGAAAACTTTACAAGAAGGAATAGGAGATACACTAGGTCTCCTTGGCACAGGTTGAAACTTTCTTAATAAGGACCAAGAATCACAACAAATCAGAGAAAGGCTAGATAAGTGGGACTGCATTAAACTGCAGAACTTTTGTATGACAAAGGACATAGCTAGTAAATTAATTAGGAAGCCTACAGAGTGGGAGAAGATCTTCACCAACCATACAACGAACAAAGGCCTCAAATCTAAAATAAATCAACAACTCACAAAATTGAATCACTCCAAAACTAATCTCCAAAGTAACAACCATCCCATTAAAAAATGGGCCAAAGTCTTAAAGAGAGTCTTCTCTGAAGAAGAAACAAAAATAGCCTATAGACACATGAAGACATGCTCAACATCTCTGGTCATAAAAGAAATGCAAATCAAAACAACGCCAAGATTTCACCTCACTCCAGTTAGAATGGCCAGGATCAGGAAAACGAATAACAGATGCTGGAGGGGATGTGGTCAGTAGGGATCACTACTACACTGTTGGTGGGAGTGCAAACTCCTTCAACCTCTATGGAAAGCAGTGTGGCAGTGCCTCAAAAGGCTAAACATAGAACTCCCCTACGACCCAGCAATTCCACTACTTGGTATTTATCAAACCATCCAGAAACTAGGGCATACTAAATCCACTAGCACAGCAATGTTAATTGCAGCATTATTCACCATAGCAAAGATACGGAACTAACCTAGATGTCCCTCAGTTGATGAATTGATCAACAAGATGTGGTATTTGTACACAATGGAATTCTATGCAGCTGTCAGAAAAAAACGACATCACCCCATTTGTTAGGAAATGGAAAGACAAAAAAAATCCTATTAAGTGAAGTAAGCCAGACTCAAAGGAACTTAGGCTCAATGGTTTCCCTCATTTGTCATAATCAGTAGAAACCTTGGGCTCTCCTAGCAGAGATTTGCAATATAGCAAAATCTTGATACATAAGGCCATGTAGTATGAAGCTAATTGAAAGGACCTCTAGGATATTGAAACAAAAGCCTATAATGAATGATTATTGTCCTTAATATACTATGTTATCTCTCATCTCTTTTGCTATCCCTTGGTTATCTCATATTGTTACAGTATCTCACTTTGTTATCTGATATATTGGATATATTTGTGTTTGGTTATTTGAAATTGGATGGGGAAGGGGGAAAAAAACAAGATGGGGTGGGGGAGGGTAAAGGGGTATCAATAAAATAATAATAATAATAATAATATAAAAGTTATAGTTCTGATGTCTAGGGTAGAAAATGAATGTGTACCAGTTATCAGAGGGAGATACTTCTTGCCTTCTGTATTTGATCTCCAGGGTCTCCAACTAATGAAACAGTGCCATCTCACCCTGGGACAAGTCCTTCCCAACTAGTCCTCAAAGAACCATGCTGATCACCTAGGAAACACACTTCATTGGCCCCAAAGGAATCCTTATGGGTTTCTAATCAAGTTGACGCCTTAATAGTTTGCACCTAAACCCAGTATTTGTGTGTGTGTGTGTGTGTGTGTGTGTGTGTGTGTGTTCATGTGTATGTCTGTATGTCCCAGGTCAGAGTTTAGTCACGACCTTTGGTGCTCAAGGCTAGCACTCAACCACTGGAGCAAACAGCTCTACTTCTGGTGGTTAATGGGAGTCTCATGGAATTTCCTGCCTGGTATTCAAACTCTTACAACCCAGCTCTGATTAGCTAATAATGTTTGCATGACTAGACTTAGGTCCAAGTCATGGGGAATTTTTCATCTGAGAAAATGACAAGAGCAGGAAGTGAAAAACACATGTGGTGGTGTGGCTTGAGGGTTAGTTCGCTAGCTTTGAGCTGAAGAGCACAGGGACAACACTCAGGCCCAGAGCCCCACAACTGACAGAAAGAAAGAAGGAAAGGAAGGAAGGAAAGAAGGAAGGAAGGAAGGAAGGAAGGAAGGAAGGAAGGAAGGAAGGAAGGAAGGAAGGAAGGAAGGAAGGAAGGAAGGAAAGAAGGAAAGAAGCAAGGAAGCAAGGAAGGAAAGAGAGAGAGAGAGAAAGGAAGGAAGGAAAAGAAAAGAAGGAAGGAAGAAAGGAAGGAAGGAAGCTCACGAATGTTTCAAAAACAAAGATTTTGGTCATTTTTGTTTGTTCCTAGATTATGGACTTATACCCAGAATAATGCCAAGTACTTGAGAGCTACTTTTTTCAATAAAATTATGAATTGTACAGCTAATTTTTATGTGCATGCATCACACAAATTTACATATCATAGATTTTTGATTTTTGGCTTTGCTGGAAACTGTATATGCAGTACTTGACATTCTGACTCTAGGAGAGAAGGTGGTATTAGTATTTGTTATGTGTGTCAGTCCTGGGGTTTGAACTCAGAGCCTAGCGCTGTCTCTGAGGTTTTTGTTTGTTTGTTTGGGGGTTATTTGCGTTTTTTTCAAAGTTAACACTCTACAACTTCAGCAACAGCTCTACTTCCAGCTCTTTGGGGTTAACTGGAGATTAAGAGTCTCCTGGACTTTCCTGCTAGCGCTGGCTTCAAACCACCATCCTCAGATCTCTGAGTAGTTAGAATTTCAGGCATGAAATTAGTATTATTAGTATTTTTTAATAAAAAAAATATATAGATACTTAAGGTGATGGTGATTTTGCATTTGGGGCAAATGATTTTTCCTTTGATTTTGGAAGTCTCTTCCTTGTTTTCTCCTACCCACCCTTTAAGAACCAGCTCAAATGTCAGTCCTCTGGGAATCTCTCCTAATCCTCAAATAGAGCATCATGTGTTCTTGTAGCACAGTGTTGACTTTGTACACTGCACTAGAAGCCCATGTTTCCAGCTCCAGTCAGACAAAATCTTTTTAAATGAAGGCAATTCATCTTTAAAATTGTTCTTCCCTACCCTCCTTTCAAAGGCGCAAAATGCATTAGATGTGTTCCTGAACATGATTAGGAGAAAAGAAAACCAACTAAAAGCTTTTACAAGATGACTTTTTATCACTGCATGGCAGAAAATAAAATCCGTTCTTGTTATTCCTAAGACAGACATGCTTTTCTTTTTTTTCTTTCTTTCTTTCTTTCTTTTTCCCCCTGCCTGGGCTCTACAGCTTTCAGTTCCTCTGTTGCTGTAAACCATGACACACCACAGCTACTCACAAAAGAAAATTACCTTTTCAAAGGAGACACTGAAGCTTCCCTTGCACAGGTGATTGTCCAGTTTGGGAAGGTCAACTTGTCAAGGTCAAAGTCACAAGGCAATCTTTCCAAGAAGCCTGGGGACCATCTATCACCACCTGTGTTCATACCATGTATAAAAGCTTCAGTTACAGCTGATGTGCCAAGGGAACTGTATCTACCCCAAACCCTATCAATGAGAAGTGAGGAAATGGCTAAGCCTGACAAAAACCTCTCTTGAGCCTGACAAAAACCTCATTGAGACAGGGAAGGAGGGAGGGAGGGAGGGAGGGAGGGAGAGAGAGAGCGAGCGAGAGAGAGAGTGGATGTGGAGACAGCTGTCCTGTGATTGGAGCCAGTCTAGTTGAGTTCTCCATGTTCTAAGGTTCCCATAAGAAGGTATAGCATGGGCCACGAGTTTAGTCTAGTGGTAGAGTGTTTGCCTACCATGCACTAAGACCTGGCATTGATTCCTCATTACCAGTACATAGAAAAGCCAGCAGTGGAGCTGTGGCGCAAGTGGTAGAGTTCTAACCTTGAGAAAGCCCAAGTGGTAGAGTTCTAACCTTGAGAAAGCCCAATAGTGCTCAAACCCTGAGTACAAGCCCTAGGACGGAGAAGGAAGAGGAGGAGGAGGAGGGTGGGAGGAGGAGGAGGAAGAAGAGGAGGAGAAAGAAGAGGAAGAGAAAGAGGAAGAAGAAGGAAGAAGAAAGAAGAAGAAGAAAGAAGAAGGAGGAGGAGGAGGAGGAGGAGGAGGAGGAGGAGGGGGAGGGGGAGGGGGAGGAGGAGAAGCCACCACTGACACAATGCTTTAGCTGGCCAAAAGATGAATGTGAGTGACAACTTACACAAAATGAATGAGCATTTCCATGTCTTCAGTAGCTAGAATTCTTCTTCATTATTGTGTTGACCTATCTAGCTCTCTGAATGTAAGAAAAGCATGACACTTAGGGTCAGAATGCTCCTCTGCTTTCATCCAGGTAGACTTGTTCAAATTGTGGACTTCTCCTCCCCTCTCCATTGCTGAGGGACCCTTATCCATGATATGCTTGACATTAGTGCAATCCCAAAAAACAGTTAAAGTAAGGGACTTAAATGCCAAGATCCCTGTTCAAAGACCTTGGAATATTCAAGTTTAGTCCAAGAGACCATCAGGAAGAGACAGGATTGATTTCACAAGATGGAGCACAGTATCAGGATCTCCTACAGTCATTTGTTTATGAGCTATGTCTCTATTTAGTTAGTGTTTATTGAGTTGAAACCGAACAGAAGTAAGTTTTTGTCTTTTTTATTGTCGAGGTAATGTATAGAGGGGTTACAATTATATTCATCAGGTAGTAGGTGCATTACTTCTCACACATTGATTCCCCTTCTCAAGTTTTTATCCCCCTTTCCCTCTCCCCAGCCCCTCGCAATCATCTTGTTTTCCCCATTTCCTTTTCCATTTCAAATAAACAAATAAACATATATACAATATACCAGGTAACAAAGTCAGATACAGTAATCCCATGAGATTAACCATGTGGGAAAAAATTTTATGAATAGAGAATAAAAATTGAGTCCAGAGCCAGAGGAGCTGCCAAGAGTGAGCTAGGATTTACTTGCTTTTTTTTTTCCTTTTCAGTCCTGCAGCTTTAACTCAGAGTCTAGGCACTGTCCTTGGGCTTTCTCAAGGCTCTACCACTTGAGCCACAGCACCACTTCCAGCTTTTTCTGTGTATGTGGTACTGAGGAATCAAACCCAGGGCTTTGTGCATGCTAGACAAACACTCTACCTACTAGGCCACACTCTCAGCCCAGGATTTACTTTCTCAAGTACTCCAAAAACTGCATGGAAAATATTGATCCCTAAAGACAGGAAGGTTCCTAGCACCTGCAATGTAAGTACACATATTTAGGAAAAGACAAATACAGTTTTATGTCTCATTCTCAGCACAACAAATAACCATCACATCCACAAAACCAAGGTCAAACACTCGCATTTAGTTGGCAGAATTTCATCAGCAAAACTGTTGAATAAACTAAAATTGAGAATGCTTATTCCTTCACACCCCAAAAGGACTGAGCCTAAAGTTGAAAACCTTTAATACATGTCTCTTAGATGTGCTAGAAGACTCTGACACCTGCCCTACTCAATCCCTGCTGCCTGGTAAGCCTACTTCTTTCACCTGTTGAGTGTGTCAAAGTTATGCCATGAATGGATTTAAGTGGTTCCTTCATTCAATGACGATGTGCATCTAGAATTTCTAACACAGTCCGCTAAGCTCTCAAGTTATAAAGCCACAGTCCTCCCTTGAAAGAGTTGACAGGTTCATCAAAAACAGAGAGCAGAGAAATAAAATACAATAGGATGAATACAATAGTAGGATTGTAGAATATTATAGTTGTATATTAAAGAGATCTCTAACTCAATTTGGAGTTTTCAGGGAAGTCTACATAAATGATTTAGTGCAAGAATATTCTTTTATTTTATTTGAATATGCTGTCTGCACACTAAACAGTGAGTAGGAGTTAATGAGATGTAGGAGGACCGATTATTCTTGACAGAGAGATTGGCAGGAGTGAAAGCAAAGGCAAGAGAAAAGTTGTCTGTATCAGGAGCTAAGAGCAGTCCTATGCTGTTGGCAAACAACATTTGAAGTGGGGTGGGAAGGGGCCATGAGGCCAGGAAAATAAATGAGCACCAGACAACAGAAGGCCGTCCATGCGTGTTAGTGGTCCTGCACTCCACCTGGCAGAGAAGAAAATCTATTTAGTATCTAAGGATTAGTACAGCTAATTTGGATGAGGCTCAGATAAAACAATTCTAAATAGATTATTTGAAATGTTACTGATTTGATTCGTCTTTTCTTAGCTTATCATTTTTTTATACAAAGGGGA
The DNA here is from genome assembly GCF_031878675.1 of Megascapheus bottae. Taxonomy (NCBI): domain Eukaryota; kingdom Metazoa; phylum Chordata; class Mammalia; order Rodentia; family Geomyidae; genus Megascapheus; species Megascapheus bottae. Next base: position 51,168,071 of record NC_143524.1, read on the forward strand.
ATTCGATTGGTACATTTCCACACATGTTAACATTATATTCCAATCCATCTCACCCCCTTAGAATACATATTTTATGGAAGAAATTAGGACAAAGAATCTTGTGATTGTTCCAAGAGCAGGGTGGGGGAGGGGAAGAGGGGTAACAAAGAGGAATGTCAGACAGGATGAGTTTGATTGGGATACATTCAAGTCTGAGAATATTACATTAAAACCTGTTAATACAACTAATATATGCTAAGAAAATGGGGAAAACGGGCCGGGAGTTTGGACTAGTGGTTAAGGTGCTTGCCTAGCATGCATGAGGACCCGGGTTCGATTCCTCGGTACCACATACATAGAAAAAAGCTGGAAGTGGTGCTGAGGCTCAAGTGGTAGAGCTCTAGCCTTGAGAAAGTCCAAGGACAGTGCTCAGGCCCTGAGCTCAAGCCCAGGACTGGCAAAAAAAAAAAAAAAGAAAATGGGGAAAATGTAAGAAGAATGTGTATTTTTATTTCTCAAGAGTCGGTGTTGATGTTAAGTAACTCCACCATTTAGTGTATGATTGTCGAAAGTCAATTAGCTTGTCTGCAACTCGTTTTCCCTATATCTACAATAGAGATGACAATATCTTCCAAAGTTATTGTGAGAATTGAATAAACTTCAAATTCAAATGTGCCAGAAACTTAACTCAAACCTCGTCTTAATAATTATGACTGCTGCCAGCTCTGACTTTTATTGCATAATAAAACATTCTTTTTTAAGACCTACTTTATTATCTTTAATTATTTCCACAAAGGAGTTGCCATTCAACAAATCAGATTATGAATACAATGCATCTTGATCAATCTCATCATTCTCTCCATTCCTTCCAACCCTACCCCTTCCCTCAATTTTCTTGATTTTGTAGCATATACATTAAATTATTGACTATATTTCTTCTCCTTTTTCCTCCCTTTATTCCTTTAATAAAACATTATTAATTTGGGCTGGGAGTTTGGCCTAGTGATAGAGTGCTTGCCTAGCATACATGAAGACCTAGGTTTGATTCCTTGGTACCACAGACATAGAAAAGCCAGGAGTGGTGCTGTGGCTCAATGGCAGAGCGCTAGTGTTGAGGAAAAAGACCAAGAACAGTGCTCAAGCCCTGAATTCAAGTTCCAGGACTGGCTGGCAAAAAATACATTATTAATTGACAGAATGGTTATCAATGACAAGCTTATTTCAAATCATTTTCCTAAGCTGGGTCCCAGTGGCTCACACCTAGCCACTCAGGAGGCTGAGATCTGAGGATCACAGTTCAAAGCCAGCTCAGGTAATAAAAATTCCTGAGACTCTTCTACATTGAGCCAGCAAAAAAAGCCAGAATGGGGCTGTGACTCAAGGAAGTGACAATTCCACCCTTGGGAGTGGGGGGAGCTAAACATGAGCATTAGGCCCTGGGTTCAGGCCCAGTTACAGGCACAATAAATAAATAAATCACTTAATTAATCACCTTGCTGTATTGGAGTTAAAAAAAATAATGTGAGCCCATTCTTTCCTCCAGTTTCACCTATAGGTCATCTTTTTCCTCCAACCGCTTATTGGCACACCAATGACTTTCAGTACACGGAACTGAGTGAGAGAGAAGTTCTGTTGAATGAGAAATGGACAAATAGGAAAAGGCAACCCCGGATCCCAGCCAGCATTATCCACACCAATGTGTTCCTTTTCTCCGAGTCTCCCATCATCATAGCACACTTGCCAATTCAGCAGCAGTCTTAATTATAGACACAGCCATTTGTCTTCAAATATCACAGCTCTGTGAAACCTATGCATCAATAAATACAGATCAAAAGCTGTTTGCCACACTGCTACAGAGTTAATTGCTTCTGTGCTTAAATCAAATGTGGTCATTTTTTATCTTGAAGAGGGACTTTCAAGGTCCCCAAGTGATGAGAGGCTTTCCAGAAAGTCAAAGTGGATGAACACCATTGTTTGGGAGTTTTGGAGTCATGCCTCAAAAACTCCACAGCCTCATTAGCTTTCCATGGCCAAAGTGGAGCAAACCAAGCTTCTAGGATTAAACAGAAGCAATCAATTCTCTCTAAAAGAGACATCTTTATTTTTTGCCAACCATCATTTTTTTATTTATTTGCCCTATTAGAGAGCCACTTGCTGACTTTGAAATAGGGGGCAGATATTTGAACACAGAAGAAATGAGATGAGAAGACAAGGAGAAAAATCTGAAATAATGCCAAGAATCGCAGAAGAAACAAATACACTCAAAAATTCAAACATGCAAAGCTGGGTACCAGCAGCTCACACCTATAATCCTAGCTATCGAGTAGGCTGATATCTGAGGAACACAGTTCAAAGCCAGCTCAGGCAGAAACGTCTGAGAGACTTTTTTCTCCAACTACCCACCAAAAAAGCCAGCAATGGAGCTTTGGTTCTAGTGGTAAAGTGCTAGCCTTGCACAAACGAACTCAGGGACAGCCCCAAGGCCCTGAGTTCAAGCCCCAGGACCAAACCCAAAATTTTAAAGTTTCAAACACACTTAAGAGTATTACAAAAGGAAGATAGCCTCAAAGAGCGGTGGACCGACTGGGCTGCAACATGAGGGTCAGGAGAACTACCATAAAGAAAGTGGAACATGAACGACACCTCCTGATGAAATTAAATTTCTTTGACAGTCACAAAAGGGAATTAAACATGAAAAAGGTTGTCATACAAAGATAGAAGAACAAATAAAGTTGCAGAAACATGTTGAAATCATATCCTCATTCAGGGGACCAGTCACACACTTCCACATAATACTGATGAGGGAAATAGAGAGGCTGGAAGGTAGAGGGTTTTGTGTAGTTCAAGAAAGCTATGAGCAGAATCATTGCTAGACTTCAAACAGGAAAATGACATACTCGAATACATTCAAGGAAAATCTGCCTGTCTGCCAGTGTACATAATGAATAGGAGAGGAAGGAAACTTGAGGAAGGAGAATCAATCAAAGGACAGTTATCATCATTTCAGAAAGATGATTAGGATAAAACTGAAGTCACAGCAGTAATGCCAGACACAAAATGAGTGACATGTACAAAGGCAGAGCTGTGGGAAGAATCTAAAATTCTGGGTTATTTCTTTGCAAATATAGATGAGTACAGCCTTAAAAAAAACCAATCCCCTAGAGACTAACTAGAGAATGAAACAATACTAGTAAAGTGGTAGGACAATTAATCCTTTTTTTAAAAAGTCATCTTTTTATTCGACATCTACGTTGTATCTGGAACTATGACACATCATGACTCCAGAGTTGAGCAAAAACATATCTCTGCCTAGAATCATAGCAAAAACACATTTACAGGAAAATATACACACATAAACACACACATAAACACACACACACACACACACACACACACACACACACACACCTAAAACTGTACAGGTACTAGATGACCAAACAGTGGGAATACTTAACTATTTCTTGGCTTTACTACACTGGTTTAAAAAATAGTTTATATTCGGTATATATTTTATATAGTTTATAATATATTATATTATATAATTAATATAATATTAATATTAAAATATAGTTTATAATAGTTTATATTCTTTTTTATTGTAATTAGTAAAAGGGTTACATGATATTTAGCAGATAGAAGGTGCATTAATTCACATACATTGATACCCTTTCACATGTCTTGGTACCCACACCCCCTCCCCCCCACACCCCACACCCGTCTTGGTTTTCCCCCCTTCCCTATCAAATTTCAAATAACCAAATACAAATAAATTCAATATATCAGATAACAAAGTGAGATACTATAACAATATGAGATAACCAAGGGACAGCAAAGGAGATGAGAGACAACATAGTACATTAAGGACAACAATCATTCATTATATGGCTTTTGTTTCAATATCCTGGAGGTCCTTTCAATTAGCTTCATACTATATGGCCTTATGTATCAAGATTTTGCTCTATTGCAAATCTCTGCTAGGAGAGCCCAAGGTTTCTACTGATTATGACAAATGAGGGAAACCATTGAGCCTAAGTTCCTTTGAGTCTGGCTTACTTCACTTAATAGGTTTTTTTCTAAGTCTTTCCATTTCCTAACAAATGGGGCAATGTCATTCTTTCTGACAGCAGCATAGAATTCCATTGTGTACAAATACCACAACTTGTTGATCCACTCATCAACTGAGGGACATCTAGGTTGGTTCCATATCTTTGCTATGGTGAATACTGCTGCAATGAACATTGTTGTGCTAGTGAATTTAGTATGCCCTTGTTTCTGGATGGTTGGGTAAATGCCAAGTAGTGGAATTGCTGGGTCATATGGGAGTTCTATGTTTAGCCTTTTGAGGCACTGCCATACTGCTTTCCATAGTGGTTGAACAAGTTTGCACTCCCACCAACAGTGTAGTAGTGATCCCTCCTGGCCAATCCCCTCCAGCATCTGTTATTATTCGTTTTCCTGATCCTGGCCATTCTAACTGGAGTGAGGTGGAATCTTAGAGTTGTTTTGATTTGCATTTCTTTTATGACCAGAGATGTTGAGCATTTCTTCATGTGTCTATAGGCCATTTTTTTTCTTCTTCAGAGAAGACTCTCTTTAAGACTTTGGCCCATTTTTTAATGGGATGGTTGTTATTTTGGAGATTAGTTTTGGAGTGATTCAATTTTTTGAGTTGTTGATATATTTTAGATATGAGGCCTTTGTCCGTTGTTTGGTTGGTGAAGATCTTCTCCCACTCTGTAGGCTTCCTAATTAATTTACTAGCTATGGCCTTTGCCATACAAAAGCTCTGCAGTTTAATGCAGTCCCACTTACCTAGCCTTTCTCTGATTTGTTGTGATTCTTGGTCCTTATTAAGAAAATTTCGACCTGTGCCATGGAGGCCTAGTATATCTCCTATTCCTTCCTGTAAAGTTTTCAGTGTGTCAGCTTTTACCTCCAAGTCTTTGATCCATTTGGAGTTAATTCTAGTGCAAGGTGACAAAGAAGGATCCAACTTTAGTTTTCTGCAGGTGCTTAACCAGTTCTGCCAGCACAACTTGTTGAAGAGGCTATCTTTCTTCCATTCTATTTTTTTGGCTCCCTTGTCAAAGATTAGGTGACCATAGGTCTGTGGTTTAGTATCTAGGTCCTCAGTTCTATTCCATTGGTCTTCAGGCCTGTTCTTGTGCCAGTACCCAGCTGTTTTGATAATTATAGCTCTGTAATAGAGTCTAAAGTTTGGAATTGAAATTCCTCCAGCGCTGTTCTTTCTGCTAAGAAGTGTTTTTGCTATACGGGGTCTTTTATTATTCCATATGAAATTTTGAATTGCCTCTTCTATTTCTTTAAAGAATGCCATTGGGATATTGATGGGTATTGCGTTGAATTTGTAGATAGCCCTTGGTAAGATTGTCATTTTCACAATGTTGATTCTTCCAATCCAGGAGCATGGGAGGTTTTTCCATTTCCTTAGTTCTGCTTTCTATTTCTTCCTATTTTCAACCAGGATATAAGTTTTAATGAGGGCAAAGACTTCCATCAAATTTTCCCAGCATCTACAACAACATTTGGCATACAATGAGTTCTCATTAAGAACTTAATAAATTGGTCTATTCAGGCTTACATATATATGGCTATTTTGACCAAAATCTGTGTATTCTCTTTCAGTTTATAGATCATATATTTAATTCTATAAAATTCTTTTTTTATTTTTTACTTTTTATTGTCAGGGTAATGTATAGAGGAGTTACAGTTACATTTGCCAGGTAGTAGGTACATTACTTCTCACACATAGATACCCCTTCTCATGTTTTTGTCCTCATCTCCCTCCCCCAACCCACTTCCAATCATCTTGTTTCCCCCTTCCCTTTCCTATTACAAATAAACCTATATACAATAAGCCAAGTAACAGAATCAGATACAGTAACAATATGAGATTAACCAAAAGGCAAAAAAGAGAAGAGAAATAACATAGTACATTAAGAACAACAATCACATAAGATAAAGTTCTTGTTTCCATATCCTGGAGTTCCTTTCATTTAGTTTTATCCCATATGAGCTTATATATCTAGGTTTTGAGCTATTCTAATCCTATGCTAAGAGAGTCCTAGATGTGTACTAATTATTACAAATGAGGGAAACCATTGAATTCTATAAAATTCTTAATTATGGGCCAGGAGCTTGGCCTAATGGTAGAGTACTTGCCTAGTATGCACAAGGCCCTGGGTTTGATTTGTCAGTTCCACATACCAGAAAAAGCCAGAAATGGTGCTTTGACTCAAGTGGTGGAATGCTAGACTTGAAAAAGCTCAAGGGCAGTGCCCAGGCCCTGAGTTCAAGCCCAGGTCTGGCAATAAAAAATAAAAATTACCTGCCTGGTACCATTGGCTCACATCTGTAATCTTTACTCAAGAGTCTGAGATCTGAGAATTACAGTTTAAAGCCTGCAATGAAGCCATGGGTTAAGTGGAAATGTTGCTAAACACATATTTATTTTCCCTAATTAACTTGTCTACTGATGTAACCGGAATGACATATTTATTTCAGGAAACCAAAGTTTGAAAGACAAATGGGCAAATAATATGATCTACTTTGGGGAAATGTTGAACATAATAAGAATATGGAAACTCTGCCATGATGGGAATGCTTGAATGAGGAGATGATGCTTAGCCTGAGGAAAAGTGGTAGGCACATCAACTTTCACATAAAATCCTAAGGAGTGCCAGGTAGAAGAGGAATTCATCTTTCCTCCCATAGTTCCAGCAAATGGATCAAGATTGTGCCACAAAGAGTTAGGACTCTAATCAGGAAATTCTAATTTTTCACATATCAACCTCAGATAAATAATTTCCCCTTATAAGCACCACAGTTCTCCTCTGTGAAATAAAGGGGCTGAATTACAATGAATGATTTACACAGACTTTGATGCATTTCTGATCAAAAGTAATAGGAGGGGTTTTTTTCCCCAACACTGAATTAGTATATACACTAGGTGAATTGTTTTGATTTTTGTTCATTTGTTTGTTTTTGCCAGTCCTGGGGCTTGAGCTCAATACTGGGCACTGTCCATGAGCTTCTTTTGCTCCAGACTAGCACTCCACCACCTAAACCACAGCATCACTTCCAGCTTTATCTGTGTATGTGGTACTGAGGAATCAAACCCAGCACTTCATTTATGCTAGGCAAGCACTCTACCACTAAGCCATGCTCCTAGCCCCAGTGTTTTGATTTTGTATTTCATCTCCACTCAAAACAATATGTTGTTTGTTTTTCCCCCACCAAGACAACAGACCTATAATAAGACTCTAACCCCTTTTCAATCCTAAAAATATATAATAGGAATTCTTAAAGAGCAAAACGGTATAAAGGGGAAATCCTAGATTTCGTTATCACACCAATGTTCACTTTCATTTCCTCGTCTATAAAGTGAGATAATAGTATATACTTAACAGGTTTATATTTACTGAAATTTTAAAGAGTCATTATAACTATATCGAGCATATCATATCCAATAAAGGTTAGTTGCAACCAAGGTTTTGTGCTGCTACAGGATAGAATGGTATCTATGACAACAGAATATATTTTAATTCTTCCAATATGTTATACTGTTATACCCTAACATTGCAAAGAATCTTCTAATCTCATTACAGCATGCATGTCTTCCAAATTCTAGTGGTATGTTATTTTTATACAAGGTACAGTTTTCTGAACTACTACTGAATGTGTCAAGTGCTCTCAAAGATTATTTTCCTTTGAATTACTAGAAAGTATGGGTAATCAAGTCCCAATCTCATAAATATTTAACAAAAAGACAGTTGCTATCCCTCTTGGTAACCAGTGTTACTTTCAACTTACCTCTGGCCTCCTTCGTTATCTCTTTGCACAGAGGGATTCTAGCCTCTCATATCCCTGCTATCTCTCTAGAGCTGTGTTTTATGAGCTGACATCTAGGCATCTATCCCCTGACATCTGAGAGGATCTTAACTTGGTAAACAATACAACTGGACTCATTAAAAGTTTCTGCCTCATAGCAACTCCATGGAAACTTCTATTTTTCTGGTAAGTTTTGTTTCCCAGCATCCTTCATTTTGAGAGTTTCAATCAGATAGTTGTTCTTTTCCCTAAATAAAAAAAAAGTAAAACTATGTACAGTCTCCAGATATACAGGATTCCTGTTGAAGGAATCATGAGAAATGAATGGAAATGTCAAAGAGGAACTTGACTTGAGTTCTGAAGTCAGTCTACTCAATCACAAGGCTAACCCCACAGTGTTTCCTGACTTTTAACAAGTTGAGAATGCACCTCACCTTTGAGCATCATCTCAAACAGGGAGAAAACAGTGTCTTCAACTACAACCAGAAGATGGTATATTAGTGAGAATGAGAGCCTAGTCTGAGAGACACCAGAAAAAAAATGAAGGATGAATTGAAGGAGTAGACAAAAGTAATCTGATTTTTTTTTAAAGAAACATGTGATTAGGCTGGGCACTGATGGCTGACACATATAAACTTAGCTATTCAGGAAGTTGAGATCTGAGGGTCTTGGTTCAAAGCCAGCCTAGGCAAGGAAATCTGTGGGACTTAGCTCCAATTAACTACCCAAAAGTCAGAAGTGGAACTTTAGCTAACATAGTAGAGTGCTAGCCTTGAGCACAAAAGCATGGGAATAGGCTCTGAATTCATAGCCCAGGATCAGCCCAATAACCTTTGGGCTAAAATGAACTAGAAAACAAAAATTGGATCAAAATACTTTAATCTGTATATATGGAAATATCTCAATGAAATCACCTTTGTATAATTAAAATATTTTAATAAAAATGCCTATGATCTCACAAACAAGATAGACAGCAGAACTAAGGATGAGCAGAAACAGCAACTTGATAACATGTGGTAGTTCTTGAGTGCTGACCCTGTGCTAAAGAGGAGACCAGGTGTGAGTATATAAATATATATATATATATATATGAGAGTATACAGCTCATATCATCTTTTTATGTTAGGAGCCACATACCTCATTTAAAACCCACAGGAAGGTATCGTGGAATGAAGTCCCATTTTCCAGATAATGTCTAGAAATTCTGACTTTCACTAGGAAGCAAATCTTGGAACTGGAACAAGAGCTCACAAACTCTTTAGAGGACAATAAAGAAGAGACCAGAAAGTGAAACCTGAGAGCACAAAAGAAATCCTATAAAGATGACATGAAATGGTTTCAGCCAGGTGTTGTGGCTCATGTAATCCTAGCTACGACTGAAATCTGAGGATTAAGGTTCAAAGCCAACCCAGACACAAAAGAACCTGAGACTCTTATCTCCAAGTAACCTCTAGAAAAGGCAAGTGGGGCTTGGCTCAAAGGGTAGCATGGGAGCCTTGAGCTGAAGAGCTCAGGGATAGTGCCCAGGCCGAGTTCAAGCTCCATGACCCCCCCACACACAAAAAAAGATGGTTTCACCCAGTGCTGATGGTCCACTCGTATAATTCCCTAACTATTTGGGGGACAGATATCTGAGGATCATGGTTCAAAGCCAGCAATCAACCACTGAAAGCCAGAAGTAGAGATGTGGCTCAATTGATAGGGTGACATTTGAGCAACAAAGCCAAGCAAAAGCTAGAGACCCAGAATTCAAATCTCAGTACTGGCACAAACTTTTAAAAGAAGATTGTTTGGTCCAACATGACACAAATTGAAAGATAACAAAGGCAATATTCAAAACTATATTCTTTTTTTTCTTTATTTTCCCCAAATAAGAAAGAAACTAGGAATACTAAAGGCTGGTTATCCATATACACATTCGTGATTCAAACTTTTCCATGGTAGGTCTCCTGCTGGCCTCTTGGTCTCATCTGTCACCATTTTCCTCCTCCATCCTCCACTCCATTTCTACAATACTGCTCTTCAAAGCAGTTAAGTGGTGTGGCAAGCTCACAAGCTGGCCCCTACTGTCTACAGGACTCCAAGTCCAATCCTCCATATTGGATTTATGCTACTGTCTGTCAAACTGATCTAAGATTACATCCATCAACCCACAGATTTATGTGTTTATTGGCCACCATGGCTCAAACATTATGCATAACACCCAATTCACAGTTATTAGTAGCAAGCACACCAGCGCACACCAGCACACACAAGCCTAGAAACTTGAAGCCCTAGGTTCTAATCCTGACTGCTTTTGCTTCAACTATAAGGTCTTCAGTCTTTCCACTATATGGGCATGTTCCATATAAACACATGAATCATCAGGACTGAGGAAGACCAAAGAGTTAGTATGTTTGAGCACTTTGTTTTGTATATGAGACAGGAGAGGCTCGGGGGGGGGGGGGGGGTGGCTTGGAACTCCTCCTGTATGACTGATCCCTGAGCTTAGAGCTTCTTTGCCCAACAAGGATAGTGTTCTTTCTACAATAAGCCATCTCCTTAAAGAAGATGAGATTGAGGGTTGGGGGAGAAAAAAAAACAGTATTGGATTTAGAATGTAAGAGCTAGACATTAGACATTGCTTTATTACTTAATTTCCTATCCATTATTTATATAGAGTGGATGTTTACTGATAAATACTTTTCCAAATCCAAATCTCTCAGAGAAAGGATTTGGTAGGATTTGTTTAAAGTCATTCATATGAACATACTACACAAATTGTCAGTAAAATAGAAATAGAAAGAATGGTTTTAGATTTCAACGTAAAACAAGAATATTGATAGATAAGATTGTGGTGGACTGTGAGGAGTTATTACTTTCTATTTCATAGACAATTTGTAGCAATATTTATGCTCTTAAATTACCAATGTGTGCACTTCTGCATCCAGCCTGTGAGTCCTGGATATAAGCATCCATCTTGACTTGGAAAATAAATTCATTTTATCTGAATCTACAGGAAAGACACAACATGGAGTAAATATACTGAAATGAATAGCTTGAGTATCAGCTAGCACTTGCTGATTATAGCCAAGTGAATAAACCTATCTCCAGAAATAATTCAAGATGCCTTTGAAATAAGAAAACTTGGCTTAAAATGTCGACAAACATGTTGTGGACACCAAACTATAAATGCTACAATGAAGTCTTACTCCTTTGAAGATTGGAGAAGGAGAGGGGAGGATGGGTGGATTCTGTGAAAATACTAATAAATCTGTCATGAGCTATAGTGGTAGGATGGAGAAAAAAGCTTACTTTACTGATGTCTGAATACCAAGCAGTCAGCAAGACATTCAAAAGCATTAAGCACCATCATCTTGTTTAAGATCTCCTTTAACCCTATTGTAGATTTCTATTTTAGAGGACTTGTCAAATTTCCCTTCAGTCATACAGTGTATAAATAAAGGATTTAGAGTCAAATCCATATTCTTTTTACTATTGTACACAATCAGCCTAGTAGAAAACAAACAATCTTATAGTGACCATGGAACATACCTTGTTAATGAGTTAAGTCTAAGAGATAAAGCAGAAATCTAAATCCTCTGAGCATCCTTTGGGAAGTTAGAAGTCAATTTTGAATAAATGGATTGTTTTCCTTATCCACACTAAAAAGTTAATTATACCTTGGTGGATAAAGAAGTTTATTTTTATAAATTGCTTTGGTGAGATTTAAATCTAAGTTTTCTGGAAAAAGCTAAAAAGCTGAAAGTGGTGTTGTGACTCAAGTGGTAGAGCTCTAGCCTTGAAAAATCCCAAGGACAATGCTCAGGGCCTGAGTTCAATTCAAGCCCCAGAACTGGCAAGTGAGAGACAGAGAGAGAAGAGGGGGGGGGGGGTGGATGGAGGGAGGGAGGGAGAGGAGAGAGAGAGAGAGAGAGAGAGAGAGAGAGAGAGAGAGAGAGAGAGAGAGAGAGAGAGAGAGAAGAAGAAGAAGAAGGAGGAGGAGAAGAAGAAGAAGAAGAAGAAGAAGAAGAAGAAGAAGAAGAAGAAGAAAGAAGAAGAAGAAGAAGAAGAAGAAGAAGAGGAGGAGAGGAGAGGAGAGAAGCTATGACTTCAAGCCCCACTATCTGAATAAAATTAATAATAATAATATATGACCTTTGGAAGAACAAGCATTATTAGTCTCTTAATGGTTGCAAAAGGTCAGGGCATAAATAAGTGTCCTATAGTAGAGTGAGGTAGTGTGCCACAGCCACAGATACATTTTATGAAGAAACAGAAGAGAGGAAATGAAAGTCGCCAAACACAAAATGATAAAGAGATGAAAATATTCATCAGAACATATGCAAGGTAGGTATCATTATCTACATGTATTAAAATTTCACACTGTAACTAATACATATTCATGTCATATGTTAAAGCTTTTTTAATATTCAAGGAGGTGAAAATGTTGCTATCTGATCATTATTCATCATAAGTATATATCAAATTATTACACTGTACCCCATTCAGGGAAACTTTCTTCTGCCAGAGGCAATTTGGATATTTACAACATCCCTTACAGGCCATACACAATTATCAACACAGGCAGCCAGGCCAGGGACCGCAACAACAATCACACAGAGCTTGTGTATGTCCGTTATGTGTCAGCGGAGGCCCACACACCAAATGCTCTCCCACGCCTGGGTGCATATAATATCACTACTTTAAAGAAAAGAAAACCCAGCTGGGACGGTACCATAACTCACCAGAAGCCAGGTTTTCAGAAGTAGAGAGCTAGAATTTAAGCCCAATATTCTCTCTCTCTCTCTCTCTCTCTCTCTCTCTCTCTCTCTCTCTCTCTCTCTCTCTCTCTCTCTCTCTCCTCTCTCCCTCCCTCCCTCCCTCCCTCCCTCCCTCCCTCCCTCCCTCCCTCCCTCCCTCCCTCTCTCTCTCTCTCTCTCTCTCTCTCTCTCTCTCTCTCTCCTCTCTCTCTCTCTCTCTCTCTCTCTCTCTCTCCCCACTACATATGTTCCTGACACTGAATTACATTTCTTTCATTGATGAGCAAATCAAAGGCTCAGCCAAATTTGGAGTGGGGGGAAAATTCATATGGGTAATCAAGTGAGAAATGGAGTTGGCTGTCCAAGAACGTCTGCCGTGGATTCAGAACCACATGTCACTGAATTGGGCTTGTTCGCCTGAGCCTTAATCACATTAGATACCTACCATTACATTTTTGTTTTTTTGTAAGACAGCAGGCCCGGCTACTCTCTGTTGCACACATACAGCGGCATCTGCCATCTGTCTGGCTCTTGGGATGGCGTCGATGGTATTCTACATTAGGTGGGAGGCACCCTGTGCTATTTGTAGCAGCGACAACTCTGTAATGAGTAAGCTATTCCCTCTGTGTAAGCTGTTCACCCATGTGCGGTAGACAGAGGCCTAGCAGCTGCTGCAGGTGGGGCTACTAGAGCTACTTACCTATCATCAGGATCCCTACAACTTTGCAGATAGAGGTAATAACATAATAAATGCTTGTAAAGGCTCTACCGTTAGCTCTATTGTTGGATTTGCCTCTCAGAGAGTCTCCAAGAGGTAGATGATCTGTTGACAAGGAAAGAGATTCAGAAAGCTAGATGATATATCTAAGACCACATAGCTCGGAACTAACCAAGCATGCACTCAAATCCAAGTCTAAACTCATGAGCCCTTTGTGTGGTTTTTGAAGAAGAGGAAAGAAAACTCACATTTTTTTCCCCTGATTTTAAGATCCTTAGTCACACTGCCCAAGTCAGTAGAAGTGAAATCATTTGAATTGAATCTCAAAGTCAGGGGAAAAAAAATCGGGAACCCAATGAGAAAAAAGTAATTATTACTGCCAAACCAAACTCTACTCGTGACTTTTTGGCAGGAGACAAAGCTCAGTTTCAAGTGACCTTGGGTCTCTCTTCATTTTCTAGGCACTAACCTAGCATAATTGCTAGGAAGTGAAGACTTCCCCTGAATGAAGGTTGCTTCAAGAACTCAATTTAAGAAGCCTCTCAGGATCAGTTGTTGTTTTTGTTTTCTCCCAGTGTACTCTTGCTTTTGTTTTGTTTTGCTTTGTTTCCGTCATGGGGCTTAAACCCTGGGCCTAAGCTATGTCCCTGAGCTCTTCAGCTCAAAGCTAGCACTCTACCACTTGAGCCACAGTGCCACTTCCTCTTGTTTTTAATTATTATAAAGGTGATGTACAGAGGGGTTACTGTTATACGTCAGGTAATAAGTACATTTATTTTTTATTTTTTTTTTTGCCAGCCCTGGGGCTTGAACTGAGGGCCTGAGCACTGTCCTTGGACTTTCTCAAGGCTAGTGCTCTACCACTTGAGCCACAACACCATTTCTTGCTTTTTCTGTGTATGTGGTACCAAGGAATCGAACCCGGGTCTTCGTTCATGCTAGGCAAGCACTCTACCACTAGACCAAACTCCCGGCCCAGTACATTTCTTTTGGGACAATGTCACTCATTCACTTGCGCTGTTTTCAGGATTGTTTCCATATCAAAAGTTCCTTTGGAAGCAGGATTTAGAAGCTTCACCCCTTATTCCAAGAAGTAGATTGTTACAGGACCTCTCAGCATATGGAAAGCTTAGCACAAGAACCTGTAATGATCAAAAAAAAAATTTCCAGGTGGGGCATTTTAAGTATAAGGAGTCACAAAAAGGAGCCTGTACAAAATATACATACAGTTCTTTATTAAATAACTGTAAACACTTCACTGTAAAAATCCATAAAACTTTATAAACAAACATTTTGTAAATAGAATCTATGCTACAGTAAAAGAATTAACATAATTATTTACATGCAATACTGACAAATTTGGCACTTTTTAAAAGGAAATGTACAAAACACTTGCTTAAAAAAGAAAACTAAGCATTACTATCATGTACTTTGCAAATACTTCACAAGCACTTATGGCACAGCTACCAGAGGGCCCCAGGCTCCCTGGTAATATTTATGTAATTTTTAATGTGCTTCCATAAGTTTGTTGTAAAACCACTGGAACATTGTCAAGAATAAAGTCAAATGCCATATTCCAAACTGAAAAAAAAAAGTTCCTTTGCCAAGTGGAATTCAGACATCACCAGAATCCTCTGTCCTGTCTATACATACATAAGGCCATGATCAACATTCATCTACCAGATTGTTGCTTTCTATCTCATTTCCCCTCTGTGTAGACCAAGCATACTTCACTGTAGAGGCTCCAAGGACCTGCAGCCCTTTGCCAGTCAGCTCACAGGTCTTCATAGTTAATTACGCCATTAAGGCGTGAAGTATTGTGTACCATAAGGAACATGTGCATTCATTTCTATATCTCTTTGTTCAGTTTGGACTGTCTGACCAAAATTTATAGGATATTTGAGCTACAAAGGATCACAAAGACCACCTTCTGAGGCCACTTTTACAGTAAAACTCAGACCCCATGCAATTCAAGGCCAGGAGTCCAAAAATCTGGCCTCTGCCAATTTTAGATGCATGACCTTCACCAAGTCCCAAAATTAACTCTCATTCAAATGCAAAACTCTGAATCTGTGTCTCCAGCTTTAAAATTAAAATAACTCCATTTTCTTCATTTACTTTCATGTTTTCATTCTTTCCAATTTACTAGCACTACTATGTGCCAGGCCCTTTGCCAGAAATGAAAAATTGTAACACTAAATCCTCAGACCATAACCTAAAAGAGTTTGTTTTGATGATACTCCTGGAACCAGCCTACAAGGGAGAAAGCGATGCTCAGAAATGTTGTTTCGGGCTGGGAATTTGACCTAGTCTAGCATGCACAAAGACCCAAGTTCAATTCCTCAGTACCACATACATAGCAAAAGCCAGAAGTGGTGCTGTGGCTCAAGTGGTAGAGCAATAGCCTTGAAAAAGCCCAAGGACAATGTTCAGTACCTGAGTTCAAGCCCCAGGACAGGCGAAAGAAAGAAAGAAAGAAAGAAAGAAAGAAAGAAAGAAAGAAAGAAAGAAAGAAAGAAAGAAAGAAAGAAAGAAAGAAAGAAAGAAAGAAAGAAAGAAAGAAAGGAAGAAAGAAGGAGGGAGGGAGGGAGGGAGGGAGGGAGGGAGGGAGGGAGAGAGAGAGAGAGAGAGAGAGAGAGAGAGAGAGAGAGAGAGAGAGAGAGAGAGAGAGAGAGAGAAAGAAAGAGAGAAGGAAGGAAGGAAGGAAGGAAGGAAGGAAGGAAGGAAGGAAGGAAGGAAGGTAGGTTCTGTTTCCAGCTCAAGTGTATACAGTTCTGTTCTCCTAAATGAAACCCTACCTTCCCATAGCCTAGAGCTACAGGTCCATGTCTCTCTTCCTGGCAGTTACAAGACTCATACTGGAGATTTACATGGGGCTTTGTATGTCAGTGAACAGTCTAAGTCTGACAGCAGTCTGGGTGGTGTGGCCAAAATAAACTAACTAGTAAAAGAATAAAATGTCAAGCGCTCAATATATGCAATGCATATTGGCTCAAATGGAATCATTTCAACAGTTTGATTTCAGGAGATTTGAAAAAGTCTGAAGAGCTGGAGCCCGGCAAACAGTTCAGCTGTAGCCAATCAATTTGTTTCAATTCCATTCCTTTCAATAAGCTTTTATTGACTGTCTAAGATGGCAGCACAGGGGCTAGGCTGGGTGACAGGAAAAAGACTAGAGAATATTTAAAGTTAATTCTGAAGTGAACACATCTGCTATGCATGCAAGAGCTTAGACACTGTCTGGCCAAGAGCACATAACCTTGAATGAATAGTAGACTGTTCCCAAGTCTTAGAGTCCTTACTTACAACAAGGTGAACACAAACTGCCTCCAGAGCATTTTCCAAAACCAAAGTTCCGAGCAAGGAAGAGAAAGGTAGAAAGGTTGATGGTGGCTGCACTGTTAAGTAAGTGATTTTCAAATCTCCTTCACTTCTTTCCAACTTTGGGGAGTTGGTCCTGAGAGTTTGGATATGGACAGAACACTGCTACTTTATGACTTTGGGTGAGTCCCCCAGGCTATCTCCCCATGTAAGACATGAGAACAATAAAGAAGGTAACTCACAGGTTTAAATAAAATAACATAGGGAAAACTCTCTATTGCTTCCAGAATGCTATGCGCTCTTTCCTATTTAACCCTAGCATATAGCACCACCTCAGGGCTTGTTCCCTGACCTTTCAGCAAAAGCAAGAGCATAATGATCTCCATCACAGCCCAATTTCTCTCCAAGGGGAAGGGGGAAGGGAGGGAGGGAGGGAGGGAGACCACCTGGCATCCTCATTAACCCAAATGAGAATCAACTCAGCTAGTCCTACCTAGAGAAAACACCAAGGGAAAGTCCATCTACTGAGAATATTCTTGCGGTGCTTTGAGCAGTCTCAATTTATTTCCCAGGTTGACTTTGAGCTCAGCCTCCTGAATGCTAACTTAAGAGCTATGTTCCCCCCATGTGGAGCTCCTGTATATCCAGATGAACATTAGAAGGGGGATTCCATTGTTGAGATTGGAGTGCCATCTGGTGGCAAATCTGTGCCACTACTATCACTTTTATCCTATGACCAACTCCATCTGATTAGGAAGTTGAATAATCTGATCAGAGAAACCTTTTTCAGGTTTGTTCAATGGTCCACCAAGGGAAACAAACCAGCTTCCAGTATGCTATTAGCGGGTTTGAATCAAGAGCTGGAGCCTGCTTACTCAGCTTGCTTGCTCAGCCATTAATCTACTACCTGAGTCACACCTGCCGCTCAACTTTTTGCTTGTTATTTTGCAGATGGAGTCTTTCCCACTTTTCCATTTAGGTTGGTCTCAAACCATAAGTAACAAGGATTACAGATGCCACCTTCATTCAGTTCTTCTTTTTTCCATCCTGTAACAAGACGGTCAAGAATTTATGCAGGAAGGCGTATAAGCTTCCCAAGTTTCAATATGATTCCATGAAGAAAAGGCACTGACAAACCTAGTGCACTTCTACAAACAGACCTTGGGCATCAGAAGATATGCTAAGTGGAGAAAGATGAAGCAGGGCTCCCATGTATCGTGCCTATAATCCTAGATACTCACATGACTAAGACCTGAGGATTACTGTTTGAAGCCAGCCAGAGCAGGAACGTCTGTGAGACTCTTATCTCCAATAACCAGGAAAAAGCCAGAAGGGTAGTTATCATTGAAGTGGTAGAGCTCAAGCCACTGGCACACACACACACACACACACACACACACACACACACACACACACCAAAATAAAAGACAGGGAGAAAGAAAACAGATGGAAGGAGAGGAGGGTCTGTATCACAAAGGGATTGCGGCATCAACATGCAGCTTTATGACTAGCTCAAACACTATATCTCAAACACTCTATCTCCCCCCTCTGAATCCTTCCATTTACGCAGAAATGAGGCCCAGAGAAAATCGGACTTTCCAGAGATCAGACAAATGGAGCTGGAGTTAAAATGTAGCTCTCCTCAGTAGAGAGAGATCTTTGTACATGAAAAAGGATCATTTCCAAAGCAGCAAAGAAACAATGTAAATGGCACCAGGAAAATTGGCTGGCATTTTAGAAGAGGAAAGTGAGCTCAAAGCTTCTGTTTCATCCTTATGAACAAATATTTTCAGAGATTTTTTTAGCAATATAATTGTTTTGTTTATTAATCTTACATTCACAGTGGATCAACAAGATGTGGTATTTATACACAATGGAATTCTATGCTTCTGTCAGAAAGAATGACATCACCCCATTTGTAAGGAAATGGAAAGACTTAGAAACAATCATATTAAGTGAAGTAAGCCAGACTCAAAGGAACATAGGCTCAATGGTTCCTTCATTTGTCATAATCAGTAGAAACCTTGGGCTCTCCTAGCAGAGATTTACAATAGAACAAAACCTAGATACATAAGGACATATAGTATGACGCTAAATGAAAGGACCTCCAGGATATAGAAACAAAAGCCATATAATGAGTGATTGTTGTCCTTAATGTACTATGTTATCTCTCATCTCTTTTTCTGCCCCTTGATTATCTCATATTGTTACAGTATTTTATCTTGTTATCTGATATATTGTATATATGTTTATTTGGTTATTTGAAATAGGATAGGGAAGGGGGAAAAACAAGATGGGGGTGGGGATGGGGAGAGGGAAATGGGGACCAAGACATGAGAAAGGGTATTAATGTTTGTGACGTAATCTATTTGGTGAGTATAATGTAACCCTTCTACTAATTACAATAAAAATATATGAAAAAAAGCTGGAAATGGTGCTGTGGCTCAAGTGGTAGAGCACAAGCCTTGAGAAAGCTTAAGGACAGTGCCCAGGCCCTGAGTTCAAGCCCCAGGACTGCCAAAAAAGAGCGATAGATAGATAGATAGATAGATAGATAGATAGATAGATAGATAGATAGATATAGATAATCTACAAACTGTCTTCTCTGAAAGGGAATGAGAGGCACAGTTTGGGGAGGAATGAGGCATTGTATAAGATTTAGATGGGACTGTGGTCCCATGGTTCTCTTTCTTTTTTCTTTTTTTTTTTGTTTTTTTTGGTCGGGGTACCATCATCATCTCTTTAATGCTGGAACCACCACTCCCAGCCATGCACGTGATTGTGGGGGTCACACGGTAGTGCAGTGTGTTGCTGAGTTGTAGCCTTTAGTAGACTAAAAGTATCGAATGCATTTCCAAGATAACATATGCTCAATTTATGGAATATAATCCCACTGTAAAGTGAGGAGCATCTATAGTTTTATGATCTTTGGAAAGAAACACGGAGCATGATATAAAACCCAGAAGCCTAAAGGAAAAGACTGATCGATCTGACTACACAAAGCATTTTGTCTTCTATGCAAGAAACTGAAGCTAATGGAATCCAAAACACAGGAGAATACTGTTGATACATTTGTTAAATAAGGGGCTAATTTCCTTACTGTAAGATGAGCTTTTACAAATCAATAGAGGAAAATAAAACACAAACCAATAGAAATGCTAATGTCCAAGAAATTGATGTTAATATGCTTGATTACATTCATAATTAAGAAAACAGAAATTAAATAAACATTAGGATTCTCATTTACATCCCTAACAGTTTGGCAAACTTTAAGTGTAAGGATATTTACTGTTGTCAATAAATATAAGCACATGTACACGTGGTGGTACAAACTTTTGATGTCTGTGCAGGGGGAGTTGTTTGTTTATTTTGCTTCGTATTGTATGAAATGCTGAGCCTTGAACTTGGGGTCTAGGTGCTGCCTGCGAGGTTTTATACTTGAACTACAGCTTTGTTGTTGTTGCAGTTGTTAATTGCTCATTAGAGATAAGAATCTCATAGACTTTCCTGCCTCGGTTTGGCTGCTTCTGAACCATGATCTTCAGATCTCAGTCTCCTAAGTAGCTAGGATTACACGCATGAGCCACCAGAGCCAGTATGATCGAGTTTGAAATGCACAATTCCAAAACTTCTACCCCCTTTGTAAACACTAGCATCTTCCTTGTGGGTATGTGTGTGTAACAGTACTAGTGATGGGTCAACAAAGAAAGCGCTAGGCAGTGGCTGTGCCTGCTCCTGGGTGAGCAGTTCAAGCCCAACCTCACTGTGGCAACCAGGTCTGTGAGATACTGAGCTGGTTCTCCTCACAGGGCCTGTGGCTCAGGCAGTCTCTGTGTCAGTCATCTATCTTCAGATTCAGATGCCAGCTCTGTGACTGTGGCAACTCCTCACACCAGTCCTCTGGGACAAAACTTCATGCCCCTCCACCGGCCCTTGTGTACACAGGGCCCCACAAGGCCTCAGGTTCGAGGTCAGGGTCTCTCAGAACCACGGAGTGGGGGTGTGGGCTTGCTAGCACACTCCCAGCTCTGATGTGGAAATCTTACTTCTTCCTTCCTTCCCCCACTCGCATCTCAGCAGCCATGGGTGCCAGCCCCTGCAATGCCAGACACATTACAGCCATGGCAAAGCCCATGCTTTCCTGTCCTGGCTCTCTACTCCAGCGTGGTACCGGTGGCCAGGCTAAATGGTTAGTCACTCCCTGCTCACAATACCCTGCCTTAGTTTCCTGCCTGCTCTCTCTCAGTCACCCAGTGGCTCCGTCCCGGGTGGTTCAACTCCTGTCATTCTAGCTACACATCTGAGGATCACGCTTCAAAGCCATCCCAGGGAGGGAAGTTCCTAAGACTCTTATCTCCAATTAACCATCAAGTGGTGATATGGTTCAAGTGGTAGAGGACTAGACCCGAGCCTGAAAGCTCAGGGGCAGCTCCCAGGCCTTGAGTTCCAGCCCTAGGATACACACACACACACACACACACACACACACACACACACACACACACACACACAATTTTACATGATTAGCCCTGTGTTCCACCAAGGGGCCTTTTGAAGGCACAGAGTGCTCAAATCATTTGTGTAAGTTCACCTAGGTAGAAAGCAAGAGAGGTGAGACAAAGCCACTGGCAAGAGGCTGCACCCTACTTTCCCTAGGCTCTTTTTCTTTATAAAAATAAGATGGCACATCACCCTCACAATAAAATTAAATTTGAAAAAAAAAAAAAGGAAAGCAAATGAGAAATGTATCAAAGAATCATGTTACCCCATTGATAGGTACAAATTTTCTGTTCTATGTACAAGTTAAAATAAATTTTATTAAAAATTTTTTAAAAGCTTAAAAAAAAACAGCAAAGTTTTAAAAAAATATAAGATGGCCAGAATTTCTAGCTGCTCCCAAGCTCTTCAAACTCGACACCACAGCGCCACCTTCTGCTCAGAGGCTATTATAGCACCCAGATTAAAGCATTCTTTTTGCAATGTGATGGAAGCTGAAGACTGCAAGCACACAGAGGCGTGAACCCATCCCTACACACACACCATGTACAGTGAGCCCAGCTAACGCTCCCCAGTCATGGAGGGCTTGTCTCCTGTGCTGGGACCCTGCAGCTGGAGAGATTCTGAAGTTGTCTCTGTTCCACAGCTGCCTCACCCAGCTCCCTTCCAGGGAGGCATGCATGACTTGACTCCCTAATACAGGAATGTCAGAGCCTGACCATTTTGGTCTAAGTGCCTTGCCTCTGAAAGGCTTTCCCACCCCAGAGCTTGACTGGGGCCGCCTGTAGCTATCCTCCACTTGAGTACAAAGGCTCAGCTTCCCCCTCTGCTTAGCCTGCTTCTAAGCCCTCTCTTCTATACATGCCAACGGCGAGACTCCCGTTGTTCCCATCTTGTACTCTAAACTCCAACTCCCGTTTACATTGTCTGTATTTGGACCTAGATGCACAGAACTCCAATGCCTGAACTTCTCACCCAGAGCCACCTCTTAATTCCACTGTGTCAGTTTCCTGAAAAGGCCTTGTAAAGGCCGCTCAGAGCTCAGGGCCTACTGCTCCGTCAATGCTAGAAGGGATGACGCTCAAGTGCAAGAATTATGGCTGAATACAAATGTGCACAATGAATAATATGCCCCAGACCACGACCATTGTGTATTCTAATCTGTCCATAAAATGAACGTTGGCAGGTGCTGGAGATTGCCTGTGATGCTAGTTGCTCAGGAGGCTGAGCTCTGAGAACTGTGCTCCAGAGCTACCCTGGGCAGAAAGTCTATGCAATTCTTACCAAAAAGTCAGCAACCAAAAAGTCAGAAATGAATCTATGATGCAAGTGGTAAAGTTTTTGTCTTAAGAAAAAAACCGCTCAGGGACAGTGCCCAGGACCTGAGTTCAAGTCCCAGGATGAGCACAGATAGATAGATAGATAGATAGATAGATAGATAGATAGATAGATAGATAGATAGATAGATAGAGGCTTTATCTGGTTGACAATGCCTCATACCTATAATTCCATCTACTTGGGAAATTTAAGCTCATTTAGAATTTAAAAACAAAAGTTATTTCTGACTGGCACCAAAAAAATAACCCTGAAATAAATATTAAAATAGAAGGCAGGAAGATAATAACTGTGTGTGTTATAAATACATTCACTGCTTTTTTTAAGAGAGGGTGGTAAAATGAACAAATACACTTCCAAGACAATGAACTCTGCACAGAGAATGGAGAAACGAAGGAAGTGTTCTGTTTCCTCATCTTGAAGCCATTGTGCTATGGACTTTCACACTGACTCCACTGCTTGACTTTATTGTTTAAAATACGGAATATGTAGTCATCCATAGAAACTAGAGGCACAAGGGTCTGTACTCAGAATGAAGTGGAACAATTCCACCCACCACACAGATGTAGCTGAATCTCCCTATGTCCGTGGCTGACTGAATAACTGGAATTTCTGCAAATTAACTTCTTTATAAATTAGAATTTTTAGGAAAGTAACAAAAGTGTTCCTGGTCCAGGAATGACTAGACTAGAGCCTAGGTGGCTCCAGCTGTTACATTCTTCAACCCACTGCCGTTATTCACGAGAATTACAAGCAAGAGAGCGGGGAGAATTGGGTTCACCCAAGGCAACCCAGAGAACTGCCTGCAGTCACCTCAGCTTCTTTATCCATCCCATTTAATCATAGCAACTCAGACAGAGATGTGCTGTCAAGTACCCAATGTAAAAGTGGGGAACTGCAGACAAGTAGTAGGGTAGCGTATACCCTACAAAATGAAGAAGAATGGGGGAAGGGATGAGGAGGGGAGATGGGTGAGAATATTGAAAAGGATGAAATTGATCATGAACTGTCTGTTAAATGGAAATTCCTTTGTAGAACTACTTAAGGATAATAATAATAATAATAATAATAATAGAAGCAGAACTAAAATTTGAATCTCAATCTACTGATTTCTAAAATGAATTCCACCTAGAATGCCATATAGCTTATCATCTATAGATTCAATATTGTGTAGCAGAAAGAGAAACTCTTTTTGTCCATCATGAGACTGAACCCTGGGCCTGAGCTCTGTCCCTTAGCTCTTCAGCTCAAAGCTACCACCCTACCCCTTGAGCCACAGTGACACTTCCGATTTTCTGGTGGTTAATTGGAGATAAGACTTTTTAGTGCCCAGGTTGGCTTTGAACGACAGTCATCAGATCTCAGCCTCCTGAGTAGCTAGGATAACAGGTATGAACCACCTAGCCCAGCTGAAAAAGAGAAACTTGTATGTGGGATCCAAAACTTCTGCCTATAACTCATTTGCTCTCCCATAAACCCTTCACAATACCTAAATTTCAATTCTTCATCTCCCTACAGCTTTTGAAGAAGGGACATGTTATGAGCATAAAGATGTGAAGGTAGAATAGGGGGTAGTGATGTGAAAATACTAACATAGTGAATATGATGTGAAACTATTACATGAATATGATTGGAAAATACTAATATAATGAATATGATTAGAATGAAAAACAATGGGATGCAACATAGCTAAAATACTTAAAGAAATAACATTGCCAATACAAACATATCTAAAAGCATGTGGACATGGGAGATAAAACTGATGCAAGGACACATATGACCCTAACCATAGCAACCGTCAGAAGCATGGCTTACAAGACAGAGTAATCTTCAAATACCTAAAAGCCCTGTCACCTGGGCATGGAAGATAGAGCAATAGCTCGAATAAAGAGCCAGCACATCTCGGCACCACGGACCAAGGGCATAACCAATCCGAATCAAGCAATAAGTTTGGGCCAGAGAGGAGCAGCCAAGGACCCAGAATGAGGGACAGCACTTTTGCAGGCCTTAACCGAGACTGTGGTTCGAGGGTCTTTGGCCTACAGGAGCTGCTCCTTGCCGAGAGGATCAACAAGGCCCAAGACTCAACGTGCAGCCCTGAATCTCACACCACGGCAGTTCTGGGAGCTGCATCCAACATCTGACCGGCAGGCCCTGTTCGACTTCAGGACTAAGAGATGTCGAAGAGGTGAGTCAAGCTGGATAGGCAAGATAGAATTAGGCAAGTGAGGACTAGAATATAGCAACTAGAATATAGTATTAATTCTGCTAAGCTATGTTAAATCATTAAACTATGCTGCATCATATTATGTTGGTGAATTTTTGGCTTGCTCATGACAGTACAGTATTGAGATTCGAACCCAGAGCCTTGTGGGTGATCCATGCCTCCAGCCCTTTTTGCTTTCAATGTGTGTTTAGCAGTGTTCTACTTTTTTATTGGGTAGAATGACCTCAATCACTATCTATTTCTGTTACCTGAGATGACAGGCAAATACCACCACCACACACTGCTTTTTCTTGTTTGAGATTAGGGTCCATAGATGAACGTTTGGCTCAGGCTGACCTTGAACCTTGACCCATCCAATCTGAGCCTCCTGAGTAAACTAGGATGACAGGCGTGTGTCACCACACCCAGCTAGGGCTTTAAGCAACATTCAGAGGACTTAATATACTTCAGAACTACATATTTCTGTCATCACTGTATTGATGGGAGTGTGTGACCCCCCCCCCACACACACACACAGACTAATGGATGCATGAGGGCAGAGTGGAGAGCACAGCAACTGCCACAGGTCCTAGAACAGCACTGACATCAGGCATGACTACAGCGCCCAAAGTGATGTGAATAAAGAAGAGCTGCCCCCTGCTGAGCCATCTCCACCTCTGCATTCCCCAGGGCTGCAAGCTCATTAAGGCCAGGAGCTGCATCTTGCTGACTGCTGAATCCCCTGGCACTTAGCACTGTGCTGGGCATGGTACGTGTATATAATAAATGCTTAATAATATGCACAAGCACAGTGGGTTAGAAAATGGTGATCACTTGAATCTAAAATCTTTCTCCCCCTAAATGTGTGTCCTTGGTGACAGTAATACTGTAGTATACAATTGCTATAAAGGTTAATCCCTAAGGACTGTGTAGGAGTGTGTGTGTGTGTGTGTGTGTGTGTGTGTGTGTGTGTGCGCGCGCGCGCGCGCACGTGTGTACTAGTCCTGGGCTTAATCTTAGGACCTGGGCACTGTCTCTGAGCACTTTTGCTCAAGGCTATCACTCTACTACTTGAGTCACAGCTCCACATTTTGTATATGCGTGTGCTTAATTGGAGACGAGAGTCTCATGAACTTTCCTGCCTGGACTGGCTTTGAACCACAATCCTCAGATCTCAGCCTCCCGAGTCTGAGGATTCTTATTCTGGGATTCCTAGGATAAAGCCTGACCCTTAGTGAGAACCCAGCATGTAAGGAATGTTTAGTTTTCCTACCAGCTCACCCTCAAAGGACACACACACACACACACACACACACACACACACACTTCCTAATCTGAGAAGCAGGGCTGTGTGTGACGCCACCTGCTGCTCCTGAGGGTTTGTCACTAAGATAACAACGCCCACTACTTCCTACCTCACAAGCCCCACTTTGTCTGATTTCATTCCCCGTGTTGTTTCTTGTTGCTGATTCTGACTGGTCTCTGCTCTCCTCCGTGGGTGTGCCTCCTGACACGCTCTCTAAAATGGGGATCTAAGTAAAGCACTGGTGGCTCATTCCTGTCACCCTAGCTACTCAGGAGGCTGAGAGGCCACTATGAGGTAGTAGAATTGTGAAGGCTGAGTTTTCTGGGGCGACATGAGTCTTGGGCTACTTCCCTGGAAAGATAAACCTTGTTCCTGGTCTTTTCCCATCATGCTCTCCATTTCCTGTCCACCCTGAGGTGTCTGTTTGGCTTTGGTCTTCCATGCACTCCCTGCCATGTTATTCTGTCTCACTGAAAGGTGAGACTAAATCTCCGAAATGCAGAGCCAAAAGGAATCCACATTGCTTTGTTTAGCTCAGGTACTTGGTCACAGTGATGAGAAAACTAGCTGACATACAAACCAACTGTCAGAGGCAACCTAAAGAATCCCACAGATACCATGCAGATTATACTGTGCAGAAATAACCCCCAAGTTATGTACTGGTCGCTGCAAAAGTTAGAAATGAAATTCATTTCACCCATAAAGTCACTTTCTGGAGAGCTAATTAATATGCTTGCATTTTCTGTCTTCTGCTGAGACACAAGTCATTGGAATTATAGCACCATCTACCATCTGTCTGACTAAATGATGGTTGCCCAGACCCGAAGGCTGAAGCTCTCAGCAGAGAGAGGACACTCTGATGGCAGTGGTTGGTGTGAGCCTCCTTATGCAGACTATACCAATTACAGGGAATAATTTGGCTTCAATGAGACCCCAGTAGAATTTATTAAAGGAAAATCTTATTTAAAAGGCATTGCAGCCCAGAACATGTATTTGGATAATCCAGAGAAATGATTTAATTAAGGGCTTAAACTCCATTGAATTATATTCCAGTATGGAAGGGTTTCTGTTGAAAACTTCATGGGGATCACAGACCTAGGGCCAAATAAAGGCACGCCAAGTACCTTCTGATCTCCTTTTAAATGGGCAGATGCCCACAGTACTTATTTTTTAGTACTGGGGAGCTGGGGGGAGTCCTGGGGTTTGAAACTCAAGGCCTTAGTGCTGTCCCTTAGCTTCTTTTGCTCAAGGCTAGTGCTCTACCACTTGTGCCACAACTCCGCTTTACTTTTTGGTAGTTTATTGAAGGTAAGAGTCTGATGGTCTTTCTTGCCTGTTCTGGCTTCAAACCATGATCCTCAGATCTCAGTCTACTGAGTAGCTAGGATTATAGGTGTGAACCTATTGTGCCTGGCAATGATTCGTTTCTTAATCACCTGAGCATATAAAATAACTTTAATTCCTGCCATAATGAAGTCATACGGATAATCACAGGATTCCATGTCTTCACCCCACTGCACACAAGTTTTTTTGTTAGGGAAACTGAATCACCACACACCATGTTCAATGTCAGCCTTCCCCTGGGATTTTACCTTGCCCCTTCCAGATTGTGAGCACAGGGCACAAGCTGCATCACATGATATGCCACCAGCCGTGTCTGATATATTGTGGTATAACTCCAAGAAGGAAGGAAGGAAGGAAGGAAGGAAGGAAGGAAGGAAGGAAGGAAGGAAGGAAGGAAGGAAGGAAGGAAGGAAGGGGGGAAGGAAAGAAGGAAGGAAGGAAGGAACTTGGACTTAGTTTCTTTACCTGGGTCATAGGTGGTCCTAAGTTTCAAACCACATGTGTGAGTTAGTTGGAGTGGCCTTTAACAGTTCAGATACACATTCCATTCCTTCTTTGCTCCTGTGTATGCAAACCTCAATTCTGGCAAAGTCTTCCTTCAAATCCCAGAGCATATCCCACCAATGCTCAGTAGCAAAGCCAGACAGTTACTATGTAGGGTCCACGTTCTCTCCCCTTCCCACATTCCTTCTCCACTAATTAAGGAACACAGGCTCAGAACCAGCTTGGACTAGATAAGAAGACAAAATGAAATGGCAGGCAAGGTCAAGTTTCTCCAGGCTTAGATGTTACGTTGGGGAAGAGGCTTTTTAGGAGACTCCTCAGGACCCCAAACAATTATGTTTCTGTTGATCCAGGCCTTTCAGGTCAGTAGACAGCTTTGGCTCTCAGCCTAGCTCTGGTGTACCTGGAGCTGGAAGTTCACCACAGCAATGCTTAAGAAGGTGGAGGGTGTGTGCCTCTCTGTATGCTTCCATCATGGAAAACATTGTGGATACCCATTTTGTGAGGAGCAATAACAGGCAAGCTGAGCACAGAGCAACAAAATGGTCTTTGAGATATCAGTGGACAAAAATGATAAAATAACACATTCATATATGTGAATGAAATAGATACCTACAAAATAGTATGCATTTTACAAAATATACACAAAAGGGAAAGACACCAAATGCATGTTGTGATGGAGAATGAGTAATAAAAGTGGAATGAGTAGAGGGATGGATGATGGATGGATTCATGCACACATGCATACAAGAGAGAAGACTGACTGGAATCATGATGATAACATGCCATAATCTGAGGAATGTGATTACTTTTACCCTGTACGCTCAAAGACAAACCTTAAAGAAGAGAAGTTTTTTAGCCAGGGACTAGTTGTTCTCACCTGTATTCTGAGCTACTTGGGAAGCTGAGATCTAGGAGAATCAAGTATGAAGCCAGCCCAGACAGAAAAGTCTTTCAGATTTCATCTCCAAAATAACCAGCCAACGAATGGCTGAATACATGACTCAAGTGGTAGAGCACTCACAGAGCAAGAAAGCTAAGCAGGCTCAAAGCCCCAAATTCAAGTTCCAGTACTGCAGAAGAAGAGAAGAAATAAGGGAGAAGGAGGAGGAAGAGGAGAAGGAAAATGAGAAAGAATGAAGGAAGGAAGAAGAAGCAGAGAAGAAGAAGGAAGAAGAAAGGAGGAAAAAGGATGAGAAGGAGGAGGAGGGGGAGGGGGAAGAAGAGGAGGAGGAAGAGATATTTAAGGATGCAGTGTGTAAAGGAAAATGTAAGCATGTCCAAAGGATTGAAGGGTACAGGTGACAGCATTGGATTTGTCCCAAGTACAAAGCAGTTTGGAGTGAGTGAAGCCAGGCTGTCTCATCAACATTGTGGTGGGAAATCTCTGGTACATCTGAACGCATCCAAACACAGATTGCTGGAAAGCATGCTCAGAATTTCTAATTCACTGGATCTAGACTAAGCTCCAAATTTTGCATTTAAGAAAAAGTTTGCTGATGATACTGACAAGTGCCCACAGACTACCTTGAGAATAGATATCCTTTTAATTATATTATTTATAGATTGGCGAAGTTACTTAGTAGGGAATGATCCTATCAGAATGGGGTTTTCTCTGAATCATAAATTAGAACGTAAGGGAGGCTGAGAGCTTTGGGGTATTTTGTCTTCCTACATAATTTGCTTTAAAGGGTGTTTTTAGCTGGGACTCATGCCTCTAGGCTCAGATGTGAAGATTGAGATTTCGAAGCCAACCCCAAGCAAAAAAGTCCATGAGACTCTTATTTCCAAATAACCACCAGGAAGACAGAACCAGAGCGATAGTTCACTGGTGGAGCTCCAACTTGGAGGAAAAAAGCTAAGGCCCGGTGTCCAGGTCCTAAGTTCTAGCTCCAATCCCACCACAGAAAGTGAGAAGAGAGCTAATTGAAGCAGACAAAAATTTCTACACCATCAAGAAATCAATAATACCCACCTTCCCCCCCAAAAAAACAGAAACACAAAGAGAAAAAAAGAAATTAGAGAAAAAATGAATAAACAAAAAATACTCCGTTTTTCACTTAGGATGTTCTTCTTGTATTTCAGGCTCTAGATATTTGATCCAAACACAAAAAAGATCAAGAACGGCCTAGAGAAGCAACTTAGCGATATCCCAAACAGGCCTGGTTCTGGCAAATAAGTGGAAGAGAAATTAAATCAAAGCAACCCTCAGGTCTAAATAATTTATCACAACATTGACCAAGAAGCTGGTGAAGTGCTTTGTCAGGATTAACTGATTTAGTCCTCTTGGGGAGATATTTATTTGCATCATCACCATGCTTCAGATGAAGAAACTGTAGCATAGAGGTGTTACATGTTTATACATTGGTAAATGAAATAATCAGGTTTTGAACATAAGACATCTAAACCCACCAATGCTCTTTCTGAATCACCTTGAAATCTTTCCCTAAGTCCATCCTCCATCCTCAATATTTTTTTTTACCAGTCCTGGGGCTTAAACTCAGAGCCTGGGCACTGGAGCCACAGTGCCACGTCCAGCTTTTTCTGTGTATGTGGTCCCAAGGAATCAAACCCAGGGCTTTGTGCATGCTAGACAAGCACTCTACCACTAGGCCACACTCCCATTCCCATCCTCAGTATTTTTATGGAACACTATATCTCTCACAGTCTAGGCCAGGACTAACATAGAGGGTGTCTCAAACTTAAAACCTAGTATGTTCCACAAACACAGGAAGTATGGCTGTGCACCAAGTATGTTCTGAGGTCAATCAGAGTTTCAGCAAAACCCAGATGATATGCTCAAAGGGAGCAGCTGGAGTTTCACAGGAGTGTGAGATGTGAGATCTCCAGAACGGATGTGATAAGCTGGCAGACTACTTTCTTCTCCCAGGCTGCAAAGGAAGATGGCCAAAATGACTGACACAAAACACATGAGCTTACAAAGCAAAAGCAGAAGAAGGTACGGAAAGAAACTAAAACAATTTAAAGGATGAGGCAGACTTAACCATGACATCACCAGGCCTTTGAAGATGGAAGACCCCCATGAGGACAAAAATGTAACAGCTTCCAGAACAGTGGACAGCTCAGACCTGACAGCCAGGCAGGAGATGAAAATCTCAGTCCTTAAAGCAACAAGAACTGGAATTCCACCAGCCCATTCTGAGCCCCCCCCCATAGGAATCCGGCCCTGCCAGTACTTTGCTTTTATATTTCTGAGACCCCAGATTGCCTCACCAGTGCTCTGACCTACAGAGCTGCGAATTCGTGAGTATTGTCTTTGGCCATTGAAGTATTTTTTTTTCCTCTGTGTTTAGCAGTGAGCCAAAATGTAGTTAAAGAGAACACAGCTGCCTTGGGGGTGAGCAGTCTAGAGGAGGAGGGTCAGCAGAGCCCCCTGCTTCCACGTTCAGTATGCAGGGCCACACACCAGCCACGACTATGAATATCACCTCCAAAGCCCATTTGCTGGGATATAACAGCCTCTTAGGGGCCCTTGATATGTTCTAGGGCCAAAGGTAAACTTGAGCTTTGAGTGCATGCAGCTTTCAAGTTTAGGGATCCTCTCAATGAAAGGACTGTCTCCCCCCATCACCCCCCAAAAAAGTCCAAATTAAAATTCAGAAGCAAATACTTACCTAGACTGAAAAGTAATCACAGCAAATTATGAAATACATTAAATGCCATAAATACCATACATAACTATGTGAATATGTTGCTAGAACACACACACACACACACACACACACACACACACACACACACACATCCATCAGAACTGATAAAGGGCCTGTAAAGGTAAGGACCCCTAAAAATGGAGCTCCATGACTCATTAAGTCATGGGAACTCTGTCTCTGATTCTCCTTGTTGACCAGATTAGTACTGATTTGTACTGACTATGGCAACTCGAACTGCTGTTAACAACACACAAAACAGGAGTAGACAGTGGGAGCCTGTTTTGGTGATTACTCCAGCATCGCTCTGAAGCAAGAAGACCATTACATCAGTCTCTGGCTAGTGATATCCCAGGATAGCACAGATTTCCCTGCAAAGAATTAGAATGAAATCCATAAATTAATGAATTAATTAAATCCATTCGGGCGCGTCTATGCCAAGACTCATTTCCATATATGGCCACTAGATGGCTCTTTGGGCATTTGAATTCCCCCCAGTTAAGATCAGAGATGCTTTGCAGTGAAGCAGGATAAAGGGATTTTCCAGTCATCTGAGCAGAGATATAAATGGTCCTATTCTTCCTAGCCTCCCTCAAAGGGTAAGTCTTGGCCTGTCTCCACCTAGGGAAGATTGGCAGCTAAGAGAAAAGGGAAGTCAGTGCTTTTAAGCAGGGCATGGAGGAGTCCATTGGAAGCCAAAGCAGCACAGAAGGCCTGGCAGCAGGCCCAGCTCTACCAGGAATACTCAATAGCACATCGCCTCACACTACCTCTGTCTTATTGTTTGTAAAAATGGATACTAAAATAGTCTTTTAGTTTAACGCAGGTTATCTGCATTTCAACTGCTTTCATAAACAACTTCTACTTCAGTAGCTACAACATCCCATGAGGTCAGCACAAGGCATTATGGGTCCCATTTTGTAAAATGGAAAACTGAGGCTCTAAAATGCAAAATAACCTGCTGAAGGCAAAAAAAGCAAGGGGTGGGGGGCCTGGAGCTTGAATTCAGGATATGGACACTGTCCTTGAGCTTTCTTACTCCACTTAAATCACAGCTCCATTTCCAGCTTGCTTGCTTGCTTTCTCTCTTTCTTTCTTTCTTTCTTTCTTTTGGTAGTTAATTAGTGATGAGTTTCTCACAGACTTTCCTTTCAGGGCTGGCTTTAACTATGACCCCCAGAGCTCAGCCTCCTGAGTAGCTAGGTGTGAGCATCCAGTTGGTTTTTATGTTTTTGTTTGTTTAATGTTTGGTGCTTTGCTTTTTAATTGTATTTTTATTATCTTTACATAATTGTACAAAGGAGTTGGCAAATCAGTTTATAAGTACACTAATACCAGCTCCTTTCATCATTCACCCATCCTCTTCCCTCGATTTCCTTAACTTTGTGGAATTGCCATTAAATATTATGCCTGCATTCACCTTACTCTCTTCATTCATCTACCCATCTTCTCTCTCTCTCTCTCTCTCTCTCTCTCTCTCTCTCTCTCTCTCTCTCTCTCTCTCTCTCTCTCTCTCTCTTTTGTTGTTGTTGGTCATGGAACTTGAACTCTGGGCCTGGCCACTGTCCCTGAGCTTTTTAACTCAAGGCTACTGCCCTACCCCTTGAACCACAGCACCACTTCTGGTTTTCCAGTGGTTAATCAGAGATAAAAGTTTTTCATGCCCAGGCTGGCTTTGAACCTCGGTCCTCAGATCTCAGCCTCCTGAGTAGCTAGGATTACAAGCATGAACCACTGACGCCTCTCTGCCCCCTTTATTTTTATCTCTCCCACATTCACCTTTCAAGTGCTGGTTTCCCGGAATTTATTTTGTTGGACTACATGCTAGTTTTTTAAGGAATTACACCATTTGAATTCTCCCTACAAATATCATACTTGTTAATACATTTGTATATGCTTTGCATTTTTAAATAACATAGCCAGTACTTTGATTCCTTGTTCCTCACCAAAGCATAACCAAGACAAGTATTATCATCACCAGTTACAATGCATACAAAGGGAAAGAAGAAAAAAGAAACTGAAGTTCAGGGTTTAGGCATCCACTCATTTGAACATCATTAACACTATATAAGGCACATTTCCAGATTTCTTCTTAATGTTAGCTTTACAGTGTTAATTTCAACCACTTTTATTGAACACAAGGGCTGATTTTCTCCATTTATATGGAGTATATTTAAACTATTTTCACAATTTATTTAGAAAAATGTTTCCCCCGCTCTCCTTCCAAAGGTCATTGTACAATTTCAGTGAACGTTAAGCTCAGCTTCACCTTCAACATACCCTAGTGATACATCTTATCAACTATAAAGAAAATAAGACTATAAACACAGGCCAGGCATTCATGGCTTTACACCTGTAATCCTGGCTACTCGAAAGAGTCTGAGACTGAGATGTAAAGAACTGGGTTTCCAAGCCAGCCTGAGCAGAAACATCTGAAAAGTTTCTATTACCAATGAACCAGCTAAAATGTGGGACTGGTGGAGTGTCTCAAGTGGTTTAAGCATCAGCTGTGAGCAAAAAAAAAACAAAAACAAACAGACAAACAACAACAACAAAAAAAAAAACCTGAGCAAGAGTACAAGGGACTGAGTTCAAGCCTCAGGATAGAGAAAGAGAACATAGAAAGAAGGAAAGGAAAGAGGGAGGGAGGGAAGGAGGGAGGGAGGGAGGGAGGGAGGGAAGGACTGTCTGGCCCTCAGCAGCGGGGGAGTGTGGTAAGGTATAGACTCACAGTAGCATGGTGAGGGCTGTGCAGAGGCAGAGGGAAGATGGTAATTAAAGTCGTGCCACAGTGCTGTTTCCTGTTTCCTCCCGCCATTGTGTGAACACGAATGGCTTTTCTTACAATGTTCTGGCAACAACCCCATGACCCAGGCCTGTGCCAATGTGATTCAGATTCTGTCCAAGTTCTGAGCTACTGTGCAAATACGTCCTGAGTTTCTCTGGGCTCCTTCATCCCCTGCCATGTTTGGAAATCCTGTTGCTGGAGGCCTCGTTGATTAAGAGATGGGACGGCCAGCAGTATTCAGCACACAGAACGCGGGCGTTCCCAGGAACGCGTGAACACAAAGCTGACCACCCACCATCAATTGGGTCCTGGGAGCCAGGCCTGCGCCCCTTCGGAAGGACAGGATGGTCGCTCTGCGCTGGCCGGGAAGACCGGGCGGTTCCTGCCTGGCTCCAGCAGCCCTTTGTGTGCAGTTTGTTTTGTCTTCTGGGGCAAAAGCTCCCTATGCCATTACCCTTTTTACAAACCAGGCCGTCTAAAGGGGCCCGTTAGTCACGGATTCCAAGTGACTGTGGAGAATGGGCATGTTCAGCTCGGAGACCCAAAGAAATCCCCATGGCCTCTAGTGCTAGCCTTCTCTGGATGCAGAGAGCAAGGGAACTGGAAGTTCAAGGCTCCCCCTCCCCCACTTTCTGTTCAAGCTCAATGGTACCCATAATAGCTAGTGTGGAAGAAAGGTCTCTGAAAGGTGGAGGGCTTTATCTATCTTGATGGGCACAGGGGCAGCCCCGAGCGGTATCATTATTGCCATTTGACAGAAGAAACACTGAAGCTGTGGATTAGTAATCTGCCTAATTGCGCCCAGCAGAGAGGGAAAAGCAGGAATTAGTATTCCACTCTGCCAATCCTGAGAACTGCAAACATGCGCCCACATCGGGACCTCATGCAACCAGAACCCACCCAGAGCCACCACGACCAAGAAGTAGGGAACTAACTCATTTACTACCACACACACACACACACACACACACACACACACACACACACACACACACACACACAAAAGTGTCAGCTCTACTGGGAAAGCCAGAAACAGAATGAAAGAAGAAAACTGTGATCGCAGAAGATCAAGAAGCCCCGCGGGCCAAGGAAAACCTGGAAAAAGGAAAAAAAAATAATAAAGCAACCAAAGTTGGGCTCCGAAAAAGAAGAGTAAGTCATCATAGTCGCAGCATTTGGTGGCTCCTGAGTGTCAGAACCAAGTCTGAGCCAGTACTCTAGCGCCTGGACCCCACTGCGCAGGCGCCCTTTGCGCAGCCTCCCTTTGCGCAGCCTCCCTTTGCGCAGGCTGTCTGGGCCGGGATGGGGGTGAGGGTGGGGAGGGTGGTGCGACCATATATTTGGGTCTCTATATGTCCCCTGGGGCCTTACATCACCAGCAGGATGCGCTCCACAGCGCCTGCTCTCCACTCTTGAAGTCTCATAAAGAGAAGAGGAGTTCAGTTCCCCTGCTGCTCCAGATTCAGGCAGGGACTTGAATGGGAGCCGGGGCAGAAGCCATGCCCTGCCCATCAAGTCCCATCCAGCCAAGCAAAGGACAGGTTGCAGCATCTCAAGTCCACGGATGCTCACTCCCTCTCGCACCAAGCTCACCACTAGACCCAGTGCGCGCTGGGGAGCCAGGGTCAGGAGAGGGGCTTCCAGCCCAGAGGCTGAGTGTGTGCAGCCGACCATGACTGAACGTAATGCACGGTTGCTCGAAAGCTCTACTGGTGGCCGACTGCAATCTCTGCCAGGTGTGTCTTCTTAGGACCCAAGCTGGAACATGAACTGAAATGCTCAGTGTGCCCTCTAGCCTTCTCTCTGCAGAGAGAGAGAGAGAGAGAGAGAGAGAGAGAGAGAGAGAGAGAGAGAGAGAGAGAGAGAGAGAGAGAGAGAGAGAGAGAGAGAGAGAGAGAGAGAGAGAGAGAGAGCTGGGCTCGGTAACCCTAGCTACTCAGGAGGCTGAGATCTGAGGATCAAGGTTCAAAGCCAGCTGGAGCAAAAAAGGACCTGAGACTCATCTCAACAATTACCCTCTAGAAAACGGGAAGTGAGGCTTGACTCAAGGACAGGGCAGTAGCCTTGAGCTGAAAAGCTCAGGGACAGTGCCCAGGACAAGTTCAAGCCCCACCAAAAAGAGAGAGAAAAAGAAAAAGAGAGAGAGCCTTCAAACAACATTAATATGTATCCGGAAAGAGCATTCCAACAGCAGTGTAGTAGATGGTGGCTGTAGTCAAAGAAGTTGCAGGAAAGAAAAAGTTTCTAAGACAAAAATATTTTTGATGAGTTATGTTGACATGGTAATCCTTGTTCACAATGATGAAGAACAAGAGTGGTTATCATCCCTGCTGAGCAGTGTCTCTTCTAGAATACTTTTCTATAAGGTATATGAACCTCATTTCTGCCAAGGCTGGCATGGGCTGAGCTCTTCTGGGATACTTTTCTAGAAGGTCGCAGAAGACTTGGTCTGATGTTGTGGTTCGACAGCCTTTTGTGGCCGTTAACATCCAGCACTCAAGGTATGGCCCTTTCCTTCATAACCGCCAGTTTTATTCACAATCTGATTGTTTTCCCAGCTTTCAGACTTTGTTTACACCTACTGTTCTCTGAAAGAAAATGGAAGTAACATGGTTATATAGGTCATGTTTAAGTGCATGAAGTTTTCTGTGGCAAAATAAATAGGATTCGTTACATCTTTATTATTGGCTGCACTTTCTAGGTTTCTAAAGCTGCTATATCAAGATAATTCAAGCTGGATGATATGACAGGGGAATTAATTATGTGATGTGAAATGAAGGGGTTCCCAGAGTGCTAAGAACTCCTCTGTCTCTCTCTCTCCCCCTCTGGCTTCCTCTCCCCCTCCCTCTCCCCCTCTCCCCTCTCTCGCTCTCCCTCCTCCTCTCCCTGTTTTTGTCATGGGGTTTGAACACAGGGCCTGGGCACTGTCCCTGAGCTTTTTGGCTCAAAGCTAGCACTCTGCCACTTTGAGCCACAGCTCCGCTTTTCTGGTGGTTAATGGAAGATAAGCATCTCATGGGCTTTCATGCTCCATCTAGCTTTTGATCCAGGATTCTCAGATCTCAGCCTCCTAAGTAGCTAGGATTACAGGCATGAGCCAACACTGCGCTTGCCCAGTACTCTTCCTCTTCTAGCATCTGATATTGTTGGCTTATAAATGCATTGCTTTGGGTCATTTTCCCCATCTTCTTGCACGGTCTTCCATGATGGAGGAGGAGGGATTACATTTCCCATTTTTTACAAGGACTTGGTATAATCATTGTATTAGAAGCTAATGCCATTTTCCCGTGATTGTTTCTGTAAAGTTCATTCCCAAATGTGGTCATCTTCTTTGTTACTGGGGATTGCTCACCAACATATCTTGTGGGGAACACAGTTCTACCCAGATCAGGTATTAGAGGTAGTAAATGAGAATAGAGTGGGAATGTAACCACATGTTACCTCTGCCTCTCTTTTATTCTTCTCCCCTCGATCACTTCTTCTGGCATCACATTCTGTGGGAAAATAAGTATGTTTTTTAAACATGGAATATAGATTTATGGGCATTACCTTTATTGATTCCCACATTATTTAGCAATTAAATTCTCTAGTACTTGGTGACATTTCTTTGGTTATTTTCTCTCTTTTTCCCCCTTTTGTTCTTTTCTTTCTTTTCCTATTTTTCTTGACAATACTGGGGAGTGAACTCAAAATCTTGTACTTGCTAAGTAGGCATTCTACCACTTGAGTCATGCCCACAGCCTCTTTTTACTTTAGTCATATTTAAATAGAGTGTCACATTTCTGCTGAGACTGTCTTGGACCACAATCCTCTTTTTTACACAGTTTGTTTCTGGCTTCCCAAGTAGCTGGATTCTACTTTCTGATTTTTCTGTAGCTAGAATGACAGGTGTGTGCTATCACATCCAGCTTTTAATTGGTCGGTTGAGATATGATCTCACTTAACTTTTGCCACAGACTTACCTCAAACTATAATCCTCCTAATTTCTGCTTTCTAAATAGGATCATGAGGATGAGCCACTATCCCTAGCTCTTCATAATTTTCTTATATAATGTTCACTCTCAAATTGACAATGAATGAAATATTTGATCTATGTATTCCTTCAGGGCCCACCTCAACTTTAAGCTCACTGAAGCAAAGGATTTTAATTATTATTTTGCATGGAAAAGTTCTGATCACATTTTATAAACAAAGCAAATAATTAAAGCAATTGACTGGTATCCAAGCTTCCTACCATCTAATATGCTGCTCCAAGCAAAGTAAAACTGCCTTTGGGCTCGATTTAAAAATGTTCTCGGGGGCCGGGAGTTTGGCCTAGTGGTTAAAGTGCTTGCCTAGCATGCATGAAGACCCGGGTTCAATTCCTCGGTACTACATACATAGAAAAAAGCCAGAAATGGTGCTGAGGCTCAAATGGTAGAGCTCTAGCCTTGAGAAAGCCCAAGGACAGTGCTCAGGCCCTGAGTTCAAGGCCCAGGAGTGGTAAAAAAAAAAAAAAAAAAAAAGTTCTCACATGTATATCTTTGGGAGGCTGAGGGCCTTGAGGGTACAGAATTTAAGAGAAAAAGGATGAAAAAATGCAACAGTGGAGCTCACCAGACACTGATGAAAATGAATGGAGGTGGGAAGAGAGACTGGGAGAGAGTAGATGACACTGTATGAACAGAAGTGTATTCATTACCTGACTCCCGTAATTTTAATCCCTCCATCACCTTCATAATAACAATGAAGTAAATTATTTTCAAAAAAAGTATTCATATCATATGGTGGTTATCCTAGGCTATGTAGTAAAATTCTGTCTGGAAAAAAAAAGAAGGGAAGGCTTTTTCTGCACAATAAGCCCCTAGCTAATAATGATGCATGGTTAATTGACTATGTCACATATTTTGGATGAAACTCAAATGAGAGAATGAGCAGTCCCCTCTCCAACCATAATAATCAATTATGCATTGCAATTGACAATTTGCAGAAGATGTTAAGAAGGCAAATTTGACCCCTAATAAAAGAGGCAGAAGAATGATAATTATTTGTTTATTTATTATTTTCATGATACTGTAGACTAATCTCTGGGTCTGCTTCTTTACCATTTGAGCCATACCTCCAACTCCTTTCTAGGCTACTTTTGAGAAAGGTCTTTTCTTTATGCCCAGGCTTTCCCATTCTGTGATCTTTCTACTTTTGTCTTCCTTTGTTGCTGAGCGAACAGTCTTACCATCATACCCAGCCATTTTGTTTACCCAGAGCAAGGATAACAGACTTGTGCTACCACACCTAGCAATTGGTTGAGACGAAGTCTTACTAACTTTTATTCCCAAGATGACTCTACACCATGAGTCCACCAATCTCTGCCTCCCCAGTAGCTAGAATTACAAGTTTGAACCGCTATGCCCATGTAATGCAGTATACTCCTATAAGAAATGAGCCTGGGTTTTGTGCTATCATAGAAGATTCTAAAGTAAAGGTGCTTTATTGACAGTGGAAGTTTAAATAGGGTCCATGGACACAAGGAGAACTCCCAGGGAAAAGGAACAGAAATATTCAAATGGAGTTGAAAAGTCAAGAAAACTGCAGACCCTATGTCTGTCTACTGGGGCTTCAATTGGAGGTGTTCTTGAGACATGAATGGTAGAAACAAAATGATTTACTAAGGATTAAGAATCTGTTGTTATGTGCAGTGTGTGTGTGTGTGTGTGTGTGTGTGTGTGTGTGTGTGTGTGTGTGCTGGTTCTGCACCTTTCAATCAAGGCTAGTGCTCTACCATTTTGAGCCACACTGCTACTTCCAGTTTCTGCTGGTTCATTGACAATAAGAGCCTCTTGGATTTTCTTGCCTGGGTTAAGATTACAGGTGTGAGCCACCAGCACACGGCTCACTTCTGGTGAATTGGAGCTAAGTAGTCCCATAGATTTGTCCTAGAAAACTGCACAAATTGGCTTTAGACCGTGTTGCCCCCCCAGATTTCAGCCTTTGAGTAGCTGGGATTATAGGAGTAAGCCCTCAACCATGTGTTTGTTATATGTTATTTAAAGGTTAAGCAGCAGTTAAGGTAAAAGCAAAAAGTATAGATTCTTATTCTGAGAGACTTGACTCTAAAGAGAAGATAGAGCACCTCCTAGAGAGAAAAGCATTTGAGAACTGAGCAAGCTTCTCACTTCTTTGTTCCTCCTGGTTAACATTTTTAAAGTCGGGTCAAAGGCTTATTTCTAGAATGAGAGGGAAATGTAAGAAGAGACAGAGAGGCAGACGGGATGGGACAGAGCTTGCTGATGGGAGTGTGTCTGCCCTGTGGACCAAAAAAAGCAGCATCTTAAGGGAGGAAAGGAGGCGCAGGGCAGGCTAGGTGATCATGCTGTGATTAGGACCAGATAGAGGAGGGAGGGTGGGGAACTTGAATGCAGATGGGCAAAGGTTTATGGCATTCAAAAGCTGCAGGATTGCCAGGCACAGTGGCTCACACCTGTAATCCTAGCTACTCAGTAGGCTGATCTGAGAGTCGAGGTTCAAAGCCAGCCCAGACACTAAAAAATCCATGAGACTCTTATCTCCAATTAACAACTAGAAAATGGGAAGTGGTGCTGTGGCTCAAGGGATAGGATGGTAGCCTTGAGCTGAAGAGCTCAGTGACAACATCCAGGCCCAGGGTTCAAGTTTCACACCTGACCAAAAAAAAAAAAAGCTGCAGGATGATATGAAAACACATTGTAGGCACAAATGAATGGCCATCTGAGAAAGTCATCGTAAATACTTTTCATAGAAGTATAATAGTCACTATAATTAATAATATTTATTATAATTAATCCCACCAGACTAGGATCCTCAGTCTGTCCCACCATGCAATTAGAAGGATATTGTATTTCTAGTTATGTAAAATGCCTCAATGCATTTAAAACAACTCTTTTGTTAAAATTTTGCTGTAATTAGAAAGTAAAAATGTTGCTTATTTTGTTTGTGATGCCTTATGTTGTTTGTGATGCCTTAACCAACACAGGATGAAATGGCTAAATCAGCTTTATGGTATGCTTTATCCTATCTATTTACCATGTATTTGCAGTGAGAGCACTTAAAATCTACTCTGAGTAAGCTAGATAGGGTGGCACACTCCTGAAATTCTAGACACTTCAGAGGCAAAGATTAGAAGAATTGCAGTTCAAACCTAGCCCAGGCAAGAAGTTAGTAAGATTTCGTCACAATCAGTAATCAGGACAGATAGGCTTATGCCCGTCATCTCAAGTATGCTAAGCATATGATATGGTCCAAGCCCAAGACCAAGCAAAAAGTGAGACCTTATGAATGTGTTAACAAGTCTAGGGAGAAAGACAAGTCTTTACCGATATTGATGTTACCAGACAAGAGAGGAAAATACTAACAGGTGGAAAATGGTAAAGGAAAGGAAGTAAAGATACATTTAGCCCTCAGAGGGGGCTATTCGACAAAGCTGTTATTAATAGGCACTGCTTTACTGTGGCAGGGGTGGTGTAGTCACACAGATCAGTTTGGAAAGTGGGGAGAAGAGGGATCAGATAGGCCATTGGGGGGTTCTACAGGAACCCAGCACACATGCTTACTGTTCTGGATGACAAAAAGATTTGGAACCCAGTACCAAGCCTTGCCAAGTACTGTCCAAACCCTCACAACACCCTTTTTTGATGCATTATTATCCAATTTGCCAATGGGAAAGCATTAAGTAGATTAAATAACTGGTCCATGGCTGGTAAATTAGCAGCTGATTGATTTAGCCCCTCCCTTAGCCTTAGTTTTTTACCAATAACAATGAGTGAAATAGCAACGCCTAAACACAGACCTCTAAATGTTAAGTGAGATAATATGTGAAAGTGCTGAATACCCACTGTACATGTATTTGTCCAACACAGTGGTTCTCAACTGTAGTAATTTTGATTTGGGGGAATATGTGGAAATGGGGATATTTTTTATTACTAAGGAGCCAAGGATATTGATAATTACTCTACAAGACAACCCCCACAGCAAAGAATTTTAGCATGCAAAAATATCAACAGTGTTGAGGTTTAGAAACTCTGCTGATGGCACAGTGATACATGGGACATCGACTACATGCAAATTACAGCAGACCCTCTCAAGGGGAAAAATAAGAAACATTATGGTGGCAATAAAGCTTTAGAAATAATCACACTGTTGTTAATGTCATTTTAGTATGAAATTCTATGCCGGATAAATTTGTAAAATAATCTTAATAAATGATATTTTAAAATAAAATGCTCTTGGCACCATGGAACTAATCTTTATAAAAATAAACACTTTGAAGAAGCTTTCTTCAGAAAAGTTTTATAAAGAAGAAAGTGACTCAGTGCTCACATTTTAAGGAATGGGTGGAGTTCGAGGAGATGAGAGCGAAGAAAGGAGTGGCATTGTTCAAGATGCACTGTTGGAAATTTGATAGGAAAGGGGGGAAAACCAAGATGGGTGGGGGGTGTGGGGGGGGCGGGAAATGGGTACCAAGACATGTGAAAGGGTATCAATGTACGTGAATTAATGCACCTTCTATCTGGCAAATATCATGTAACCCTTTTACTAATTACAATAAAAAATGCAAAAAAAAAGATGCACGGTTGGATTGAAAATCTGTTGAACACCTCCTTAAAGATAATTTTAAAAACAAATTTAAAAATAAAACAAACAATAAAGTTGAGTCTGTCATCCCTCCATATGCACTTGATTTCGTTGGGGTTTCCTTTTCTGTGTATACATTCTTTTCAAAATATCACAATAATATTCAGGTTTTTGCTGACATTGACCTCGATTTTGAACTCTGTTTTGACCATGTGGCAGTTTTGACTTTCCCACATCTAGAGATGTTTCTCTATCCTGCCTGCCTGCCTGGAACAGAGCAGCTTTCCTTGGCAGCACAATCAATAGACCTCTCCCCTGCATCTCCTCAGTTCGCAGCCTGTCTTGCATATTCACCTGTGTAGGCCTCTGCTCTCCCTCCAGCTGTCTGCTGCCACCCAGTCCTCCTTGATCTGTCAGATTGTCTCCACCATACACCACATCCATCACCACTCCCCTCTCCCCCCCCCCACCACCCTCTGTTCCCATTTCCCACAGGGAGCAGATTGAGATTCATCCCTCCAGGATCCTTTCAGGTGATGCTACTCACCAAAGTTTTATTTAGAGAATGAGAGGGTCCTTTGGAAACCCCACACATTTCGCCTTTCCCTGTCACTATGAACAAGAATATGCTTATATGAAGTGAGGACAGCCAGGCTGCAATGGCTCATTCCTGTAACCCTAGTTATTCAGGAGCTGAGAACTAAGGATTGGAGTTTGAAGACAGTCCTAGCAGGAAAGTCCATGAAACTCTTTCTTTCCAATTAACCACCCCCCAAATGCTGGAACTGTGAAGGCTCAAGTGTGTTAAAGGGCTCTGATTTTTAGGGGGGGAAAAAAAGTTCAGTCCTGCCTGCCCCAGGACTGGGGAAAAAATAAAATTTTTTTTAAAACAAAGGAAAACAAAATGTAGACACACGGGGAACAGGGAAGCAGAAACCAAGGGAAGGGATGGAAGGGAGTTGAGAAAGTCCTACAGTCTGGAAACAATTCAATCAGGAGGAGAATGGTTGGGCCAACAAAGACTTGGGGACTTCCATTCCTGGTAACTTCCAGGGTACTGTGGTTTTGCGATGCGTGTATTTCACTTCTGAGCTAACCAAAGAGCTGTGAAGAAATGAAAAGGGAAGGCACAGGGCCATCTCCTCCCAGGAAACTTACCTGCCTCCTTCCCACCTTCCCAAGTGGTTGGTACACTAGAAAGGGAAAGGTGAGAAATGGACTGCAGG
This sequence comes from Megascapheus bottae, assembly GCF_031878675.1. Taxonomy (NCBI): domain Eukaryota; kingdom Metazoa; phylum Chordata; class Mammalia; order Rodentia; family Geomyidae; genus Megascapheus; species Megascapheus bottae. The sequence continues at coordinate 51,212,145 of NC_143524.1, forward strand.
ATTGTCCATCTTCCTCCTTCCTCAGAGATTGGCAAAAAAAAAAAAAAAAAGAAGAAGCAAACCAGTGTCAGAAAGAGCAATGAGAGGCCAGGGAAGAAAGAAGAAAAGGAAAAGACACCCGGGAACAGTGAAAAGGAATGGGGAAAAGGGGAGAGGATGTAGAGGGAGGGGGAGGAGTCTCAAAAGTGACAGATAATAAAACCACACCAAGAACCAGAGCTAGGAAATGCCGAGGGAAACGCTCCTCTAGAAAAACACATCAATAACAACATAGCTCGTTCCACTCTTTTTCAATATAGACTTTAATTGCTGTCGAGGGGAGGGACCAGCGCACTCTTCAGAAGAGGTAACTACCCTGAGTTCCCTGCGTTATGCTGAAAGGTTGGAGAGGAACAGACGGCGACCCCAGCCACCTCGGGGCGCTTTGGCCATGATCAATCTTGTTATCCCCCCCCCCCATAACCTGTCTTGCTTTAACGACGGCTCTAATCCAAACAAAAACAAAACTTGAAGCTGCGATTAAAACAACTCCCCGAATTGCTCTTCTTTTGTCCTAAGTTCCTTTTATTCGTAGTGTCTTTTTTAAAATTCTTTTAAATCCCACTTCACCTCATCGTTCTGCGAGTTCAGGAGAGACCCAGAGGGCGGCGCTCCCCACAGCCGTCCTGAAGGGAAGGAAGGGTACCCCGCAGTCAATCCTGGTGCGCCCCCTCTTCCCCGGGCGCGCCTTCCCAAACCCCATCCTGTCTCCAAAGGCCGGCATACGCCGTACGGCCATAGCCGGTGCTGTAGTCGTAGGACACCTGAGGGGGCGCAGGCGGCGGGGTGCAGTCGAAGAAGGGGGCGAACGAGGCCAGGAGGCCGGGCCCGTCCTCCCCGCCCGGGGTGTCCGTGGCGGCGGGGTAGAGGGGCCTCAAGGGCTCGTTCAAGGTCAAACCACCGCGGGCTGCGGCCAGGGACGATTTCTTGGTGGGGGGACAACTTGGGGAGCTCCAGGGATCGGGGTACAGTAGGTTCCCCACCAACGCCGACGGTGGCTCGAAGAGGCCCGGCTCCAGCTCCAAGGGTCCCCGCAGGACGGCGGCCCCGGCGGGGAACACGTCGAGAGGCTCCGCGGCGAGCAGGACGCCCGCCTCCGCGCCCGCGCCATAGTCGGACCCCAGTAACTCGAAGAACTCCACGGCCTCCGCCCCTTTCTCCAGGTCTCCCAAACTCACGCCGGACCCCGACGGGCCACAGCCGTTGCCCGCGCCCTCCCGGGACGGCTCGGTGAAGAAGGACGGGGGCAAATTGCGAGCCCGCAGCGGGATCTTCCGGGCGCCGAGGACCGCCGAGCCTCCCCCCGCGGGGCCGGCCGCGTCCCCGCCCGTTCCGCTCGCGGCGATCGCCGTCCCCAGCCCGGCCTCCGGCACGGCCGGCGCCCCGCCGGCGGGCTCGGGGCCCCCGGGGAGGTGGCGCAGCGAGTCGAAGAGCGCGGCCAGGCTCCGGCTCTGCAGGCTGGCGGCCGCCGCGGCCTGCGCCGCCTCCCGCCGGGGGGCGGCCTTACCCGAAGCCGGGGCCGGGGCGGCGCTGGGGGACGCGAGCGGCCGCCGGGCGGGCGTGTCGGCGGCTCCCGGGGATGGCGGGCCGGGGGGCGCGGCGCCCATGAGGCCGCTGCAGCGCTTGATCTGCTTCTGCAGGTACTTGCGATGGTTCACCTTCCGCTTGGACTTGCCGGGCTTATCCAGCGCTAGCTTGATGTTGCTGGACGCCGAGTCGATGAAGCTGAGCAGATCGCGGGTGGCTTCGCGCCCGTCTCCACCCTCGGCTCCCGACAGCAGCTTGCCCGTGGGCGCCCCGGTCTCTTCGTCCTCAAAACAGCAGCCCTTGTCCAAGCCTCCGAAGGCGCTCCCCAACCCATCCTGGGGGCCCCCGAAGCCGAAGGGCACGAACGGGTGCGCGCTGAGGAGCGCCGCCTGCACCGCCATCGCCCCGGCTTCCAGGCGGTCCCCGCACCGCCGCCCGTGCGCCCCCGGCCGGCTCCTGCCCCGGCGCGGCGCTGTCTCCTCGCTCCGGCCCGGCGCGCGGCTCACGGCTCTCGAGGACGCATTAGATCTTGTAAGCGAGGGGCGGAGGGACCCGCACGGCGACCGCCCCGGCGGCAGAGGGGAGGGGCTTGCTCTCCCAAGTGGGGAGGGGAGTAGGAGGGGGGTTTGTCCTCACTTTTCTGGTTTTCTGTGCTTTGTCAAAGCTTAACTCCCTTCCCTTCCCTTCCCTTCCCTTCCTTCCTTCCTTCCTTCCTTCCTTCCTTCCTTCCTTCCTTCCTTCCTTCCTTCCTTCCTTCCTTTCTTCCCCTGTGTCCTGGTGGCTTCAGCCACCAGAGGCAGAAGATGGCCTGTTCTCAAACTCCAATTCAAGTCCCTTAGATGGACAAGGCGGCAGAGCCAGAGAAATGGGACTGGGGGGTTCTGTTGGTTCCTAGCTCTGGTAACAGTAACAGCCAGTAACTGTAACTGGGTCTGTTGTCATCTCCACATTGTCTCTATGTGAACACGGAAGAAGGAAACCAGTATTTCTTCCAGCTCTAGTCCTGATACTAAGAGTCAAAACTGAGTTTCCCTGGGATCCTTACTAAGTCCAGGGCTCTGCCTCTTGTCCCTTGATTGTTAAAAAAAAAAAAAAAAAAAGCAACAACTAATTTATGGTCATGTGATGCCAGCATCTGGATCGTCTTTTAGTAGAACAGAGACAGCACACAGCAAAGATAAAAGGAACCAGCCACCCTAAGTTAGCTTCTGCTTAAGAGTGAGACAGTCATGGGTATGTATTAGAACCTCTCCTTTACCTGTCATGCCCCTTAGATTGTCTTTTGCATTTTGAAGACTTTCTTGCAGTTCACTTAGACTTATTTGCCCTCTTCGGATTGAGAAGGAGAGCAAGTAGAAAAGTTTGGGGTTCTGGCCTCTCCACTAGGTTGACTTGAACTGAAACCCTTGCTCAGTACCTGGCTTTGGACAAGCCATCAAGCCAGTAGGCAATAAGTAATTCACAGCTTACTCCCGTTGAAGGTAAGGTTATCTACCTCACACAATTTTTGTCAGACTAAAGATGTCAAATGTAGAGTGCTGTGTAGCCTTTCTTTGGGCATCTCTGGCTGGGTTCCAGTCGTTTCTGGCTACACGTGACGGAATTCAAATGAATATTAGGTGACAATAGAGCCAACTTGAATTTTAAAAGTTAAAATGTTCCATTCGATTATGTGAACTTTAAGAGTAGCTAATTGTCTGAAATTAATACTCATAATTAGAATTTGAGAAGATATACTCAGGGAACTAATATTTGGCTCATACTGTAGAACCTACACTTCTTACAATAAGCTGACAGTTTTTTTTTTAAATGACCAAGCACTGGTGAGTCTAGGATTTAGATGATCACAATTTAAAGCCAATCCAAGCATAAAAGTCCAAAAGATTACATCTCCAAAATAATCAGCAAATGCAGGACTAGAGGTATGGCTCAGTTGACAGCCGAGTGAGCTCAAGACCCTGAGTTCACACTCTACACCTGTAAAAAAAAAAAAAAAAAAAAAAAAAAAAGAATGATGTTTTCGAATAAGAAAAAGAAGTTCACAAATAATGCCTCCAGGTAAATTAAACAGTTATGTTTTCATTTAAACTTGGCCTAATGTTACTTCAAATCAGGCTTTAATACTTAGAATTCTGGTTGTCTAGAAATGAAGAAAGACTTTTAAATTTGAGTCTTTTCATGTTCCACTTAGTTTCACTATGATTATGTTAAAGTTTAGGTAACTCCAGAAATGGAGAAATTTTTCTTTTGTTTCACAGTTCCAGTTCTGGTCCTGCCTATTGCTCAGCAAGTATCTTTAGAAAACTCATTTAAGTTTCCTGAGACTCCAGTTTCTTATCTGAAAAAGAAATGGCTACCATGGTCTCGGGGTTTGGCTAAGAATTACTTAATATAACAGGCAAATAATGCTTCGAAGTATTAGCTTTTGCCATCTGCATAATGAAAACCATCTCAATGTCTCATGGCTGTTGTATATGAGATGCTGTATATAAAATCACCTGGCACAAAATAGAGTTCAACGAAAGCCCTCACTCTCCATTCTCCAAGCCCCACATTCCTTTTCAATGCCACCCAATAAAATCAGCACCATTTGTCCTTCCTACCTACTGTAAAAACTTAGAAAAAGACAATACAGACTATTGGAAGAATACTGAAACTATACTCGGAGATCGAGTCTTTGTTCCAATTCTGCCTTTATCTCACAACAGAAAACTCTTCCTTTGAAGTTTGATTTATAAAGTGGGAGTGATAAGAGTATTTGATAGAAAATCAACTAATGGTAACAAAAGTCTTTTGTCAATCATAAACAAAGAAATAATTGTTTGAAATAATTCTAAACCTGACATCAAAATATGTCCTTAAAACTTATACTGTCCAACCAAACTACCCCTCCATACTCCACCTTGTTGTTTGTTTGTTTGTTTGTTTGTTTTTTAACCTGTTGACCTTTCATTTAGAGCAGAGTGCTATCTGGAGTGAAATTGGTTTCAAGACAGTCAGAGCAAATCTTGCTGCTCCTTCCTCCTCCCCTCTGAGTGAGCACAGTTCACTTGAGTGGCTTTGACATCAATACATTTCACTTCCTATAGAGCAGAGGGACTCAGCTTCCAGCCTGCACTAGAGGAGGTGGGACGGGCGGCAGGAGAAGCTAAACTAGTTCTTTCCTGGTGATGCCTAATGCTGAGCAAGTGGGATTAGTTTCCTTGGGAACCAAGCCCCCCAGGGACTCAAGGGCTGAACTCACCCCCAAAACCATTTGGGAGAATTGAGATTTCATATTGTTTTTTTCTTTTTTTACACTTGGATTTCAGGACATTACTTAGACAAAAGGCCACCTGAGAGCTGCCTCTTTTTTTGTGGGTAAATATAGCAGCAGGATCAAAAGCTGACTTACTTAATTTGTTTTCCTCTTTGTAACTTTAATCATATTCCCTGCAGGACAATCTTAGTCCTCAGAGATGTCAGGAATGCACCTTCATAATGAAAGAAATGATTATGCATCTTTTTTTCTTCTTCTCAAACCAATTTCCTGTCACTTATTAATTCTGGAATCTCCAAGAAAATTAATTCCTCACACAATCAATGAGGTATCATTATCATCATAATACAATGTTACTTTATAGATAGCACTCCCTCCCCAAGATGTATCTCTCCTTTTCCTTCTTATGTATGCCTCTTGCACACCACATTCTATTAAACTTGATCTGAACTTCCATCTTGAAATATTACATGTTATTCCGTTTTCACTATAACAACTCACTCCAAAATTTAGCAGTTGAAAGCAACAACTTTATTGTATTTTGCAGTAATTAGGGGGCAGAATTTGGGCACAGCTAGCCAGGGAATCCTTCTGGTCCATGAGACTTCGATGGGTATGGAGGATCAAAAATAGCACCATGTACCCGGCTGCACCTGTATATACCTACACATGTTGGCTTTTCCAGGTTCTGGTGGCTCCCACCTGTAATCCTAGCTATACAGGAGACTGAGATCTGAGGACTGTGGTTCAAAGTCAGCCCAGGCAGGAAAGCTTGTGAGACTCTTTTCTATAGGCACAGAAAAAGCCAGACTTGGCACTGTGGCTCAGGTGGTAGGGCTGTAGCCTTGAGCAAAAGAGCTCAGGGACATTGCCCAGGCTCTGAGTTCAAGTCCCAAGATGGATACCAAAAAACAAAAATTATAGTAGGTTAGTATTGATGAGAGGTGGTGAAGAATATGAGGTGGGACCTGGTTGGAGAAAAATGGTCACTTACTAGGATGTGTCCTTCAATCTACAAATTGTCCCTCCCCTTCCTGTAACCTTCTTCTCTCCTTCCATCTGCCATAGCCTGAATTTCTCTGCTGTGCTGTGCCCTCCCCACTGGGATGGGCTGATATCTTTTGAAATGAAGTCAAAATTAGTAGGTTTCCCTCTAGGTTATTCTCTCAGGTATTTTAGTCACCATGATGAAAGGAAAACTAATGCAGTATGTCTCTGATATATTTGAAAATCTACAGCCAACTCCCACGATTTCCTTTTTTCATTTTAGCTTATTTAGGAAACTAGCCTATTGTAGACACTTCCAATTTCTCTACTTGTAGTTGAGCGCACCAGCTCCATGGTTGTCTTAACATAGACCTTTGGACCTGGGTTTCCTATAAATGCACAATCAATATAGAATGCAAAATCAATATAAATGCAAAATAAAATAGGTTGGTGTTTGTTTTGTTAATTCTCACATCTGTCTCTCCACATGTGGATACAGTAATTTTAGAATAACAATGGATTCAAGCTTTTAATTTGCTAAATTAAGTTATATTTTATTATACTTTTCCTTTATCTTGCTTTTTTTACATAACAACAATATGTCTTCCCATTTTTTAACAGCTCAATTGTATTCCATTACATGGATCTATCAAAGTTTTTCAACCTGTCCAATTACCTTACTTAGGATTTTTCATCTCTTTAATAAAATAAACAGTCCTACAATGAACAGCTCCAGTGCAAAGCAAAGAATAGTTCAATTCTGGCCTACAGCATTTCTTATAGTCAGCATAGTTGCAATAATAAGGAATATACTTGTTTATATTTTATTCTTTTCTTCATTTAGTTAACAAATGGTCACTGATCACATATATGTGTCAGGAAGTAGCATAGTAGCACGATTTGGGAGGATATAGGGGAGCATAAAGTAGTGGTGGGGATGCAAGATCATATCTCAAAAAACAACCAGAGGAAGAAAGGTCTGGATGAGTGACTCAAGCAATAATGCATCTACCTAGCAAGTCTAGTGCTCTGAATTCAAACCACAATATTGCCATAAATAAATAAATGCTATTTAGCTTTAGTCATTCCAGAATGTCAACTTCTATCACATCACAGACATCAGTAACTCAATTATAAATAATACGTTCTCAATTGAAAATTTAAATAAGTATTACTTAATAAGGTAAATGAGCTGGGTGCTTGTGGCCCACACCTGTAATTCTGGCTACTGAGGAGGCTGAGATCTGAGGATCACTGTCCAAGAGTCTATGAGACTCTTATCTCCAATTAACCACCAGAAAACCAAAAATGATATTGTGACTCAAAGTGGTAGAGCATAGTCTATGGCAAAAAAAAGGGCTTAGGGACAACGCCCAGGCCTGAGTTCAATACCCATGGCCAAAAAATAAAATAAAATAAAATAAAAATAAAGTAAATGAAATGCATTGTACACATAAACTGGCATGTTAAATGGAATCCCCCCTGTACAACTACTTGAAGAAAATAAAAATAAGTGAATAATAAATTGAAACCATGAGAACATTTTTGAAAGAAATGAGTGAATTTGATGGTGATGAAGTATATTTGCAAATGGCAGATGGACATATATGTGTACTGAGTTCTCATTAAGAAGTCCCAGTTTCTCAACCTTTGAAGGAGCTAAGTAATCAGAGGTATGCCTTATGTCTCTGAAGACAGATTCAGCAGTGAAGAAATACCCTAACTTTCTTGGTCTTTATTCACATAACATTGAAGTAGTCTCTCAAATACTAAATACCCAGAATGTTAAACAAGCCAATGAAATTGTGGATTTTCCATTTCATATATATATATATATATATACATATATATATATAGTAATTAATAGAAGGGTTACATTATATTTGCCAAATAGAAGGTGCATTAATTCACATACATTGATACCCTTTCTCATGTCTTGGTCCACATTTCCCTCCCCCCCCACCCCTTATCTTGTTTTCCCCCCTTCCCTATCCAATTTCAAATAACCAAATACAAATATATCCAATATATCAGATAACAAAATGAGATACTGTAACAATTTGAGATAACTAAGGGACAGCAAAAGAGATGAGAGATAACATAGTACATTAAGGACAACAATCACTCATATGGCTTTTGTTTCTAAAATTTTGTTTAAAACTCCTCTATGCACAGAGTTCAGTCCCATTCTGTGGTCAGTATGGCCAGTAGTCCTGGAGTATTATCCTGTCCTTAAGACCACAATACCACATCCACAGTTGAGGGGATTGTAAAGGGCTTGGGCCACAGAGTCAAGAAAAATCACAACTGGTAGGGGAGGAAGATTTCCCACAGGGGAAGGGAACAGGGGACACACAGAAGCAGACAGAGAATGTGTGAGCACAACAGTGAGCTGTACCCACGGATTACAGTCTACACACTCAGGTGTGGCCAAGAAAGAAGCCATTGTGAGTATATTTGAATGCTAGGCTAAGATTCTTGGCATGATTATGTACACAGCAGGACAAGACATGAAGGATTTTAAGCAAAAGAACTGTCACTTATATTTGAAAGATTTCACTGTGTGGCACATAGATATATGCGAAGGAATACTAATCAGTAAAAGAAACACAAACTTCTGATACGTTAACGAGAATAAATCTCAAAAAAATAAAGCTGAGCCAAAAAAGCCAAATCTTAAAAGGGTCCATGCTGTATGAGTCGATTGATATGAAATTTGGGAACATGGAAAGTAATTCATGGTGGAAATCAGAATAGTGGTTGTCTAATGTGGGGGGGGGTTGACAGAAAGAAAAAGGAGCACACAAAGGAAGCTTCTGTGTGGATGGAAATGTTGTTTGTCTCCACTGGGACTTCAGAGTGTCTCTATTTTTGTTAATATAACAGCATGCCTGGAGTAATTACTTTATAAAGGAAAGATTTATTTTGGCTCTTCATCTTGGAGGTCAAAGGTCTAGGGAAATCTCATGCAATGATTGCCTTCTTTCTATAGAATCCCAAAGTGATTCAGGCCATGGAAAGATAGAGGAAATTAATAAGCATGAGTCAGTATGAGAGTGTGATAGCTCTCTCCCGCTCTCCTTTCTCTCTCCTTTCTCTCTCCTTTCTCTGCCTCTCCGTCTCCCTCTCTCCCTCTCTCCTCTGTCCCTCTCGCCCCTCTCTCTGTCTCTCCCTCTCTCTCTCTTCTCTCTCTCTCTCTCTCCCTCTCCCCCCTCCCTCTTCCTCTCCTCCCCTTAAAAATCCTCTAAAATGCAGTATGGGCATCCACTGTAATCTAATAATCAGCTCTAATCTAATAATCACCTTGCAAACACCCCTACCTTCCAATGACAACCATGGCCAAATCATTCCAGCCTCTGAAGACCTCTCAAGGATCTCTCCTTTTATCACACAAGGCCAGGGGTCCCTCAACCCACATCTAAGCCATAGAATGATACGTGCTCAGGGCCAGGAGTATGACCTAGTGGTAGAGTACTTGCCTAGCATGCACAAAGACTAGGGTTCGATTCCTCGGTACCACATACATAAAAAAAGAAAGGAAAGAAAGAGAGAGAGAGCCAGGGAGAGAGAGAGAGAGAGAGAGAGAGAGAGAGAGAGAGAGAGAGAGAGAGAGAGAGAGAGAGAGAGAGAGGAAGGAAGGAAGAAAAGCCGGAGGAAGGGCCTGGAGTTTGGCCTAGTGGTAGAGTGCTTGCCTAGCATGCACGAAGACCAGAATTCAGTTTCTTGGTACCACATACATAGAAAAAAAAGCCAGAAGTGGTGCTGAGGCTCAAGTGGTAGAGCTCTGGCCTTGAGAAAGTCCAAGGGACGGTGCTCAGGCCTTGAGCTCAAACCCAGGACTGGGAAAAAAAAAAAAGCCAGAGGTGGTGCTGTGGCTCAAGTCATATCAGGCCCTGAGTTCAAGCCAGGACTGGAAAAAAAAAAAAAAAAAGAGAACAGTACATACTCATGACTTTGCACTTAAGACATGTCATGTCTATGTTTATAAATTATAGATACAAAAGACAGACATCTTAACTGGGCATCAATATGAGAGTTAACGGTAAAGCTAGAGATCAAGCTGCTTTCCCTATTTTTTGCCTTCTATTACAGTTCATTCAGGCTTTCCTCCATCACTGTGTTCAGTCTGCTTCATACCCAAACCAATGAGACCAAGAAAAAAGCTGAAATACTTGATTTCCGAAGAGTAATTTTGCCCCCTCTTTTTCCTGGAAATAAGAAAAGCTATACAAGTAAGTTTTGCTCAGATTTCACTCAAACACCTTAGAGCTTACCCCTCTTAGAGACACTAGACTCAAGCTGAGCCCACGTCTGCTCAGTTCCCACAGAAGTTTATAGCTAAATGTGAAACTGTGGGACCCAAAAGACCCAGAGGCAAACATCCCAAATATCCAGTGCACCAGACAGAAATGCTTAAAGATCCAGATCCTATTATATGAAGCTGAATTGATTCAATTAAACAAGGTAAGGAGCTCCAATCAGCTGCTGGAACACATCTCTGCAGTGTGCTGAAACAATGGCCCGGGAGGCAGGCTAACATGGCCAGCTGGCATTACCTAACATATCACCAAGGCTGGGATAGCCAGCTCTGTAGAATGGCATTAAATCTTCCCATTCTTCTCAAAAAGCACTTCCTGACCACAAGATACCACATCTACCTTGAACTCCACTCTCTTGGCCACTTGAGATCATGTTTTTTTTTGCCAGTCCTGGAGCTTGAACTCAGGGCCTAAGTGCCATCCTTGGGCTTTTTTCTCAAAGCTAGCACTCTGTAACTTGAGCTACTTCTGATTTTTTCTATGTATGTGGTACTGAGGAATCAAACCCCAGTCTTTGTGCATACTAGACTAGGCCAAACTCCTGGCCCTCAAGATCATTTTTTTATGAGATCAAAATCAGGATTAAAACTTCCCTGCTGATGAACTGTACTACACTTGGACTCCTTTACCAAAATCATGCTTATTCTTATTAAATGGACTTTCATTTTTAATAGAAAATGCATTCACAAATCAAAACAACTCTAAGAGTCCACCTCACTCCAGTTAGAATGGCCAGGATCAAGAAAACTAATAACAGCAGATGCTGCAGGGAATGTGGCCAGGAGGGATCACTACTACACTGTTGGTGGGAGTGCAAACTCCGTTCAACCACTATGGAAAGCAATATGGCACTTCCTCAAAAGACTAAACATAGAACTTCCCTATGACCCAGCAATTCCACTACTTGGCATTTATCCAATCACCCAGAAACAAGGAGAGACACTATTTACCATAGCAAAGACACGGAACCAACCCAGATGTCCCTCAGTTGATGAGTGGATCAACAAGATGTGGTATTTATACACAATGGTGCTGTCAGAAAGAACGACATTGCCCCATTTGTTAGGAAAGGGAAAGACTTAGAAAAAATCATATTAAGTGAAGTAAGCCAGACTCAAAGGAAAATAGGCCCAATAGTCTCCCTCATTTGTCATAATCAGTAGAAACCTTGGGCTCTCCTAGCAGAGATTTACAATAGAACAAAATCTAGAAACATAAGGCCAAATAGTATGACACTAAATGTAAGGACCTCCAGGATATAGAAACAAAAGCCATATAATGAGTGATTGTTGTCCTTAATGTACTATGTTATCTCTCTTTTGCCATCCCTTCGTTATCTCATATTGTTACAATATTTCACCTTGTTATCTGATATTTTATATGTGCTTAATTGGTTATTTGAAATTGGATAGGGAAAGAGGGAAATCAAATGAGTGGGGGAAGGGTGGGAGGGAAATGGGGACATGTCATGAGAAAGGGTATCAATATTTGTGAATATAATGTAGCTATTAATAATGTAATGTAATTATTAATCACAATAAAAAAAGTTTTTAAAAAAAGAAAATGCATTCGATTACATTTTTGTAAGGATCCATGAATGTGCATTAGTTCCTACACAGTCTGTGTGTGTGTGTGTGTGTGTGTGTGTGTGTGTGTGTGTGTGTGTGTGTGTTGGAGCTTGAATTCAGAGTCTGGGCATTCTCCCTTATGAGTCCTTAGCTTTTTCACTCAAGGCTAGTGTTCTACAACTTGAGCTACAGCTCTTCCTTGTCATTTTTTTCTTTTTCTTGTATTTACTTGGACATAAGAGAATCACAGACTTTCTTGTCCAGGCTAGCTTCAAATCTCAATTCTCAAATCTCACTCTCCTATGTGGCTAGCATTACAGATGTGAGCCCTCAACCCCTGGCTTCATTCCTACACTTGCTAAGGAACTGCATTGCTATGAAAACACACATTAAATGCTAACTTATTCCAAAATCTTCCCATGTGCTCACAGCTACCACTCAAACTGGCAAATCTCCCTCTATGATCCCACTCTAACAGCTCATTTCCATCACGTGTGTCGCCATAACTTACTACCTATCCACTGGAGGGTGCTAGGCATTACCCTAAGCACCACATGTGTGACTAAGTCTTGCTCCTAAGAAGATACATGTCCAGTTATGTAGTTATTATATCCTTTTTTTCATTCAACAGACATTAGGTAAGCATCTACTAAATCTCAGGTACACCATGCACTGGACACTGACAAATGGCACAAGCATTCTTGCTATCCTCAGGAGGCTGTTTTACAGACCCATGAGCAAATGATTGCTGGAACACACAAAAGAGAATAATTGGCTGTATCTGAGAAATATTAAAGAAGGCGTCACTTGGGGCTGGGAGTTTGGCCTAGTGGTAGTGTGCTTGCCTAGCATGCATGAAGACCAGGGTTCGATTCCTTGGTATCCCATTCATAGAAAAAAGCCAGAAATGGTGCTGTGGCTCAAGTGGTAGAGCTCTAGCTTTGAGAAAAGCCTAAGGACAGTGCTCAGGCCCTGAGTTTAAGCCAGGACTGACAACAACAACAACAACAACAAAGAAGACGTCACATGGAAGTGGTGCTGTGGCTCAAAATGGTAAAGCACTAGCCTTGAGCTGAAAAGCTCAGAGACAGCACCCAGGCTTATAGTTCAAGCCCCATGACTGACAAAAAAAAATATTTTAAAAATAAATGAAAAAAAAACATGTCACTGAAAGAGATCTTAAAAGATAATGAAAGTTTGCTTGTTTTTAGTAGTTTGGTTGGTAATTTCATCCAAGTCATGAAAGTTTTACAGATTAAAAAAAATGAGCAGGGGACAAGTTTGAGGGCACCCCATAAAGTATCTTTATGAGCCAGGAAATGGAGATTTAAAATTACTGGGTAGCCACAAAGAGTGAAAGGTAGAGAACAAAGCTAGAAAGCAAACATCATCCAACTTCAAGACCTATGTGCTGGTGAAACAGTAGACCAATGGAACAGAATAGAGAGCCCAGAAATAGACCTTCATCAATACAGTCGATCAGTTTTCAACAAAGGAGCAGAGAACGCATTGGAGCAAAGTCAGTCTTTGTAGCAAACACATTTGGAACAACTGGACATGCACATGCAGATAAAGGAATCAAGACAAAGCTGCTGAACAATGGAGGCTCACGCCATTAATCCAAGCTACTCCAGAGGATGCGATATGAGGACTGCTGTCTGAACCTATCCTGGGGGGGAAAAAATCAGTGAGACTCATATCTCCAATCCAATTAACTGGCAAAAGGCCAGAAGTGGAGCTGTGACTCCTATGGTAGCACATCCGTCTTTGTAATAAAAGGCAAAACAGAGCTCAAGGTCTTGAGTTGAAGTCCTTCTATAAGCACACATGCACCAAAAAAAAAAAAAATAGACTTTAGATTTTTTTTGTGTGTGGGGGGGTTATAGGGCTTGAACTCTGGGCCTGAGCGCTGTCCCTGAGCTCTTCAGCTCAAAGCTACTGCCCTATTCATGGAGCCACAGCCGTGCTTCCCCTTTTCTCGTGATTAATTGTAGATAAGAATCTCACAGGTCTTTAGTGCTCGAGCTGGTCTTGAACCACGATCCTCAGATCTTGGTCTCCTTAGTAGCTCACAGGTGTGAGCCACAGCGCCCAGCTAGATCTTTAAAAAAAAAATTAATTCAAACTGAGGGGCCAGGAGTCTGGCCTACTAGTAGAATGCTTGCCTAGCATGCATGAAGACCCAGGTTTGATTCTTTGGTACCACATACATAGAAAAAAGACAGAAGTGGTGCTATGGTTTAAGTGGTAGAGATCTGGCCTTGAGAAAGCCCAAGGACAGTGCCCAGGCCCTGAGCCCAAGCCCAGGACTGGCAAAAAAATAATTCAAAGCGAAATTAATTTTTAAAATATTTTAAGGGTCAAACTACAAGACCCTAAGCACTCCTGGGAATTAACATAGGAAAGAAAAACCTAGCTTACCTTGGTATGAACATGACTTTTTTGTATACAACATGAGAGTCACGATCCAGTAAAGAAATAATTGATTGGGTTGGCCTTGTTAAAATAAAATGTCTGATCCCTGAAAGACAATGTCAAAAGAATAAAAGAGGATATGGAACAATAGCTATATAATGCGTGATTGTTCTTAATGTACTATGTTATTTCTCTTCTCTTTTGATGTCTCTTGGTTATTCTCATATTGTTACAGTATCTTACCTTGTTATCTGGTATATTGTATATACATTTATTAGTTTATTTGAAATAGAAAAGGGAAGGGGGAAACAAGATGGGGGGAGAAGGAAATGGGGACAAAAACATGAGAAGGGGTATCAATGTGTGAGAAGTAATGTACCTTCTATCTGGTGAATATAACTGTAACCCTTCTATTAATTACAATACAAATATATATAAATAAAACAAGCCACAGATTGGGAGAAAATATTCATAAAACATATATTTGATAAAGACTATTACCTAACTCAATGCTGGTGGCTCAAATCTGTAATTCTAGCTACCCAGGAAGCTAAAGTCAAGGGATTGTGACTTGAACTCTGGACAGGAGTCTCCAGACTAGAGACATGACTCAGTAGGCGGAGAGCCAGCCATAATCAATAAGCTGATTAAGAGGGCAAGGTCCAGATAATACACATTAGACCCAGTATCAGTATTCCACCCATAAGAACTGCTGAAACCAGTTCTCAGCCTCAAAGCCTACTAGCCACTGATGACTTGTGGATGGACCCTTCCTAAAGCCTTGACCTCAGCTGAATGACAACACCCTGCTCAAAATCACCCCAATCCCAGGTAAGCCAAAATGGATCTTTCTTACCCTAACTTGGGTCCCGTTGAATGACTGAATTCATTAAAATGATCGAGAGATCAATTTCTCTTTTAATCCATTCTTAATTTCTTCAGTTTCTTCAGCTTTTCTCAGCCAATCTGTATGTAACTTTCCATTTCTGGGTCTATTTCCAAGACAAACTAAGAACCAAATCATTTCTATCCTTTTGCAGGAAGTGAATGCTAAGCTTAACCTCCATCAGTTTGTACATATTCCTTAACCTAATGTTTAGTTAAAATTCAATGAATGTTGCCCTGAAAATGCATGCCCCTTCATTCTTTATAGCCAGAAAAATGTAAGTCCCTTCCCTCTCTGACCTCTAGTGCAAACACCATAGTAAGGAATAAGGAAGGATTCTCAGGTGGTTCCATGCATGGTAGAAAATGGAACATTTATAGAAGAAAGCAGAGCTCTGAGCCTTCCCTCTGACTAGCCCTGAGTTACTGTGATATGGACAAATCATTTCCTTTCTCCAAGTGGGGCCAAATGTACATCTAATTTACATAAAAATTTTCAAGAAAATTATCCAAACTGTAAATAAGCAGAAAGGTGAACCCTACATCCTTTCAATGGTGGAAAAAAACAGAGGTTATCTAGAATGTAATTTAGTTCTACTTACTATATACTATTAACTGAAAATGTTCAGCATAGTAAATTTACTTGTTACCTGATAGTGTTGTTCAGTAGCTATACTGTTCTTGGAATAAATAACTTGAAATATTTATAGCTCAATTGCATATGAGCTTCCATTTATAGTTTCCATTGCATGTGTGTGTACACATGATTTATCCCTAGCATGATTGTTTGTTTCCATTACTAATTAATGAGTTCAATAGTATTTCACATGTGATCTATATTTGCTTGAGAGTCTAATTTTCCCTTTTTAAAAATTATACATATACAAACAAGTTTTATCTGTTCCATGATCCTGGGGGGTGGGGGGCCATCCATGCTGGGTGCTGGATGCTGGTAGTACTAGCTCCTCAGAAAGCTGTGATCTGAGGATTAGGGTTCAAACCCAGTCCAAGCAAGAAAGTCCATGAGACTCTTATCTCTAATTAACCACCAAAAAGCCAAAAGTGGAGCTGTGGCTCAAGTAATAGAGTTCTAATATTGAGCACAAAAGCTCAGTGACAAAGACCAGGCCTTGAGTTCAGCCCTTAGACAAGTGTGCGCAGGAGGGGTGCAGGGGGGGTGGGGGGAGGACAAAACCCATCCACATATCCATCTTAAAAACTTAGGATGATGTCACGGTATTAGTGTCCCACAGAGACATCTAGAACCGCTTTTTCTAGAAATCTTTTGAATCATATGACAACTTTCAGAACATTTGGTGAAAGGAACTTTCCTGAAGTTTCCTAAGGCCTAAAAATAGGATCGTGTGTGACATTAATCAAGATGCATTGTGCTCCTAAGCTGACATGCTGAATGGTCACCCCATTGTGCAGCTACTTAAAGATAAATTCTAATTAAAAAATAGGAGCATTAGATATCGTCTGGTACTAAACATAGGCCCTTTATCACCACTCCTCAGATAACCGCCCCACATTTCAACTGCCTGTATTTCCAGTATGTACCACAGGAATCCACTATATAATAGTCAACCTACACCCCCAAACAACAGGCCTGCCTCGTAACTAGAATAAGATGCTTCCAGAAGACCAAATGTACTTGGTGAACTTCATCCCAACGCCCAAGAAAGGAAAGTCCTTCAGAATCAGATATGTCTATATCCTACCCATCTTTCTCATTTAGTAGAATCACAGTGCAATCTTGAACCAGAAATGAAAACATTCCAGCCTCAGTTCCTGCTGTCATATGCAAACTTCCTCAGTGGCTCCACAGAAGGACCGAAATAGAAAAGGGTTTTAAAGTCATTTCGTGCGGGGCCTATACCAAAGATGAGCTCTCAGTAACATCGCTCAGGGAAGACCTTGAGGGCTTCAATCCTTGGCTATGCAGCGGCCTCTCCCTGCCCCATCCTAGCCTCACAGTGATCAAGGGATGGGAAAATCACTCTGTTCAAGCAGGTGTCACTGTTCTAAACCTCCAGCCTCGTTTCCTGATCGTGTCTTAATCTGCTCATCGGTGGTGAAAGTTGATTTCTTGCACATTCTTATATCAGTGGGAATTTCTGCCCTTGGCTGACAGGCATTATGGGCTGGCTTTGACATACAGCCCTACAGGGCCTGAACAGCTCCTATTCTTTCCCTAGTCCTGAAAGGGAGCTTTGTGCCAAGGATTCATTAAACTGCACTGCACAGCCCCTTCATAAATGGGGCTCAATAATGAACAGTCGATTTAACTGGAAAAGCTGCTGGAGCTGTTAAATTAAAGGGAAATAAAGTGCACTTTAGGCTCAGTCTGCCAGAAGAAATGGTGACCTAAAAGGAAAAAAATCTTCATTTTTATTGAATTGCAGTTTTTTAAAAAGTCTAAAATGTCCAGGAAGCTTCCTTGTGACAGACGGGTGAGACAGAAAAGCTCAGAATGCAGGACTGGAGAATGCTTGCTTTTTTGTTCTCCAGGGTTGTCACAACGTGCGTCCTCAGAGGGTGAGTGGGAGTGATCTAATTTAAAGGAGGAAATATGAGACGAATTCTACAAACTGCCACAAGGAGTGTTTGTAAATAAGTAAATGCCTAAGTTAATACTAGGTTTTTATCTTGCATACTTTGAACATTGGAATGACCCATAACCATTC
The DNA here is from genome assembly GCF_031878675.1 of Megascapheus bottae. NCBI lineage: Eukaryota > Metazoa > Chordata > Mammalia > Rodentia > Geomyidae > Megascapheus > Megascapheus bottae. The sequence goes on from NC_143524.1 coordinate 51,229,831, forward strand.
TTGTTTTCCCCAGAACTTCAGAGAAAAGAGATCTTTCTCAGAAGAAATTCAATCGATTTTTTTTCCTTATTGTAACTCAGAGATATATTTGACTTCAGTGTTTTACCCTGAAATCTGACCCTGTAGGCTCTCTTAGATTAGAGCATTTTGGAAGTATACATTAGTACTAAAAAAAAAAATTCTCTTAAAGTACTGAACTGCATATCCCCCCCCCCCCCATTAGCATGAGCTGGTAGAACTTGTACACAGCAATGTGGTGGATTCTGATTACTCCTGTACAGAGGCAAAGGCCACTGGGCTGAGGCAAATAAGAGAATCTTATGGTGATCTCAGCTTTTCTGTGCTAAACTTCCATAACCCAGGGATATTTCATAACAAACACCTCCATCCTTCATGTTTTTTTTCTTATTTAGTTATTTCAGATTTTACCACTCTAATAAAAGTTTTCTCTGACTTGCATTCTTTAGCTTTGACCACCAATGATAACTATTTATCAGAGGGAGTGTAAAGAAAGTAGAAAAGCAAATTCTTTGGGGGAGGGGTGTTAGTCCGCTTCCACCCTCATTGTTCAAGGTCACAGGAATCAAAGTATACTGATCCAATTGAAAATCTATGCAGAAAGAGTAAAATTCTTTTCAACGAAGTACTTACTTTAAAAAAAATTAATATATATAATAATTGATTCAATTATTTGTTAGTTGTAATTCCTTAGAAAGGAAAAAAAATCAGAATTCAAGAATCTAAACTCTAGGAAACAGATACTTGAAGGGGTCAAGGGGAAGAATGCAAACAAATAAAATGAAAAAGAAGAGGAGAATGCGATCAAGAATTCAATATATATTCTCCATAATTAGAAAAGTGAGAGAAGGTGTGGGTTGGGAAGGATGAGTAAGACTGTTGAAAGGGGTAACATCAATCAAGATGCATTGTATTCATAAACTGTTAAATGGCCACTCCTTTGTACAATGACTTAAAAATTTACAGTAAAATTAAAAATGAAACCCAAAAAAACACACAGATCAGCAAAATGAATACCAAGAAACTGAAACATAAACAGACTGAAATGAAGGGGTATGGATGAATGAAAAAAGGGATGGTGGAAAAAGATATAGTTTTATTACTCAATGTACAATAAACATAAACACTAAATGAGGAAGCTTGAAGAGACCACTGGTAAGATAGGTAGCGGGGTGGGGGGGGGAATGAAAGGGATAACTAATCACTGACCTATTGTTTGAATTGCATTGTAATTCTATTTGAAGAAATCTTTTTGTACATCTATTTGAATCAAACAATTTTAATGGATAACATTCTTGCTTCCTTTGCTGTAAATGATCATTTCATGCCCTTAAAGCAATGACTTCATTGCTTTAAGAGATATGATGATGATGAATATAATATTCTACAATCCATAAATAATGAGCTAGCAAAAGCACTTGGGAAGACAGTTTCAAGTTCAATGAACGTTGTTCAACTGCAAATGCACTATGTACCCTGATGATTTGTCTTTTTCTCGTTTCTCTTTCCCTCTGAGATGTTAATTTTTAAAAACTTATCTGATAAAGTAGGCTATTGCTATTTCTAGTTCTTACCACAGTCTCCAAGTCCATCTCAAGCTTCATTCCCACATCTCCTCCAGATCACCTCACCTGAGCAAGAAACTCACTAGATCATGGAGAAGTTAGATCTACAAGAAATGAGGTAAGGGAGCATTTCTTGGGGTCAAATACCAAAAGGAGGTCACTCCCAAAGCCAAGGGAGGAGTAAGGTGACTAAGGGGCCGGGTGGGAGAGGTTTGGGGGACAGAGGAGGTGTGGATGGAGCAGGTTGTACTTCTTGATAGAAAAGGACACATGAAAGAAGAATTCTTGCACCTCATTCTGTGGCAAAGACCATTCCAGAGTCAAATTTGTACTGTAAGCAGTCACTTACCAAAAGGCCAATTTCCAAAATAACTCATGTGTAACAGGAATGACAACCTGTCATCTGCTAACAGGGATAATTTTACTTCTTTGTTTGCATTTGGATCTCTTTTATGTCTTTCTCTGGCCTTGTTGGTCTTGATACAAATTCCTGTACTATATTATAAAGGAGTGGAGAATATATACATCCTTTCCTTGTTCCTGATTTTAGAGGAAATGGTTTTAGTTTTTCACCATTAAGTATGATTTTGGCTGTATGTTTGTCATAATCAATCCTTATCGTATTGAGAAATGTTCCATATATTTCTAACTTCTCCAGAATTTTTACCATGTAAGTATGCTAGATCTTATCAAACGTCTACTAAGATGATCCCATTTTTGGTTCTGTTAATGTATTGTATTATGGTTAGTAATTTACATACATTAAGCCAGACATGCATCCCTGTATGAATTTCATGTAATCATAATGTATGATCACTAATTATTTTGCCAGTCCTGGGGCTTGAACTCAGGGCCTGGGCACTGTCTTTGGACATTTTTTGCTCAAGGCTAGCACTCTGACACCTGAGCCACAGTGCCACTTCTGGCTTTTTCTGTGTATGTGGTTCCAGAAAATTGAAACCAGGTCTTCGTGCATGCTAGGCAAGCGCTTTACCATTAGGCCACACTTTTGGCCCTATGATCACTAATTTTTAAAATTAGTTGTTGAATTTAGTTGGCCAGTATTTTTTTTGTTATTGGGATAATGTATGGAGGGGTTACAGTTACATTTGTCAGGTAGTGGGTACATTACTTCTCGAACATTGATTCCCCCTCTCATGTTTTTGTCCCCCTTTCCCTCCCCTCACCCCATCCTGTTGGACTGTTGTCTGCATCCTGCATTGACTTGGTAGTCAATTGTTTGATAAGGTGTGTCTCTCCACTGATGTGAGGTGTATGTCAGCTATAGTACCTTATCCCAGTCTGGATTTACTGAAATTTTACAAACAATATAGTACCATTCTTCACTTTATCTACACCTCCAGTCTTGCTATAAATTCATAGAATTGAATAGATTATTATAATGTTAGGGCTGGAGTTAAGCTTTTTGAGGTAGGGGGGATTGGACAAGTAATATAGTATAAAAAGGATGATAAAATAGGGAATGGAATATACTCCATATGAAGATCAATTGTGATAAGGAGTAGTGATTTAAAAGCTTAAAAGTAAATAAAAAAGATTAGAGTTCTGAGGGAAAGGATGGGTAAGGAGGAATAGTTTGCCAGAAAGGTAAGTGAGGAAACAAAATATACCCTGTTACTTTGCCAAAGTTTTAGATCAGTTCAACTAACTTGGGAGAGGAATTTATAGGATTATATAAATACAGGACTATATCATCTGCAAAGAGGGAAAGTTTCACTTCCTCTTTTCCTAGTTGGAACCTCTTTATGTTTGTCTCTTGTCTTATTGCTCTGGCTAGGAATTCTAACACTATATTGAAGAGGAATAGAGAATGTGGACATCCTTGTCTCATTCCTGATTTTAGAGAAAATGAATTTAACTTTTCACCCTTAAGTATAATGCTGGCTGTAGGTTTGTCATAAACAGCCTTTATTATATTGATGAATGTTGCATGGATTCCCAGTTTCTCCAGAGCTTTCATCATGTTAGAGATTATCAAATGCTTTTTCTGCATCTATTAAGATGATTTATGTGGTTCTTGTCCTTGCTCTTATTAATATGATGAATTAGATTAAATGACTGGTGTGTACTGAACAGTTTTGCATCCATTGAATGAATCCTGTTTGATCATAGGGTATAATTTTTTTGATGAGTTGTTGAAGTCATTGGATACAATTTCTTGGGAAGTTTCACATCAATGTATGTCAATGAACTATCTGGTTTGGGGATGAGAGTTATGCTGGCTTCATAGAATGAATTTGGCAATGAGCCTTTGCTTTCAGTTTCATTGAAGAGCTTGAGAAGTATTGGTGTAAGTTCTGCTTTGAAGGCCTTCTAGAATTCAGCTGTGAATTCATCTGGTCCTTGGGTGGGAGGTATCTTATTGCCATTTCTATTTCATTAATGGAAATGGGTTTATTAGCTGCTTTAAAACTTCTTGATTTCATTTGGGCATAGAAATTCTTCCATTTCTTCCAGAATCTCAAATTTGTTAGCATAAAGGTTGGAAAAGTATTTCCTTTTGATGTTCTGAATCTTGGTTATTTATGCCATGATGTTTCCATTCTCATTTCTCATTTGTGTATTTGTGTGTGTTCTCTTATTTTGGGGTATATGATTTGCTAGAAGTCTGTCCATTTTGTTAATTTTTTTTCAAGGAACCAATTGTTTTGTGGATACTTTCTGTGTCTTTTATCAACTCTAATACATTTGATTCTGATTTCGTTTTAATTATTTGTTTCTGTCTACTGGATTGGGGTTTGGTGTGTTGCTCTTTTTCCAGGAGCTTAGGAACATGATGAAATTATTGGTTTGGGATTTCTCCAAATGGTTAATGTAGGCACTCAGAGCCTAATTTTTCCTCTGAGTACTACCTTTGTTGCACCCCAGAGGAGCTGGGATAGTTTGTACTCTTTTTGTTAAATACCATACACTCTTGAATTTCTGTTCTGTTCTGCTCTGTTTGGCATTCTAAAAGCTTCTTATATCTGGATTTGGGAAGTTCTCTGCCAGAATTCTGTTAAATATATTTCCAATCCCATTAACTTCTTTCCAATTAGCCTCAATACCAATTAGCCTTAAATTAAGCTTTCTGATTGTATCTTGGAGCTCCTGAAGAGATCTGTCATGTTTCTTGGATTTGTCCTAATAATTTTCTGTTCTTTCTCTGTAAAATCTAGACTACCTTCAGTTCTGGAAATTTGATCTTCTGTATCATCTACCCTACTATAAAGACTTTCTACTTTGTTTTGTTTAATCTCCTTTCCTTCTAGGTGGGTCACTTCTCATGTCTTCCAATTTTCTATCGAGGCTTTGTTTTAGATCTTGTATAGTCTTCTTTACTTCCTTGATTTGGTTTTGAGTGCTCTCTCTCAAATCCTGTGTGACTATACTTTCATTGGACTCCTTTCCATGTGTTGGAATTTGTTCAACTTTCTGTTTGTAAATTTTATTAATTCCTCTACTGATCTTTGGTTAGCTTCATCACACACACATAAAACCTTATTCAGGCTTTCACATTTTCATTCATCTTGTTTACCAGTAGTATTTGTAGGACATTTTGAGGACTCTCCTCCAAATTTTTTATTGACTGCTCTGTTGCCTGTTTATTTTGAGCAGCAGATGAGGTTCCTTGGCTTGCCATTTTCTTGTGTTTCCATGGCTTGTACTGCCCATTTCAAAATGAGAGCAAATCCAATATCACAAAGGAATAGAATTTTAAAGACAAGAACCAGAGCTTCATACTTGCACAGACTTTAAGAGATTCACAATCAAAATAGGTGTTCTTCTCTCTCTCTCTCTCTCTCTCTCTCTCTCTCTCTCTCTCTCTCTCTCTCTCTCTCTCTCTCTCGTTTTTTGGATTTAAAAACAAATCCGATGCCACCACAGAACACAGTTTTAAGACAAATACCAACCCTGAGCCTTGTAATTGCACTGATTTAAGAAGTTAAAAAATTATAGATAGTTATTCCCTATATATCTCTGCTTTTCTTTATTAGAGTCAGGAGTGGGGATTTTATATATAGTTGTAACCAATGGATAAACCTATCATGAGGTTTGAATTAATCTGAACCAAAAGGATAACTTGATGAGCCACTTTAACACAGAGTGAATACAGATACAGTCTAGCTCATCAACAATCAACTATGGATCAACAAACTAAGAAAATCAAAGAAGGACCAAAGGACCAGAAATGAAGAGTTATAAGGAAAATAAGAGGAAAAATTAAGAGTAGAGGAAGGTAGAGAAGGAAAGGAACAAAGACAGATTAAGACCTAAATTCAGAGAAAGAAAAAAATATAGAAAAATACTTTAAAAGAAAAAACGTTAAAAATTATAAGTGTAAATAAATAATAATAAAATTGAAGATACTAAGACTGAGAAATAATGGATTGAGTAATCAAAATATAGTCTGAATTAAGTATGCTCATAATGACATTGTTGGCTATATATCTAGGAATGAATAAAACAGCAATGAAGAAGAAGCAAAGAAAAATGGTAAAAAGGAAAAATATTAAAATAATGAAAAAGAAATAATTAGAAAAATATGATTGGAAAAAAGAATTCTTCAATTTATTTGGAAGATCTTGAATCTCCCCAGTGTTTACTCTCCAGTTTCTTGATAAAGTTCTGATTTCCTTGTGGTGGTCAGCTTTTCTATTGCATATTTGGTTTCTCCAGTCAGTTTGTTTAAGCGGGCAGAAAAGAAATTCTGTCTTATAGATTTTGGGTCCTTGTGACCCTCCTTCCATGCTGAATTAGTAGGAAGGCAATCTGCTCTGTGTGTCATATAGGAGAGAGGTGGCTGTTTTCTTTAGCTTGGAGTCACTGCAGAGTAGCTTGAGTGTGGGTGGGCTTGTGGTCTGTCTGGAATCAGTAGCTCTTCCCAGAGAAGCTAGTTCCTGAGAGTCTCTTTGGACCAAGCCGGAGCCACTCTTGGATTTTTACAGCCTATCCAGCTTTTTAAATTTTATTTTTTAGGTTTTTTTTGGGGGGGTTGGGTTTTTTGGGGGGGGTGTTGTTGTGGTTTGTTTGTTTTTTACCTTCTGCAACCACAATAAGCTGCAGTGCAGCAGAGGGGTGGGACCACCTCTGGCTGTATTTACCTGGTGAAGAAAATTGTCCCACTATGGGAGAAGCTTCCTCCTTCTGGGTAGACCAACCTTCCCCTGGGTGGAGCTGACATCCACTGGACAGATTCCTTTGTCTTACTGGAAAATGGCACCATAGTCATTGCTTCTCAGGTCTAAGCTATCTGCTCTGGCAGGTTGTCTGCCAGTACCCAAGATGGCATTCTTCTCAGGTGGTGGGGAAGGGATCCCTTCCAGATACTCTTCTGTGAGAAGGAGTGAGAAAGTCTTTCATGGGGTACTCACACCTTCCCTTGGTGTTTCAGATTGTCTGTGATTTGCACCTGTTGGATGCCAGTAAGATGAAGTTTTCACTCCTAGTCACACTAGAGGTGAGTAATGAGCTGTGCACTCTGTCTCTGGTGCCTTTCTACTTGCTTTGTTGCTATGGTGGTGGCAGCTGCCACCATAACTGCTGCCAACATGTGCTCAAATTTGTCCACTTAAATAGGCTGCCTGAAATTTTTCTTTCTGGCCAGAATCTCTGTACTATTACAGCTGACTTGGTGTGACTCATTACCCATGGACTTTTCATTGGAATGTTAAAACTGGCTTCTTTCTTTCTTTCTTTCTTTCTTTCTTCCTTCCTTCCTTTCTTTCTTTCTTTCTTTCTTTCTTTCTTTCTTTCTTTCTTTCTTTCTTTTTCAGTCATGGGACTTGAACTCTGGGCCAGGGGGTTGTCCCTGGGCTCTTCAGCTTAAGGCTACCACCTTACCCCTGGAGCCTCAGAGACACTTCTGGTTTTCTATTGGTTAACTGGAGATAAGGATCTCACAGTCTTTAGTGCCCAGGCTGTTTTTAAACCTCGATCCTCAGATCTCAGCCTTCCTGAATAGCTAGGATTATGGGGTAAGCCACTAGTGCCTGGTCAAAACTGGTTTCTTGACAAGAGCAGCTGCACCTCTTTCATTTTCCTCTAACCTTCTTTATGTTTTATTATCTTTAAGTCATTGTACAAAGTAGACATTTCAAGTGAAGCATTTTGGCTAATTCTCTTAATGCTCTTTTCAAGTGACAGATGATAAAATTCTGAGAAGTAGCTAAAGATAATTATCAAGAACATCATTCATATGGGTAAGTGCTAGTATGGTAAGGATGAGTGTTCTAGGGGCTGGGAGTGTGGCCTAGTGGTAGAGTTTTTGCCTAGCATTCACAAAGCCCTGGGTTTGATTCCTCGATATCACATACCCAGAAAAAGCCAGAAGTGGTGCTGTGGCTCTAGTGGTAAAGCACTAGCAATGAGAAAGCTCAATGACAGTGCCCAGACCCTGAGTTCAAGCTCCAGGACTGGCAAAAACAAACAAATAAGAGTTTCTAAGATCGCACTCAATGAAGAAAAAATCCCTTAACTACAATGGTAGTAGGCAGAACACTTGCTTTAAAGCACACCAAACCCCATGGGAAAAGTCATATCATGCTTAACTTTTCCTGAACTTACAGAAAAAAAAATAATAAATCTTGTTCCTGTTAGCTTTTCCAAGCTTTTTATCTTAGTTGCATCATGAATATATGTGGTACAAAGGACTACAGGAGAATTGCATCAGATATTTTAATGTGTCAGTGAGTTTCAGAAAGAGATTTTAGTATACACATCTATAGATAATTCCATGCCAACAGTGTGGGACTCAGATCTCAACAACTTCCTCAGTCTCTGCATTTTTTTTCTACAATTTCCCTTCCTTGCTTTATATAGAGAATTTGGGGAATTGGCTTTGTCAACAAGAAAAATGAAAAGAAAAGAAAAAGAGATTATAGCTGACCTTGTCCTGGTAAGATATTTGCCATAAATATTGTTGCCAACCTGACAATTCCTAAACTTTCAAGAGATTTGAAACCCAGATCCACAGGGTATAACATATATATGACTTTCATTTTTCAGGTTTCAGAATGCATTAGACCAGTTTTCTTAGCAGATTTAGGGGGCTATGCAAGATAAGCAACAAATATAACCTCTCCGTATAACAAATATAAGAGATAACCTCTGTTTGGGTAGAAAAAAAATGCACATTTTCCTTGACCCAGTGCTCAACCACTGAGATTTCATCTCCTTCAGCCAACCGCATTGTATGTATCTGTCTATCACAGAAAAGCAGCCCAAAGAGCTACTAAAGGAGCTCAAAGAGCAGGTATCTAAAGAGCCTGATTGGCAAACCAAAAAAATTGGAAATATTTGACCCAGAGGAAAGGCAGGAAATCTTAGTGGAATATAAAGTAATACCCTCTCAAGATCTGTTCTCAATAATTCAACTATTTCTGTGGCCAGGAGTTTGGCCTACTGGTAGAGTGCTTGCCTAGCATGCACAAGGACCCAGGTTTGATTCCTTGGTACCATATACATAGAAAAGCTGGTAGAGGTGTTGTGGTTCAAGTAGTAAAATGCTAGCCTTGAGGAAAAAGCCCAAGAACAGTGCACAGGCCCTGAGTTCAAGCCCCAGGACTGGCAAAAAAATAAATAATTCTAGTATTTCTTCCATTATGTAAATTATGCACAAACTAACTTCAAGGAAATTATCTTTTTGGTATACATTTGTTATACAAAGCTTTTTATTGTGTCAATTACACACACAAACACACACACACACACACACACACACACACACACACATTCTAACCAATCTCACCTCTTCTATAACTCTCCCTTCAATAAGATTCACTGTTTGATTTAATGAAAGAATGACTTCAGTCACATTCACCTTCATTTACCCTGCAAGGAAATCATTTTAACCTAGGACAAACACCATGCAAATAACGGCTTCACTGTTATTTTTAGTTTAATCAAGTGTAGTTGATTATCAAAATTATTTCATGGATTGTGTGTAGGCTTTGTTTTTTTTTTCTTTTTGCATTACTGAGGCTTCAACTCAGGCCTCTGCACGCACTAGGTTGTGGCTCTACCATTTTAACCTCACTGTCAACCTGTTTTGCTTTAGTAATTGTTTTATGTGGAGTCCCATGTTCTTTTCCTGGGACAGACCACAGAATGATCCTCCAATTAGTGCCTTGAAATCGCTAGAATTACAGTCGTGCATCATCATGCCTTGGTTATCATGTCTTTGATTCTTTTAGTTTTGGTTATTTTAGTCCCTTCCCTTTTTCTAGCCACGGGAGGGTTCTTGTGCCCTCTACTAGGACATACATTAAATTGTTACTTGGAATAAGGAAGGGACTCTCTCACACTCAGCAACTACAATGTGTTATTTGGTGGGCATGGATATGAGGTTTGATGCTCTGGACCCACAAATCCTGAAGCTCAGAGAGTGGCTAGGAATGGGCCAAAAGGGGAGAGAAGGGTGATTCCATAGACCACGCTTTCTCAGGGAGAGAAAAATGCTTTCTTGTGGACAGATGGGCTCTGAGCAGCGAAAGGCTTTCTGTGTCAGAGAGCAACTAACTATAAGGATGCAGCATTAAACTTATGTATGGAGTAGGGCAGTGGTTCCTTAAGCTTCTTGACCCCATGTCACACTGGAAATAAAATAAGACTACTTGTTAGACAATCTGTAGTAACACAGAAGGAGATTTTCAGGCACCTATATGGGCTCCATTAAAAAATTATATTTTAGGGGAGTGCTCAAAAGGAAATGTATTCGTTACCTCAATCATGTAACTGTAGCCCCTGAGTACATCACCTTTTTAATAAAACTTTTTTAAAAAATATTATATTTTAACTGTTACACCATTATGGTAAGAAAAATTAGGTACAGGACAAGAATCATGGCAGTAGAGTACTTGCCTAACATGTACAACAACCCAGGTTCAATTCCTTGGTACCACATACACAGAAAAGGCCAGAAGTGGTGCTGTGGCTCAAGTGGTAGAGTGCTAGCCTTGAGAAAGCTCAAGGATACTGACCAGGCCCTGAGTTCAAGCCCCAGAACTGTAAATAAAATGAAGGATCAATGATAATAATCTACCTACTTTTCCCAATCATGCCTAAATTCCTCCTGTTCCCTCTGTAAGCAAGTGCAGCCATGGAATCCCAGGCTTTCTAGACACACAATATTCATTTGGAGCTGGATACCAATGCCTCACGCCTGTAATCCTAGCTACTCAGCTGAGATCCAAACCATAGCAAATGCTATGAGATGACAAGGAATCACCCCAAGAGAATATATAAGGTAAAGAGAGTAGAGATCTCCCTAGGAGCTCAGCATTTATACTGAGAGAACACAAAAAAGAATCAGAGTAGGAAACTGACATCCAGAGGAGGCATCCAGATATGTCGAGAAATAGCAAAGTTAACAAAACACTCTGTTCTGAAAATTAGTATCATACATACAATGAGCTTCCCCTCCCTGGGAAAAATAGTTTCATATTCCTCTCTATTCTCTTCTATTTTATTTTAACTTATTGTTTTCTATTTAAGTGGTACCAACAAATGGAACCCAGGGCCTCATCCATGCTAGTCAAGCACTTTACCACTAAGCCACCTTCCTTGCCTTTCTATTTTGTTTCTTGTCTTAAATCTGAGTTCACTCTTATCCCCCTTCTCATTACAGTTTCTTCTTCTATGTTAACAGCACACAGCAGTGACATCACTCTGCCTCAGTCACCAAAGAAGCAGCAGCACGTCTCTCTAACATACCATGGCCTGATTCAACTCTATCTCTTGCTCCAGGTGCCATCACTGGCTTTAGGTAGGAATTACCATTCTCTTCCTTATTTTCATGTGCCCCATCCCCTGATAAAACAAGATGTAAATAAAAAATAAATAGGAAATGCATATATAAGTTATAAATGTAAGAATAAATTCTTTAAGAGCATAGAAAAAGAGAAGAAATTGGGAAGGGGTTGGGGGAAGGGAAATGCGGACAAAAACATGAGAAGGGGTATCAATGTGTGTGAAGTAATACACATTCTGGTGAGTATAACTGTAACCCCTCTATTAATTACAATAAAAAAGAAACTTAAAAAAAGAGAAGAAATCTGGGGCCGGGAGTCTGGTCTAGTGGTAGAGTGCTTGCCTAGCATGCACGAAGACCCAGGTTCGATTCTTCAGTACCACATACATAGAAAAAGAAACAGAAGTGGTGCTGAGGCCAAGAGGTAGAGCTCTAACCTTGATAAAGTCCAAAGACAGTGCTCAGGTACTGAGCTCAAGCCCAGGACTGGAGAGAGAGAGAGAGAGAGAGAGAGAGAGAGAGAGAGAGAGAGAGAGAGAGAGAGAGAGAGAGAGAGAGAGAGAGAGAGAGAGAGAGAGAGGAAATCAGTTTTGTTTTGTTTTGTTTTGTTTTTTCCAGTCCTGTGCTTGAGCTCAGGGCCTGAGCACTGTCCTTGGACTTTCTCAAGGCTAGAGCTCTACCACTTGAGCCTCAGCACCACTTCCGGCTTTTTTCTATGTATGTGGTACCGAGGAATCGAACCCGGGTCTTCATGCATGCTAGGCAAGCACTTTAACCACTAGGCCAAACTCCCGGCCAAGAAATCAGTTTTTAAACTTGCTAAATAACAGTCTTGGGCATTCTTATATGCATCTACTAGTACAGATTTATGGTGTGTGACTGTGTATGTGTCTGTGTGTGTGTGTGTGTGTGTGTGTGTGTGTGTGTGTACATCACTGTAAATGTGCATGACAGAAGTGAGAGAAAAAAATCCTAGATGAAAAAATTCATGTTCTAAAATTTCAAGAAAATGACTTAAACTTGGAAAAATTAGATTGTATGACCCACATTGACACCCTTAGCCGCTTCATTTATAGAAAACACCATATAATCATAGTCACCATTTTTTATTCACTGAGCTGCTTTCAATTCTTTCTCATGCTGTTGGTGAGCTCTCCCCTCATAATCCATCAGAATTCCTGTGTGAACTCCCTCTACGTCCAACAAGGAATGGATATTGGCTGAAGAAGCTGTCACATCTGTCCCCCAGATCTCACAATCACACTGTCCACATCCTCACAAACATACCAGTCCCACCATACTAGGAGGCTAAGTGATAAGCATACAACAGAGAGAGAGGGAAGGAGAGAGGGAGGGAGGGAGGGAAGGGAGGAGGAAGGAAGGAAAGGAAAGAAGGAAGGAAGGAAGGAAGAAAGGAAGGAAGGAAGGAAGACAAGCCACCACACTCATTCTTAGAAAGTGCCACTCTTGTCCTTATCCAACTCTATGCCTCCTTTGAGCTTACTTACCAAGGATCTTACATGATTCAAACATTCCAGACTCATTCCTCCCGCTTTGTACTCCTTACTTCTTCCATGTGTATCTTCCAATAAGAAAATGAGGATCCAGACATTGTCCTCAAGGTTTAGGAAGGATGAAATAACCAGCCATGTGTGTATGCATTCAAGTTCCCTCTGTCTTCACAAGTCCTGACTTCAAACCTCCCTGACTCTGTTTCTTCTCTGTTCAGGAATATTCGAAGTCCAGGGGCCCCATCATCCTGTGGTGGCTTTGCTGGGAGATGAAGCAGAGCTACCCTGCTTCCTCATGCCCAGTCAGAGTGCTCAGCATATGAAGATAAGCTGGTTCCGCTCTCTGCCCTCACAAATGGTTCACCTGCACTCAGACGGGAGGGACCATCCCGAGGCCGCCATGGAGCAGTACTCAGGGAGAACAAAGCTTGTGACAGATGCTATTCATAAAGGGATTGCGGTCCTGAAGATCTTCCACATCCAGCCTGCTGACAGCGGATTGTATCACTGCAGGTTCCAAGATGGTGACTACTATAAAGATACAGTGGTGATGCTATACATAGCAGGTAATGGCCAAGCTTCTGCCCCCTGGCATGAGTTCTGTGATGCATGGTCATGTAGATTTGTTGGAGAGTGAGAATTGACCAGTCCTTCATCCTAATTACTCATATACCATTGTTTGCCTGGGGCCCCTTCTGAGTTTAGGCCAAAATCTACTATCTATTGATAACAGATTCACAGCAGGAGTTGAGAAATGCTCAGTGGCCATTTGTAGTGGATTGAATGAGACGCCAGATTCCTATTCTGTGTTGTCAAGACTTCTTCAGAGCCTGCTTTCCATTCTCTTCATTGGTATCTAGTAAATAGCCCTAACTTTTCAGGAAGAGGACAAACATGTATAATTGAAAAACTGAGTTATGACCTAAAACCCTCTCTCATTCCAGATATGGGCTCAGCCCCTCACTTCCATGTTCAGATCTCCAAACCTGGAGAAATGCGATTGGAGTGCACATCAGAGGGCTGGTTTCCTCTGCCAAAGATCCAGTGGACAAACTCTTGGGGACAGGAAATTCCGTCAGTGTCGGAGACTCAGACCCAGGACAGAAATGGACTGTTCCAGGTAACAGCGACACTGCTGCTCAGCGAACCTGCTGAGGTGAATATGACTTGTTCTGTCTGGAACACAGTTCTGAACCAGCGAAAGGAAGAGAAACTGTGCATAGCAGGTCAGTTTTCTCTCTTGTCTCACTCTACCTGGGATTTTGGTAGATTTAACTTTCCAAAGCAATTGCCCTTTCTGCAAAACTTCTTCTTCTTCTTCCTCTCTCTCTCTCTCTCTCTCTCTCTCTCTCTCTCTCTCTCTCTCTCTCTCTCTCTCTCTTCTTTCTCTCTTTTTTTTCCTTTCTCGTGGATCATGGGGCTTGAACTCTGGGCCTGGGCATTGTCCCTGAGCTCTTCAGCTCAAGGCTATCACCCTACCCTTTGAGTCTCAGCACCACTTCCCCTTTTCTAGTGACTAATTGGAGATAAAAAAAAAAATCTCACAATCTTCAGTGCCCCATCTGGCTTTGAACTTCGATCCTCAGATCTCAGCCACCTGAGGAGCTAGGATTATAGGCGTGAGCTACCACACCCAGCTTAAAACACCTTTCTTTAGCCCTCTAATATATCCATTCCTTCTGCTTCTCCTTTTCAAGGTTCCTCTTCAATTTTTTTTTGTTTTTTAATGAGGCTTCTACCTACATGTCCTGATGGGAAAAAAAATAATACCACAAACACTGGGCACCAGCACCCAGCTCCTATGATGCTTTTCTTATCTTTCATTACCCAAGAATGTGATCACACTTCTCAGACATTTATGTGCTTCTGAAAGGTGGTACTTTTAGAATAAATTATCATAGTTGGCATATCTACTGCTTGCACTGATAGTTCTAATTTAACTTTGTATTTAATGCCAGTTATCACATCAGGTTAGCTTCAAATTTGTAATCCTCTTGCTTTAGTCTAGTGAGTACAAGAATTAGAGAATTGTATCACTTTGCCTGGTAATATTTTAAAAGTGCATTTATATCAGTGTGAAGCATGAATTTTGTCAGACTTAATTGTTCTGTGATTGTTGTAAACATGGTTAAAATATTTTATGTTCATAATTATATGGTATTAACATATATTGAAATTAGACCCCTCACAATTAAAAAAGTCTTTGTGTTAAGAAAATATTTAAAATATGAAAACAATTCAGAAAGATCATTCTTTTTCAAACTTTCATTTGAAAATTATGAAATACACCTATCAAATTTAAAGGTATATCTGGGACACCGGTGGCTCATGTCTGTAATCCCAGCTACTCAGGAGGCTGAGGTCTGAGAACTGTGGTTCAAAGCCAGCCAGTGAGACTTTATTTTTGTGGGTGATGGGGCTTGAACTCTGGGCCTGGGTGCTGTCCCTGAATCTCTTCAGCTCAAGGCAACTTCTCTACTCCTTGAGCCACAGATCCAGTACCTGTTTTCTAGTGGTTAATTGGAGATAACATTCTCCTGTTCTTTAGTGCCTGGGCTGGCTTTGAAAACTATGATTCTCAGATTTCTAAGCCTCCTGAGTAGCTAGGATTATAGGCATGAGCCACCATGCCCAGCATAGGCTGTGAGACTCATCACCAGTTAACCACCAGAAAACCACAAGTGTTATTTTATTTAATGATTTCATTGCATGTTTTCATTTGTATTCATGGCTACAATCTATCACTAAATAAAGGAATGTGTTCAGTTATGAGTAATGTAACTTTCTAATTGACATAATCTTTATGTTAATGGGACTATGCTACTGTAAAAACACTGAAGAAACAAAAGTATTATCTATGATACAGAGTTGCCAGAAAAATTGGGCTTAAGTTCTAAGGTTTTTCTCATAATGTGCAAAATAAAAGACTTGGACGCTTAGTACTTAGAAGTAAAGCGAAAATAAGATTTTTTTTCTGTAAAGATACTAATTACTTTATTTCTGTTTTTTCTTATTGGCAAAGCCACCTTTGAGATAATATTAAGCTTTATGTCAGATTATGGACAGAAAGGGACCAGTCAGGATGGCAAAAGACAAAGATAGCCAGGGCTCCAACAACAGAGAAAGCTCACTTCTCCTCATTCACCCACTGTCCTGTTCAGACTCCAATCTCAATCCAAAGCTGCAAATGTAGTTCCAAAACATTAAACACAGCGTCTCATTTTTTGGTCACAACTTCAGATTCTTCCAATTTTTATACTTTCAGTTTTCACTGGCTTCTCAGCTCATAAACAGCAGTATCCCTTTGGTGGTTCCACCATTAAATCCCAGCTCCTCAGTATTAGCATGGCCTAAATTCCACAGTGAACACCCAAATCCGCGGTTTTGTTAATATTCTCAATTCAATTTCACTCTTCTTACTGCAATGATTACATTTCAGAACAAAATTTGTTTTCTGAAAGTGTGAACTACATAAGATATCATTTGAACATGGCCATGAACTTACTAAATAATCATAACTTGAGAGGGAACTAGAGATGGAGAGAAAATCATCAGAATGTAACTCTTGGAGGGAGTGTTTTGGAAAAACACTGTGACCAACTGTGTCTATTGATACTGATAAAGACCATTTGTATTTCAGTTAATGAGTCCTCCAGTCACTGGTTCTCCATAAAGACAGCTTTGGTGACAAGTTCTATACTGGGGATTCCCACATTCATTGGATTTTGTTTTTACAAAAGGAAGTTACGTGAAGCAAAAGGTAAAACTAATCTTGTCAATATTATGTGTTTCTCACCTCTCTGCCTAAAAATGAGATCCATATTTGAGAAGTAGATGCTCAAAGGAAACATCCTATCCATGAGGTATAGCGTATACCTTCTTCACAGGACTTTTGTGTGTATTAAAGTACATAGTTTACATAAAACATCTTACATTGCATCCGTAACAAAAGCACAATAAAGATTGTTGCCCAGAACAGTTGCTCACACCTGTAATCCTAGCTACTCAGGAGGCTGAGACCCGAGGATCATGGTTCAAAGCCAGTCTGGGCACTAAAGTCTGTGAGACTCTTATCACCAATTAACCACCAGAAAACCAGAAGTGGCATTTGGGCTCAAAGAGTAGGGTGGTAGCCTTGAGCTGAAGAGCTCAGGGACAATGCCTAGGCCGAGAGTTCAGGCTCCATGACCAACAACAACAACAACAAAAGTTTGTCATTATTGTTGCCATCATCATTGTTCATCATTTTGCAGGAGAAGGGATTAGGAAGATTAAAAAGGGATGAAAATAGACTAAATATTCATGTTACATTAAGTATTCATGAAGTTTCTAAATTAACCACCCCGAGTGACTGTCATTATGACATGCAAGAAACAAATAAAATCCACAAGTGTTTATTAAGCCAACCAAAAAATGTACCTACACTTTCCCCTGCACATATGTGTACCAGTCCAAGGAAATGCACTGACAACACACTTACTAGCAATTTCATTTCTAGTCCTGTAACCACGCCATCAGCAGAGAAACTGACAAGGGCAGAGAAAATCAGGGCTCATGAACATCATGGTGGGATTCATTTTGACTGTTTGCAGATCACCCTGTACTATATGTGTTCATTGCATCCCCTCTTTCCCTCCCTTTTCTGGTTTAATGAACTGCTCCATTGATGTGGGAAGGACTCATGTGAATAGTAGATCCCTGATCACCTCAGGACACCAATACGACACACCCTTCCCTTCAACCTTGACACTAACACAATAATCTTAATGTCTCAGGATGTTTTCTCACATGTTCAAACTGTTTCATTCATTAGAGACCCAGACACAGACCCCGAATGGCAACCACATCTGCCCTTCTGAGGTATCAGTACTTCAGGATCAGCCCAAAATGTGTGATGATAATCCTGATGTCCTAGAATCATCAAGCTGTCTCAACTCTTCCTGTCACCTGAACATGAAGTCAAAACACCAGCAGTCATCATATCTGTTGAGCAAAGCTAAATCTTTACTATGCTTTGCAGTGATGACAGACCCTGAGAGATGCTGCTGCTGCTCCCCAGCTCATTTGGAAAAAGTTCAAGGATCCCCTGACAGACATCTGCAGAGAGCTCTACCTTCTCATCCTGACCCCCTAAAAGTAGACAGTCCTGTCTGACTGCATCACCCAGGACTGCTTGCTGGTGGAAGGCTGCTTTGGAGCTACAGAAACTAAGATTTTTCATTGCTTCTTTGTTGTTATTTTCTTGCAAGTTCGGAGACTTGAACTCAAGGTCTAAGCACTATCCTTAAATTTTTTTCAAGGCTAGAGCTCTACCACTTGAGCCACAGCACCACTTCCAGCTTTTTTCTATGTATGCTACCACGGAATCTAATAGGGGTCTCATTGCATGCTAGGCTAGCACTCTAACTTTAGGCCAGACTCCTGGACCCTAAGATGTTTTTTAATTGTATTTTATTGTTGGGGTGATATATAGAGGGAGTTACAGTTACATTGGTCAGGTAGTGGGTACCTTGCTTGAACACTGATACCCCTTCTCATGTTTTTGTCCCCTTTTCCCTCCCCTACCCCCTCCCAGTCATCTCCCTATGAAGCTAAGATTTTTGTGGGATGTTCTTTCTGTAGTAAATGTAAAAGAAAGAGAAAAGTTAGTAAAGAAAGCCTTGGGAAAGGAATTGAGGAAAGAGAAAAATGATTTCCTCTAGATAAGAAAGGATTTCAAAAGTAAGGATTGTCTTAAAAACGTTTATTACAAAGGAAGGAAGACAAATTCTAGAAAGTGTGAGTATGTAGCAAATGGTAAGAGTATGTCTTAGAAATGGAGCTTACAAGTAAAATTGGCATGTAATTTAATTGGCTATATGTATGGCAGACCTCCCCTACTTTTGCCAAAGCTCAGGAAAGCTGAACTGGCTGATATTACTATTTAATCCAGTCCTTGCAGGCCTTACAATGGACACTGGAGGCACATTCATCACCTGGTTGCCAGTACCCTGAAACCTATGGACTCTGAACCTCATCATTCCTTTCTCCCCTGGTCCTGCTTCTCGTCCTCCTCCTTACTCTCCGCAGCCCTTTTCGTCTATACATCATCCCTACCAAGGATCCTTGCTACTAAGTCATGCCTTGTCCTATTTCCCACCTCAAAACCCTGGCAACCTGTACCAATCTACATCAAACCATCACATATGTGTGTGCTCGTCTGGGGCTTCGACGCTGTCCTTGAGCTTTTGTGCTCAAGGTTAGAACTTGAGCCACAGCTCCACTTCTGCCTCTCTTGGTAGTTTATTGGAGGTATGAGTCTCATGGATTTTCCTGTCTGGCCTGGCTTTGAGCTGTGATCTTTAGGTCTCAGCCTTCTGAGTAGCTATGATTACAGGCTTGAGCCATTGGTGATTAGACAGAACCACAGCAGGGTAGCTCTTCTTGCACAGCCCTTCCTTCTTTGACTCCAGTTCCATTCACTCCTCCAGGATCTGACTTCAAAGTTCCTCTAGCAGAGGTAATGTGGAGTGGAGACTGAGGTACCAGCAAACCCCAGACTCAATTTAAGTTGATGACCCCCTCAAACTAACCCTGGCCTTATATGCTTATTAAACAGTCAGCTTTATAAGATGCTTCGTAAACAGTTTCATAAGGAGGCAGAAAAGGACAAAAATAGGAAAGAATAGCCAGGCAAGCAAACCCCTATTCCTATTTGCTCTGGCAGCTGTTTGTGGTTTTTGCCTTTAAAAAGATTGTGTAAACCCTGAACAGAAACTACTCCCTGCCTCGCTGCACTGAGTGTCTGCGGATGAGTTCCATGCCTGGCGTGTATCCTACAATAAACCTTTGCTGTTGCATTTCGGATTCCTCGATCTCGGTGGTCTTCATTGGGGGACCCCTCTCCTGGGCACAACAGAGACAAATCTTTAAAGTCAGAGATTTAGACCAAAATCCTATTATATGAGCTGGACCAATTATTTCAGTTTTGTAAAGTCTACTTTCTGTTTGCATAACAAAGAGAATATTACTTGCCTTATGAAAGAGCTACATTCACTCAACAATAGTTATGGGAAGTGGCACTGTGGCTCAAGGGGTAGGATGGCAGCCTTGAGCTAAAGAGCTCACCAACAGGATCCAGGCCCAAAGTTCAAGCCCCATGACTGACAAAAAAAGTAGGTATTCTCAGTTATTACCATTGATCTGGTCAATGTCTTTCTATTACTTAAGAGTAATTTTTCATCCAAATTAAATAACTTTGCTTTTGCCTATCAAAAGTAATGAACAATCCAGGAGTGGTGGCTCACACCTGTAATCCTAGCTAATCAGTAGGCTGAGATCTGAGGATCAAGGTTCAAAGTCAGCCCTATCACAAAAGGACCTGAGACTCTGATTTCCAGTTGACCTCTAGAAAATGGGAAATGGGGCTTGGCTCAACGGTAGGGTGGTAACCTTGAGCTGAAGAGTTCAGGGACCGTGCCCAGGCTGAGTTCAAGTCCCATGACCAAAAAAAAAAAAGTACAGTAGAGCGGCTGAGAGTTTGGCCTAGTGGTAGAATGCTTGCCTTAGCATGCATGAAGACACAGATTCAATTCTTAGGCACCACATACATAGAAAAATCAGGAAGTGCTGCTGTGGCTCAAGTGGTAAAGTGCTAGTCTTGAGGAAAGCCAAGGGACAGTGCTCAGAACCTGAGTTCAAGCCCTACTCTTGGCATACACACACACAAAAAAAGGACAGTACAAATCACTACATGAATGGGTGATTCAGCGGAGTCAGAGCAATGGATATACCTGAAGTTAACAAATAATCAAATTAATAAAATATATAGTATCTACTATTTACCAGGAGTTCTGTCAAATTCTGTGCAAGCAGCAGTAACTTAGATAGGATCATTGCTCTTAGCAATGATCTCAAGCCCAGAAATTATTGTCTCCTTTCTGTGTTTTTTTAAAGATTTTATTAACATTGATTTTTCCATCATATTTCAAATGTCTATATTTAATAAACAAGCATTCAAGAAGGAAATCTCTACATACAGTCACTGGCACAAAGATTTTAGAACATAATTAAAATTAAGCTGAGTGTTTGTATCTCATAGATACATATTCATATATGTAATAAAGCAGTAAGTCTATAGAGAATTGTTAATATGTGGATATTAGCCCAATGGCCTTTAATATATAATCTATTATGACCCTAGATACTGTTCTGTAATGTTGACAGCAATGGCCATGAATTCTTAGGTCCTTGTACAAATCGTACTGATTCTTTGTGTAGTCTGGATATAAATAAATTGATTATGTTGCAAAAAAAAATACACAGCAAGACACTTTTAATCTGGATGGTTCCAGCCGTTCACCTGAAACCGAACTTTGGTTTCTGAGTAAACTTCTACATGGCCATCACTTTATCATCAGGAAAATTAAAGGCCTACAGAAAACTAGGACTGATAAAAGATAGCCAATCATGTGTCAGACATCTTCCATCTATGTCTCAGGAGGGAAAAGATCAAGCACAGGCACCCCTAATTATTATGTTTACTAGCTCAGAGTGGAAAACAAGAGAGCCTGAATCCACCCACCCCTCCCCTTTCCTTCTTTATCTGCTCTGTGCCTGGAAATAGCACATTTGTCATCATGGATTTCTACCTGGTTCACAGAGCCAACTTTCAAAGTAAATGATGTTCAGTGGCTGACTTCACAAAGCAGCCAAGAAGTGAGAGTATGAAGGCTTCGGGAGCCTCCTCCCCATCTCCTGTAGATAGTTCAGATGGGGACAGGTAGGCAGATGGGGAGAATGGAGGAAAAAAGGAATGAGGGGGTTGTGGTTCATGAACAAAGTGCTGACACTGAGGGAACACAGAGAATTGGATATTCTTCGGGCTTTTCAAGGACAAAACAGTGGTAGAAGGTAAACATTTAGAAGTGAATACTAACTGGCTTCCAAAATTCTTGTTAGCCATGGTGATTATCTCCTAGCCAAAGTCAACAGGCAAAGACTGATAAGAGACACAGCCTGATCTGTTTACAATTCTATTTAGAGCTTTTTTTCTCCCCTTTAAACAAAGCTGATTTATTCAGGCTCTAGAATCTGAGGCTCTAGACCCCTGAACTTCCTTTTATTTAACTCTTTGAAACCAGGAAAGAAAAGATGGCAGACCAGAGGGTAAGAAAGGTCTGAGAGTTCATGCAGCAGCATCTTTCCAAGACTATAGAAATGGGAGGGGCTATTACTGTACCAGCCTGTGGCCAAACACCTTCCAGAGTCCTCAGCCCCGACAGTCAGGCCCTGGACAGCTTGCATCCCAAGCTGTGTGGCCAACCATACAAATGGAGGCAAGGAGACAAACTTGTAAGAGTCAAAAAGCTGAGCTGTGAGACCTGAAAGGATTGGGAGGATGGAACGCCTCCTCTCAGAACTCTCAGAATGCTGAGAGTTTCCCAATAGGGTCACTTGGTCCTGGCTTGAAGGAAATTCAGATTGCTAGCCTGGGTGTAGGCTGTTTGCACACCAGACTTCCTGGGAACTTGAGGATAGGCAAAAATCGATGTGAATCATAAGTCATGTTCTGCTTACACCTACTTCTTAAGGTAATAAAGTTATTTATCACTTGAGTAAAATTACACCACATGATAGGTGCTTGGACCTCACTCTCTGCACGTATCCACCTGTAGCCTACCCAATATATATCTTGCAAAATGGACCCAGGACCCCTGAAGCTGGAGGAAGACTTCAGTACCCTGCTGTCCCCAAATTCAATTCCACAGTTTGGTGTCTCTTATTGCTTTGTTCCCATTCACCACAGGTTGTGGCAGAAACCACTGTCACTCAGCCCCTGTCACAAACTCAGACAACCACCAGTCAAAGAAAGAGGACTACAAAGAAAGCTAAGGCTTCTGTGCCTCATTTGCAAAGAAGAAGACAGGAGCTTATATTTTTCTAATAGCCTCCTATTCTTGACTTTAGTAGGGAGGCAGAGACTGTAGGTATGGAGCTCTCTAAAAAACAATTTAACACCTTAACTGTGTGCCTCTGAAAAGAGCTTACTATCCTAAAATGTGGTTCCATAGTATCTATAAAAGGAGAATAAGATCATATGACTCGCATTTAATGAAAAGCAACTAAGAGATGTAATAGGCCTTCAGAGTGTAAAGCACAGAACAAATGATTATTACAAACCTAATGTTACCAGAAAGTCAGCTCAGCTGTCAGACCAGTCCTTGTGTCCTTCAGGAGAAAGGTCAGGGAAGACAAGAAGCATAGTGAAAGACCTATGAAAGTCTATTAGGAGGGCCTGGAGTGTGGCATGGTGGTAGAGTGCTTACCTAACATATATGAAGCCCTGGTTTTGATTCCTTGATATAATATACATAGAAAAAGCCAGAAGTGGTGCTGTGGCTCAAATGGTAGAGCACTAGCCTTGAGCTGAGCAGCTCAGGAACAATGCCCAGGCCTAGGCGTAGGGTGGTAGCCTGGAGCTGAAGAACTTAGGGACAGTGCCCAGGCTGAGCTCAAGCTTCACGACCCACAAAGAAAAACAGAAAGAAAGAACGAAAGAAGGAAAGAAAGAAAGAAAGAAAGAAAGAAAGAAAGAAAGAAAGAAAGAAAGAAAGAAAGGCGGGCAAGGAAGGAAGGGAGAGAAAGAAAGGCAGAAAAATCAAGACAACTTTGAGATTCCACCTCACTCCAGTTATCCTGGTCATTATGCAGAAATCTAATAACAGCAGATGCTGGAGGGGATGTGGCCAGGAGGGATCACTACTACACTGTCAGTGGGAGTGTAAACTTGTTCAACCACTATGGAAAGCAGTATGGCAATTCCTCAAAAGACTAAACACAAAGCTCCCCTATGACACAACAATTGCACTCCTTGGCATTTACCCAATGGTTCAGAAACAAGGACATACTAAATCCACTAACAATGTTCATTGCAGCACTATTTACCATAGCAAAGATATGGAAAAAACCCAGATGCCCTTCAGTTGATGAGTGGATCAAGAAGATGTTGTACTTATAAACAATAAAATTCTATGCTGCAATAAAAAAAAGATATTGCCCCATTCATCAGGAAATGGAAAGACTTCGAAAAAATCATATGAAATGAAGTATGCCAGACCCAAAGGAACATAGGCTCCATGTTTCCTCATTTGTAATAATTAGTACACATCTAGGACTCTCCTAGCAGAGGATTATAATAGCTGAATACCTAGATACATAAGGTCATATAGGATGAGACCAAGTGAAAGGATTTCTAGAATTTGGAAACAAGAGCTTTATTTGGGAGATTGTTGTCATAATGTACTGTGTTATTTCTCTTCTCTTTTTTTGCCCTTTGGTTAATCTCATGATATTTACACTATCACATTGTTACTGACTTTGTTACCTGGTGTCTTGGATATGTTTATTTGTGTATTTGAAATAGGAAAGGGAAGGGAGAGGGGAAATAAGATGATTAGGAGGGATGGGGGAAGGGAAATGGGGACAAAAACATGAGAAGGGGTATCAATGTGTGAGAACTAATGCAGCTACTGTAACCTCTTTATTCATTATCCTGACTGTAAAAGAAAAAAGGGAAAAATATATTAAGGGTCAATAAATTAAAAAAAACTCTCACAATTATGAGTACTTAAAGAAGAAATGCTAACATTAAAAACTGTAAATTTAAAAACAGGAGACTGAGGCAATAAAAATATAATCTGAAACAAGTATGTACACAAGGAAGGAGAATGTCTACTAATTGCAGTTTCTATCTTTCTAGGAATGATCAGATCCACAATGAAAAAAGAAAGAAAGGTAAGGGAAAAAAGGATGGAGAGAATATGGCCCAAAAAGGAACAAGTAACAATGGAAAAAGTAAAATGTTAAAAATTATGATTAGAAAAATATTCTTCAAGGTTTTTTGGGGGGGAGGGAATTGTGTCTCCATTGAATTCCAGGTCTAGTCTCTTCATGAAGTCTCTTATATCTCATGATGATTTGTTTTCCTTTGGCTTAGCTGTTTGATCCAATCAGTGTTTGAGTGGGCAGAAAAACATTCTCCTCACAGAGCTGGGGTCTTTGTGACTCCCCACCTAGGTTAATTTACTGGCAGGTGATGAGCTTTATGAGTCACTTCCCGTTGGTTTTCTGCTCCTTCTGCCATCTGATTCTGTCTCTACCTGGCAGGATGAAGATTTCTGCTTCTAATCTGGTCTGTGCTGCAGCTAAGTGAGGTTCTGAGGTCTGGTTCTGGTGCCTTTGTCTTGGCACAGCTTCTCTGGGGAGCGGCCTCAGCCACTGCGACTGCTGTGATCTCTACCACTGTCCTCCTCCACCTCCTAAGAAAGATAAAGACTAGTCTATGGCCATACCACCCTGAACCCACCCGATCTCATCTGCTCTCAGAAGATAAAGTCTGGTAAATGATTCTCTCCGATCTCATACTAGTGTTGTGGTTGGCATAACATGCTCCTTTTCCAGACTGGCCAACAAACAGCCCTTTTGATACAGGCAGCTAATATTCACTTCCCTCCCCCCTCCTCACCCTGAAGTATCATCCCATTAATCAATCACAGCCAGAAATGGGCCCTCTTATGAACTGTTCCCCTAGGCTGTGATACATCTAACTCCACCATAATGGAATCCTCTGCTCTCTGATATGAAATCTCACCCCAGCCCCTCTAGATTATAAAACCTTCCTTACATCAGGACACACCCTTTTACTCTCCCTCCTGACAGAACTCACCTTTTCAGACCCTCTGCTGACAATGAAACTCTTTCACTGTACATGAATGTATGCCCTCATGGTTTTTAACAGAAGAAAATGAGTGAAGAAAAACAAATCACTGGGGACAAAGGATAAAAAGTATGATTCATTTTCCAGACAGTTTAAAGGCCTATGGAGTTGTTTGCATAAGCAAATGCAATGAGCTTCAGAAAATGTTGACCTTTGCCTAGCCTTCTGACTTTGTTTCCTTATCTGAAATGCTAATTTTTAAAAAACTTGTCCAATGAAATAGGCCATAGTTGTTTCCAGTTCAATTATTCCAGCCCAAACCAGTCTCCAAGTCCATCTCAAACGTCACTGCCATATCTCCTATAACTCAGATCACTTCACCTGAGCTAGAAACTCAGATCTACAGGAAATAAGGTGAGTGAGCCTCTTCTGGGGTCCCATGTAAAAAGGAGGTCACACCAAAAGGTTGGGGAAGGAGGAAGGTGACCACAGGGCCAGGTTGGTTTTCTAGCACAGGTTTGAGGGCACTAAGGAGATGTGGATGGAGAAAAAGGGATGGAAGAGGGAAATGAAAGAAAAAGAATCCTCACACCTCATTCTATGGCAAAGACACATTCAGAGTCAAATCTAAATTAATGTGAGTAGCTACTTACCATAAGGCCAGTTTGCAAAAGAACTATGTGTAACAGAAATTATAGTGGAATATAAAGAAAAAAAGCATAATGGCCTTATATATCTAGGTTTTGTTCTATTGTAAATCTCCATATAATGAATGATTGTCATCCTTAATGTACTATGTTATTTCTCATCTCTTTTGCTGTCTCTTGGTTATTTCATATTGTTATAGTATTTCAACTTGTTATCTGATATATTGGATATATGAGTATTTCGTTATTTGAAATCTGATAGGGAAGGGGGAAAAAGAAGATGAGGCGCAGGGTGGGGAGAGGGAAATGGGGACCAAGACATGAGAAAGGGTATCAATATATGTGAAGAAATGCACCTTCTATCTGGTGAATATAATGTAACCCTTCTATTAATCTCAATAAAAACATATGGGAGAAAAAGATGTCAAAGAAAAGCATAATATACAGTTCTTTTTTCTCATCTTGAAAAGTTTAATTTGGGAGGCTGGGAAATTGGCTTAGTAGTAGAGTACTTGTCTAGCATGCATGAAGCCCTGGGTTCAATTCCTTGGTACCACATACACAGAAAAAGCCTGAAGTGGCACTGTACCTCATGTGACAGTGCTAGCCTTGAGAAAAGAAGCTCAGAGACCTGAGTTCAGGTCTCAGAACTGGCAAAAAAAAAAAACCTTTAATTTTATGGAAACAGCCAGATGCCCTACAAAAAAATGAATGGATCACTGTACACAATGAAATTTTATTCATTCATTAGGAAGTATAAGATTGTCATTTTCATTTTTGACCTAGAACAAATCAACTGAGGTAAGCCAAGCTCAGAGACATAAATAGTATAGGCTAAAGCTAAATCTAAACTACCCTGGCACATGATAAATTATACAGGCCGTTAGGCATTCACACACAGTAAGTCCAAAGCAGGAGATGCTTAGGGGTTCCATAATTCCTACCTGCAGCTACACATACAAAATAGTGTTTAACACTAGACACCATGCAAAACACGGTGTTCAGTCCAGCCTAAGAGCATACCTAGATAATCTGGGAGTGGTTGGCATTTATATCGGTGAGAAAAACCATCATCGCCAGCTCAATGCTAGCATCATTTTAAATAGAGGTATGAGGCTGAGGGAGAGAGAATTGACTATCTCCATTCTTGAGCTAGCTATTTCCGCATATTCATCCACATCAGAGGTTCAAGGCATCAGGCCCCAATGCCAGAACTACTAGCAAAATCAACTACAAGGCCTTCATTCTGGACTGGGAATTGTACCACTTGTTTCTCCAGTCAAGCCTTCAGAATCTACTGAGTTATAGCAGACAGTTTCCCTGGTTTTCTAGCATACAGATGGCAGATTATGGGATTTCTCACCCTCCATAATTACATGAGCCAATTTTCATAATAATCTCCTCTTATGTACACACACACACACAGATGCTATGGGTTCGATTTCTATGGAGTGTTCTCAGTAATATATCTAATACATAACACATTATTTTGCTTGGCAAATTTAGAAGTTGGTGTTAAATCAACAGAAATGTTCTTTTTAAGGATGTTGCCTCCCTGTTGCCTCACATTTCTCTTTCAGTCTTCTCCCTTTTGCTTCACATTTCTTTCAGTGCAAGTAGAATAATGCTCATCTGGTTATACTATGTTGAACTCTGACTCAGAGAAACTACTTCTCTTATGTCTCAGTTAAATATTTGAGAATTGTAAACAGAATATTCCTGCTTCCAAAACTGGAATGAATTCTGAAATATTAAAAATAAAACAAAGATTAAAAATTTTAAAAAAATAAAAAATAAAATAGTGTTTATTGAAATAAACTCCAGGAAATGCAAATAAAAGGTTTTTTTCCTTTGTTGCTGCTTTTGTTTCCTTTTCTTTTTGCCTAATTTGTTTGTTTATCTGCCTTTGGGGAGTCAAGAGGGACACCGAAATAGGACAAGAATTGAACAAATTCAACAATGGTACACACTAGACATTCTATTGAAAATTAACTGAACAACTTATGTGTGTGGAAGGAAGGGAAAAACAGATAGTCAAGAAAGGAGTCACACTGTCCAAAGAAGAAATGTACTCTTTATCTGACTTATGTAGCATTAACCCCTTTATAAATCATCTTTATAATAACAGTAATTTTTAAAATAATTTCAAAACTGCTATCTAAACATAATGAATACAATTAATTTAATTTTCAAATTAAACATTGTTTTGCCAGTTCTGGGCCATGATCTCAGGGCCTGAGCACTGTCCTTGGGCTTCCTCAAGGCTAGAGTTCTACCACTTGAGCCACAGCACCACTTCTGACTTTTTTCTATGTATGTGGTACCGAAGAATTGAACCCGGGTCTTTGTGCATGCAAGTCAAGCCCTCTATCACTAGGCCAAACTCCCGGCCCTCAAATTAAACATTTCTTAAAACACAAAACCAAGGAACATTTTTTGCATTTTTAAATTATTTGTAAGTAGTTGGACAAAGAAGTCACAATTCAGCAAATCCATTTATGAATATCAGTTTTACTCCTTTTACCTTTCTTCCCCATCTCTCCCAATGCTACTGCTCATCACAGTGTTCTTCATTTATAGGATATAAATCAAATTTTGGAACTATATTCTCCCCTAACTCCTTCCTCTCTTCATTCATCTACCCCTTTGACTCCTTTTGAGTACCCATTTTCTGGTATTTATTCTGTTAGACGACTAGAGTTAGCCTACGGTATTACATCGTTTGTATTCTTGCAAGAAAAGACCATATTTGTTTAATGCATTTGTATACAGTTGCATACAGTCCCAAAGTATTTATCAGTACATGTATAAACTAGTTCTAGTTTCCACATGGGAGCAAACACATTTGTCCTTGTGTCTATGGACCTACTTACTTAACTAACATGACTTTTTACAAGTCTATCAGTCTCTTTGCAAATGATACAATATCATTCATCCTAATGGGTGAATGTTAATGGAATATAGCGTAGATCTAAGTGATTTGTTGTTGTTGTTCTTGTTGTTTTTAGTTTTTTATTTCTAGAAACCTCCCATACTCCTTTCCAAAGAGTTTGAACAAATTCCCATTCCCATCTATAGCATATTAGGGTACATTTTTGCCCACATCTATCACATCTGTTCTTGCATTCTGATGATGGCCATTCTAACTGGGTAAAATGAAACCTTGGTGTTGTTTTGACTTGCCTTTTCATTATGGCCGTCCCTCTCTCCATGTGTCTTTTAACTATTTTCACTTCTGAGAAGTCTTTATTTAGCACATTTGCCTATTTATTGATTTGTTGATTCTTTGAGGGTTTAGTTTCTTAAGTACTTTGATATTCTGGACTGATGGCCATAGTGGGAGGTATAGCTGGCTAAAACCTCCTCCCATTCTGGAAGCTGTCTATTTAGTTTATCCACTGAAGATAGGTGTCCCGCTCTGGGAAGAGCTGCCCCCTCCTGGGTAGAGCAACCTTCCTCTGGGCAGAGCTGACACCTCCTGCTCAGATTCCTTTACTCTAGGCACCTCAGTCACTGCTTCTCAGGTCTGAGTTATCTGCTAGCTGCTCTGGCAGGTTCTCTTCCAGTACCCTGGATGGCATTCTCCTCAGGTGAGGGGCCACCTTCCAGATGCTGTTCTGTGAGAAGGAATGAGGAAGACTTTTGTGGAGTACTCAAGTTTTCCCTTAGTTTTTTAGACTGTTGGTGAATTGCATCTGTCTGTAGACAACAAGATGAAGATTTTCTCTCCTAGTCACCCAATCCGCATTGGAGGTGAGTGAAGAACTCTGTTCTCTGTCTCTGGCACCTTTCTCCTGGCTTTGTTGCTATGGTGCAGTGGCTGCCTCTGTTGCTAATGCCAATATGTGCTCAAATTTGTTTTCCTAAGCAGGATCCTTCGTTTTGTTCTCTCTCTGTCTACCCAAAATCTCTGCACTGTTACAGCTCACTTGGAGTAACTCTCTAAGCCATGGACTTGTCACTGGAATGCCAAACTGGATTCTTGACAAGAGCTCAGTAAGATACCAGCTGCATCTCTGCCATCTTCGCCTGACCCTCTTTATGTTTTATTATCTTTAAGTAGTTGTAAAAACTAGACATATTAAGTGAAGTACTGTGGCAAATTCTCTTCATGCTCTTTTCAGATTTTAAAATCCAGAGAAGTAGCTATGGCAAATCTATACGTTTCCTTAAAAAAATTATCAAGAACATCATTCACAGTATGGGTAAGTACTGACATGGTAAGGTTGAAGGTTCTAAGTTCCCATTCAATGCAGAAAAATCCCCTAACTACAATGGTAGTGGCTCGGGACAGGACACCAACCCCCCTATAATGCTTTGGCTTTTTGTGAACTTACAGAAAAAAAAATAATAAATCTTGTTCCTGTTACCTTTTCCAAGCATTTTATCTGGGTTGCAGCACAAAGAACTACAGGAGAATTGCATCAGATATTTTAATTTATCACTGAGTTTCAGAAGGAGATTTTAGTAAAGACATCTATACAAGAACTCAATGTTAATAGTGTGAGATTCACTCTCTATCGTATCCCAACAACTTTCCAGGTCTCTGCAATTTTTTCTAAAATTTCTCTCTTGGATCCCTGAGGCCAGCCCTTCCACAGCTGATGCCTCCATCCCCTCATTCGGCCATATTGTTGACTGATTAAAACAGGGAAAAACAGTGTACTTTATAGATGGTGGCGACACCAAAAGTCCCTTCAGGTGGCCATCCAGCTGTGAAGGAGGGCCATTCTGTACTACAAAGACTAATTAGTTTCCCTTTACTGATTTCCACATTCAAATCATTAGCCTTTCCCTTCATATCCCTAAAGTTGCCAGTCAGAAGGGAAAGAGTAGTAGTCTGAGTCTGTCCTATTTCGTCTGTCTCAAAACAAAATATGCACACAAACAAAAACAACAGCCTCAGAGACACACAGAAAGACAGAAAGAAAATCCCTCTTGTCGACAAAGGTGAAAAATAGGTTTGCTTACGCCATTCTTCAAGAGCAACCAGCCTCTGTGTCCTGTAAAAAATGTCCAAAAGAATGAGGGTATTCCATGTCCCTCCAAAGAGTTCCAGAAAGTCTTCCAGGACCCCTAGTTGACTACCTACTAGGGCGTCTGCTTAGATCTTATGCCAACCTTATAAATCTGGCACCCACTGATTACGATGGCATCAACACCCACCGATGGGACCCAAAACCACATGTCATACAAATATTGGGCCACAGAAACAAAGCAACAAAAATGAAAGAAAGCAGACAATAAGGCTCACCAATCGGTAGTAGACTCTCCAATCTGGGAGTCCTGGGGTCTTGGAAAATCCCAGACGAGTCCCTAAATGTTGTGCCCAAAATTTAGGGTCACCAAAGACCACAAAGGAGTCAAATCCAATGTAAGAGCACAAGAGTCTTTATTTCAAGCTTGAGCCTAGACTCATAACTGATACTGGTGCACTGGGTCTTTATTAAGAAAGTTTCCCTTATGCTAAGGAGACCTAGCATATCTCCTATTCATTCTTGTAAAGTTTTCTGGGTATCTGCTTTTACCTCAAGGTCTTTGATCCATTTGGAATTAATCCTAGTCAGGGTGATATAGAAAGATCCAATTTTAATTTTCTGCAGGTACTTAACCAGAAGAACGTGAGATTCTTATCTTCAATTAACCACCAGAAAAGCAGAAGTGGGGCTGTGGCTCAAAGGGTAGGACAATAGCCTTGAGCTGAGGAGCTCAGGGACAGTGCCCAGGCCCAGCATTCAAGCCTCACAACCAACACACAGACACACACACACTCACACATACACATGCATATACATGATATATATATATATATACATATATATGTATATTGAGAGAGAGAGAGAGAGAGAGAGAGAGAGAGTGTGTGTGTGTGTGTGTGTGTGTGTGTGTGTGTGTGTGTGTGTGCAGGGCTATGAGTGTGGCCTAGTGGTAAAGTGCTTGTCTAGCGTGCACAAAACCCTGGGCTTTGATTCCTTGCTACCACATACACAGAAAAGGCCAGAACTGGTGGTAGAGCACTAGCCTGGAGAAAGCTCACGAACACTGCCCAGGCCCTTAGAGCCCTGAGTTCAAGCCACAGAACCGGCAAATATGTAGATAGATAGATAGATAGATAGATAGATAGATAGATAGATAGATAGATAGATAATGAAAGCAAGCGACCCAAAATAATGAATACAGAAATGAAGAATCAATTTGGAGGACTGACAATACCCGACTTCATAACTTATTGGTAAGCTACAGAAAACAAGACAGTTTTTATTAATGAAGGAAAAACTGATAGACAAAAGAAATAAAATGAAGGCTCAGTGATAATACTCCACCTATTTTTCCCAATCATGCCTAAGTTCCTCCTGTTCCCCTGTAAATAAGTTTCTGCTATTTCCATGGAACATTCCCAGGCTTTATGAACACAAATTATTAATTTGGAGCAGGATATCTATGGCTCATGTCTGTAATCCTAGTTACTCAGGAGGCTGAGATCCAAACCACAGCCATGCTATGAGCTGACAATGAATCACCTCAAGAGAATATGTAAGGTAGGGAGAGTAGCGTCTCCCTAGAAGCTCAGCATTTAAACTCAGAGAACAGAAAAAAGAATCAGAGTAGGAAACTGAGTGGAGGCATCCAGGTATGTGTGAGAAATACCCAAGTTAATGAAATGTGAAAGCCCTGGTAAAACTTCGAAAAACACTCTGTTCTAAGATACAGTGAGCTTCCCCTGCCTGGGAACAATAGCTCCATATTCCTCTCTCTTCTCTTCCCTTTCATTTTAATTTATTTTTTGTATTTAAGTGGTACTAATGAATTGAACCCAGGGCCTCATCCGTGCTAGTCAAGCACTTTATCACTAAGCCATCTTCCTTGCCTTCTATTTTTTTTCCTTGTCTTAAATCTGAGTTCATTTTTATCCCCCTTCTCATTACAGTGGCTTCTTCTATGTCACCAGCACTCAGCATTGACGTCACCCTGCCTCAGTCACCAGAGAAGCAGCAGCACATCTCTTTACCTTACCGTGGCCTGGTTCAACTCTATCTCTTACTCCAGATGCCATCACTGGCTTTAGGTAGGAATTACTATTTCTTTTCCTTATCTTTATTGTCCTATTCCCTGATTTAAAAAAAAAAGATAGAAATTGTGAAGAAACAGGAAATGCAGATAAGAATTATAAAAGTAAGAATAAATTTTTGGAGAGCATAGAAAAGGAGAAAAAATTAATTTTTAAACTTGTTAAGTAACAGACACTGTCTTGAGCATTCTTACATGTATCTACTGGTCCAGGCTTATGGTGCACATGTTCACAGACTCGTACACCGTGTGTGTGTGTGTGTGTGTGTGTGTGTGTGAGTGTGTGTGTGTACATCACTGTAATTGTGCGTGACAAATGAGAGAAAAAAGTCCTAGATGAAAACAATTCATTCTTAAAATTTCAAGAAAATGACTTAAACTTGGGAAAATTAGACTGTATTATGACCTATACTGACGTCCTTGCCTGCTTCATTTATAGAAAACACCATATAATCATAGTCACCAAATTTTGTCACTGAACTGATTTCAATTCTTTTCATGATATTGGTGAGCTCTCCATTCATAATCCATCAGAGTTCCAGTGAATTCAACAAGGACATTCTCAGCTGAAGAAGCTGTCACACATCACAAGCACACTTCACATCCTCATAAACATATCACTCCTACCAAACTAGGAGGCCAAATGATAAGCATACAACAGAGTGAGCCAGGGAGGAAAGCAGGAAGGTAGGCAGAATGGTAGGAAGGAAAGAAGGAAGGAAGGAAGGAAGGAAGGAAGGAAGGAAGGAAGGAAGGAAGGAAGTCCACTCACACTCTTGGAACTTGCCACTCGTGCCCTTGTCTAACCCTGTGCCTCCTTTAAGTTTACTTCCTAAGGATCTTACATGACTCAGTCATTCCAGACTCACCCCTCCCCCTTCGTACTCCTTACTTCTTCCATGTGCATGTTCTGGTGAGAAAATGAGGACCCAGACATTGTCCTCAAGATTTAGGAAGGATGAAATAACCAGCCATGTGTGCATGCATTCAAGTTCCCTCTGTCTTCACAAGTCCTGACTTCAATCCTCCCTGACTCTGTTTCTTTATTTAGGAGGATTCCAAGTTCAGGGACCCCATCATCCTGTGGTGGCTTTGCTGGGAGATGAAGCAGAGCTACCCTGCTTCCTCATGCCCAGTCAGAGTGCTCAGCATATGAAGATAAGCTGGTTCCGCTCTCTGCCCTCACAAGTTGTTCACCTGCACTCAAATGGGAAGGACCATCCCGAGGCCGCCATGGAGCAGTACTCAGGGAGAACAAAGCTTGTGACAAGCACTGTTCATGAAGGGACTGTGGTCTTGAGTGTCCTCCGCATCCAGCCTGCTGACAGTGGATTGTATCACTGTAGGTTCCAAGATGGGACCTACTACAATGATACGTCGATTATGCTGAAGGTAACAGGTAATGGCCAAGCTTCTGTCCATGGGCATGAGTTCTCTCATGCATACTCTTGTAGATTTGTTGGAAAGTGAAATTGACCAGTCCTTCATCCTAATTACTCACATACCATTGCTTGCTTGGGGCCTAAATCCACTATCTATTGGTAACAGATTCACAGCAGGAGCTGAGAAATGCTCAGCGGACATTTGTAGTGGATTGAGTAAGACTCCAGATCCATATTCTGTGTTGTAAAGACTTCTTCAGAGCACTGCTTCTATTGATAACTAGTAAATAGCCCTAACTTTTCAGGAAGAATAAAACATGTGTAATTGAAAATTTGAGTTATGACCTAAAACCCTCTCTCATTCCAGGTATGGGCTCAGCACCTCACATCCATGTTGAGGTCTCCAAACCTGGAGAAGTGCTATTGGAGTGCACATCAGAGGGCTGGTTTCCTCAGCCAAAGATCCAGTGGACAAATTCTCAGGGACAGGAAATTCCATCAGTGTTAGAGACTCAGACCCAGGACAGAAGTGGATTGTTCCAGGTAACGGCGACACTGCTGCTCAGAGATCTTGTTAAGATGAATGTAACTTGTTCTGTCTGGAACACAGTTCTGAACCAGCCAAAGGAAGAGCAACTGAGCATAGCAGGTCAGTTTTCTCTCTTGTCTTACTCTAACCTGGGACTTCAGTAGATTTAACTTTCCAAGAAATTTCATTTTCTGCAATTCTTTTCTCTTTTCTTTCTTTCTTTCTTTCTTTCTTTCTTTCTTTCTTTCTTTCTTTCCTTCCTTCCTTCTTTCTTTTCTTGGATGATGGGGTTTGAACTCTGGGCCTGGGCACCATCCATGAGCTCTTCAGCTCAAGGCTCCATGCTACCCCTTGACCACAGCCCCAGTTCCCCTTTTCTAGTGGTTAATTGGAGATAAGAGTCTCATGTTCTTTGGTGCCTCATCTGGCTTTGAACCTCCATCCTCAGATCTCAGCCACCTGAGTAGCTAAGATTTCAGGCGTGAGCCACCATGACCAGCTTAAAACCCCTTTCTTTAGACCTCTAATATACGAATTCCTTCTGCTTCTCCTTTTCAAGGTTCCTCTTCAGATTTTTAGTTTTTTAGGGGGCTGGGTCAATTTTCTACCTAACTGTCCTGATGAGGAAAAAAATACCACAAATACTGGGCACCAGTGCCCAGCTCCTCTGATGCTTTTTTTTAAATCTTTGATTACCCAAGAAGATAATCACAGTTCTCAGAGGTTTGTGTGCTTCTGAAAAGTGGTACTTCTATAACAAATTATCATATTTGGTATATTTACTGCTTGTAGTAACTGATAGTACTAATTTAATTTTGTTATTTAATACCAGTTGTCATACCAGATTAACCTCAATTTTATGATCCTCTTGTTATAGCCTCCTGAGTACAAGAATTACAGACAAGTACCACTTTGCCTGGTAATATTTTAAAAGTGCAGCTGCATCATTGTGAAGCATGAATTTTGTCAGATTTAATTGTTCTGTTATTGTTTTAAACATGTTTAAAATGTTTTATATCCATAATTATATGGTATTAACATATATGGAAATTGGAACCCTCACAACTAAAAGAAATGTGTTTGTGTTAAGAAAATATTTAAAATGTGAAAACAAATCAGAAAGATGATTGCTTTTTCAAAGTTACACTTGGAAATCATGAAATATACCTATCAAATTTAATAGTATAACTGGACACCTATGGCTCATGGCTATAATCCTAGCTAATCAAGAGGCTGAGATCTGAGAATTGTGGTTCAAAACCAGCCGGTGAAATTCTTTGTGTGTGTGTGTGTGTGTGTGTGTGTGTGTGAAGGGGCTTGAACTCCGGGCCTGGGCGCTGTTCCTGAGCTCTTCAGTTCAAGGCTACCGCCCTATCCCTTGAGCCATAGCCCCACTTCCCATTTTCTTGCAGATAAGAGTCTCTGGTTCTTTAGTGCCCAGGCTGGTTGTTAAAACTGCACTCCTCAGATGTCTCAGCCTCCCAAGTAGCTAGGATTACAGGCGTGAGCCACTATGCCGGGCATAGCCCATGAAACACTTACCACCAGTTAACCACTAGAAAACCAGAAGTGGCACTGTGGCTCCAGTGGTAGAAGGTTGGTCTTGAGCTGAAGAGCTCAGAAATATCCCCTAGGCCCACATTGCAGGCTCCATGATGGATAAAATCTAAATTAGAGGTAAAAATTCCTTTAGGGCTTCATTGCCCTAAAGGACATGAAATTACTATTCTTACTTTATATTTCTTTTTTTTACATAACCAGCTCTGTCATCCTACTTTTCCCCCATTTATGAGTTTATTGTTAGCATATTAATTATTGATTTTTATTGGGGAGATTTTAAATGACTTATACAATTCTATTTTTTTCTTACTATGTAGTAATAACATCTGCTATAAACAAACTTATTACCCAATTTCCAGCTAGGAGTCTAAGGCTCATACTTGTAATCCTAGCGACTCAGTATCCTGAGATGTGAGGAACATGGTTCGAAGGCAGCCACGGCAGGAAAGTCTGAGGGTCTTATTTCCAGTTAACCAGCAATGAGCCGAAAATGAACCTATGGCTCAAAGTAGTAGACCTCTAGTCTTGAGCAGAGAAAGCTGAAAAATAGCACACAGTCCCTTGGTTCTAGCACCAATACTGGCCCTTCACCCCCCCCCCAAAAAATAACAACAAAAAAAAACATTCCAAATGAAGATGGAAGAATATTGCCGCTTACTGATAGTAAATGTCTAGGAATAAATGGAATAAAAAATGTGTACAATCTAGTCAGGCATGGTGGCTCATTCCTGTAGTCCTAGTTACTCAGGAGGCTGAGATCTGAGGATCATGGTTCAAAACCACTCCAGAGAACTAAAGAACATGAGACTCTTATCTCCAATTAATCCTCTAGAAAATGGGAATGAGGGCTGTGGCTCAAGGAATAGTGTGGTAGCCTTCAGCTGAAGAGCTCAGGGACAGTGCCCAAGCCCAGAGATCAGGCCCCAAGACTGTCCAAAGAAAACAAACAAACAAACAAAAAACATCAGCCAGGTGCATTGGCTCACATCCGTACTTACTCAGGAGGCTGGGATCTGAGAATCAAGGTTCAAAGCCAGCCCAAGCACTAAATCCCATGAAACTCTTATCTCTAATTAACCACCAGAAAATCGAAAGTGGCACTGCGACTCAACAGGTAGGGTGATAACCTAGAGCTGAAGGCTCAAGGACAACACCCAGACCCAGAGTTCAAGTCCCAAAACCAACAAAAAACAAAAAAAGAAAGAAAAAAACCCTCCATTCACTCATGCAGAGAGATTTAAATATTTTCTTTATTTAATGCTTTCATTACCTATTTTCATTTGTACTCATGGCTACAATCCATCACTAACAAATTTGGCATTAGTGAAGTGCAAATTAAGGAAATGGGATCAGATATGAGTAATACAACTTTCTAATCGACATAATCTTTATGTTATTGGGGACATGCTACTGTAAAAACACTGCAGAAAAAAAATGTGATCTATGATAAAGTGTTGCCAGAAATATTGGACTTAAATTCTAAGGTTTTTCTCATAATGTCTAGAAGAAAAGTCTTGGATGTTGAATACTTAGAACTACAAAGAAAATGAGTTTTTTCTTATAAAGATACTTATCATTTTATTTCTTTTTTTTCTTATTGACAAAGCCATCTTTGAGATAACATTAGGCTTTGTGTCAGATTAAGGATAGAAAGGGTCCAGTAAGGATGGCTAAGAGGAAGGTAACCAGGGCTACAACAACAGAGAAAGCCCACTTCTCTTTCAGCCACTATCCCATTCAGACTCCCATCTCAATCCAAAGCTGCAAATGTCGTTCCAAAACATTAAATCCCAGTGTCTCATTTTTTTTGGTCACAATTTAAAATTCTTCCAATTTTTTATACTTTCATTCCATTTGCACTGGCTTCTCAGATCATAAATAGCACTATTCCTTTGGTTCCACCATTAAATCCCAGCTCATCAGTACTAGCATGGCTTAAATTCCTCAGTAGACACCTAGACCCACGGTTTTGTTAATATTCTCAAATCTATTTCTTTCTTCTTACTGTAATTATTACATTTCAGAACCAAATTTGTTTTCTGAAACTGTTAACTAAGTAAGATATCATTTGACCTTGGCCATATACTTCCTAATTAATCATAACTTGAGAGGGAATTAGAAGTGGAGAGAAAATCATCAAAATATAGCTATTGAAGGGAGTGTTTTGGAAAAACAGAAGATGCTGTGAACAACTGTGTCTACTGATACAAATAAAGACCATTTGTATTTCAGTTCCTGAGCCATCCAGTCACTGGTTCTCCATAATGACAGTTTTGGTGATATGTTCTATACTGGGGATTTCCACAGTCATTGGATTTTACTTTTACAAAAGGAGGTCATGCAGCAAAAGGTAAAAACTAATCTTGTCAATATTACATGTTTCTCACCTCTCTCCTTAGAAATGAGATCACTATTTCCAGTGCTCAAAGGAGACATCCTATCTATGAAGCATAGCATACACTTTTTTCACAGGACTTTTGTGTGTATTAAAATACATAATTTACGTAAAACATCTTACATTGCATCCATACCAAAGGCACAAAAAAAGGTTGTTGGCCGGAGCAGCAGCTCATGCTGGTAATCCTAGCTACTCAGGAGGCTGAGATCTGAGGATCAAGGTTCAAAGCCAGCCCAGGGACCAAAGAATCTGAGATTCTTATCTCCAATTATCCCCTAGAAAACAGGAAATGGGCCTTCGCTCAAGGGTGGGGGGGGAAGACTTGAGCTGAAGAGCTTAGGGACAGAGCCCAGGCAGCTCATGCCCTATGACCCACAAAAAAAGCAGGGGGATGAAAATAGATATATGGCAGCCAGGAGTTTGGCCTAGTGGTAGAGTGCTTGCCTAGCATGCACAAAGACCCAAGTTCGATTCTTCGGTACCACATACGTAGAAAAAAGACAGAAATGGTGCTGTGGCTCAAGTGGTAGAGCTCTAGCCTTGAGAAAGTCCAAACACAGTGCTCAGGCCCTGAGTTCAAGCCCAGGACTGGCCAAAATATATATATATATATATATATATATATATATATATATATAAACTAAATATTCATGTTACATTAAGTATTCGTGAAGTTTCTGAAATAACCACCACAAGTGACCATCATTATGCCATTGAACATGTAAGAAACAAATAAAATCCACATGTGTTCATTAGGCCAACCAAAAAATGTACCTACACTTTCCCCTGCACATATGTGTATCAGTCCAAGGAAATGCACTGATGAGAGCTCACTAGCAACATCAGTACTAGTCCTGTAACCACACCATCAGCAGAGAACCTGACAAGGGCAGAGAAAATCAGGGCTCATGGATATCATGAGAGGATTCATTTTGACTGTTTGCAGATCACCCTATACTGTATGTGTTCATTGCATCCCCTCTTTCCTTCCCTTTTCTGGTTTAATGAACTGTTCCATTGATGTGGGAAGGACTCGTGTGAATACTAGATCCCTGATCACCTCAGGACACCAATAAGACACACCTTTCCCTTCAACCTTGACACTAATAACAATCTTAATGTCTCAGGATGTTTTCTCACATGTTCAAACTGTTTCATTACATTAGTGGCCAGCACACAGGTCCCAAATGGCAACCACATCTGCTCTTCTGAGATTTCATTACTTCAGGATCAACCCAAAATGTGCAATATTCGTGATGTCCTAGAATCATCAAGCTGTCTCAACTCTTCCTGTCACCTGAACATGAAGTCAAAACACCAGCAGTCATCATATCTGTTGAGCAAAGCTAAATCTTTACTATGCTTTGCAGTGATGACAGACCCTGGGAGATGCTGCTGCTCCCAATCCCATTCGGAAAAAGTTCAAGGATCCCCTGACAGACCTCTGGAGGGAGCTCTACCTTCTCATCCTGACAACCTAAATGTAGACAGGTCACCCCTGTCTGACTCCATCACCCAGGAATGCTTGCTGGTGGAAGGCTGCTTTAGAACTGCTGAAACTAAGATTTTTGAAAGCAGGGCGAGGTTGTTCACACCCATAATCCTAGCCACTCCTGAGGCTGAGATCTGAGGATCAAGGTTCAAAGCCAGTGCGGACACAAAAGGACCTGAGACTCGGATCTCCAATTAACCTCCAGAAAACGGGACGCTGTGGTTTCACTCCAGGAGTAGGGCCGTAGCCTTGAACTGAAGAGGTTTCAGCCATGGCTATGGCACCTGTTTCCCTCCCCTCAGCCCCCGAACCTGAAGCTGGAGTCCTCCTCACCCCAGACCTGGAAGTCCGGTGTCCCCATAGGCGGAGACCTCTTGGATCCTGCTGGGAACTTGACTGTTGGTTGGGCCAGAGCCAGAGGGACCGCATCACCCCGGGCAGGGGCCAGGACACAAGGAAGGCTGAGGTCCCGTCGCCCTGGACCCATCCCGGGAGCCCCTCGCAGCCCCACGGGCCACCATGAAGTTCCAGTACAAAGAGCACCATCCCTTCGAGTTCAGGAGAAGGAAGGGGAGAAGATCCACAAGAAGTACACGGTCATTGTGGGGAAGGCTCAGAAAGCCCCAGCCCCTGATCTAGACAAGAACTGGCCCCACCTCACCGTGAGCCAGGTCTAGTCCTTAATCCGGAAGAGAACCCACCTGCGCCCCAGGACGCCTCCTTTTCCTTCCTCAACAACTTCATCCCCACCCCCAGCGCCACCACGGGCCAGCTGTCTGGGGACAACCCTCAGGACTACTTCCTGCAGGGGGCCTCGCCTAGGGGAACTGATTGGTAGACGCCCAGCCCCGATGGCACCTGCTCCTCTTATCCCTTCTGTTCCTTCTTGTTCTTCTTTGCTGTGAGGACAGCGATCAGATGGGTTTTTCCCAGGCCAGTTCACAGCATCTCTGGAAAATCCATTTGTTGTGTGATTCCCCTCCAGGCCCCCCTCCCCGGGGTTGGGGACAGGGGTAAAATCTAGGGGAGCTGAGTCTAGAAACAAGTCACCCCTCTATGTGCAGGGTGA
Source organism: Megascapheus bottae (assembly GCF_031878675.1). Classification (NCBI taxonomy): domain Eukaryota; kingdom Metazoa; phylum Chordata; class Mammalia; order Rodentia; family Geomyidae; genus Megascapheus; species Megascapheus bottae. The sequence continues at coordinate 51,271,518 of NC_143524.1, forward strand.
GCCTGTGCTGTGTGTTTGTAGGGAGGAGGCGGGGTCATCCATCTGTCAATCACGCTGGTGGCGCTCCTTCCCTATCTTCCCTGGATTCAGGCCCCAGGAATGCTGCAAATGGCTCTTGACCATAGTGTACGGCTGGCTTTTTTTTCCTTTTTTCCTCCTGTGGTTTATTTCCACCTTAGCGGTGGGGAGTGGTGAGGACATGTCTGGCACCCAGACAGATTTCCATTCATCTCTTTTAAGATCTTTCCCACTGGAAATAGGGAATGTGTGTTTTTGTCAACTGTGAGTTCTTGTGTAATGAAGTTATACTGTGGTCAGGCCAAGAAAATAAAAGTAACTGCTTAATCTAAAAATAAACACTTGTTTGTTAAACATGTCATTTGAAATATAATGTAAAAAATCAGTGTTAATAAATTCTTTAATAAATAAATAAGTGCTCAGGGACAGCGCCCAGGCCCATGGTTCAAGCCCCATGGCCCCCCCACCCAACTAAAAGAAAGAGTGTTTCATTTTGTTTTTGTTTTAGCCAGTCAGGTCAGGGCCTGAGCAATGTCTTTGGGCTTTCTCAAGGCTAGAGCTCTACTCCTTGAGTCACAGTACCACCTGTGGCTTTTTCTATTAGGAATTGAATTCACGTCTTCATGCATGCGAGGCAAGCACTCTACTTCTAGGCCAAACTCCTGGCCCCTCTAGGTTAAACTCCCAGCCACTAAGATTTTTTTGTTGTTGTATTTCATTGTTGCAGTGTTATATATCATGAAGACAAATGTTAGGTCTGGGTACATTACTTCTTGAACATTGATAGAACTTCTCAAGCTTTTGTCCCCCTTTCCTTCCCCCACCCCTTCCCAATCATCTTGTTTTCCCCCATTCCCTTACTTACAGAACTAAGATTTTTGTGGGACATTCTTTTTGTGGTAAATGTAAAAGAAAGACAAATGAGTAAAGAAAGCCTTGGGAAAGGAATTCAGGAAATAGAAAAAAAATTATTTCCTCTGGATAAGAAAGGAGATATCTAAACATCATCACTACCAAGAATCCTTGGTACTAAGGCATGCCTTGTCCTGTTTTTCTCCTCAAAACCCTGGCCACCTGTACCAATCTACATCAAACCAACATGTATGCGTGTGCTAGTCTGGGGCTTGTATGCTGTCCTTGAGCTTTTGTGCTCAAGGTTAGAACTTGAACCACAGCTCCACTTCTGCCTTTTTTGGTAGTTTATTGGAGGTATGAGTCCCATGAATTTTTCTGTCTGGGCTGGCTTTGAGCTGTGATCCTTAGCTCTCAGCCTCCTGAGTAACTATGATTACAGGCTTGAGCCACCAGCAACTGGATTGACCCACAACAGGGTAGCTCCTCTATCACAGCCCTTCCTTGACTCCAGTTCCATTCACTCCTCCAGAAGTGTGTGTTTTTGTATGTGTGTCTGTGTGTCGGTTGTGGGGCTTGAACATTGGGCCTGGGCACTGTCCCTGAGCTCCTCAGCTCAAGGCTACTGCCCTACCCCCGGAGCCACAGCCCCACTTCCACTTTTCTAGTGGTTAATTGGAGATAAGAATCTCACGTTCCTTCTGGTTAAGCACCTGTAGAAAATAAAAGTTAGATCTTTCTATGTCACCCTGCACCTGGATTAATTCCAAATGGATCAAAGACCTTCAGGAAAAACTTTACAAGAAGAAATAGGAGATACATTAGGTCTCCTTGGCACAACTCAAAACTTTCTTAATAAAGACCTAGACAATCAAGAAACAAAACAAATGGGACTGCATTAAACTGCAGAGCTTCTGTATGGCAAAGGACATAGCTAGCAAGTTGGGCGCCACTTGTGGGGCTAGATCTCTGGCAGGAGGTAAACGTGAACGACGTGCACACAGAACACATGCCTGGAGGACAAGCATGAACAGGTCTCATTTATTGTTGCACAGATCAGGAATTATATAGCCCCAGCACCCCAACCTCCTGAGTCCCCCCCCTCCCGCCAATCACCTAACAGGCACTTCCGATTGGTCCCTTGGGGGAGTGCAGGGAGCATGGACAGCTCAGGGCCCGCAAGCTAGGCAGACTTGCCTGTGGGTCACATCTCTAAGAGCAGGAAGTGTGCTTCTACTGCTGCTCCAGCTGACTCAGCCAGATCTGACCAGCTCTATCCACAGAAAAGTCCACAGAGTGGGAGAAGATCTTCACTAACCATACAACAGACAAAGGCTTCACATCTAAAATGTATCAACAGCTAAATAAATTCAATGACTCCAAGGCAAATCTTCAAAGAAACAACCATCCCATTAAAAGATGGGCCAAAGACTTAAAGAGAGTCTTCTCTGAAGAAGAAACAAAAATGGCCTATAGACACATGAAGAAATGCTCATCATCTCTGGTCATAAAAGAAATGCAAATCAAAACAACTGTAAGATTCCACCTCACTCCAGTTAGAATGGCCAGGATCAAGAAATCTAATAACAACAGATGCTGGTGGGGATGTGGCCAGGATGGATCACTACCACATTGTTGGTGGGAGTGCAAACTCATTCAACCACCATGGAAAGCAGTATGGCAGTTCCTCAAAAGACTAAACATAGAGCTTCTCTCTGACCCAGCAATTGCACTCCTTGGCATTTACCCAATTGTCCAGGAACAAGGACATACTAAATCCACCAGCACAACAATGTTCATTGCAGCACTATTTACCATAGCAAAGATTTGGAACCAACCCAGATCCCCCTCAGTTGATGAGTGGATCAACAAGATGTGGTATTTATACACAATGGAATTCTATGTTGTCATCAGAAAAAATGGCATTACCTCATTTGTAGGGAAACAGAAAGACTTGGAAAAAATCATATTAAGTGAAGTAAGCCAGACTCAAAGGAACATAGGCTCAATGGTTTCCCTCATTTGTAATAATTAGTGCAGATTAGGACTCTCCTAGCAGAGGATTACAATAGCTCAAAACCTAGATACATAAAGCCGTATAGGATGAGGCTAAATGAAAGGATCTCCAGGATATGGAAACAAGAGCTTTATCTTGAGTGATTGTTGTTCTTAATGTACTATGTTATTTTTCTTCTCTTTTGTTGCCCTTTGGTTAATCTCATATTGTTACAGTATCTGACTTTGTTAGCTAGTATATTATATATATATATATGTTTATTTGTTTATTTGAAATAGGAAAGGGAAGTGGGTAAACAAGATGATTGGGTGGGGGTGTGGATGGGAAATGGGGACAAAAACATGAGAAGGGGTATCAATGTGTGAGAAGTAATGCACTTATTACCTGGTGAATATAACTGTAATCCCTCTGTACATGACAATAAAAAAATAGATGGAGGTTTAGCTTAATACTGTGGCTCTGATACTCTGTAATCCAGTGGCTCATTCAGAAGCTTATAGAATCCCAAGGTCTGTGATTATAATTTATTTCCCTGTGGAAATTTGGTGGCATGTGCTTATAAGGATACTATCATTATCACAATCAAGATATATAACTTGTATACATTAAATGTATGTGCTTCTTTGTGTATCAATTATACCCTAATAGGCCTGTTATAAAAAGAGACCCCCCCAAAAAAGAAAACCACAGGATATCCAGGTGGATCTAATATAATTACAAAAACCCTCTAAATATAAAGCACGTCCCACTCCCCCCAGCTGTTTAGAAGAATAAATGAGAGACAGATTCTGGCTCACCAGAAAGAGATCAAATATCCATGCTGTGAGTGGTGTTTGGAGGCCATGTGGTAAGGAACTATGGGTTGTGTCTGGGGGTTAAAAGTGACCCTAGATAACAGGTAGCAGAAATATGGAGACTTCAGCCTTACAATTGCAAGGAAATAGACTCTGCCAATTAACCGGCAAGTCTGGAAGAGGAGACTCAGCCCCAGATGGCAGCCCTACACAATTCTTATATTTCAGCACCATGAGATCCTGAGCAGATATCTGACCTGCATGAATAAGTAAATTTATGATGTGTGAAGCTAAAAAAAGAAAGAAAATACAAATTATACAATATCTACTATTTCCAAGAAATTCTAACAAATTCTATGCAAAAAATAAATAAATTCGATAGGATCATTGCTCATAGGGTACTTCAACTCCAGAAATTATTGTCTCCTTCCTATGGTTTTTAATATATGATGTATTATGACTCTGAGATAATTGTTCTGGAACCTTAACAGTAGTGGACATCAATTCATAGGTCCTTGAACCAATCCTAATCCCTCTTTTGTGTGCTCTAAGCCTAGATATAAGCAAATAAATAATAAAGTTTACAGAAAAATACACAGGCAGACACTTTTAATCTGGATGGTTCCAGCCATTCCCCTGAAACCGAACTTTGGTTCCTGAGCTAACTTCTATGTGGCCATCACTTCATCATCAGGAAAATTAAAGGCCTACAGAAACTTCCTTCTGTGTCTCAGCAGGGAAAAGTTCAGACGCAGGTACCAGTGATTATTGTGTTTACTAACTCAGAGTGGAAAACCAGAGAGCCTGAATTCTCCCAACCCTCCGACTCCCCCTCCTTCATCTGCTCTGTGCCTGGACATAGGGACATCTGGCATCATGTGATTTATACCTGGTTCACAGAGCCAACTTTCAAAGTAAATGATGTTCAGTGGGTGACTTCACAAAGCAGCTGAGAAGTGAGAGTATGAAGGCTGTGGAGCCTCCTCCTCTTCCCTTTCAGATAGTTCAGATGGGGCCAGGTAGGAAAAAGGGATGAGGGGATTGTGGCTCATGAACAGAAGCGCTGACACTGAGGGAGCACAGAGAATTGTATATTCTTTGGGGCTTTTCAATGACAAAACAGTGGTAGAAGGTGAACATTTAGAAGTGAATACTAGGGGCTGGGAGTTTGGGCTATTGGTAAAGTGCTTGCCTAGCATGCATGAAGACCCGGGTTCGATTCCTCAGTACCACATACATAGAAAAAAACCAGAAATGGTGCGGAGGCTCAAGTGGTAGAGCTCTAGCCTTGAGAAAAGTCCAAGGACAATGCTCAGGCCCTGAGCTCAAGCCCAGGACTGGCAAAAAAAAAAAAAGAGGTAAATACTAACTGGCTGCCAGGATTCTTGTTGGCCATGGTGATTATCTCCCAGCCAAAGTCAACAGGCAAAGACTGATAAGAGACACAGCCTGATCTGCTTACAATTCTATTTAGAGCCTTTTTTCTCCCCTTTTAAAGAAAAGCTGATTTATTCAGACTCTGGGACTCTGAGGCTCTTATCCCTGAACCTCCTTTTTTTACTCTTCAAAACCAGGAAAGAAAAGATGGCAGACCAGATGGTAAGAAAGGTCTGAGAGTTCATGCAGCAGCATCTTTCCAAGACTATGGAAATGGGAGGGGGGTATTATTGCACCAGCCTGTGGCCAAACACCTTCCAGAGTCCTCCTCCCCCACAGCTAGGCCCTGGACAGCTTGCATCCCAAGCTGCGGTGACCAACAGTCCAACTGGAGGCAAGGAGACAAACCTGTAAGAGTCCCAAAAAGCCAAGCTGTGAGACCTGAAAGGATTGGGGGGATGGAACACCTCCTCTCAGAACTCTCAGAATGCTGAGAGCTTCCCAAAAGGGTCACTTGGTCCTGGCTTGAAGGAAATTCAGATTGCTAGCCTGGGTGTAGGCTGTTTGCACACCAGACTACCTGGAAACTTGAGGATAGGCAAAAATTGAAGTGAATCGTAAGTCATGTTCTCCTTACACCTGCTCCTAAGGTAATAAAGTTATTTATCACTTGAGTAAAATTACACCATATCATAGGTGCTTGGACCTCACTCTCTGCACATATGCACCTGTAGCCTACTCAATAAATACCTTGCAAAATGGATCCAGAATCCCTGAAGCTGGAGGAAAACTTCAGTACCCTGCTGTCCCCAAATTCAATTCCACAGTTTGGTGTCTCTTATTGCTTTGTTCCCATTCACCACAGGTTGTGGCAGAAACCACTGTCACTCAGCCCCTGTCACAAACTCAGACAACCACCAGTCAAAGAAAGAGGACTACAAAGAAAGCTAAGGCTTCTGTGCCTCATTTGCAAAGAAGAAGACAGGAGCTTATATTTTTCTAATAGCCTCCTATTCTTGACTTTAGTAGGGAGGCAGAGACTGTAGGGATGGGAGTTCTCTAAAAAACAATTTTTTAACACTTGACAAACCTCCACAGTCTGCACCTTAACTGTGTGCCTCTGGAAAGAGCTCACCATCCTAAAATGTGGTTCCATAGTATCTATAAAAGGAGAATAAGATGATCATATGATTCACGCCTAATGAAAACCAACTAAGAGATGTAACAAGGCTTTCTGAAGTGCAAAGCACAGAACAAATGATTATTACAAACCTAATGTTACCAGAAAGTCAGTTCAGCTGTCAAACCAGTCATTGTGTCCATCAAGAGAAAGATTCAGGGAAGACAGGAAGCATAGTGAAAGACCTAAGAAAGTCTATTAGGGGTGTCTGGAGTGTGGCCTGGTGGTAGTGCTTACCTAACATGCATGAAGCCCTGGCTTTGATTCCTTGGTACCACACACACAGAAAAAGCCAAAAGTGGTGCTGTGGCTCAAATGGTAGAACACTATCCTTGAGAAAGCTCTAGGACAGTGCCCAGACCCAGAGTTCAATCTCCTGGACTGGCAGGAAAAGGAAGAAAAAAAGATAGAAAGAAAGAAAGAAAGAAAGAAAGAAAGAAAGAAAGAAAGAAAGAAAGAAAGAAAGAAAGAAAAAGGAAGGAAGGAAGGAAGGAAGGAAGGAAGGAAGAAAGAAAGAAAGAAAGAAAGAAAGAAAGAAAGAAAGAAAGAAAAAGAGAAAGGAAGGAAGGAAGGAAGACTATTAGGAAAGGAATGCAACAGAGAAAGACACATTTTACATGGCATGATGGCTTGGAAATAAAACACTTCTGGAGCTGGGAGTGTAGTTGAATGGTAGAGTGCTCCCCTAGCATGCACAGATCCCTGGGTTAGATTCCTCAGTACCACATACACAGAAGAGACTGGAAGTGGTGCTGTAGCTCAAGTGGTAGAGCTCTAACCTTGAGCAAAGTGGCCCGGGCCCTGAATTCAAGTCCCAGGACTGGCAATAAAGGAAAAACAAAAGAAAACACTTCCACACATTCTAGCCATCTCTGGGACATGCAGATAGATAGATAGATAGATAGATAGATAGATAGATAGATAGATAGATAGATAGATAGATAGATGTCGATTTTGGAGCTGAGGGCAAAGGTTTGCAATTTTAGGAGTCACATTTACAGGTGTCCTAGTTCTCTCAGGTTCCAGAGCAGTTGGTTCTGAAGGGAATCAATCCAGTTCCCAGGAGATGACTCTACTGGCTCTAATTAATATAGCTTGCTGTCCTCATTTGGGGTGATCTGCCCTGCAAGGGTCTTCTTCCCCCAGGACTGGTTTCCATTCCTCTTGGTATACATGTTATTGGTCATTCTTCTCTTTTCTGGAGCTCAAGATGACTGCAGAGTTACTATGAAGAGACAAAATAGACCCCGAGGTGCTTTTCTCACCCTTTTAGTTAAGTTTGGTAGAAGGAAAAAAAAAACACTGTCCAGATGCAGTGGTTTGTGCTCAGGAGGCCGAGATTTGAGGATCAAGGTTCAAAGCCATCCAGCACAAAAGGACCTGAGACTCTTTATCTCCAATTAACCTCTAGAAAATGGGAAGTGGAGCTTGGCTCAAGGGTAGCGTGGTAGCCTTGAGCTGAAGAGCTCAGGGACAGCGCTGAGACCTAATTCAAGCCCCATGATCCAGAAAAACAAAAACAAAAACCCTTAAATATCTTCTATAAATATGCTTTGAATAGACTGAAAGTGGGTTGTCTCCAGAGTGAGCGTTTGCCTGTGCTGTTTTTTAGTACTTATTGAAGTCATCTGTGAGAATGTCCTAGTCCCCAGATCTCGCGAGTCAGGAAATTTAACTATGGTTTTTCTTTTCAAAAACTCTTGGGGCCTGGCCCAGTGGCTCATGCCTGTAATCCTAGCTACTCAGGAGGCTGAGATCTGAGGATAGCCTTGAGCTGAAGAGCTCAGGGACAGCACTCAGGCCCAGAGTTCAAACCCCACAATCGACAAAAAAAAATAAAGAATAAAGAAAAAGTCCCACACCTGAGTTGAGATGAACCTCCATCTCCAGACAAGTTCTCTGTACATTTGTGAGCAAAGGCACGAGCAATAATAAGCTGGCACAAGAATTATTTCCTGGTCATGGTTGGCAGGGGTCCTAGCCCCATGGCTGGCTCTGGGTCAAGCAATGAAAGGGAAGGATGGCTGTACATCACCACTGTGTAAAGTGAGCAACCCTTACTTCCTTTAAAAAAAAATCTTCTTTATTCACCTTCATCTCAACCCAGAAGATCTCTGGGCCAGGCAGCTTTGTGCCCAGATCCTTTCTCTTCCGTCTCAGGAAGCCAGAGCCAGAGCCCACTCCCTCTCCTCTAGTGTGTGGTCCAAGTTTCAATTCTGTCTGGCAGACAGTGTAGAGCACCCAGGTCAGAGGGGTCATCAGAATGCTAAGAGGAAATCTGATTGATGAGCAAGTGTCAGCGGGAATGAATGGGGGCCTTAATTAATGACTTCTGCCCTGTTTCAAAGAAAGGATCCCTTACAACCAGCTTTCTCTTTTCTCGGCAAGAGGAGAGAGAGAGAGAGGGAGAGAGAGAGAGAGAGAGAGAGAGAGAGAGAGAGAGAGAGAGAGAGAGAGAGAGAGAGAGAGAGAGAGAGAGAGAGAGAGAGAGAGAGAGAGAGAGAGATGAAATTGTGGTAGGGCAAGGGTCTGAGGAAGCAAAGGAAGATAAAAGAAACACCCCAATAATCCCAAATTTTCTGAACGACACAAAGGGGACTTCAAAGACAGACATTCTGGGTTGTGTTTTTATGTGCCAGACTGGTTCAGTGATTCTCTCCTCTCTTTGTTTCCACGGACAGCTAGGCTCCATTCCAAAGTTAAAAAAGAAAAGGCTTCATTGTTCTGATCGGAGCTAGCTTTTACAAGAAATTTCCTTCTTGCCACTGGGGCAAATTAACTGCCTCGGCTCGGGGTAGTGGTGTGGGAGCATTTTTCCAGAGCCGGTTCCCCAGTGTTGCCTCCCACCCTTCCCTGTTCCTCCAGAGTCACCTGTGTGTGTAATGCACTGATTCAGGTCAGTATGAAAGGCATAATAACCCAGGACTGTTCCAAGTATGCAGAACCCTGAGAAGCTAAGATGGCAGGAATAAGCCACAGCATATTCCTCTAAGTGGAATCTACACTGAGAATCCCATTCAGCCTTCACGTGAGCTGACCTGAGTGATACAGCAGTATAGAAAGAGCGAAGGTTGCAATCACAGCTCAGCCACTCATTGATGCTGTCTGACCTTTGAAGCCTCGGGGAGATGACTGTACCTGCTTTGAGAGCTTGCTGATGAGCTCATGACATGAGTTAACATGGGTAGAATTACTGGGCAATCACCAATCACTAATGATAGTTTAGAAAGAAAGGGAGGGGCCAGTCCTCGCCCAGTGAGGCAGCCAGCATGAGTATGTTGTGATATTACAAAGGCTACCAGAAGTTTGCACAGGCTGAGTACCTGTAGCTCACACTGTAACCCTAGCTACTCTGAAGTATGAGATCTAAGGATCCTGATTCAGCCCAGACAGAAAAGTCCATGAGACTCTTCTCTCTAATTAACCACCAAAAAAGACAGGAGCTGTGACTCAAGTGGTAGAGTGCTCGCCATAAGCACAAAAGCTCAGGGACAGTGCCCAATCCCTGAGTTTAAGGTCTAGGACCAGAACACACACACACACACACACACACACACACACACACACACACACACACAAAGTGTGTCGAAACTATAGGCTATAAAATATAGAGTATGATATGAGTTGAATATCTCTTATCTAAAAGTACAAAATCCACAAGGCCTGTACTGGAGCTTGAACTCAGGGCCTGGACATTGTCCCTCAGCTTATGTACTCAAGGCTGACATTCCACAACATGGCTTTCTGGTAGTTAATTGAAGATAAGAATTGTCATGGAAAAAAAAAAAAAGAATTGTCATGGATTTTCTCATATTAAGTGAAGTAAGCTCAATGGTTTCTCTCATTTGTCATAATTAGTATAAACCTTGGACTCTCTTAGCAGAGGTTTACAATAGAGCAAAATCTAAATACATGAGGCCATATAGGATGAGGCTAAATGAAAAGACCTCCAAGATATAGAAACAAGAGCCATATAATGTGTGATTGTTGTTCTTACTGTACTATGTTATTTCTCATCTCTTTTATTGTCTCTTGGTTATCTCATATTGTTACAGTATATTACCTTGTTATCTGACATATTGTATATATGTTTATTTGTTTATTTGAAATAGAAGAGGGAAGGGGGAAAACAAGATGATTGGGAGGGGTGGGAGCAGGGAAACGATGACAAAAACATGAGAAAGGGTAGCAATATTTGTGAAGTAATGTCTATCTGGCAACTATAATGTAACCCTTCTATTAATTACAATAAAAATATATTAATTTTTTTTAAAAAATGTCATGGATTTTCCTGCCTAGGATAGCTTTGAGTCAGAAACCTCACATCTCATCATCCTCAGTAGCTAGAGTTACGGGTGGGAGTCACTGACACCCACCCCCCTCCACTCAAGTTTTTTTTGTAACTCTAAGAAATTAACTACTTAAATTTGATAAAGTAACAAAAAATATATCCCAGTAGGCAGTTCAATGTTGGAGACATTTGCATTCTAATCAAGAACAAAATGGCTAACCATTATAACTCAGCATCATTTTGGAGAATTTCAGGATAACACAAGAAGACCAGAAAGATGCAGATTTGCATTATGTTTTAAAGGGAGAGACAATGATTTCAGTACTTATAAGTAACACAGTTGTTACTTTTTGTTTGTTTGTGGAGGAGTTCATGCTAGTTCTGTCAATGTCTGAACTCTGTCGCTGAACTTTTTTGTTGTTGTTTTTGGTCAAAGCTAGTACTCTATCACTTGAGCCGCCACAGCTCTACTTCCTGCTTTGTTGGTGGCTAGTTGGAGCTAAGAGTCTCACAGGCTTTCCTGCCTGAGCTGACTCCAAACTCCAGTCCTCAGATCTCAGCCTCCTGAGTTGCTAAGATGCAGCATGAGCCACTGGTTCCTGACACAGAAGCTTTGTAATAGAAAACCCAAGGACCTTTGGCAAGTGTTTTATTTGCCAAAGCAATGGAATCAGTCAATAAATATTGATATAATTCCTATTTCATTCCAGGAATTCTTTTAAGAACTGAGAATACAGACATGAACAAAACTGAAATTTCTCTTTTGTTCTGATTTTAGCCATATAATGAATGATTGTTGTCCTTAATGTACTATGTTGTCTCTCATCTCCTTTGCTGTCCCTTGGTTATCTCATATTGGTATAGTATCTCACTTTGTTATCTGATATATTGAATTTATTTGTATTTGGATATTTGAAATTTGATAGGGAAGGGAGGAAAACCAAGACGGGTGGGGGGTGTGGGGGGGGAGGGAAACGGGTACCAAGACATGTGAAAGGGTATCAATGTATGTGAATTAATGCACCTTCTATCTGGCAAATATCATGTAACCCTTTTACTAATTACAATAAAAAAATAAAAAAATAAGAAAAAAAATAAAACTACATGCGGGGGGGGAGAATGGGGGGAGGGTAATGGGTGCCAAGATATATGAAAGGGTATCAATGTAAGTGAATTAATGCACCTTCTATCTGGCAAATATCATGTAACCCTTTTATTAATTACAATAAAAATATATTAAAAAAATAGAAGAAAAAAAAAAGAATTTAGGGAAGAGTTTGTGGTTGGGGATATAAATTTGAAATCAATTAGTCTATACTAAATCCAGGAGAGTAAGTACAAACTGGAACTAGCAATACAAAGCTGAGTCTCATCACACATTGTGTTGAAGAGGTCAAGATGAACAGGAGATTCTGGGTTGAAAATAGGACAAGCATATACCCCAGAATCATTAGCTTCGGTCCTTTTGACACTAATCCATTAGAAAGGAAGAATATTCCCATTTACTGATAGTAAGTGTCTAGGAATAAATGTAATAAGAAATGTATACAATCTAGCCGGGCCTAGTGGCTCACGCCTGTAATCCTAGCTACTCAGGAGGCTGAGATCTGAGGATCATAGATCAAAGCCGGCCCACCACTAAAGAAGTCCATAAGACTCTTATCTCCAATTAACCACTAGGAAACTAGAAGTGGCACTGTGGTACAAGGGGTAGGGCAGTAGCCTTGAGCTGAAGAGCTCAGGCCCAGAGTTCAATCCCATGACCAACCAAAATGAAAGAAAGAAAGAAAGAAAGAAAGAAAGAAAGAAAGAAAGAAAGAAAGACAATCTATATAAAGGTAACTAAAATTCTTATAGAAAAAAATATATAAAGGTTAAATAAGCAAAGACACTTACCAAGTTCCTGCATAGGGAAATTTCATATGAAATATAAGGATTTCAGTCCTTCCAAGGTAAGTTCAATTAGAATTTCAGTAGGTTTTGATTCCAGATCTTATTTTAAAGTATGTAATCTAGCTAGCCCTAAAGAAAAAATGAAATTGGGGCATTTATACCACATACTAAAAAAGAATGTGACTAGAGATCATTATATTAAATGAAACTGGACACAGGAAAACAAATACTGAGGGCTGTGCAGGGTAGCTCCAGTTACTTGGGAGACAGAGATCCGAAGAACTACAATATGAAGTCAGTCCAGAAAAAAAAAGATAGTCAGAGAGATCCCACGTTTCAATAAACAAGCCAAAAATGTCAGAGGATGGAGAAGCCCAGCAGAGTGAGGACAACCTTCCCAAAAAGAAAAGAACCATCATGGTGAGAAGAGAATCCACTGGAGACGAGGATGTTATGGTCATATGTATAGCACTAAGAGATGGAGGTCCTTGGGAAGTTGTTGGATCATGAAGAAGAGCCCGGGAGGCTGAAATTAACACCCCATCTTATATAACAGTGTTACCAAGTTTTGTGTATTGATGAGGAAAAGACAACCAAAACAGACAAAGTCACTGGCTGCTGGTGCCTCATCCCTGTAATCCTAGCTACTCAGGAGGCTGAGATCTGAGTGTGGTAGTCTCTAAGCTACTCTGGATAGAAAAGTCCATGAGATACTTACCTCCAATTAACAAGCAAAAAGCTGTAAGTGAAGCTGTGGCTCAAGTGGTAGAGTAATAGCCTTGACCAGGACAAATACCAAGAGTATGAGGCTCTGAGCATACACACACACACACACACACACACACACACACACACACAGAAGTGATACACAGAAGAGGTCAATATGAGAGAAAACTTTATCTTGTTAGGGTTCAGTAAAATACAAGTGAAGGCAACAATCAGATACTATGAAACTGGCCAAAATAACAAAAGCTGTAGGATCCATGGCAGATAAAAACATGGGTCTCTGTTCCGGTTTTTTGTTGTTGTTCTTTTGTTTTTTGGGTGGGTGTGTGTGCATGTGAGGACACGAGCACATGCATATATGTGCACCAGTCCTGGGATTTAAACTTTGGGATCTAGGTGTCTAGGCCCTATCCCTGAGCCTATTTGCTCAGGGCTAGCACTCTCCTAGCTTGAGACCTGAAAACTTGAGTTCTAGTTCTTAAAATGAAAAATAAACATATCGGCCTGGAATGTGGTTTAGTGGTAGAATGCTTGCCTAGCATACATGAAGCCCTAGGTTCAATTCCTCCGTACCACATACAAAGAAAAAGCCCGAAGTGGTGCTGTGGCTCAAGTGGTAGAGTGCTAGCCTTGAGCAAAAGAAGCTCAGGCTAAGTGTCCAGGCCTTGAGTTCAAGCTCCAGGACCAGCAAAAACCAAACCAAAACAAACAAAAAAAATGGAGAGGTTTCATATTTAAAAAAAAATACAACAATCAGTTGTCCTTAATGTACTATGCTATCTCTCATCTCTTTGGCTGTCCCTTGGCTATCTCATATTGTTACAATAGTTCACCTTGTTATCTGATATATTGTATATATATATATGTATATATATATATATGCATATTTGGTTATTTGAAATCGGATAGGGAAGGGGAGAAAACAAGATGAGGGGTGGAGGTGGAGGGAGGGAAATGGGGACCAAGACATGAGAAAGGGTAGCAATGTTTGTGAAGTAATGCACCTTCTATCTGGTGAATATAATGTAACCCTTCTATTAATTACAATAAAAATATATGGAAAAAAAAGAAAAATACAAGAGTCTGGCACTGCCACTGCATATTTTTTGCTCAAGGCTAGCACTCTGCCACTTGAGCCACAGAGCCACTTCCAGCCTTTCCTGGGTATGTGGTACTGAGAAATAAACCCAGGGCTTCTAAAAAAATAGACTGGAAGAAAGACAGCCTCTTCAACAAGTTGTGCTGGCAGAACTGGTTAAGCACCTGCAGAAAACTAAAGTTGGATCCTTCTTTGTCACCCTGCACTAGAATTAACTCCAAATGGATCAAAGACCTGGAGGTAAAAGCTGACACACTGAAAACTTTACAAGAAGGAATAGGAGACACACTAGGCCTCCTTGGCACAGGTCAAAACTTTCTCAATACGGACCAAGAATCACAGCAAATAAGAGAAAGATTGGATAAGTGGGACTGCATTAAACTGCAGAGCTTTTGTATGGCAAAGGACATAGCTAATAAATTAATTATGAAGCCTACAGAGTGGGAGAAGATCTTCACCAACCAAACAACAGACAAAGGCCTCATATCTAAAATATATCAACAACTCAAAAAGTTGAATCACTCCAAAACTAATCCTCAAAGTAACAACCATCCCATTAAAAAATGGGCCAAAGACTTAAAGAGAGTCTTCTCTGAAGAAGAAACAAAAATGGCCTATAGACACATGAAGAAATGCTCAACATCTCTGGCCATAAAAGAAATGAAATCAAAACAACTCTAAGATTCCACCTCACTCCAGTTAGAATGGCCAGGATCAGGAAAACGAATAACAACAGATGCTGGAGGGGATGTGGCCAGGATGGATCCCTACTACACTGTTGGTGGGAGTGCAAACTCGTTCTACCACTATGGAAAGCAGTATGGCAGTGCCTCAAAAGGCTAAACATAGAGCTCCCCTATGACCCAGCAATTCCACTACTTGGCATTTACCTAACCATCCAGATAGTAGGGCATACTAAATCCACTAGCACATCAATGTTCATTGCAGCATTATTCACCATAGCAAAAATATGGAACCAACCTAGATGTCCCTCAGTTGATAAGTGGATCAACAAGTTGTGGTATTTGTACACAATGGAATTCTATGCTGCTGTCAGAAAAAATGACCGCCCCATTTGTTAGGAAATGGAAAGTCTTAGAAAAAATCATATTAAGTGAAGTAAGCCAGACTCAAAGGAAATTAGGCTCAATGGTTCCCTTCATTTGTCATAATCAGTAGAAACCTTGGGCTCTACTAGCAGAAATTTGCAATAGAGCAAAACATTGATACATAAGGCCATATAGTACGAAGCTAATTGAAAAGACCTCCAGGATATTGAAACAAAAGCCATATAAAGAATGATTGTTGTCCTTAATGTACTATGTTATCTCTCATCTCTTTTGCTGTCCCTTGGTCATCTCATATTGTTACAGTATCTCACTTTGTTATCCGATATATTGGATTTATTTGTATGTGGTTATTTGAAATTGGATAGGGAAGGGGGAAAACCAAGACGGGGGGGTGGAGGGGAGGGTAATGGGGACCACGAAATGTGAAAGGGTATCAATATATGTGAATTAATGCACCTTCTATCTGGCAAATATCATGTAACACTTTTATTAATTACAATAAAATAAATAAATAAACCCAGGACTTCATGAACTGAAGAGCTCAGGGACAGCACCCAAGCCCAGAGTTCAAGCCCCATGACAGAAAAAAAAAAATCTCCTGTAATCTGGGCACATATGTATCCAGTTTAAGAAGGAACGTGAAATAAGGAAATCTCCTCACACACCGAGGGCCTGCTGAAATCCCCTCAGGGTTACATGGGGTCAAGCTCTCAAGTGATTAAGCCCTCAAACAAGACACCATCACTTTCCTGACCCCATTTAGGGGTAGTAAAGTCCAGTTCCCACGCCATCTGGAAGACAAGTGTGTGACATTACTCCATGGATATTAATTTCAAGTGATTCTGGGAGGCTTCCAAAATGATTTTGAGTCAGGGAAAACAGGACAAACTCTAGGGCTTCCACATCTGCTTTGTTTGCCCAAGCCATTGACTGGCCGTGGCCCATGGAAGGCCTGAATGAAAAGCTGAAAAGTGGAGCTGTTCAGGTTGTGGGATGTGGTTCAGTTCCAGGGTCCTGGCAGGTGCTTCTTGTTCCCTCAGCAGCCTGGGGCCCGTGCTTGTTCCCTTCTGCTCCCACCAACACCTGCTGCTTGCTGCCAGTATTAATAACATGAGCAGCAGGAGGCTTCCATTAGAATGGGGGCTGTCTGGATAATTATCCGGGGGTCGAGGACCAGTCAGTAAATGACTCCGTGACCTGGGAATTCAGCAGGCTACCACCATCACTCAGCTAGCTCACTTTATTACTCTCCTCTCCTGCGGCACGGATATTTATTTGTCTGGTTTACATTCAGAGCGTTGATTTCATGCTTTTTTGTTTTCCATCTAAGAGGTGAGAAGTAGGCCCTTTGGGGAGTCTAGTTCTTAGGTCATCAAGACGACCCCAGGTGACATGAGAAGGGGAGATGCTGGGATTTTACTGTGCCCAGACAAGTCAGCACATCTACGTATATGGATACACATGAATACACATGCATGTGTGTGCATGTATGCTTTATATGTGTGTACACACACGTGCACACACACACACACTCACATACACAAAAGATTGTGTCAAGGCTGGCTCTCTACTGTTTGAGCCATAGCTCCACTTCCAGCTTTTGGCTGTTCAATTGGACTTACAGGCTAGCTTTGAACATTAATCCTCAAGATTTCACCCTCCTGAGTAACTAGGATTACAGGAGTGAGCCACCAATATCTGGCTATTTCAATCTTTTTCTTTTTGTCAGAGTTCTTGGAGACTTCCTACATATACATTACAAATTTGAGGAAGAAGAAAAAACACAGAAAGAGAAAAGTCTCCTATCACTCTCAGTTCACACTAGCTAGTCCAAGAGAGAGTAGCACATTCTAGTTTCTTGTCCCAATTATGGTAGCCTGGCTCCTTGGGGTGGGGCTTGAACTCATAGCCTGGGTGCTGTCCTGACCTTTTCATCTTCAGCTCAAGGGTGGCGCTCTACCACTTGAGCCACAACACCATTTCCCAAGCTGTTTTCTTTACAAAGCACCTTCTTTGACCTCCCCTCTCTTATACTCGTTCTAATCTTCTTCATCTTGTCTTGGATGCCACTTTGCAAGAAGCTTTTCTGATTCCACCCAAAATGTAGTCAAGTTCTCAGGCCTCCAGTCTGCCATCAAAGCCACTCTACATTACATGACTGATGCTAATTTGTTGTTAAGGTCACCTGTCTTCCTGTCTAGCTTATCTTTCAGATTGTGAGTTGGGTGAAAACAAGAAGTAGCCTATACCCTTAGAAGCCAGGAAAAATTAATAATTAGATATAGTTATTACCTTCCAGGTAAAACCTGGTTCCCAGAGTTAGCTCAGTCAAGACATTCACTCACACACCAAAAACTGTTCACCAAGGAAAGCAGCGACAAACATTTCCAGTGAAACTCATGGTTTCAACAATGAGCAATGCTCCGGCTCCCTGGAATTAAATCTGCATCTTCCCCTCTTTCATATCATCAATTTCTATAGATGCATCCTGGGATAATCCTCCCATTATCATTTTAATACTTATTTCAACTCAATAATTGACATTAGTGCAAACATCCCTGATTTGGCTTGGTTAAACTGTTTGTGCCCTCAACTAAAATATCTACATACATTCATTCTGATAATCTCTTGCAAAGAATGAATTCTTGATATCTTAAAGCCTATCCATAGTCAAAGACTTCTTATTCTAAAACCTGAAGTATATGTTTGTAATTCTGCACCATGTAAGTGACAGTAGACTCCACTTTGCTACAAAGCCTTTTGACAAAGAGGACATGAACAAAGTGCTTAATTTAAAATAAATAACCTGCCTACTTTTTCCCATAAAGTTGCAAGAAAGGAGATCATGATCCAACCCAGGTTCCTTTCCACCTGCCCCATTTAGCTAATTATACACTGTTTATAGTTCCTTTTCACAGGAATGCTTTTGTGATCAGTGAGAGAGAACAATACTGTTCTCTCTGCTAAAAGTACCCTTTTCCCCTGCATTTCTGTCCCTCTTTCAAGTCTGTATTAGACCTCACCTTTGGTACCCTACTTGAGAATATCTTGGGATCCATTGCTGCATTATTTTCAAGTTTACACTTGAACCTAAATAGACCCGGAACTCTTTTTTACCAGTCCTGGGCTTATACTTAGGGCCTGAACACTGTCCTTGGGCTTTCTCAAGGCTAGAGCTCTACCACTTGATCCACAACACCACTTCTGTCTTTTTTCTACGTGTGTAGTACCAAGGAATCGAACCTGGGTCTTCGTGCATGCTAGGCAAGCACTCTACGACTAGGCCAAACTCCAGGCCCAGACCCAGAACTCTTGACCCACTACTTACTACTTGTGTCCACTTACTGTGGGAAAGGGTCTTACTTGAGCTGACTGAACTTCAGCCTCTTCACCTATGAAATGGGATGATAATACATTCTTTCTGCCATGGTTATGGGGATTAAATGAGGTAAGGCAAGTAAAAGATTTGGCCAGGGCGGGCGGAAGTTTGGCCTAGTGGTAGAGTGCTTGTCTAGCATGCACGAAGACCGGGGCTTGATTCCTTGGTACCACATACACAGAAAAAGCTGGAAGTGGTCCTGTGGCTCAAGTGGTAAAGCTCTAGTCTTGAGAAAGCCCAAGGACAGTGCTCAGATCCTGAGTTCTGTCCCCAGGAATTGAGAAAAAAAAGTCCAGGTACAATGGCTCATACCCATAATCCCAAATACTTGGGAGGTCAAGATTGGTTTTGCAGCTGGACTCCAGTCCAGCAAAGAGTCAGCAAGACCTCATCTCAGTGGACTTGGCACAGCATCATTTGTGGTCCCAAGTACACAGGAGTCCCTAGAAGGGCTGACGTCTGGGCAAAAATGCAAACATATAAAAATAACTACATAAATAACTAAAGCACCAAGGACTGAGCATGTGGCTAAAGTGACAAAGCACTTGTAGATGTTGGTAATGGGGTTTGAAAGTGGGCACTGTTCCTTCACTTTTTTTGTTCAAGGCTGGCGTACTGACACTTGAGCCCGAGCTTCACTCTGGAATTTTTGGTCATTAATTGAAGATAAATGTCGCTTAGACTTTCTGTCTGGACTGGCTTTGAACAGAGATCCTCAGATGTCAGCCTCCAGAGCAGTTAGGATTACATGTATAAGCCATCAGTGCCCAAGTGTAGTGTGTAGTTTTCAAGATACAGTTTATATCTCTGCCCACCTATAAGATTATGGCCTTGTAGGTCAAAGGTTTTTTTTTTTTCAGTATCTGAGCCAGACTAATGCCCACAACCTGAGTAATCAACAAATGTTTTATTGAGTGAAATTCTGTATCAGTTAGAGTATTCTTCAAAGTTCAAGAATTTAACATTTTATTTTTATTATCTTCCAGTAGTTCTATGAAGGAGTTTCAATTCAACATGCCAATTTATAATATACTGAACCTAAAATTTAAGTGTACAATATATTATACAGTAATGTGACCCCTTCATTTAAACATTCCCATTCTGCTCTCCTTTTCATGGTGAGTCTGTGTGACAAGTATGTCTATCTCCAATTCACAAATGAGAGAATAGATATTCAGAAGGCTTAATTTTGGCCCAAAGTCCTAGAGGGAGTTGCTGGCCTTAAACTCAATTATTTTTCTCCCTTTTCCCATGTTCCTTATTCACTTACCTCTCAAAAAGAATCGCTAAGACCCCCTTCTACCTCAAGGTATAGTGTGTGTGTGTGTGTGTGTGTGTGTGTGTGTGTGTGTGTGTGTGTGTGCTAGTCCTTGGACTTGAACTCAGGGCCTGGACCTCTCCTTGAGGTTCTTTTTCTGAAAGCTAGTCTTCTACCACTTGAGCCACAGCTCCACTCACTTCTAGCCTTAAATGAATAATTTATTGGAGAGAAGAGTTTCACAAACCTTCCTACCCCAGGTGACTCTCAGATCTCACCTTCCTGAGTAGTTAGGATGACCAGCGTGAGCCACCAGTACTCAACTTCAGGTGCCATTTTTCAAGCTTCACAATGACTCTGTTGCCCAGCACCAGAAACAGGCTTTTCTCCAAGGTGCTATTCCCCAGGGTGACCACATCCTAGCTTCTCCAGAGAAAACGACCATGCGCAGTGAGCCTTGCTCACAGTCTTCAGAGGAGACACTGCTTTCTGTCAGGGCTTTGGGTATATCCAGGCTTTTCCTGAGCTTTTATACAGCTGAGAAGGTGAAGCAGAAGGATATCAAAAGCTGCAGACAGCCTCTACCTCTGGAGACAGGCATTTACTAGAAGAAAGAGCAGGCCAATGGCTTCTCAGAGCATTGTTCAGCCACATTAGAGAAAGGATTAAGCAGATACATTCAGCCATTCTTTCAGCTTTGAATGAGCCTCTCACACTCTCTCAGATAATCACATTAGTTTTGTCATTAAAAGATTCCTTTTATAAAAAGCACCTAAACCGCTAAAACCACCCAGAGAGGTTGCATACATTATCTAACACCAAGACAAACAAAAAGAGACTTTTTTTTTTCTATTCCACATCTCAGTTTTTTTTCTTACTCCTCAAATACATTGGGAAATCAAGGTAGAAGTGATTCTGTTGACAGCTTTTGCTTGTCCCCTTGTAGACCCCTAAGCTTCCAAACTGAAAAATGTTGGTTAGAAAAACACTGAAGTTAACACAGAGATGAAGAGAGAGAGTAGATAACAATTAGAAATAGGTGTGCCTGCCTTTCTGCCACAAGAGATTAAATGTGGATGCTAGGAAGAATAGAAAAGCACAGGATTTGGAACCAGACACCTGCCACTTTACTTGATATGGGGCCATGATAGGGGCTAGAAGGGAGTCACTTCGTTTCTCTTGACCTTGGGGGCCTTGCTTGACAGAATTAAGAAAATATCTCTCTTGGCTTCTGCCAGTGTTGTTGTGGGACTCCAGCAAGAAATGGCAGGCAGTAGTGTCTATAGAGGTCTATAGCCAATCATTAAAGAAGAGATTTCTGCCACCTGCAGTCGTGAAGTTGGAACCCAGCATGACTGACCCACGTGGTAGACACATTTGAGCTGTCTCCCATTCTGGTTCTCTTTTCTTCATCCCATAATAAAAGCTAGATTTTGTATGGTTTGGTTTTTAGGTATCAAGATAAGCATCTAATTTGTGGCACCTATTGAGTGCTGATCATTTCTCTTAAGGAATGATGTTTTTACTGCCTTTTAAGCCCAGTCCCGAACCAAACAACACAAGTTCCATCCCTCCAGCCCTAATTCCAATGTTAGAAAAGTCTGGTTTTGTTGGTATATAGGTGGCTCACATCTGTAATCCTAGCTACTAAGGAGGCTGAGATTTGAAGATTGCCGTTAGAAGCCAGTCCAGAGAGGAAAGTTCCTGAGACTGTTATCTCTAATTAAACACCAAAAAGGCTGGATGTGGAGTTGTTACTCAAATAGTAAAGTACTAGCCTTATACAAAAAAGCTCAGAGACAGTGTCCTGTACTGAGGGAAAAAGTCTTCCTTGAACCTTCAGGATAAATTCATCACTATTGCCTACATTATATTCTGCAGCTTCCACACTGCAATACAAATTCTGAGGCCCATATTAATCAATTACCTGAAATTGTGTATTCTTCTTTCATTACCCCTCAGTCCCACAAGAACACTTGGGCTTGAGCTGGGAATGTGGCTTAATGGTAGAGTGCTTGCCTAGCATGCTTCAAGCCCTGGGTTCAATTTCTCAGTACTACATAAACAGAAAAAGGCAGAAGGAGCACTGTGAATCAAGTGGTAGAGAGCTATCCTTGAGCAGAAGCAGCTTAGGAACAGTGGGCAGGTCCAGTATTCAAGGCCTACAACTGAATAAAAATCAACACCCACCCCCCAACTCCGGCAAAAAAAAAGGGGGGGCTTCTTCTTTGACCAGTTACTTCTTATTGCTGTTTAGCATAGACTTGTCAAATAAATGTTTGAATGAACAAATCCTAAGTGGACAAAACAAAACAAAGCTTTGATGTTACTTGATCCAGCAAAGAGGAAGTAACTTAAAAATCGGTCTTCAAAATCATGGTCATTGAAATTTCGAGCAGGTGTCTGCCACTAAACATTCCCTGTGCTATTGTGCTATTTAAAGGATTCAGTGGAGGCTATTGAATGAGTTGAATTAACAGCTTTGCATCTCCCCTGCCCCCTGCAGGGTGAAAAACTTAAGAAAAGGTTCTAAAATTAGGGTGGAGAAGGTTTAGGTTGCCATGTGAAGCCAGATCCTTTTTTGTCATGGAGGATAGCATGGACACTTCAGAACAACATCCATGGTCTGTAGCAGGAATAGTATTGGCCACCTGTGATAACAAAAATCAATTGCAACATTGCCAGATGTCCCCTTAGGAGCAAAATTGAGAACCACTGGTTTAAATCCACAGAACACACTTCCATGGAATAGACAAAAAAAAAAAAGTGGTAGCACTCCAACCTAAGTTCCTTAAAGACATAGCAGGTAGGGATGTACTCTTGGTCTGTATTGTATGTTTTATTTTGAAGGCCGATAGACTGACAGAATGAACTGACCTCATAATACCATTTGAAATGTCTTCTTTCAAATGCAAGGAAGCTTTCTGAAACAGGAAATGCTCTGATAACCTTTGATGAAAGGAAGTCATCTTGTTTCTCTCGCTTTTCTAAACTTATTTTAAAATACTTATTGTGTGCCTTCATGTCATCACTCTTTATATATCACCATAGCAGTCTCACCTAGAGTTTAGTACCTTGCTGGTTTTCTACAACTCTTACTTGGCTCTATGCCTTTTATATATCTCCACTCTTCCTCCACTCAGCCAGTGAGCTGCCCTCATTCTCTGTGTACCAAGTAGAGCAATGTCTTTTCTATGTCTGACCTCATTTAACTAAAACAACTTCATTTGTGTTGTAAAACATCATTTCATTCCCTGCTACCACTAGACTAGGAAGGCATTTAAAATAGCCAACAACCAATTAACTAGAAACGTTTTTTTCTTTCTGACACTGTACAATCTACTTCTAGATTAAGCATGATCAAGTGTATATCTGTGGTATCATTCATTAGTTCATTATAGAATAAATGTCACATGGGAGTGTCATAAGGATAAACACAATTAAGCTTAGTGATATTTGTCTCATTCGTTATAGCATGCTTTCCCCTTCTCTGAGGCTCTTCTGTGGAGTTCTTGTTTGGGTTTCTCCATTGATTGGTGTGTGTGTGTGTGTGTGTGTTTCTTTTAAAAAAAAATTTATTGTGATTAATATAAGGGTTACATTATATTCACCAGATAGAAGGTTGATTGGTGTGTTTTTATCATGTGTGCAGTATGAACTGTAAGTTGTTTCCTTTTGTTGAGCTGCTAGAAAGCTTAGAGACAAATTTTCTTAGTCTGCAACTTCAGATTCCATGGCTGTGCTTTGCCATAGGGGTTCAACAGAGTGCTAGTTCCTCAAACGTGGCATGAAAAATTGATCTAGATCAAGTGAGATGGAGACATGTGACATACTTACTGATTCACAATGCACATATTAAAAATATGACTCCTATCATATAAAATATGACTATCTAAATGAACTCCAGGGAATAGAAACAAGAGGGACTTTTGTTGTTTTTCTCTACTTTTTGTCTTGTTTGTTCATTTATCTGTCTTTGAGGTGGTAAGGGGAGGCCAAAAAATGGTGAGACACAGGAAGAACAAATGCAGCAGTGATACTCACTAGATACTGTGTTGGAAATGAACTACACAACTTGTAAGTGGGAATAGGAGGGAAAAAACTATGAGAGTGTGAGGGAGGGGGTGAAACTATTCAAAACAAAACATACTCATTACCTGACAATGTAACTATAATCCCTTTGTATATCATCTGTATAATAACAATAAAAACAAGTGATTCTGCAAGATAACCCATTTAAATTGGCTTCACTCACTTTTTATCATAGACTCCCTTTTAATGGAATATCTATTAACTTCTGATCTTGCTAATATTCCATGAACCCATTTAATAACTGTGATTTGTATTTTACATACCTAAATCCATTTTTTCCATCTCTATCCCTTTGAATTTTCTTCAACTCACTTGTGCAATGTTTTCTGTATATCCTTTCTTGCTTGTGGCTGGTTCTCTACCACCAAAGCCACAACTCCAGTATGACATTTTGGAGATGGAATCTTCACAAATTTTTCTGACCAGGTTAGTGTTGAACCATGTTTTTCCAGGGCTCATACTCGTTAGTAGCACCAGTGCCCAGCAAGAATTACCTTCTTGATTGCCACTTGGTACAGTCACCATGTATGTAAACTAATACCAAAATGAGTTTATCCCAACATTTTCTAGCCATGCTCAACTACAGTTCCCTTCCTTCCTCCCTTCTTTCCTTCCTTCCTTTTATTTACCAGTCCTGAAGCTTGAACTCAGGGCCTAGGCACTGCCTTTGAGCTTTCTCAAGGCTAGTGCTCTTCTATTGAGCCATTTTCTGCGTATGTGGTACCAAGGAATCAAACCCAGGGCTTCATGCATGCTAGGTAAGCACTCTAACACTAGGCTACACTCCCAGCCCCAACTATAGCTCTTTCTTCTGCAGAAGTTACTAGCACTTTGTTTGGATACCTGTGTTCCAAGAAATACTGGCTGATGAATAAACATGTGACCAAGCTAGCAATTCCTAACCACCTGAGATCTGTGGATTTGTGAGGAACTGAAGACATCGCTTAGGAAATATCTGGACCTTGTACAGGAAGAGTAAAGGAAGCTGGTATGTAGAGAGAATGCAGCAACTCATCCAAAGGGAAGGGATCCCATCCACGAACCAGTCAGGACAACAGGAGT
Organism: Megascapheus bottae; assembly: GCF_031878675.1. NCBI lineage: Eukaryota > Metazoa > Chordata > Mammalia > Rodentia > Geomyidae > Megascapheus > Megascapheus bottae. The sequence goes on from NC_143524.1 coordinate 51,296,626, forward strand.
GAGAGAAGCAGAAGGGCATACTCTGTCTGAAGAAGTTTAAATTCATAATCCTTTTACGCACTTGTTCTCAACGTGAGATCTGCCAGCATCACCTGGGAATTATTTAGAATTCAGCTTCCCTGGGTCTACTTCAAGACACACTACAAGCCTTAGACTAGGACTCAGCAATCAATGAGTGTTTTTAGAAGCCCTTAAGGTAAATCTGAAGAGTACTTTAGACTACTGGCCAAATTATAAACTCGGATGAAAGGCTATGATCCACAAGCTGGAAACTAGTGAACTAGCTCTGGTGAAAGCCACAGATGGAATTGAGGGGCTTTGATTTGCTGACTTTCTACTCGAATCCATGTCTTGGGGTCATTCTCACACGGTTACAATAAACCTTTTGTGCTTGTGACATTTTGTTGGCTGACTTCAAAGATTAAGTTGTACTAGTAAAATGAAACAGTCTGACGTCAAGCAGTCTGACGTTTAGGCACAAATGGGCTGTTTAGATGTAGGGCTGTTCCTTTACTTTAGAACAGAATCCCATGACCTCTACCACCTGCTAAATGATGGGGTTGGAGTGAATGTCTGTGGTATCTTTTTTTTTTTTTTTTGGCAGGGGGCGTCAAGAGGCTTGAACTCTGGCCTCGGTGCTATCCCTAAGCTCTTCAGCTCAAGGCTCCACCCTACCCTTGAGCCATAGCCCCACTTCCCGTTTTCTAGTGATTGATTGGAGATAAGAATCTCATAGCTTTGTATTGCCTGGGCTGGCTTTGAAGTGCGATCCTCAGATCTCAGCCTCCTGAGTAGCTAGGATTACAAGCTTGAGCCACCATGCCAATGCCGGGATTGTGGTATCTTTTAATCTCCTAATAAACTCTGGCTCTTCAGACACTTTTTGAGCTCTACAGATCTCCTAAGGACATTTCTCGAGTTCTAGGCATTGTCTTTAGGAAGTTAAAATAACAAAGCCAGAAAATAGACAGCACTCCATTTAGGCAATTCATTTAAAGTGATAATGCCTTCAACATGTCTATTAACGTGTCAAAGACATCTTCTATTAATTAAAAGGATCCTTTAAGTAGGCTTTTAATTCCCATTTTCACTGTGTTGCCCAAGCTAGCCTTAGACTCCTGGACATTAGCTGCTTTCCAGCCTCAGTTTCCCAGTACTTTGAACAATAAATATATACCACTATGCCCTGCAGGAAAGTTTTAATAAAGATTTACTTGAGATAACAATTGTTTGTCTAGTTAAAATTAGCCTTTAGCACATTATAATTAGGCTAATATCAGTTAAAATCTTAAACAGTATGAATATCTACTATTAAGTTCTGAAACTGTGCATTATATAACTTCTCAGTTGACAAAGAATAAAAGCTAGCATTATTTTGACCTTTAAATTCTCATCTGTAGCTGGGTGCCGGTGGCTCACATCTGTGGACAGCACTTGGGCCCTGGGTTCAAGCCCCAGGACTGGGAAAAAAAAAATCCCATCCGAGTAGTGTCATCTATGATGATGAAAATAGTGACCAAAAGGGGCCAGGAGTTTGGTCTAGTGGTAGAGTGGTTGCCTAGCATGCATGAAGACCCGGGTTTGAGTCCTCTGTACCACATACATAGAAAAAAGCTGGAAGTGGTGCTGAGGCTCAAGTGGTAGAGCTCTAGACTTGAGAAAGTCCAAGGACAGTGCTCAGGCCCTGAGCTCAAGACCAGGACTGGCAAATGAATGAATGAATGAATAAATAAAGAAAGAAAGAAAATAATAATAAAGAAAATAGTGACCAAAGTTGGGCCCTAGAATTTATTTTATCTAGCTATTCAGGACACTGAAATCTGAGAATCATAATTTGAAGACACCCCAGGGAAAAAAAATCAGACTTTTAACTTTAATGAATCAGCAAAAAGCTGAATGTGGTCATGTAGCCCAAATGGTAGAGTTCTAGGCTTGAGCTGAAAAGCTGAGAGACAAAGCCCTCACCCTGAGTTCAAGACCCAATACTGACACAAAAAAGAAAGGGAGGGAGAGAGAGAAGGAAGTGGGGGGAGAGTAAGAGAGAGAAAAAGGGGGAGAAAAAGGGGGAGGGAAGGAGAGAAAGAAAAAGAGAGAGAAAAAATAGTGCTTTGATGAACAATTCTTTACAGAAGTCTTCCAGAATAAGACCAAAAGTTTCCTGTATTAATCTGAGTGTCAGAGAAATAGTTGAACCATCTACTGATTCGCAGTCTAATGCAGATATAGAGAATGATCTACAATTTTTAATGCTGTTGAAATGATTGAGCTCAGAGCATAATTTAAAAAAAAAAAAGGAAATGTTGTTCCCAAGGAGAGGCAAAGAAAACAAACTATGCAAAGCTGGGAGAAAATAAAAAAGAAACTAGGAGGAAGAAATAATCTTTCCTCAGAGTAGAAACTGTTAGTCTTTCTGTGTGTCCCTGAAAGGTTTTGATCCAACCCTATTTGTTATCTTAGAAAAGCCCTGCTGAAGAAAGGTCTCAGTGTAAGAACTGCTTGAAAGAAGCCAACCCCTTGGAAATAGGAATGGGCTCAGCCATTTATTAATGTCAAATATGTTGCCTGCATGAATTAGTCAGCTTGTCGTTTGGAAGCCATACAGAAAAGTCACTGTGCACCTGCCTCTCAGTGTCCTGACACTTCTAGCGTTAATGGTAGCAGGAACAACCACCAGACAATAAAAACTTCTATTTAAAAGAAAAAGTTGAATATAACTCCATTCTTGTTTCTGAATAGCTGATCTGTCCATTTAAAAAAAAAAAAAGGCTTCTGGCTGAAGTGTCATTGGAAACCATGGCGTAGAAACTTGTTCAGATTTAAAGTGAAAAAGCAAAACAGAGTCATTTTCTGAAAACTGGCAGAATCTAACCAAATTCCCACAAACCTGACCTCAGAAACAAAGAGACATGGTGCAGGAAAAGGCCAGATTTCTCAGAGGCAGTACCACAGTGGCAAATATCCCAGAACTCAGAAATAGCTGCCAAGTGAAAAGAGAAAAAAAAAAAGAAAGGATTCTCCCCCCACACACCCAAAGCTACCAAGTCCCAGCGCCTATGACATGCTCAACAGCTGGAGTGAGCTTCAGAAACGACACACACAGGTAGAAGGCCCAGCCTTATTCTTTATTTACAACACAGTCCAAAGTTATTATATCAAGTACAAAAGGAATGGCCCCCTTTTGTTGGCTTGGCATGAGACATCCATCCTACCAGCTGCATTTATGTCACTGTTTAACCATCTTCTTGGGGTAGGAGAGGAATGGGGGGCGGGAAGCTTACAGATAGGCTGGAAGGAAAGACTTGGGTCTCAGAACCAGGGAGAACATTTTGTTTTAAATCCCTGCGTGTAGAGAGACAAAGGGAATGACTCCCCCCCTGGGAAAGCCAGGCAGTGGGGAATTGTGTTGCAGTTGTGAGGTCCACCAAGGGTGGAAGTTGTCCTACCGTGGTCTTCCCGCAGGGCAGGGCAGGGGAGTCTGTGAGCAGGCCCAGGCTCTCCTCTGTCCACCTCTGCCCCGCTGGACTCTAATGACAGAGGTGTGCAGAAAACCCAGTGGCGCCGGTGAACGGCGGCTCAGCGCTGCCTTCTGGCCAGTGTGTGGAACTCCTGGATCCACTGCTTCATGTAACTCACTTCCAATGAGCGGGCGACCAGCACCGTCTTGGGGTCCTGGGCGTTGTTGCTTCGCAGATCTAGATGATGGGCGGCGTTCTTGATGAGGATGGCGACCAGGGTGTCAGAGATGTTTTTGGTCACTCCACCTCCTGACCAGGGGTCTAGGTCACCATTGCTGCAACCAGGGAAAAGAGGAACAAAGTAATGAATGAGGTGATGAAACAGGAGAAACCTGCTGCCTGCATGGCACCTAAAATTACAAACGTAAAAGCTAGAGGATTTGACCTCAGCATCTTCTCTATTGTCTAAAAAGGTGCTTCCTGCTGTCGTTTTACAACATGTTGGGCAGGGGGTCCAAAGAAGGTTTAAGTTTGTTTTCTCATGACTCAGTCTAGATTGCCTTGGGACTTGGAAAGTCTAAATTCCAACCCCAGCTTCATCACCTAAGGGGGAAAAAAAAAAATCTATGCGGTGTAAATTGCCTGACTCAGTTTCCTCATCTGTATAATAAAAATAACAGCTGATTTATAACAGGATAGCTCATGAGGAGGTTTTAGTAAACATAAGAGTTGACTATTTAAGAAGTCTCTCAATTGATGCTGTTTTTTTTTTTCTTTTCCTGGGTCCTAATTACTAAAGAAAATATATCTGTATTTAAAATGTGAATTATCTCTTACATGGAAGAATGGAAATGGAAGGGAAAGAAAAGAGAGAGGGGGAGAGGGGTTCATTTGCATTATTTGTTCAATACAGTATAGTACTTCAGGAAATAGGGCAGACATACTAAACAAAGTTCCCAGAAACTGTCAAAAAAATTGGGCATTAATCAAAAGATCTCTGCTTTACATTAGTTCACTTTTTTAATGATTTCTAGGTTATTAGTCTTCATGAGTTTGCCAAAGCTAATGTGATATATTTCAGTAGTTGAAATACATCGATCAGTGTCATTTTCTCAGGTTGTTCATCTGAGAAAAACAATGTAAAGCACAGGACTGTATCCTTAACATTTTTGAACGGCTTTAGTGAGATATACAATTTTCCACAAAATCCACCTATTTCAAATACACAGCTTAATGATTCTTATTGAGAGTTGTATAACCATTATCTCAATCAATCTAGAACATATTCATCATCCCAAAAGGAAATTCAAGCTCACCAGCTGTCACCCCTATTTCCCATCACCTCTTCTCACTCCCAGCTCCACACAACCACCTATCCACTTCCTGTCTCTGTAGATTTACTTGCTGAATATTTTATATCAACTGAACTAAAAAATCAGGAGTAGCATTTTTTTCTTTCACCTTTCAAGTTATATCATGTTGTAGCATGAGTCAGTACACCGCTCATTTCTTTTACCAATAAAATTCCATTGTATAGATATGTAATATTTGTAATGTGTATCCATTTATTAGTTAGTGGACATTTGTATCATTTCCACTTTTTGGCCATTATAAACACTATTCCTAAAAACATTCTCAAAGACTAGGAGTGTGGCCTAGTATGTGCTCACCTAGCATGCATGAAGCCCTGGGTTTGATTCCCCAGAACCACATACACAGAAAATGCTGGAAGTGGCACTGTGGCTCAAGTGGCAGCGCAAAAAGTGTCCAAAGAAGTGCCTAGGCTCTGAGTTCAAGCCCCAGGACTGGAAAGAAAGAAAGAAAGAAAGAAAGAAAGAAAGAAAGAAAGAAAGAAAGAAAGAAAGAAAGATTATCAAATACAAGCTTTTTGGGCTAACTGTTTTCATTCTTCCTGGGTATATCTGGAAGTACAATTTCCGAAATATTTGGGTTTTTATTTTTAATTAACTCCTAGAATGCTTTCCAAAGTGGGTTGCACTATTTGACATTCTCACTAGCAATACAGGAAGGTCCCATTTCTGCATAACCTTGCCAACACTTATTTCTCTCTCTCTCTCTCTCTCTCTCTCTCTCTCTCTCTCTCTCTCTCTCTCTCTCTCTCTCTCTCTCTCTCTCTCTCTCTCTCTCTCTCTCCCCACCCTCCCTCCCTCCCTCCCTGCTCCCCTCTCTCTTTCTCTCTCTCTGTCATGGGATTTGAGATCAGGGCCTGGGTGCTATCCCTAAGCTTTTTCACTCAAGGCTACCACTCTACCACTCTACCACTCAAAGCCACAACACCACTTCTGGTGGTTAACTGAAGATAAGACTCTCATGGACTTTCCTTCCCTGGCTGGTATCAAACCAGGACCTCCAGATTCCAACCTCCCAAGTATCTATGATTTCAGGTGTGAGCTACCAGCACCCAGCTAGTCTGTCTTTCTTATGATAGCCACACTCATTTAAATGGAACTATGTCACACTGCGAATTTGACATAGGGTTGTAGAAAGTTGGTGCCCACATATACCAAGTATGTACTACTCTACCTCTGGGCTACCCCTCAGCCCTCACTGTGGTTTTCATTTTCAGATAATAATGTTATCATTTCATATACT